>NC_091259.1:86796111-87445555 GCF_042477335.2 Ovis canadensis
AGATCATGGCATCTGGTCTGATCACTTCATGGGAAATAGATGGGGAAACAGTGTCAGACTTGATTTTTTTTGGCTCCAAAATCACTGCAGATGGTGACTTTAGCCATGAAATTAAAAGACACTTACTCCTTGGAAGAAAAGTTATGACCAACCTAGATAGCATATTCAAAAGCAGAGACATTACTTTGCCAGCAAAGGTCCGTCTAGTCAAGGCTATGGTTTTTTCAGTGGTCATGTATGGATGTGAGAGTTGGACTGTGAAGAAGGCTGAGTACTGAGGAATTGATGCTTTTGAAGTGTGGTGTTGGAGAAGACTCTTGAGAGTCCCTTGGACTGCAAGGAGATCCAACCAGTCCATTCTGAAGGAGATCAGCCCTGGGATTTCTTTGGAAGGAATGATGCTGAAGCTGAAACTCCAGTACTTTGGCCAGCTCATGCGAAGAGGTGACTCATTGGAAAAGACTCTGATGCTGGGAGGGATTAGGGGCAGGAGGAGAAGAGGATGACAGAGGATGAGATGGCTAGATGGCATCACTGACTCGAAGGACGTGAGTCTGGGTGAACTCTGGGAGTTGGTGATGGACAGGGAGGCCTGGCGTGCTGCGATTCATGGGGTCGCAAAGAGTCGGACACAACTGAGAAACTGAACTGAACTGTTCAGACATTTTTTACTCCTTTTTTTTTTTTACACTGTAGCTAATTGGCAACATCTTCATTCTACCTTCAAAATATATCCAGAACTTAACCAACTGCTCCCAGTTTCAGTGATTCCACCATACATGAGCCCACTCTCATTTCACGTTTGTATTATTGCCCTTTGCTAACGCCCTCCCTGACTCCTCCCTACTTCCATCCTTACCTCATTTGATTGTCTCAACAAGGAAGCCAGAGTGACCCTGTTAAAATGCCAGATGGATCATGTTAGACCTCATCTTCAAACACTCCGTGACTTCAGCACTTTTCCAGAGTAAAGGCCCAAATCCTCATGAAGATGTGCAAAGCTCATGACATTTCTGCTCTGGTTCTACTGGTCTCCCTTTCACTGTTCACTCCAGCTCTGCCACCCTCCTTTCAGTTGCCACATAAATTGATCCACTCGGAGCCTTGGGAGTTATTCACTCCTGTGGTTAGAATACCCTTCCTCAAATATCTTTACAGAGAAGATATTTCCCTGTCTTTTTTCAGGCGTCTGTTGCCACTAATATCCCCTATTTTCAAGGATTCCCTGATCACTGTACTCAGTCTGCTTCCTGATATTCTTATATCCCTTTTCTTTTGTATGATTATCATAGAACTGCTTATTTTCTAATATTACATATATCCCATTAGTTTAACTTATTCTTTTTTATTATTAATAAAGTATAATCTTTCACATTGGCTTTTAATGGAAAATGTGTGTCAGTTCAATTTTTATTTTATTTTAATTTGTAGGTTTCCTATGAAAGTTTTGTGGGCTGTTTTTTCTAACTGAATACAAAAATATATATACTGAAAACATTTGGTGGCTGGGCAAAATCTCTGAAAACATGGATTCATGAAAACTAGATGTGGTTTCCTATGAGAAAGTGTTGAACAATCCTGGACCACACTTTAAAATTTCAATCTTCCATTTCTTTATGTTCTATGATTCTCATATTATTCCAGAAGTTTGTCATTAATAAAAATATTTGACAAGTATTTTGAATATTTTCAGCTCAGTTTAGTTCAATCGCTCAGTTGTGTTCAACTCTTTGCGACCCCAGGAACCACAGCACACCAGGCCTCCCTGTCCACCACAAACTCCTGGAGTCCACCCAAACCCATGTCCATCAAGTCGGTGATGCCATCCAACCATCTCATCCTCTGTTGTCCCCTTCTCCTCCTGCCCTCAATCATTCCCAGCACCAGGATCTTTTCAAATGAGTCAGCTCTGCCTATCAGGTGACCAAAGTATTGGAGTCTCAGCTTCAGCATCAGTCCTTCCAATGAAAACCTAGGACTGATCTCATTTAGGATGAACTGGTTGGATCTCCTTGCAGTCCAAGGGACTCTCAAGAGTCTTCTCCAACACCACAGTTCAAAAGCATTTCTGACTCAAATGCTTTGCTAGGTGTTTCACATGAATTGTTCCATTTATTCCCACAACATCTATCATAGGTATGTTTAAAGATTAATAGCAGATAGGGTGCAGCATGTTTGGGGCTGGTGCATGGGGATGACCCAGAGAGATGTTGTGGGGAGGGAGGTGGGAGGGGGGTTCATGTTTGGGAACGCATGTAAGAATTAAAGATTTTAAAATTAAAAAAAAAAAAAACAACCAGCAGAGTAGGCCATAAGGACAGACATCACACAGTTAGAATGTCTCAGCTATGATAGAGGAATCAGTACAGTGTACGGAAAATCTGTCTTTAAAGAAGTTGAGTTTCCGTTTTTCAAACAAATATTGTGAATGAATGCAAGAATAAAAATGGTGCTGACACTGAAAAAAAAAAAGATTAATAGCAGTGATTTTATAGATGGCCAAGTCAAGGTTTCATAAGTATCTAGTAATTTCAGAGTTAGTAAATAATTGTGCTGTCTTCCTCCAGAGAGCTGGTACTTAACTTCTAAGCCACTTCCTTTAATACCTGATACTAGGTTAAAGAGATGCTTATGCATTCCATGAGTCCCTCTCTTTTTAGTTATAAGACCTTAACTCAAACACAATAGAATAATGCCGAGAGATTCAGAGGCTATCCAGCTGAGTACTTCATACCATGGCATCAGATGAATGCTTCCAAGTAGCTTCCAAATCATCTCCTAGCAGAGTCCTGTGTCTCTTTACTGGCAGCCAATACTGATTATGAATATAGAGATATTCCACTCACCTCACCCAGGACCATGACACTTGCCTATAGCTCTCACAGTCACAGCCAACAGGACCATAACCTGGGTCTGGATAAATTAAACTTGCTCAAGTTTCCCAGGGTATTTGAGTTATTAAGTACTTCATGGGTTCATAGCTTTGAAAGTCTCTAAATGGCAATTAATCAAAAAGTGTGTTGACTTAATTTAGGAGAATCTGAGGTGGTATACTGACCTGTAATGTAATGACTTCTCATCTGTGATACTGCATTTCTTACAATTGTGGGGAGAGTTAATAGAGACAATGTATTTGAAGTGATAAGAATGGTTGGGATCCAATATGATGTATTGATTATTTGATGTTATGTTACTTATTAATGTCATATAATTGTTAAGTGGTAGAATTATTATTATGAAAAAGAGCAAAGGTGCTAAAATTGGTGGTGAAACAGCCCTTTTCCTTTGCTCTTTTCCAGCCTTTGCTCTTTTCCTCTGCTAGTCAAGCATGTTCTCCTTTACCCCAGAGCTCTTTTGATGAGCTAAAATTGCCTATCATGGTGCCTCAACCCATCTTCTGGTGATTGCATTTCTCTATCTTATGCTCCAACTATGGATTTTTTGGGGGTCACTGATACCTCTGTGGATCTTCTCAAGTGAAAATGCTCAAATCCACAGCATAAATACACAAACACACACAAAATAGTGCACACATTTTCACTGTGTTTCCCTTTAAGCTTAAACACGGTTACCTTCTCATGGGTTAAATATTTTACTTAAAAAAAAAAAATAGTTATTTTTCAGCAATCTCACCCAGAGGTTATGACAACCTGAGAGGAATGATCAGCTATTGTCTAACATTCTTTTTAAATGTACATTTTGTCCTTGTATCCCTTGGGACAAAAACACATTTAAAAAATTAAACTTCTTGTGATTTATTTCGAGCCTGAGCATAGATGGCTTTTTTCAGCCTTCTGTCCCCTAGGGCTCTTGGAACAGCTACAAACGTCTTCCAGTGTAAATGATTCTCAATTGCTTTTTTGTTGTTGCATTTTTGTGTCATTTTATTTACCTTTCCTTCCTTTAATATGAATTGCCCTTTGTCACCACAGACAGTAGGGAAATCAGGTCTCCACTTTGACTCTCAGCAGTTTCAGGGACTCCCATAGGACAGTGATGAGGTGTAAGAAATACTGGTTTATAGTTCCCATTGTAACAGAATATAAATGGCTACTGAGTTATACAAATTAAACTATTTATTTCTATGTCCAGAGTAAATCTGCATCACATAACATACAGACATCTGTAGTGTGACCTTATCCAGAATTCAGAATCATTGATAACAGCGGATCCTGAGGGAATTCTTGGTTTTGTAGTTTGGGGGAAAGACAAGCTAGGTAGTTAACCATAACTAGGCATTGACTAAGTCAGGTCAGTCTTATTAAATAAGAATCAGAAAGGTTTTGTTTAGAGACTGTGATTCCCCAGGGATAGACATATTCAACCATAATTTTCTGTTACCTCTGTGTTGAGTTTTTCTGTATCCATATATATATATATATATATATATATATATATATATATATATATCAATTATATCTACTGTGTACCTTTGAATATTAATACACAAATAGGTATCTATATGTCTGTGGGGTGCTCAGGTAGCTTCCACTTCTCCTTCTGGATGGTCTCCCATCATTTGCCATCCTGCTTTCTGCTCCAGGAGATGAACCTACATGAACTAAGTCAATTAAATTTTCAAGGAGGAGAGGAAATACAAAGAAAAGATTGGGTTCAGAATACCTATTTCTGTTACCAACTCAGGTTCAGATGCTCATCACTCAAAGGCAATGATCAAGGGGCAAATGCTGGTAAAAAAGAAAGGTGCTTTACACAGAAAAGCCAGCTACCTGGGGAGAAGGTGAACTCTTGTCTTAAGACCAGTTCCCAACGTCCTGCTCAGCCATGACAATTTGTAAAAGGAAAATGGAGAAATAATCTTGGTGAATCATTAAAGTAAGAGGTTGGATTCTTCATCATTCTTCCATTGTGTGCAGACTGCTGACTTCTCCTGACCTTCCTTTGGATGCTGTTTTGCCTATGTGGTCCACCTACAATTGGATGCCAACTTGCCCATGTGGCAAATTTGCTAAAGAGAAGAGGGTTGGGGGTGGGTAAAAAGTCAATCATTCTTCAACTACATAGCTCTTCATTCTTATTCTTTCTAATCCAGGAAAGAAATCAACAGGTTAGGCAAGCCATTGTGTGCATTCAGTAAAGCAAAAATCAGGAGTTAGGTTACATGTTGCCTAGTGATCTCATCTTTTAACATTGGGTGTACCCCTAGAATCAGACCTTTTAACTGGATCTCTGGATTAGTTTGCTGACAGTTAAAAAATGTGCAGATATGCCACTTGCCAGAGAAAGGGGACACTGGTGAGCCCTGGCAGGTAGTGGCGTCGTGATAGTTTAAATTATCACCAGTGATGGCATACCATGAAATGCAGTCGGAGAATAAAACACTGAAAATCAGTTGGTTGTAGCATTCATCATGACCATGACAATATCGGTTGTAAAATTCTTGGGGTCTTTTAAATTGAAAACTATGATTATTCTACTGGGAACATGAAAGAGCGTTTGGAATGCCCCGGCGGTAGGTTTGAAGGAGTTTCGCAACCGCTTTAGTCCTTTAGGAAAGTTCAGGTTGAGGTTTAAGCCAGGGCCTGATTGTAAGAACTGCAGAAAAGACCTGTTAATTAAATGCTAGGGGTTTTTATCATAAGCTATATGAAATGATGGAGAGAACAATTGAGACCATAAAGTAATGGGATAGGGACATTGGGCAGACAAGAACAGAGGTAAAAACAAAATCCCTTGCTTTAAGAGGCAATCCCTAACTTCCCCTCTCTGAAAGAATCAGCTTTTCCCTGGACAAAAATCTTTCAGTGACTGTACTTAGCAACTTACAAGCTTGTGTAATTCTCCTCAACACTCAACCTGACCACTCCATATCACCTTTATAGCAAAAGTTAAATATCACTTGCCCAGATGATGAAATAAAAAACTTGCTCTTAGGGGAAATGCACATTTAAAAATTTATGGGTTCTCACTAATCCGTATTGGCAAGAGTCTGGAAAGCATGTAAGGGACTGGCTTATAAAAGTGGTAAACCAAGGAGAATGATCTATAAGGATTAATCAAGCACAAGTTATCAACACATGTGCACCCTTATAAGATTCAAGAATTCACTGTTTCCTCAAGAAACTTAAGAATTTGTATTATAATTAAACATTTGTCATGATTGATTCTTTTGAACTGTTTAAATTCAAAATACTTAACAAAGACAAAACATTCCTAATGCAGTGCTTGCAAAATGTGGTTAACATCAATACCATAGGCAAAATTTCCTCATTATGTTTATATTCAGTGTTTAGCTAAGATTTTTTTCATATATTTATTTGTAATCTTTTTATGTTTTAGTAATATTATTTAGAGCTTCCTTGGAGTTGAACTAATACAAAAATAAGTAAAAATATTCTCGGGCCAGCAGAAGTTTCTTATTGAAAAATAGATGAGTTTTCTTAAAGTAAATAAAATAGGAGCAATGTGTCAAATGTTTCCTTTACTTTTTTTAATAGTTAAATTTAATGTCAATATGATTATTTTTGTCCACCATTTTATTTATTTATTTTTAATTTTTATTTTTACTTTATTTTACTTTACAATACTGTATTGGTTTTGTCATACATTGACATGAATCCACCACGGGTGTACATGCGTTCCCAAACATGAACCCCCCTTCCACCTCCCTCCCCATAACATCTCTCTGGGTCATCCCCGTGCACCAGCCCCAAGCATGCTGTATCCTGCATTGGTATGTCCACCATTTTAAACAATAGTTTCTTGTGCAAAATGACATCTCATTCTAAAATTAGTTTTAAAAATGTCAGCCAGCGTTAAATAATATTATATATTAATTTAATACATAACATTATTCAAAAATAATTTAATCTTCTGATAGCTTTATTCTAGTTAATAAACACACTCAGGTTTCCACTACAATGTCAGCGATTATGTCTGCATAAATTAGGTTTCATTTAAGAACTGTTATCTATTTACTTGGTCTCAACTTATTTATTTGATATGACAATTATTTATCATTATTAATAGTAATATTCATCAATGTTGATTTTCCTTATTGTTCTTTGTAGAGCTTCCAATTTTATTGGAACTTCTTAAAAATAGTTATTTATACTTATCATTTGCTGCTATACCAATAAAACATTCACATATATGTATTTATTTGAACTTCTATGTCATATACTTAATTAAATCATAACCTTTAAAGTACATTAAAAATGAAATAATCTATCATGTTTACTCTTATACAATCTGTGCTTTTTTCATTTCTTGAGAAGCCTTGAAGTCCTTGGCTTTCATTGACTCACTAAGTTGCGATTGAAATTTCTTTTTCAATTATTATTAAAATTATTTTGATATTTAAGATATTGCAGCTCTTTAGATTGATTTCTTTAGTCTCTGCCCCAATCATTTGTAGAAGCATCTACATTTTCTAAACAGAATATTTCAGGCACAAGTTATTTATTTTCTCACTGTAAAGCATAGACTGTTCTATCCTCTAAGAAATTGTTATTCCTTTAGGTAGGCAGCAGTGTTAGGGATGCAAATTAAGGACCAGAGTATGTACGTGCAGCATAACATGGAGTACAATGAATATCTTGCTTTTCTTTTAGCATGGGAAGAAGGGGAGTCTGAGATGTGTCCCTGCTCTTAAATAAATAGTACTTTGGCCACCTGATGTGAAGAGCTGACTAATTGGGAAAGACCCTAATTCTGGGAAAGATTGAGGGCAGGAGGTGAAGGGGACGATAAAGGATGAGAGGTTGGATGGCATCACTGACCCTGTGGACGTGAGTTTGAGCAAACTCTGGGAGACGGTGAAAGATGGGGAATCCTGGTGTGCTGCAGTTCATGAGTTGGACACAACTGAATTCCTCAAAGAGTCGGACACAACTTAGTGTTTGAACAACAACAACTAGTTGATCGACTGACAGAACAGGGTCTCAGGATAACACTGGAAAATAAGTGACAGGGAAGTCTGGGCGAGATATATGGATGGATTTCTTGGAAAGGACTGTGAAGGTAGTATTCATGTTCCATTGTTAAGTGTCCACTGGAGGGTCTTGTTTGCAAAAAGGATTCACAACGAGAATGTTGGTGAACCTTATTCCCTGGAAAGCCCTGTACTTAAATAGTGAGACCATTACAAATTAACCACAGTGGCAAGGATGGAGGCCATGCATGAACTCAACAAAACTGGTTTTTCTTCGTTTTTCTTCCATTTTTAGCCATCTTCACAATTCTAATCTGAGGAGCCACAAATTTTCTCACCTAATTGGTACCACTGCCCTATGTTTTGTTACCTAAATAAAAGTAATTTTAAGTATAAATCATATCAGTGTATTACTGCTTAAAATTTGCAAATATTGTAATCAGAATAAAACTTAAACTTCTTACAATTTAGCTAAAACTGTACTACTCAAAAGCATGGTTCAAAACCAGCATCATGGAAATCTTGTTTGAAAAGAAGACTCTTGGGCCCTGACTCAGAATCTGCATTTTAACAAGAAAACTATGCTATTCCTATGTATATTAAAGTTTGATGAGAACTCATTCAGAAGATCCAGCATAATGTGTTCCCTACATCCTTTTCTCTTTAAAATGCCATATATGATCCTATTTAAATGTATTAGCTTTTATGTGTGTTTGTATGCGCTCAGTCAAGTCTGACTCTTTGTGACACTGTGGACTGTAGCCCTCCCGGGTCCTCTGTCCATGGGATTTTCCAGCCAAGAATACAGGAGCAAGTTGCCATCTCTTGCTCCAGGTGACCTTCCCAATCAGGAACTGCAGTCCTCTCTCTTGCATCTTCTGCATTGGCAGGTAGATTCTTTACCACTGTGCTGCCTGGAAACTTTTACATGTGTTTACATATATTTATACATGCATGCACATATAAACACACACATAATGTCATGATAAACCATGGATCACATTAGCTTATAATCTCATATTGGTCAAGAAGCCTCCAGGGTTTGTAATATGTTCTTGGGATAACCATGGCTCTAGACTGCATATCTATTAATATGAGAAATGTTTAATCACTTTTCATATCACTTATGGACTATGCAAATCAAATCACGTGATCTGCTCTGATATCAGTCTAATGGAGTCCCCTCTGTTTCCAGAGCCCTGAGACTCAAATGAGAAAATCTATGTTAAAGGAGGCTGTGGCTACCATGTGCTATTCCTCCTTGGCATATTGGGTAACTTCCCCATAATGCCAGGGTCAATGCAGTCCGAGAGGGATGACAACTAATGGGGATCTAAGCTGGGTGTTGGAGATTACGAGTGAAATGACATAAAACAAGACACATACAAAGGACAGACGACATGTACACACTCCAGCCGGAGGAACAAAACAACTGACCAAACAATTTGGGCTTTATTATTATAAAGCCCCCCTAGGCAGAATTCCAGACTGCATGAATAAGCCTTTTCAGTACAGCACAGGTGCATACATGTTATCATGCAGCAAAGGGGAGTGAAATTCCGGCCTTCTGCAGATTCTGTCCAGAGCCCTTATCACAAGAAGGGAATGTTCCCTTATTTGCAAGGGACCATCAATCTCAAGGCTGTGTCCGTCTCCTTGGCAGAACATCTTGTTTGCAAGCAGCACATCTCCACTTTCCCTGTTGTGGCCACATTAACCCTTCACTGGGAGATTCCAGCAAAATGTAATTGGATATTTTGAAAAGTCTTAGATGAATGTTGTACATTTTAGATGGTTTTCACACAACGGTTCTTGAAAGCTGGAACACAGTAGGGAAAAAAAGTGGAAGTAACAAATGGAACTCCCAACATATTTCAGGCTTAGCTTTGTCTAATCCACAATTATATCTTTTTCCCAGTAAAATGTTGAAAGAATAAGATTTCAAGGGCTCACCTCTGGGGCTTTTAAAAATACCATATCTGAGTCCTATCTGCAGAGATTTTGATTAAGGATATGGCCTGGGAATTGATATTAAAATCAAATAACTGACAACACCCAACTATAGTGTATTCAGGAGTTGAGAATTATGAGATTAAGTTATATTATTATGTGGAGACATTATTTGACTCAGCTGGCTCTTTGCACATTGAAAGTACTTAATTAATATTAACTTTCTAGTTTGCTTTCTTCCTCTCTCCTCCCCTTCTTCTCCCTCCCTTCCTTCCTTGCTTCTTTTCTTCCTTCCTTGCTTTTTTCCTTCTTTTCTTCCGTTTAGATTCACAACAAGGGAACGATGTAGTGGTCTGAATGTTTTAATGTCCATTTTGAAAATGAGTAAACTTAGGAAAGTGAGATGATACACTCGCGGTTAAAAACTAGTAAGTTTCCATGCTGCCCTTACAGTTTCCTTATAAACAGTTTGCGTTTATCAGCTATGCAATTGTGGATGATTCCAGAGTTTAGCGTGATCAAGGAGAAGAGAATCTAGGGTTCAAATATTCCATGTGTACAATTGAAAGTATACGAGGGTCACAATCATCTCTAAATTCCTGTTGATTTTAGGACATGACTCTGTGCATGGCCTTTGATGCCTACACTTTAGAGTTTGCTGTTTTTGTGTTGAATGCATTTACCTTTATGATTGCCAGAATTAGGCAACACGGAAGGTTGAGAACACTCTGGTCACTTGGAAGGCATTGTTTAACCTGGTTATGGTTCAAATGTAGGTGATGGAAAAGAAGGGAGCAACCGATACACGCAGCAACCAGGACTCCCTCAGATCAAATCATTAATTAAATTTTAATCACTGGTCTTGGGACATCATCCCTCAAGTATCTAAAATTCAGCCTAGATGAGAAAACTCAAATAACTTAGGGATTTCACTGTACATTCATTATCTTTATTTTTAATCTATAAAAAGGTTGGGTTGGATTATAGCAGCATCTCATTTGTGGTTATCATAGAAGCAGCTTTATTTTATTTTCATGGAATTTTAGTTTTTACACATGGATATCATGTCTTTTTTTTGCATGAATATGTGGTGAGGACAGATATGAAGACTATTTCTACACAACATTTAACAGCTTTAGGTATTTTTTAATATAAATTTATTTATTTTAATTGGAGGTTAATTACTTTACAATATTGTATTGGTTTTGCCATACATCAACTTTGGTATTTTATCTGTGGTGTTTCTGACTTAAATTGTTTATTGAGATATTAAAATGACAATAATAAAATAAAACAAAGTATTTAACTAAAGGGCATTTTGGACTTAGGTAAACTCAAGTATAAATTTATGGCTTTGCTAAATATCCTACCTTTGAGACAGTTGTATACTCTCTGACCATCAATTTTCTCATATTTAAAATGGACATACGTTCTATTGGAGTTGTGAACATATGATTTACTATCAGCAAAGTACTTAAACAGTTTGTCAAGTAATAGATAATTATAATAGGTAGCACTTAATGTCACTTTTTAAGTGATGATTTTCTTCTTTTCCATATAGAAATTTTTTTTCTGGGGGTTGGATTCAGCTGGAAAAGTGATTTAATTGCCTCAGTGTGTGTGTGTGTGTGTGTGTGCGCACGCGTGTGTGTGCTCAGTTGCTCAGTTATGTCTGACTCTTGATGACCCACCAATTGTAGCCCTCCAGGCTGCTCTGGCCATGGAATTGACCAGGCAAGAATACTGGAGTGGGTAGCCATTCCCTTCTTTTTATCCTTAAAAGACTTAGTTTATCTATCATGTGGTGTAGAGATTAGAAGTGCTCATAATTCCTGTCTTGGGGGCTTAACAAAGATCCCCTAATGAAGATCACATATATATGTATATAAAATAATGATGGAGTTAATATACCTTGAATCCTTACATACAAGATATGGCTAACTCTGCTCTAGGTGCTTCACATGTATTATCTCATTCACCTGGTCCATCAGCTCTATGGGAATGCCCACTCTTGTGCCTGTCCTTCAAGTAAGTAAAGTTAAGCACAGACTGGTAGTCTGAATTGTGCAAGCAAGGCCTCCCAGCTGGTGAAAAGCGGAGCCAGACCTGTGATCTCAACTCTCCAGCGGTGGACCCTGCTCACTGTGTGCCAGCTCGCTGTCAACTGAGAAACTCACTCTGCATATTCTTTACTATCTTGCCAATCACTTCTTAACAGTACCAGAATGGCTCATTTTCAGAAGGACTTTCTGACTGTTGTTTGGAGAGTCTGAAAGGCCTCTGTCCAGACCCATCCTTGCTTTATCTCTGGACTTCATATATTAGATCATTTGGTTTATCAGCTCACTGAGCTATTTGATTTGAAAAGTCTTGATTTAAATCAAAATATAAGATGACTATCTAAAATGTATCACATGCAAATTAATATTATTTGAAAATGATGTTTTGCATAAAGTAGTCTTTTTCATGATCTGCAACTACTTGGTTCATAAATGTCTTCTTGGGACATTTATGAAGATTCCTCACTTTCTTGGGAATCAATTTGTTTCCTTCATCTCAACTTTATATGGACAGTATGGTTTATGAGAGTATCAAAATGTCTGCTGTGTTTATCAGAGCAAGCCTAGCATCTGGTACATACTAGATTATTGAAAAGACAGATTTCAAAGAAAGAAAGAAAGAAAAATAAAGAATGAAGTATGGTGATATACAATATTGTAAAGTAATCAACCTCCAACTAAAATAAATAAATGTGTATTAAAAAAAAGAATGAAGAATGAGTAGATGAGTAACTGGCAGCTTCTTGATATTGTAACTGTGCCCACCTCTAGGACCCTTCATTACTCCATACCTTTCTAACTCCCTGCTTTTGAACTGCTGCAAATCAGTTAACCACACACACTATTGATAACTCTGTGCATAAACTAAGAGTAGGTAAACACAAGGCATAGAAACTAAGGAACTCTCAGTGAACCAACCAAGTAAGTTTAACTTGTCTGGATCCTTTTTAATGCTATTATTTCTCTGAAATGTTTTATTAGAGAACTAAATTCTGGATAAATGCAGGAACACTGTATGTTATTAGGGCTATTAATAGTAGGCATTATTTGTGAATAATTTTTTACATGTAAACATTGTCTCAAATTCATTATACACATTATTTAATCCTCAAAAATTGGTTCTATCATTATTCTTATTGTGTGTGTGTCTGTGTGTATATATATATATAATAAAACCATCCAAAACCCCGCTGCATGAACGTTGTGAAGCTGGGAGAACTGGTGGTTAGTGTGATCCATCACTGGCTTTGTGATTGTGTGCACACTCTCTTCTTAGTGTATCAGAGTTTCTAATCACTAGAAAGCTGCATCAAGGTGATACAGTAGATACACAGGTCGCCATTCTGGCTTTTACTTTCAGGTTAGCAGGTAGCACATGAAGCAAAGCCCTTTATTGCTTTTTACTTGAGTGCTACAACATGCTATTGCTAGGTGCAGAACACAGACATAATTAGATCTATTTGAAGAGAGAAGCATAAGTAAGATTTTGAAGAATGGGTATAATTTGGAAAGATTGCATGTGTATATGCTCCGTCACTTTACTCCTGTCTGACTGTTTGCGACCCTCTAGACTGTAGCCCACCAGGCTCCTCTGTCCATGGGATTCTCCAGGCAAGAATACTGGCGTGGGTTGCTGTGCCCTCCTTCAGGAATCTTCCCAACCCAGGGATCGAACATGTGTCTCCTATGTCTTCTGCATTGCTGGCAGATTCTTTACCACTGAGCCCCTGAGGAAGCCTTGAAAAGATTGTGAACAGCCAAAAGGACACACCCTTAGAGAAAAGACAAGAATATCTACTTCACTTCATCAGTATTTGAGTTTGACTATTCTCTTGGAATATTTCCTTTGAGAGCAGAAGAAATGCTTTCCACTTGTAATACAACTCAGATACTCAAGATACATCATCAGACCAAGACTTCTCCTTGCTGTCCTTCTTACGTCCTAAATTTCCAACATTGTGACCTAGAAGGCATTTGATTTCTTCTTCAGGTGAGTGGACGGTTTTATGAAAGAGAGGTGGCCTCAAAAATGAATATGATAACAGCAAACTTCACTGTGACCGAATTTGTGTTCCTGGGGCTCTCATCACAGCCAAAGATGCAGCTCATTCTTTTTATTATGTTCTTGTTCTTCTATTTATTAACCGTGGTGGGGAATATTATTATTATCACTATCATCCAGATAGAAACACGGCTCCAAACTCCAATGTACTTCTTCCTCACTAATTTATCCTTTCTGGATATCTGCTACACATCCACTGATGTCCCACAAATGCTGTCCAACATGGTGGGCAGAAAGAAGACCATCCCATTTCCTAGATGTGCTACTCAGATGTACTTCTCCCTCTCCTTGGGAATGACTGAGTGCGTTCTCCTTGGAGTCATGGCTTACGACAGATATGTGGCCATCTGCCACCCTCTTCACTACACAGTCATTATGAACCAAAGCACCTGTGTCCAGTTGGCAGGCATTTCTTGGGCCAGTAGTTTCCTGAGTTCCACAGTCATCAACGTCTTCACCTTGAGTTTACCCTACTGTGGGCCCAATGTCCTGGATCACTTCTTCTGTGAGGTTCCTTCCATCCTGAGGCTGGCTTGCACTGACACCTCATTTACCGAGATGGTTGTTTTCGTCTTCACTGTAGTCATTGTATTCATTCCTTTTTTCCTCATTGTTGTTTCCTACGCCCGAATCCTTCTGACGGTTCTCAGGATGCGGTCAGCCTCTGGAAGGCACAAGGCTCTCTCCACCTGTGCTTCCCATCTGACAGTGGTGGCCTTATTCTATGGAACTGGTATCTTCATGTACATGAGACCCCAGTCAAAGACCTCCAGGGCTGGGGGCAAGATCATCGCGGTGTTCTACACTGTGATCACACCCATGCTCAACCCCTTGATCTATAGCCTAAGGAACCAAGATGTAAAAGGGGCTCTAAGAAGAGCTCTGGCAAAACGGAGGACATGAAGAGCACTCAATGGGACACTATGTCAGCTGTTATTATAAGATGACTGACTTCTGAATAGGAAGTGATAAAGTGAAAAGTAGCTCTGACGGTCAATATCTGCCCTGCCAACTCATAAAAGGAACATCATTCCAGCTGCAAACTCAACAAGCATCATGGCCCCCCAAGAACAAACCACTACTTCCATGTGTCAAAGCAACACCCTTTGTTGAATGACTGCTCTTTTCTTACTCCCTGAAAAATCTTGTTTCTCTAAAATCATAGACTCTCTGTAAGTGATTTCTTTAAATCATATCAATAAGGTGATTTACCTCAACTTTGGCTATCTTAACTATACATGAAGTATGTAAAGGGCCTTAATAGAAGAATTTTCAATTTTCAACTCAGATGCAGAACTTCAGATAAGGGTTTTTGGATGCCACATTTCACATGTATCTTAATTTTGTAGTTTCCAAGGAACCAAGACCCTGCAGGTACTTTGTGGTTTAAACCGGATTTTGACCCCGTTACACACAGCCCTGCTTTGAAATGAATCTATCAAATATTTCTTCATTTAACTTTTACTTTAACCCTACTCTTTCCCCTAAATCCTGGTGTATGCTATTCCTCTTTACAGTGGATCAATAAATTTGATTTTATCTGACTATAGTCTTATTTCTGATGGTCCTAGGCTGATTGTGTGGACAGGAGGATAGCAATGGTCAGAAGCAGAAGATTTGGTCAAATGTGAATGAATAAATAAACTCATTCATTCACTATGTATTATTGAATGATTGTAGAACATAATGCTAAATAAAATAGAAATACTTCCTTTCCTTATGTATACATAAATATTTATAATATACATAGAATAGGGACACATATCGGCAAATTATGATAAAGGGAATAAGGGAAGTACTGATCAAGGGCAGTGGCAGGCAAGCTGCATACAAAGATTGGAAGGAGAAGTAGTCACGTTGAGAAGGGTTTTCTATGTAAAGGGGGTTTGTGGGCAAAGACTGGGGACAGCTTTCTCTATCTGAGGGGATAAAGAAAACTACTGAGAAGCAGGAAGTGTGTGGTGAGCAGACAATAGCCAGACCACGCAAGACTAAACTGATGTGGTGAGGAGTAGGAATTTGCTCTTAGAAATATGTAAGTATTATCAAGAAGGGCAATATGACACAATTAGTTTTGAAAGGGTTTTCTGAATGCTGTATAGCAGACAGATATACACGTCTGTGTCACAAACGTGTGGAAACGATTCCTGCGTTTTGAAGCTTTTCAACCATGATATCTTTAGAAAGAATCATTCCTTAAATTAGTTCAGTTCAATCACTCAGTCATGTCCAACTCTTTGCGACTCCATGAATTGCAGCACGCCAGGCCTCCCTGTCCATCACCAACTTCCGGAGTTCACTCAGACTCACTTCCGTCAAGTCAGTGATGCCATCCAGCCATCTCATCCTCCGTCGTCCCCTTCTCCTCCTGCCCCCAATCCCTCCCAGCATCAGAGTCTTTTCCAGTGAGTCAACTCTTCGCATGAGGTGGCCAAAGTACTGTAGTTTCAGCTTTAGCATCATACTTTCCAAAGAAATCCCAGGGCTGATTTCCTTCAGAATTCCTTAAGAGACTAGCAAAAACAAACAATCAAAAAGCTTAAAGATGGCCTTTGAGTACAGAAGTAGTGTTTTCTAAAATTTTATCACTTGCTTATTTCACAATTTAGAATAAAATAAAAAGAAATTAATTTCTGTGTTATAGATGTCCAATAATTAAATGCAAACATTTATTTTAATTAAAAAAAAGGTTGTACACAATCAAAAAGAGGACTATCTCTGGTTAAACAGGTGAAAGAAACATCACTGATTTAAAAAATGTTTAAAAAAATTAAAAGCAGGGGCTTTTAATTTAAGATTGTAATTCCAATACAGGTGTTATGGATTCAAGGTTGAGAGACTAAGATCCCATATGCTGTGCAGCCAAAAATAAATAAATTCTTTAAAAAAGTAAAAAGCCATCAACCTTCTCTTTATCTTTAGATATCTCTAATCTCTCTAGAAGAGATTTATTATAAAATAATTTTAAAATGTATATATTATAAACCTGTAAAAATTTCTTCTGAAATGGTTTTCACTTTTGGAACATGCTATATTAATTTTAAGAACAATATTGCAATCGCTGTAGTTACAGCAACACTACTATCATACATCAGGGTACCAGCTGTCTCAATAGGTATCTTTGTCCTTTAAGAGAACAAAATTAATTTAACATTACTGCTAGAAAATATGAGGGTTGTAAAATATTGAAAAGGAGAAAAGTCACAGGGAAACAAATGATTTGTTATCAGTACCTCTATTCCAAAATCATCTGAAAGCTGAACTGCTTCTTTGATATCATCTACTTTGCTTTTTTCCTTCACTTAAACATCAATAGTGCCTTTTTGGCCCATTTGAACTTTCAGTGGTTCAGCTCACCATAAACCATAAGCAATGAGGGGCTTTCAACAAATGCTTCACAACACAATACTGTCTAAATCTTGACTCATCAATTTAAAAAATATATATATCAGATTGAATACAGCCATGTACCAGATCTTCATAGAGTTTCCCCAAAGCTCTTCTCAATTTTAATTATACTTATCATTTTCGATAAAGCTGTACATTTCTCTGTTTCCAGAATACTGCACTAGGAACCAGTAGAAGTTAGCTCTGTTCCCAGCTCTACTATTTAAGAGCACATTAACATGACATTTGGGCTCCCAGGTGGCTCTGGTGGTAAAGAACCTGCTTGCCAATGCAAAAAAGACGTAGAAGACACCAGTTCAATCTTGTTATATCATATGATTTGAGGATGAAAAAAGATCACCTTCAAGTTTCACAGTCTACCAAGAGAACTTTCTGTGCTGTCTTGTTTGACTCTTTGTGGTCCCGTGGACTGAAGCCCACCAGACTCTTCAGTCCATGAAATTTTCCAGGCAAGAATACTGGAGTGGGTTGCCATTTTCTACTCTAGGGGATTTTCCCCACCCAGGGGTTGAACTTGAATCTCTTGTGTTTCCTGAATAGGCAGCAGGTTCTTTACTACTGGCACCACTGGCTTCATATAAAGAGAGTATGTGTTTTAATGTTATAGAAAAATTACCTGTACTGTACTTTTCTAGCACAAAGGACTGCTGCTATTAAGACCCCAAATGCTTAAATACACTACCTGGGATTTTCTTATATTTTAATATCTGAATTAGGGCATTTTTGAGAGTAAAAATTTGCACAATTGATACTTACTCCAAGATAGTACGCAAAAAAAGTAAAACTCTCAAGGAAAGGGACAACTGGCCATGGTAATATTATCTTGCTTTGTTCTTACAGAAACTCCATGTTGTGGTTATTATTAGTACCATTTTACAGATGAGAAAAATCTGGAAAGTGATTTCAGGAGTGAGTCCTAGAAAAAGTAATGACTGATTTGTGACATAAAACAAAGGCATGTGTTTTCAAGGTGGGTTAGTTTTATTCAATGCAAGAAATGTTAAGGTATATTCGAGTTCAATGTAACTTGTACTTCTAAGGGGTTTCCCTGGTAGCTCAGCTGGTAAAAATCCACCTGCAATGCAGAAGACTCCAGTTTGATTCCTGGGCCAGGTAGATCCCTGGGAGAAGGAATAGGCTACTCACTCCCTTTTTCTTGGGCTTCCCTGGTGGCTCAGATAATAAAGAAACCACCTGCAATGCGAGAGACCTGGATTCCATCCCTGGGTTGGGAAGATTCCCTGGAGGAGGGCATGGCAACCCTCTTCTGTATTCTTGCCTGGAGAATCTCATGGAAAGAGGGGCCTGATGTGCTACAGTCCTTAGAGTCACAAAGAGTCAGGCACAACTGAGTTACTAACACTTTCTTGTACTTCTAAGAGGTGGGATATCGAAGCAAATGCCTAAGATGAAGCTGAAAATGGCGAATTTCAGGTGTCATCTGTGGATGGCATTCATAGCACTCATTTTATTATGGGCTCCTAATCCTGTCTCCAGAAGTCAGGTCTGGTGAAGAGGCTTATTTCGCTAACATTTGATCTAATAGAGTTAAATACAAAGATACCAAAACAGCTGTTTTCAGAGCACAGCAAGTGGCTGCTTAGTTTCTGTGCTTGGCTGTTTGAAGCAGTCTAGGTATAAAATCGGAGAAGGCAATGGCACCCCACTCCAGTACTCTTGCCTGGAAAATCCCATGGACGGAGGAGCCTGGAACGCTGTAGTCCATGGGGTCGCTAAGAGTCGGACGTGACTGAGCGACTTCACTTGCACTTTTCACTTTCATGCATTGGAGAAGGAAATGACAGCCCACTCCAGAGTTCTTGCCTGGAGAATCCCAGGGATGGCAGAGCCTGGTGGGCTGCCATCTATCGGATCGCACAGAGTCGGACACGATGGAAGCAACTTAGCAGCAGCAGGCATCAGATACGTCAACTCACTCCTTTCTTTTCATAAGCATTTCTCAGTGTCCATTGTGAGGTTTCTATTGCCATGGCAACACCCAGACACATGTTATATAGTGTCTGTGTTTCAAGGCATGTATACATATATGTGCATAACTATCGCGCCCACAAGTGCAGCTTATGAGTGAAAGGATTTGCTATTCAGAAGAGTAGTTTTTTAGCAGTTCAGTAGACCAGAGAATGAGGGCTTTTGGGAGAGTGGTATGTAAGCTGATCCTTGAAGGAAGAGACAAGTTTGAATATTCCAAGACGTGGAGTTCAGACTATTAGAGAAGCAGGAACTAGAGGCGGAAGGAGTAGAAAGCTGGGAAGAAAACAGAGGTAGAAAAATGTGAAGGCCATTCAAGAAATAACTTTATAGGAGAATTTTTGCCCAAAACAAGCAGGGAGAAATAATATCAGAGAAGTGGTTTAAAGAAGAGGACTTAGACTACTAAGAAAAATACTTTGTCAATTTTACAGTTTCCATGTTAGGGAATAGGGGCAATTATGGGATAGGATGAGGAATCTTTCAGTTCAGTTCAGTCGCTGAGTCGTGTCTGACTCTTTGTGACCCTATGAATCACAGCACGCCAGGCCTCCCTGTCCATCACCAACTCCCGGAGTTCACTCAGATTCACATCCATCAAGTCAGTGATGCCATCCAGCCATCTCATCCTCCGTCGTCCCCTTCTCCTGCCCCCAATCCCTCCCAGCATCAGAGTCTTTTCCAATGAGTCAACTCTTCACATGAGGTGGCCAAAGTACTGGAGTTTCAGCTTTAGCATCATTCCTTCCAAAGAAATCCCAGGGCTGATCTCCTTCAGAATGCACTGGTTGGATCTCCTTGCAGTCCAAGGGACCCTCAAGAGTCTTCTCCAACACCATGGTTCAAAAGCATCAGTTCTTTGGTGCTCAGCCTTCTTCACAGTCCAACTCTCACATCTATACATGACCACTGGAAAAACCATAGCCTTGACTAGATGGACCTTAGTCGGCAAAGTAATGTCTCTGCTTTTGAATATGCTGTCTAGGTTGGTCACAGCTTTCCTTCCAAGGAGTAAGCGTCTTTTAATTTCATGGCTGCAGTCACCATCTGCAGTGATTTGGGAGCCCAAAAAATAAAGTCTGACACTGTTTCCACTGTTTCCCCATGTATTTCTCATGGAGTGATGGGACCGGATGCCATGATCTTCGTTTTCTGAATGTTGAGCTTTAAGCCAACTTTTTCACTCTCCACTTTCACTTTCATCAAGAGGCTTTTTAGTTCTTCTTCACTTTCTGCCATAAGGGTGGTGTCATCTGCATATCTGAGGTTATTGATATTTCTCCCAGCAATCTTGATTCCAGCTTGTGTTTCTTCCAGTCCAGCGTTTCTCATGATGTACTCTGCATATAAGTTAAATAAGCAGGGTGACAGTATACAGCCTTGACGTACTCCTTTTCCTATTTGTAACAAGTCTGTTGTTCCATGTACAGTTCTAATTGTTGCTTCCTGACGTGCATACAGATTTCTCAAGAGGCAGGTCAGGTGGTCTGGTATTCCCATCTCTTTCAGAATTTTCCACAGTTTATTGTGATCCACACAGTCAAAGTCTTTGGCATAGTCAATAAAGCAGAAATAGATTTTTTTCTGGAACTCTCTTGCTTTTCCCATGATCCAGCAGATGTTGGCAATATGCCTGGTATCCTCTCTAAGGGGCTCCCCAAGTGGCACTAGTGGTAGAGATGCAGGAGTGTAAGAGACACAGGTTCAATCCCTGGGTTGGAAAGATCCCCTGGAGGAGGGCATGGCAACCCATTCCAGTATTCTTGCCTGGAGAATCCCATGGACAGAGGAGCCTGGAAGGTTATAGTCCATGGGGTCTCAAAGAGTCAGACACGACTGAGCCACTGAACTGAACTGCTGCATGTCAACTAGATAAAGTCAGAAATGATAGATAGACAGACAGATAGATAGATTTAAGCACCAATTGTTGGAAAAATAATCTCATCTGAGCTTTTATAACTTGAGAGTGGAGAAGCTGAGTTTAGCCTCAGCTTTATCTCACTCTGACATCTTCTGTATTAATTGCTTCTGCAGCAGTTTTTGCCCTTAGTTGCTCTTAGTATGGTGTTTACCTGTTCTTTGTTGATTAAAGGGAATAGCCATTCAAAAGGTCTTTGTAGTCTATTGCAGAGAATATGATCAAAATAAAAATACTTACCTTTATTATGATTGTATTCCTGGATAAAGTTTTTAATGGATGAAAGATAATTCAAGCCTTTTTAAACACCAGATATTTATGTATAATTAATTGAGCAAACCAATAGGGTAGGTGAAGTGAAAAAATGCCTTAATTTTATTGTTGAAAAGACTGCAGTACAGAGGCATTGCAGGATTTATCTGACATGATTATGGGTGGGACTGACTAAGACTAAGGTGATCCAACTTCTGTCCACTTTTCTTTTTTCATTATTAGTTGATATAATGCTCCAACCACCACTTACATAGAAAAAAATTGGTTTCCTCGTTTTATTGCATCACAGTTTCTGTGATATTTTTCGCAGTTAAGATATAAATGAAGCACAAATAGGAATTTATGTTTATTCAATAATTAATGGAACAGATTTTTAATAGAGATCATTGCATATTATTGGACAAATGCTAAAAAGTAAGCATTATTCCCATTTAGTAGGTGAAGAAATGTAGGCTTACAGAGACTTATTAAGTTGTCCAAAGTCCTAAACAGAAAGAAATAGCAGAACCTGTATGACTGTTTTCAAATAGTATTTTCAAAAAGGCTGAATATTTGCCATTGGTCAGAGTGGAAAGTAGAGCCCTTGGATCAACTTTTGACTCTATTGCTTACATTTGACAAGTTTATTGATCTTTCTGAATTTTGGTTTTATCCTCTTTAAAATTGAAATAATGCTTACCACTATTCATTGCTATAGGAACCTAAAGAAATTTAAAGTGATTCATTTACTCACTGCATACAACTATCAATTAAGAAAGAGAGAAAAAAAAGATGATTCTTTAATATTAAAGTCACTGAATATTGACTTGAGACATAGAAGTGTTATTCATAGATCTTTCTGGTGGTGAAGCTACTCAGTCCAGTTCAGTTCAGCCACTCAGTTGTGTCCGACTCTCTGTGACTCCATGAAGTGCAGCACACCAGGCCTCCCTATCCATAACCAACTCCCGAAGTTAACCCAAACTCATGTCCATTGAGTAGGTGATGCCATCCAACCATCTCATCCTTTGTGGTCTCCTTCTCCTCCTGCCCCCAATCCCTCCCAGCATCATAGTTTTCCAATGAGTCAACACTTCACATGAGGTGGCCAACATATTGGAGTTCCAGCTTTAGCATCAGTCCTTCCAAAGAACACCCAGGACTGATCTCCTTTAGAATGGACTGGTTGGATCTCCTTGCAGTCCAAGGGACTCTTAAGAGTCTTCTCCAACACCACAGTTCAAAAGCATCAATTATTCATTGCTCAGCTTTCTTCAGAGTCCAACTCTCACATCAATACATGACCACTGGAAAAACTATAGCCTTGACTAGACGGACCTTTGTTGGCAAAGTAGTGTCTCTGCTTTTGCATATGCTATCTAGGTTGGTCACAACTTTCCTTCGAAGGAGTAAGTGTCTTTTAATTTCATGGCTGAAGTCACCATCTGCAGTGATTTTGGAGCCCCAAAAATAAAGTCTGACACTGTTTCCACGGTTTCCCCATCTATTTCCCATGAAGTGATGGGACCAGATGCCAAGATCTTAGTTTTCTGAATGTTGAGCTTTTTCACTCTCCTCTTTCACTTTCATCAAGAGGCTTTTTAGTTCCTCTTCATTTTCTGCCGTAAGAGTGGTGTCATCTGCATATCTGAGGTTATTAATGTTTCTCCTGACAACCTTGATTCCAGCTTGTGCTTCCTCCAGCCCAGCGTTTCTCATGATGTACTCTGCATATAAGTTAAATAAGCAGGGTGACAATATGCAGCCTTGACATACTCCTTTTCCTATTTGGAACCAGTCTGTTCCATGTCCAGTTCTAATTGTTGCTTCCTGACCTGCATACAGATTTCTCAAGAGTCAGGTCAGGTGGTCTGGTATTCCCATCTCTTTCAGAATGTTCCACAGCTTATTGTGATCCACACAATCAAAGGCTTTGGCATAGTCAGTAAAGCAGAAATAGATGTTTTTTTGGAACTCTTGCTTTTTCGATTATTCAGCGGATGTTGGCAATTTGATCTCTGGTTCCTCTGCCTTTTCTTTTCTTTTCTTTTTTTTTTTTTTTACTTTATTTTAATTTACAATACTGTATTTTTTTGCAATACGTCAACATGAGTCCGCCACGAGTGTACACGTGTTCCCAATCCTGAACCTCCCTCCCACCTCCCTCCCCATACCATCTCTCTTGAACATCAGGAAGTTCACGGTTCACATATTGCTGAAGACTAGCTTGGAGAATTTTGAGCATTACTTTACTAGCGTGTGAAATCAGTGCAATTGTGCAGTAGTTTGAGCATTCTTTGGCATTGCCTTTCTTTGGGATTGGAATGAAAACTGACCTTTTTCAGTCCTGTGGCCACTGCTGAGTTTTCTAAATTTGCTGGCATATTGAGTGCAGCACTTTCACAGCATCATCTTTCAGGATTTGAAATAGCTCAACTGGAATTCCATCACCTCCACTAGCTTTGTTTGTAGTGATGCTTTCTAAGGCCCACTTGACTTGCATTCCAGGATGTCTGGCTCTAGGTGAGTGATCACACCATGATGATTATCTGGGTCATGAAGATCTGTTTTGTACAGTCCTTCTGTGTATTCTTGCCACCTCTTCTTAATATCTTCAGCTTCTGTTAGGTCCATACCATTTCTGTCCTTTATCAAGCCCATCTTTGCATGAAATGTTTCCTTGGTATCTCTAATTTTCTTGAAGAGATCTCTAGTCTTTCCCATTCTGTTGTTTTCCTTTATATCTTTGCTTTGATAGCTGAGGAAGTCTTTCTTATCTCTCCTTGCTATTCTTTGGAACTCTGCATTCACATGCTTATATCTTTCCTTTTCTCCTTTGCCTTTCGTTTCTCTTCTTTTCACAGCTATTTGTAAGGTCTCCCCAGACAGCCATTTTGCTTTTTCGCATTTCTTTTCCATGGGGATGGTCTAGATCCCTGTCTCCTGTACAATGTCACGAACCTCCGTCCATAGTTCATCAGGCGCTCTATCTATCAGATCTAATTTCTAGATCTGTTTCTCACTTCCACCGTATAATCATAAGGAATTTGATTTAGGTCATACTTGAATGGTCTAGTGGTTTTCCCTACTTTCTTCAATTTGAGTCTGAATTTGGCAATAAGGAGTTCATGATCTGAGCCACAGTCAGCTCCTGGTCTTGTTTTCTTTCTTGTTTACTATTCTTTTCTTTTTTTAAAATTATGACATATACTACTTGCTTTGCAGTTAATGGGAAAGGAAATCCCTTTTTTTTTTTATTTTTCACATAGCATATAGGATTATTCACTGTATTATTAAATATAAAAAAATATAAAAACAAAAATACTCAAAACAGAAGGCTAAATCTCTGGACTGTTTCAGGACTGCCAACACTGCTGCTGCTGCTAAGTCGCTTCAATCATGTCCGATTCTTTGTGACCCCATAGACAGCAGCCAGCCAGGCTCCTCTGTCCCTTGGATTTTCCAGGCAAGAATACTGGAATGGGTTGCCATTTCCTTCTCCTCCCAAATATACATCTCTCTATTAACCCTTATAGTTTCCTCCATAATGTGACAACAGGGATATTTTAATAACTCATGATGTGATTGAGTGATTTTGAACCAGATCAATTTCAACTCATATATAATGACATCCATTAGAATTACTGGTAAATTCTGAGGCTTCTTCTCTAAAACTCTCTGATGCTTTTCATGATGAGTGTGGATGCTCTGTACTTTAAGGCAACCATTGTGTTTCCCTGACCTTTCACTCTATTGGACTGGAGGAAGGGCTGAGATAGAAACAGTTCAAGTATTTGAAATGGATCATATGGAATTTCAACATATCTGAGAAAAACTTAGGTGTCCTTAAATCCCAGTCTCTGTCTTTACCCGATCCTGATGCTAGCACTCTTGCTTTCTAATTCAAGATTTGTAAGTTTCCTAGGTGCTCAGTCACTCAGTTGTGACCCCCATGGACTACAGCCACCAGGCTCCTCTGTCCATGGAATTCTCCAAGCAAGAATACTGGAGTGGGTTGCCATTTCCTTCTCCACTTCCCAGGTGGCACAGCGGTAAAAAAAAAGAATCTGCCTGCCAATTCAGGCGATGCAAGAGATGGGGGTTCGATCCCTGTGTTGGGAAGATCCTCTGGAGTAGGAAATGGCAACCTACTACAGTATTGTTGCTGAGATAACTCCATGGATGCAGGAACCTGGAGGGCTGCAGTCCATGGAATCACAAAGAATTGGACACACGTGTGCACCCACACAGTAACAATGAGAACATGCAAAGAGAAGTTAAATCCTCCTCTATCGTCAGTCACTGATATGTCAGAGTTAGTGGAACTATTCTTTGATAAGGGCCTTGGGATGGTGGTGGAAAACATGAAGACTCTTGGCGTCTTTGCATTGTTGTTCAGTTGCTCAGTTGTGTCCAACCCTTTGCAACCCCATGGGCTGCAGTGTGCCAGGCTTCCCTGTCCTTCACTGACTCCCAAAGTTTGCTCAAACTTATGTCCGTTGGGTTGATGATGTTATGCAACCATTTCACCCTGTCGCCTCCTTCTCCTCCTGCCCTAGAGTTTACTTGCAATTAGAAGAGAGGAAGAGGAAGGCAGAGGGGAAATTAAGGATGAGAGCTGGATAGCCAATCCTATAGACATAAAGGTCTTGCTAAAATTAGCCTTAGGGATTGATCCAAACTGTATCCTAGAGCTTCTCTGAGGACTGAAAGGATGTAAATATGTGAAGTTGACCAAACTCAGATGTCTACCCTTTTCAATGTTAAGAAGAAGAGATCATATGGTACCAGTGATTATTAGGTGAAACCAACTACTTGGCATCAGGGAAAACTGAGGACAGGAAAAAAGAAAAGAGTCTTGTCAATATTCACAAACCTAGTTAGCAGAGCCTGAGTCTCCAGCTCTTACTCTTGGGCTTTGCATTGTCGTTCAGTTGCTCAGTCGTGTCCAACCCTTAACCCCATGGACTGCAGTGTGCCAGGCTTCCCTGTCCTTCACTGTCTCCCAGAGTTTGCTCAAACTTATGTCCATTGGGTTGATGATGCCAAGCAACCATCTCACCCTGTCACCCCCTTCTCCTCCTGCCCCCAATCTTTCCTTTTGCATAGCTCCTGACTTTGTTGGTGGCAGGAGTCTCAGAGAGAAAACATGATAAACTCTCTCTGGAAGCACAGAAAACCCCTGTCCTTGGCACATGTGTGTTTCACGTTTGTATCCTCCAGAGGCACATATCTAGCATTTATAAGGTTTTGCTGAATATATGAGTAAAAGGATCCTGGGATGAGTTAAGTCATCATTTATATCAGCCTGATTCCTCATGTATTTAGCTAAGTTTTCTCTGATTTCCTTTCACAGTAGAGAAATTTTCAACATTTGAATCTATCATTCTTCATGATTCTGAAAAAAAATATTCTTTAGAGCAACTGGTTATTTATTTCCTCTTTCATGTCCTATCTCCATTTTGAATCAACCTGTGAGCCAATTTTAAAAATAAGACCAAACAAACAAACAAGAAAACATGTATGTCAGCAGGTAATGTGAGGGAGGGGTAAATTGGAAGATTAGGATTGACATATATACTGCTGCTGCTAAGTCACTTCAGTCATGTCCTATTCTGTGTGACTCCATAGATGGCAGCCCACCAGGCTCCTCTGTCCCTGGGATTTTCCAGGCAAGAGTACTGGAGTGGGTTGCCATGTCCTTCTCCAACACATGAAAGTGAAAAGTGAAAGTGAAGTTGCTCAGTCATGTCTGACTCTTCGCAACGCCATGGACCGCAGCCTACCAGGTTCCTCCGTCCATGGGATTCTCCAGGCAAGAGTTCTGGAGTGGGTTGCCATTGCCTTCTCTGGACATACACACTACAATATATAAAATAGAAAATCAGTAAGGACCTGCTGGATAGCATAGGGAAGTCTATTCAGTACTCTGTAATGACCTATATGGAAAAGAATCTAAAAAAGAGTGGATATATGTATATCAAATTCATTTTAATGTACACCTGAAACTAATACAACATTGAAAAAGATCTATCTTCCAATAAGAATTTAAAAAAAGAGAAAAACCTAATGCATCTTTCTCAGCTTGACTTTCAAAAATATTAGTCTATCTTTTCTTCAGATCATAGAGCTAAATATTACTGAAAATCCTTAGGAATTTAGGATTGACTTGGAGAATATAATGCTTAGTGAATTAAGTCAGACAGAGAAAGACAAATACTGCATGATATCTCTTATATGTGGAATCTAACAAAACAAAACAAACTATTCAATATAGCAAATATACAAAATTAATAAGCTATAAGAATATCTTGTACAATACAAGGAACATAGGCAGTATTTTATAATAACTATAAGTGAAGCATAACCTTCAAAAATTTTGAATCAGTATACTGTACATGGTAACTTATACAAAATGGCACATCAACTATACCTCAATTTAAAAAAAAAAAAAAATAGAAGATTGACTCAGCAAATAGTTGGTAACTTGTAGGGTTTAAGGGAAAGTTACCAGAATTTTTTATTTCCTGCCACATCCTTCTACCACTATTATTTACCTGTGTTAATATTTTTTTCATTTTTATGATTAATATTATTGAGGTTTCTTTCCAATTATTTTCTTGAGAGCAGCTTTCACATCCTTGTTCCGTAAACTGTAGATCAAGGGGTTCAACATGGGGATGATAACAGTGTAGAACACAGAGGCCCATTTGTCTTGATCCAGGGAGTAGCTGGATGTTGGCCTCAGGTACATAAACATGACTGTGCCATAAAAAAGTGTGACGCCAGTGAGGTGAGACCCGCAGGTGGAGAAAGCCTTGAGGCGGCCTTCAGCTGAGCGCATTCTGATAACTGCGATGAGGATGAAGGCATAGGAGATAAAGATGATGAGGATGGTGCTGAATTCAATGAAGCCACAGAGGCTGAAGAGCAAGATCTCACTGATGTAGGTGTCCGAGCAAGAGAGGGCTAAGAGTGGTGGGATTTCACAGAAGAAGTGGTTGAGGATGTTGGAACCACAGTAACTCAGACTGAAAGTGAGGGCAGTGTGGGTGACCAAACTCACCAAACCAGCCAGGTAGGAGCCCAGCATGAGAGCCAAGCAGACTCGCTTGGACATGAGAGCGCTGTAGTGGAGGGGTCGACAGATGGCCACGAAGCGGTCGTAGGCCATGGCAGCAAGGACATAGCACTCAGCATCCACAAAGCCTACGAAGAACGCAAACTGGGTGGCACAGCTGGAGAAAGAGATGACTTTGCGCTTTGTTAGGAAGTCAGCCAGCATCCTGGGGGCAATGGCTGAGGAGTAGCCCAGGTCGACAAGAGAGAGGTTGCAGAGGAAAAAATACATGGGTGTGTGAAGCTGAGTGTCTGTTATGATCAGGATAATCATCCCCACATTCCCCACTACATTGACCAGGTAGACCAAGAGGAAGACTGCAAAAAAGATGATCTGCAGCTGAGGGTCTTGAGTGATGCCCATAAAGATAAACTCAGTCACCATTGAGTGGTTTTCTTTATCCATCTTTTCAGTTTTATGTGGGTCTGGATTTGGATTATTATTTGAGGTGATTCTTAAAAATCCTCCCAGTAATTAGATTCAGTGATCCACAGGGCAAATCAAATGACTTTGGTGAAGGTGATGGTTGTGGGTTTCCTGCAGGAACTCAGTCAACATAGAAGATGTTAGCATCTTAGGAATGGAAAATATTCTTCTCCCAAAACCTTGGTGTTCTGAGGTCATTTGCCACATAGTACCAAATGTTTAACCTGATTGGTGTGAATATATACCTAATTAATTAGTAAAGAATAGTTTTGAGTGCCCCTTCTTTCTAAAACAAAGCAGACAGCAGACATTAACTCTCATTGCAGATAGACACACAAACACACACAAAAAGATCCCAGGGTCTCAGGATATAACACATCATACCACCTCACTCTCCACACACAAACACATACACAGAAAGTGAAATACTTGGAGCAGAGGGTGAGCAATATAAGATTAAAGCAATGAATAATGATAATATTTAAAAGGACA
Source organism: Ovis canadensis (assembly GCF_042477335.2). Taxonomy (NCBI): domain Eukaryota; kingdom Metazoa; phylum Chordata; class Mammalia; order Artiodactyla; family Bovidae; genus Ovis; species Ovis canadensis. Next base: position 86,825,683 of record NC_091259.1, read on the forward strand.
CAATGCTAACTGTATGCCAGAATTTTCATTTCTCCCACACATTATGTTATTTCATCCTCATCACAGCTCTATGAAATAGGTGCCAACATTATCTCCATCTTGCATCTGAAAAGAGCAAGGCTAGATACTAAATAGCTTCTATACAATCAAGAGTCAGTAAGTAGCAGAGCTGACTCTGACTCTAGAATCTACTTCACTTTGTCATCTTCTGTGTATATGTGATTTGATGGAGGTTATAGATCTTTACTTTTTTGTGCCCACCTTTCTTTCTTTCCTGCCTTGCCTGTTATTCATGGGCACAAAATTTGTTCATTGATTTCTCTGATCTTTAGAAGCACCCAGGATTTTGGCATGGAGCATAACAAGGATGAAGACACTGCTGTGTCTTTGGAAGATTTTATTGCCTAGCCAACAGCTTCAACTCAGAGTTAAGATTCAAGGATTCCTCTCTTGGAAGAATAGGGAAAGTGTTATCCATCACTATGGACATGCAGGAGCATGTGTTGGTAAACTTTTTCTCTGGTTTTATGGATACCTGGTCCATTGAAGAATTCTAAGAAGGGAATAAGCAAGAATAAACCAATCTAAACCAAAATATGAACTTAGAAATAAGTAGCACCCTCGAGCTAAACCTGAAAGAAGTCAGACTGAATCTACTCTATTTGGTTTATTGCTCAAGAAAGACAAGAATGTAGAGCAGTATAGTGTGTCTTTCACTGGGGTGTGGTCATTCATAATGGGCTTCCCAGGTGGTGCTAGTGGTAAAGAACCTGCCTGTCAATGCAGATAGATGTAAGAGACTCGGGTTCAATTCCTGGGTCTGGAAGATCCCCTAGAGGAGGGCACGGCAGTCCACTCCAGTGTTCTTTCCTAGAGAATCCCTTGCACAGAGGAGCCTGGCAGGATGCAGCCCATGGGGCCACAGAGAGTCAAACGACTGAAGTGACTTAGCGCGCAGTATGCATGCATTGATAATAAGCTAAATTTTGGTGTGATTGATAGTAATACCCACCATCAACTGAATTAATTGTTTGAACTTGATGAATTGCTGTGAGATGCAGCTTCTTTATCTGCGAAATTCCCAATTCTAGCAGTTTAAATTCTGACTTAGAGTGAGACATCTGAAAGTCAAGCCCATGGTCTATATCTCTTTTGTAAACTTTAAGACGGCATGGACCTGAAGTCAAGGAAATCCATGCCCAAAGGAGCACTCAGTAGTGTAACACTCCACTCTGAACAGATCGTATTTGTTTTTAGCCCAAAACACGCTGACATGGGACTAACTTGCATGGTTTTGTGTTTGTTTGTTTTTTACCTTTTGGGGAGAGGTCCAATGTCTCCCCTTCTCTTACTGAGTTATGCTGAACAAATATTCAGAGAAGAATCCGAAGATGAGCAATCACCCTCCTGCTGTCCCTGAGCCATCTGCTCATCCCACTTTTGCTCTATTTGCAGAAAGTATTTAAGTTACAGAGTCATCACTTCTCCCAGAGGAAATATGGTGAAATGGTTTTTGAACTCACAGGAGACTCAAAGATTTGATGAACTACAACTCCCTGTGGAATTTCACTCTCTCTCCCTTCAACTTCAATGATAAAAGAAGGAAACACAAGGGAATTGTTTTCAGCCTCTCTAGTTGTGGTACTGAGTCAATGATGAATGTTAACTGAACTGTTTTACAACCCCTAAACTGCCTTCATGATATGATTTTGACTGTAATTTAGAAAGTTCTGCTTACTGATGCCTGAAGTCACTTCAAAGAGGCTGAGACTTTCCATGCTATGCAGAAGGGCTGTGTTTTGTTGCTGTTTCGTCACTCAGCCATGTCTGACTCGGAAACCTCATGGACTATAGCAGGCCAGGCTTCCCTGTCCTTCAACATCTCCTTAGTTTGCTCTGACTCATGTCCTTTGAGTCAGTGAAGCCATCCAATCATCTCATATTTAAACTATATTTCTCTACTTAATTTGAAAGAATCTGGAATAAAAGACTGCAATTTAACAGCAACAACAAAACCCAAATTTTTGAGACTGACCTTTTTTGAGAGCCTAGTGGATAGGAAAAGGAAAAAAAAATAGGCTGCAGAACATTAACATTTTTTGAGCATTTGTTCATCAGAGATTCTGCAGGGTAATTTCTTTATTTGGTCAATTGAATCTTCTGATGGTACTACAAATGAGATCAGAAAAGTCATATGAGGAAAAGTCATATCTTCGTTAGTCAGCATTACCTCTGTTTTGTGATGAATACATGGTAGTTGCTTGTTTTTTTGGACTTGAGAGTCCCGTCTCCATGAAAACTGCCTTACAACTTGTCAGTGGATTCTCTTTTATGGTGCCAATCTCACATTCTTATTTCCAAGGTGAATTCTCAGAAAACTCCACGGAGCTCTCATTGCATCCTAACTTCTGATGGTTCTCATCTCGGTAGTAGGGAGATAAAATGCTGTCTGTTTTCTAAGATGGTTATTTCTTTGGCTGCGCCAGGTCTTAGCTGCAGCCTGTGGGATCTTTGCTGCTTCATGTGGGATCTTTCATTGCAGTGTGTGGACTCTCATTGTTGCACATGAGCTCAGTAGTTGAGACCAGCTGCTTCCAGTAGCTCTGGAGGGTAGGCTCAGTTGCTCTGGGCATGTATGATCCTAGTTCCCTGACCAGGAATTGAACCCATGTCCCCTGAATTGCAAGGTGGATTCTTATCCACTGGACTGCCAGGGAAGTCCCTGTCTGGTGCCTCTTTGAATGACACTTAAACTGGGTTTAGAAATTAATTATTTTCTTATTCTGAAGCTCCTTGAGACTTTCTGCTTCACGGCTTGGGCTGACTAGGACCTGCCGCCTATCCTGTCCATGATTAATAACTCCTGTGTTGTTCAGTGGTCTCATCCCACCACTGTGTGATCCCCTAGGGTCCTTTCAGTCCTATATCCCTTATCATTGATTTCTTAGTGCCATGTGATCTTTCTTCCAGCTTCCACTCATACTTCTGTATAATAATGAATTCACTATTAATTGAAGAAATGTTATTTATTTACTTATTAAGTAAACTTCATTGTTTGCCAATTATGTTTCAGAATCTGTGTTGATAGGAGCCTACTGCATTTTCCCTCTAAGGAAAGGCTAAGACTTAACCAAAATAATGCAAATATTGTCTGAATTGCTAGAGATAAAGAAATGCACCTTTTAAGTCTTTGTGTCCCCCAGCATTTAGTGAAAATTACAATGATTACATTGTACTGAGAGAAATTAATTGGGGTATGTTCTCAAAGTGACATAGATTATATAAATGATCATCATATGTTGATCAATTTATTTGAGACTCTGTATCTTATATGGAAGATACATTTAGGCGATGGGAGGCTTGTAAGCATCAATCTAGACTACATACCCTGGTAACTATATCTCCTTCTAGACAGTAGGTGGGAGAGTCAGGGTGGGGGAAGACGAGTCAGGCTGTGGGAAACTCTTGCTTATCAGTCGGCTATCTATATGTATTTGATGCAACAAATCACTTGCATTCATCCATTTATCTACAGATTCAGTCTATGAGGTGGGTGTCTGTATTCCTACATAGATATGAGAAAGCTGAGATATAAAGAGGTTTGATGCATTATCCAAAATCACACAATCAGTGACAGATAGCCATGACTGAAAGTCAGGTCAATCCTTGTTCTTGCTGCCTCCTTTTACCTCCCTCAATTAGTCCATTACCGTGATTCAGGCTGCAGAATTTCCCCTATGTACCCAAAGTCCTTATACAAGGCAAGATCAGAGATTGAACTAACCTGCTCTTTTGTGGATATTTTTAATGTTCCCAAGGGGACCAGACCACTAACTGTTGGGATGACAATAAACGGGTGTTTAATGGTGATTAGAGGGGCTTCCCTGGTGTTTCAGTGATTAGCAATCTGCCTGCCAGTGCAGGGGACATGGGCTTGATCCCTGGTCCGGGAAGATCCCACATGCCAGAAAAACCTGGTGCTGGAGCTACTAAGCCTGTGCCCCAGCACCAGCACCCTGGAGTCTGTGAGCTACAACTACTGAAGCCCACACACCGGATCCCATGTGCTACAATGAGAGACCACCGTAATGAGAAGCCTGCGGGCTGCAATGAGAGAGCAGCCCTTGCTCGTGGCAGTTAGTGAAGGTCTGACATAGCAATGAAGCAATGAATCAAAAAAAAAAAAAAATCAAAACAGTGGTTAGGAATACTCATCTGAAAATTCATTCTATTTAGCCCCAGGTATCCCAAGGGTAAAGGAGAGGAACGTAAAAGAGACATGTGAGTCCCTTAATTGCAGAGGGAAAAAAAAAAGTATATTAAAATGAGATGAAATGAGGAACACAGTCCCCAGAGCCATAAGAACAGGAAATACATCCTATTTAAAATGTCAGGATGCTTACTCCAGACTCTGGTCGAGGGACCCTCCAACTGGAAATAGCTGCAAACAGTATTACAAATCTACTGCAGCAATGTATTCCATATTTTGAAATGTATTTTACGTTTTAACACATTGGGATTCTTACCGTAAGGAAAAGTGAAAATAAGAAGGACTCGGTCTCTGCTGAATGTGAGTGATTCTCTCATGACAGGGAAGGAATAAGCATTTCAGTTTTCTTGTCTCTGTAATGGTTGGTGTCTAAAGTCCTTTACAACTGTGTCTACTGCTTAACCTGGGACAATTAGAGGAAATGTTTCTAAAAAGTTTTTATGTATGTTTTCTTGCTTCCTGATTTTCTTTTTCTGGTGAATTTGGGCGTTGGATGAGAACAAGCAACGGGATCAAGCAGAAGTCAACCAATTAAGAAAGGTAAGAAAAAAATATTAAAGCTGTGTCCCATGTAGCTTACTGATCTGAAGAAAATTCACAATCTTGTTAATTTCTCCAATTACCCACAGACCCAAGGTTCCAAGAATACTAAATGACTAAGAAATTATGTTAAATAGCTGCTCTGTCCATTTTCATCAACACAAAATTCCTCAGTCTTTAGGAGAAAGCTAAGGAGAATAAATAATATATGACTTGAATTATTTTTTAAACACCAGAGATTTTAAGGAAATCTTACTATTATTTTCACAAACTCTTAGAAATTGAAAACCTAGATGAAGAATCTCTGGACTAGATGGTTGACTGCAAACTCTCAGCTAGGGGAAAGAGTGTATTTCACAAAAACAAGTATTTGCTAAGGAAGAGGAGAGAATGAGGCATGTAATTTGCAATGCTAGATGTAAAATGAATGGGATTTTGCTAAAAGACAAATTGATGAGACTGAGTTCTGAAAAAGGCAATTTTCAGCCACTGTATTTTCTTTTTAGGAGATATACACATTTTTTCCTAATGTAGGTAAATGGATTCTAATGTATTGATGCAGTTCTGAGAATTACAATATCAACATCTCTGTGTATTAGTGCTCACACCTATTATTGACAAGGTCCTTATAAATGACTTCTAATGTTAAGAGAAGAACTGCACTGACTGGATATAAATTAAACATCCATAGGCTATTTCTGGGACTCTGAGCAGTGGTCACCAATCTTTTGTACCTCTCATTTCTCCTGTGCAAAAAGAGGACTATAATACTGCCTACCTCATAGAATTTAAATTAAATAATGCAGGAAACATACTTAACACAGAGCTTGTAGGTCATAGGGAATGATTAACCTAATTTAGTACCTGTTATTTTTACACCCTGTTGCCTTTCTTTACGTGCCTAACACACACACACACACACACGTTTCTAGAGGTTTTTATTCTTTCTGCTATTTCTGATGGAAAAGTACTCTCACGGAAGCTTTCTTGTTGAAGATGAGAGGAAAAGATCCTTTCCTTCTTTTTGATACCGGCTGAAGATGCTCCTCTGTGAAGTTCAAACAGCACGTTTAGTCCAAGGACAAGGACCTAGGCTGAATATTTGCCCAATGAAATCAGAAGAGGGGCAGTGTAGTTTTGAGGAACATATAATGTGGCATCAAGAGACCTATGTTCTATCCAGCATTCACCACTGATTAGCTGAGACATTCCTACACTTCATTGACCTCACCTAACAAAAGATTATTTTCTTAATACTCATGGGCTTATTCTTGATTATCTCCCTCACTGAATTGTGGTGAGGTTTAGATACGATAATAGGTGCAGTGATACATTGAGAGTATTGCAGTACTGTATAAAAATGCCAGGCTTTTTGCTTATTGGAGTATTGAGTCCCTGTCCCAGTGGAAACTGAGTGGATCTGAGCATGACTAGACACTTCTTGTACCTTGGTGTCTGTAAGAATGGAACCAGATCCTGCCACCTTACACTCAAGCTGTGCTCAGTAGACCTTCAACATCAGTATTAGCACAAGTGCTGAGATATTTTGATCTTCTGTTTAAGTTTTTTTAAAAAAAGATTTATGTTAATTCAGTTCAGTTGCTTCCGTTCAATTCAGTTCAGTCACTCAGTCGTGTTCGACTCCTTGTGACCCCATGAATCGCAGCACGCCAGACCTCCCTGTCCATAACCAACTCCCGGAGTTCACCCAAACTCATGTGCATCGAGTCGGTGATGCCATCCAGCCATCTCATCCTCTGTCGTCCCCTTCTCCTCCTGCCCGCAATCCCTTCCAGCATCAGGGTCTTTTCCAATGAGTCAACTCTTTGCATGAGGCGGCCAAAGTATTGGAGTTTCAGGCTCGGCATCAGTCCTTCCAATGAACACCCAGGACTGATTTCCTTTAGGATGGACTGGTTGGATCTCCTTGCGGTCCAACGGACTCTCAAGAGTCTTCGCCAACACCACAGTTCAAAAGCATCAATTCTTTGGTGCTCAGCTTTCTTCACAGTCGAATTCTCACATCCATACCGTTGCTTAGTCATGTCTGATTGTTTGCGACATTGACTGCAGCACACCAGGCTTCCCATCACCAACTCCTGGAGCTTGCTCCAACACATGCCCATTGAGTCAGTGATGCCATCCAACCATCTCCTCCTCTGTCATCCACTTTTCGTCCTGCCTTCAATCTTTTCCAACCTCAGGGTCTTTTCCAATGAGTCATTTCTTCGCATCAGGTGGCCAAAGTATTGGCATTTCAGCTTCACCATGAGTCTTTTCTGTCCATGGAAAGTTCTAGGCAAAAGTAAGAGAGTGGGTTACCATTTCTTTCTCCAGGGGATCTTCCCCACCCAAGGATCGAGCCTGAAGCTCCTGTATTGGCAAGCTCGTTCACCATACAGCCAGCAGGGAAGCCCAACTGTTGTGCATTCATCTGACCAAACAGGATGTTCTATGTTTTCTCTTATTGCAGCTCAAATGGTCAGATATATGAAAGAGATACAAACCAGGAATCAAACAGAAGTGACAGAATTTATTCTCTTAGGACTCTCAGACAATCCAGAGCTACAGGTCGTCCTCTTTGGATTATTTCTGTTGATCTATATGGCAACCGTGGTGGGTAATTTGGGCATGATTGTGTTAATTAAGATGGACCCTTGTCTCCACACCCCCATGTACTTTTTTCTCAGCAGTCTCTCCTTTGTTGACGCCTCTTACTCTTCTTCTGTCACTCCTAAGATGCTGGTGAACCTAGTGGCTGAGAGGAAGGCCATTTCTTTTAATGGGTGTGCTGCCCAGTTCTATTTCTTTGGCTCCTTCCTGGGGACTGAGTGTTTCTTGTTAGCTATGATGGCATATGACCGCTACGTAGCCATTTGGAACCCTTTGCTGTATCCAGTTCTCATGTCTGGGAGAATTTCCTTCTTGCTAGCAGCTACCTCGTTCCTCGCAGGTTTTGGAAATGCAGCCATACACACAGGAATGACTTTCAAGTTGTCCTTTTGTGGCTCCAATAAGATCAATCATTTCTACTGTGATACACCACCCCTGCTCAAACTCTCTTGCTCTGATACCCGCATCAACTGCATCGTGATCATGGCTTTCTCCAGCGTTATTGTCATCGGCTGTGTTATGATCATCCTCACTTCCTACCTGTGCATCCTCGTTGCCGTCTTGAGGATGCCCTCCTTGGAGGGCAGGCACAGAGCCTTCTCCACCTGTGCCTCTCACCTCATGGCTGTCACCATATTCTTTGGGACGATTCTCTTCATGTACTTGCGTCCTACGACTAGCTACTCAATGGAGCAGGACAAGATTGTCTCTGTCTTTTATACCGTAGTGATCCCTATGCTAAATCCCCTCATCTACAGTTTGAAAAATAAGGATGTGAAAGGGGCCTTAAAGAAGATCTTACACCAACAGATACTGTGAAGCCATGTTACATATCACCCTATTATGTGGAATAAGAATGTTTTGATGTTAATTGTATTGTCTAATTGCTTGAACTGTTTTTCTGTGTTAAAGTATATTGTTTAAAATGAGATGTATTCTTAATTTCCTGGTGTCCTAAATGTGTATTTATTAGCCTATAGTATGAATCAATGCAATGAAGGAAGGCAGTGTCTGGTAAAAAAAAAAAAATCAAAATGCTTGGAATTAGCTGATCTAGATTTAAATCTCAATTTCCATATTGAGACCTTTCACTCTTAATTATATATATATATATATATATATATGACTTTGATTGGATCTTGGAAAATAGACTCTGAGACAGATATTTGTATTTAGGAAATTGATTGGAGAGTGTTCCCAGGAACAATACTGATAAAGAAGTAAGGGAAATAGGATTGGGTAGAAGAAACTAAGTTGTGATGAAATTGCAACAGAGTATTCAGCCAGTTCCACTTGGAGATCTGGAGTTGAGATTATCCTTCTCAGAGATGTTTCAAATTTGAACAGGTATTTATACCTCCATAATAACCTGCTTTAGATATGGGTCACCCACTGGAAGCGGTCTAATTTTCAGAATGACAGTGCAGCAGGGATATTCCAAGAGTAGAGCTCAGCTATGAGGTGTGAGCTGCCGATGCCCTAGGAAGCTGGGGAAGTAAATACTTCAATACTGAAAGTCCAATCTGGGTAGTATATCACAGCATCTATTATAAATAGTAACACTCTTCCATTCACATGGATGTCAAGAGTACCAAATACTACAGAAGGAAGTCTTAGCTGTTTAATAATAAGGGTGCCATAGCAATAATGGGGGTATAGTTTAATGACTTTGTGAATTAACTGAGATATTTTGGAGTGTAGTAATATCAGAGTCAAAGTGTTCTTTTTATCTGTAGCCCAGCCAAAGTTTCACATAATTTTCAATAAACATTTATCAAACACAATTATCTATTTATTGCTCATTGTAGTGGGGTTGGGGCTGTCAATGTTGGAACAACAGGAAAAAAAACTGTCTTTCATGAGGTGATATGTCGAATAAGGACTAAGTAATGATTTGGAATCAGCTAAATGTCTGTTTCCTATGTCTTTCCATCCCACTCTCCTCTAAGACCAGAAAGTGGAATACCAATGTTCCAAATGAGACCACTTCATCCCCAAATGGTTTGTTAGAGACCACAAAGGAGGAGATAACTCATCCTATCCCCCTGGAACAGCCCTCCTAAATCCTGTCAATTCCACTTTTAATTATTAACCAACGTTTCTCTCAAAGACATTGGTGGAAAAATGCATTCAGCAGGTAATGCATGCTGAAGATATTCCATGTGAGAAAACAAAATTGTTGATCTCATTAAACTTGTTTTGGAGTGAAGAAGACTTTATTGTCAACAGCAAAGTGTGTATGCATGCGTGCACAGGCATTTGTTCCTGTTTGGGTGGGATGCATGTGTGTGACATGGATAAGAGTTGTGCTTTAAAGAAATTAAAGTGAGAGGAAAGGGTTGTATGGGAGTAGAGCAACCTTTAAAAATAACAGTTGAGCAAGTCCTACATGGGAATAACATTGCATGAATATCTGTGGTGAATACAAAGGCCCTGAGGTGAGATCCTTCTTGGTTTGTTAAAAGAATAGTAAGGGAACAAGTATACGTGGAACAGAGTGAGCAAATAAAAAGAGAAAAAAACTGCAATCAGGAAGGTGTTTGGGGAGTGATGGATCAATTGGAGTAGGTTATGGTAACTCATTCCAGTATTCTTGCCTATTAAAATAGATATGAGTATGGATTATATTTTCAGTGGAATTGTGAAAATTTGAGGCAAGACCTAATAAATTTTATATCATTTAATTTAATTCAGTGTTATTCACAATGGAGTCTTAAGACCATAAAAGAGATTTTGTACTTCAAATGCCTAACTTATTCACAAAGGTATAAGTGACTCCCTGGGGAGAAAATAGTTCAATTATCTCAGTGAAAAATAAGTGGATGTCTTAATTTCGGGTTAGTATATTTCAGGCTTTCATTTTTTAGTGTTTTGCAAAGATGATTAAATCTCAAGAGCATCATCACAATCTTAATAATCTGACCCTCAGCCTCAAATTCAGAAGTAGCGTCTTATACTCTTTGTTGAATTAATTAACCATATCTTAAATCTGTCACAGCTGAGTTCCTTATGCCACTTCCATTTTCATCAAAGCTAGAAATTTCACGCTGCAGGGAAAGCAAATTGTATTCCTCCAAAAGCCAATAAATAAAATTACACTTATAAACACCACTACTTTCAGTGAGTATGTCTTAAGGACAGCAGGTAAGATGTTTTAATTTATCTCTAAGTGGTTAGATAGAGAAAGCTTCAAAGAGGATTCAAAAAGCATTCAAGGAATTAAGACAAAAACCTCTCAGTGCTCTGTGACAACCAGGAGGGACAGGGTTGACAGGAGGGAGGCTCAGCATGGAGGGGACACACATGTGCCTATGGCCGATTCATACTGATGTAGGCAAAAACCATCACAATATTGTAAAGTACTTATCCTCCAATTAAGATAAATAAACAAAAAATTTAAAAACACTGTACCTCTAAATTGCAATATGTCTGAAACACTGAATTTATGGTTAGCAACTAAACTAACAATTTTTTTTTAGAAGAAAGGGGTTTAGGATAACTAATAAGAGATGAGGATTTTATAGAATATTCAACCCATGCATACACATACAAACACACATGTACACATGCATCTCTCTGTGTATATCTGTGTGTTTTTGTGGTGTAAGCAGCTGCTGCTGCTAAGTCCCTCCAGTCATGTTCCACTCTGTGCGGCTCCATAGATGGCAGCCTACCAGGCTCCCCCATCCCTGGGATTCTCCAGGCAAGAACACTGGAGTGGGTTGCCATTTCCTCCTCCAATGCATGAAAGTGAAAAGTGAAAGTGAAGTCTCTCAGTGGTGTCTGACTCTTCGCGACCCCATGGACTGCAGCCTACCAGGCTCTTCCATCCATGGGATTTTCCAGGCAAGAGCACTGGAGTGGGGTGCCATTGCCTTCTCATGTATGAAGCAGGGAAATTTCATTAATTTTGTGCAGAAAGAGTGCCAAAGTACTTGGCATATTTAATACACTGTGTAGTACATTAAATAAAATCATTTTCTGCTCTTATATGCACACTTTGAGAAACTACTGCAGTTGTCAGCCTTTATCTATCTATATATACATGAACATATGTAAATACACACATACAAGATCATATATGTCATATAGAATATAATTCCATTTATATCATATATATATAGATAATGTGTATATATATGTATATATATAAAGTGGGGATCTACAAAATGGCTGTGAATTTTTTAAGTGTGTATTTTACAGGGTGGAATTAAACTGATTTTAGAGAAAGAACGGTCAGTTAAAGGACTATTCTAGTAATCAAGTGAAAGATGATGTTGGCTTGAGCCTTCATGGTAGAAATAAAGATGGAAGGAGGTAGTTGTTTTGTTGATTGAGATATTTTGAAAATAGAGATAACATAATTATCTGATAGACTAGTTACATAGTGTGTGAGAAAGCAAAGAGATAAATTTCTTCAATATTTATTTGCTTTTATTTATTTTTTATTTGAACACATGGAAGTAGAGAGTTGTCACTGACTTCAGACAGAGAATGTTATGTTTGGGAAAATTAAAGGAAGACATGAGCAAATTAGCTTTGAGTCAGGTTGAGCCAGTATTTGATATTAATGTGAAAATGTGAGTAACTGATTGCATTATAAGTCTGGAATTTGGGAAAGAGGTCAGGGCTGAAATAATTTCAGGAGCTGTAAATATATAGATAGTATTTATAGTCATGAGACTGAATAAGATCATGAAGGTAGAGTGTAAATAGAAAAAAAAAAAGAAGATCACAAAATAATGAGTTCTGAGCTACTCCAATCTTAACAGTCAGAGAAAAGAGGAATAAACAAAGAAGGCTGAGAAGGAGCAACCCATATGGTAGCAGAAAACTCAGAATGTCGTGTCCTGGAAGACAAGAGATGGTAGCTTTTCAAGTGGTAGTCAGCAATTAACTCTGCCAAATATTACTTATAGATCAGGAAGATGAAGACTGAGAACTGGCCACTGAATCCGGCAGCATAAAGGACCCTGACAACCTCCACAAGAACAGTTTCTGTGGAGTGATGGGGGGAAAGTTTGATTAGAGTGGGCTTAAAAGAAAACAGGGAAAAAACTGAACTGAATTCAGGAAGTATTATATATCCAAGTATGTCTTGGAGATATATATATGGAGAAGGCGATGACACCCCACTCCAGGACTCTTGGCTGGAAACTCCCATGGAGGGAGGAGCCTGGTAGGCTGCAGTCCATGGGGTCAGAGAGAGTCAGACCCGACTGAACGACTTCACTTTCACTTTTCACTTTCATGCGTTGGAGAAGGAAATGGCAACCCACTCCAGTGTTCTTGCCTGGAGAATCCCAGGGACGGGGGAGCCTGGTGGGCTCCCGTCTATGGGGTCGCACAGAGTCGGACATGACTGAAGCGACTTAGTAGTAGTAGTAGTGTGTGTCTTTTATACACAAAAATTGCAAAACTCATCCAAACACATTTTTGTCCTTTCATAGTATTAAAAGTGATGGTGAACTTCTTTATTTTTGCCAAAGATTTCAGCCACATAGTATAAAGCGGGGTACAAAGATGTTGCATAGAGATTTTGGTCTTCAAGGAAAATTAAAGATCTCAAAGCATGAAATTAAGGTTATGCCCTTGAGGGAACAAAATCTATCTTAATTGGATTATAAGAATTTAAAAAAAATACCCTAGGGAATATTCCTAAGAAACACTATAAATCTTCCCACCTTGTTTTAGAAAATATAGTAAGTCAGTTTTACAGGTAAGTCATTTTTCTACATTTGTTCACTAAAAATATGGTTTTTATTTTGTGTGAAAATTAATATTCTCATTGATATTGAAAAAATTATTTCATCATTTGTACTTGTTTTTTTCTATTCATATGTTAACATTTCATAGCATCTCTGAAAAATCAAGTATTATATACAGGCTCTTCTGATGTATATGTGAAAACTAAATTTAAAAAGCCTTAAGGTGAAATTCTTGAGGCATAATGTTTCCAGTCATATCGTACTTTCACAAAAAAAAAAAAAAACAACAAAAAACAGAAATATAATTCCAGCTGGGAGCTAAGTCCACATTTAAGTATTATCCTAATGTGCTTTCCTAAACAAATATATTCAGAGGTGTGCCAGTTTTAAAAAATAATACAATATTGTAAAGTAATTAACCTCCAATTAAAATAAATAAATTTATATTAAAAAGAAAACAAATAAAAAGGAGTGGAAACAAATTCCTCTTCAGATATTTGAATTCTTTTTTTTAAGTTTTATTTTTACTTTATTTTACTTTACAATAGTATATTGGTTTTGCCATACATTTACATGAATTCTTTATTTACCATTCAAATTCTATCTTCTCAGGTTTTCTTTGAATGACCATCTAAAAGCATTCCGCCTTTAATTTTCTTCATAGTGTTTTCTTCTAATTGACATACTGCTGTAAACATTTGCCTATGTGCTCAATATCTATTACCTCTCTTACAATATATGGTTCACCAGGATAGGTAATTTGCTCACTCATGTAACCCCAGAAGCTAGAACAGAAAAAAAAAAAAAAAAGCCTCTGTAAATAAGGAGTGGGTGAATTTAAAAAGCAGAAAGAACAATTCTTCATTCTGTACCTTCTTAGTCATATGTCAAGAAATGCATCTACTAATTAAATGTCTTCTGAATTAATTTAAGCTAGACAAATATGGGTTTCAGGAGAAAATGCTGGACTGAACATGTCTCCTAATGTGTGTTGAAAACAATAGTGTATCAGAGGTGCAGGGACCATAGGAACTGCATCCTTCATTTGTCCATTTGAATGATACCACGGACCTGCTGCTTTCCAGACCTGGTTTTCATTCTTTTCACTTTCTTTTTCACAGAATTTGAAAAAAAAAAAAAAAAAACCAAATTGGAGTTTTCCAAGAAAACAGGTTTAATTATATACGTGTATACACGATTTACAAATAAGGAGAAAGAATGTGTGAGTTTGTGAATGTGTGTTTCCAGTATATATATAGAAAAATATATCGCAAAGAGATAAGGTGCAAATATTTACACAGACGCTCTGATGCATTGGTTGAGAAGAGTAATTTCCTTATAGAGACATAGATTAAAAGTAAATGATGAAAGAATGGATTAAATGCAGAATCAGGATCAGATAGAATTCTTCACTTTACCACTTTCAGTTTTTAAGGGATGAGACTATGTCTTCCCCTAACCACACTGCAGTGACTGAGTTCATCCTCCTGGGACTCACAGACGACCCAGTGCTGCAGAAGGCCCTGTTTGGGGTGTTCCTGGTGATCTACCTAAGCACACTGGCAGGGAATCTGGGCATGATCGTGCTGATCAGGACCAATCCCCACCTGCAGACCCCCATGTACTTCTTCCTCAGCCATCTCTCCTTTGTAGACCTTTGCTATTCCTCCAATGTCACTCCAAATATGCTGCACAATTTCCTCTCAGACCGGAAGACCATCTCCTACGCGGGATGCTTCACACAGTGTCTCGTCTTCATCGCCCTGGTGATCACGGAGTTTTATCTCCTTGCTTCAATGGCCTTGGACCGCTACGTAGCCATCTGCAGCCCTCTGCTGTACAGCACCAGGATGTCCAAGGACGTTTGCATCTTTCTAGTCACAGTCCCTTATACTTGTGGATTCTTCAATGGTCTCTCTCAGGCGCTGCTGACTTTCCGCTTGTCCTTTTGTGACTCCCGGGAAATCAACCATTTCTACTGTGCTGATCCTCCTCTGATAATGCTGGCCTGCTCTGACACCTATGTCAAAAAGATGGCGATGTTTGTGGTTGCTGGTTTCACGCTGTCAAGCTCCTTGTTCATCATTCTCCTGTCTTATGTTTTCATTGTTGCCTCTATCTTGGCGATCCGTTCTGTGGAAGGCAGGCACAAGGCCTTTTCTACCTGTGGTTCCCACCTGACAATAGTCACTCTATTTTATGGAACCCTCTTCTGTATGTACTTGAGGCCTCCAACTGAGAAGTCTGTAAAGGAGTCCAAAATATTTGCAGTCTTTTATAGTTTTTTGAGCCCGATGTTGAACCCACTGATCTACAGTATGAGGAACAAGGATGTGATCCAAGCCATGCAGCAAATGATAAAGAGAAACCTTTCATAAAATTGCACTTTAAGCATCTGTTCATTTGATATGACTAAGTGTCCATAACAGCCTTGTGTTTTACTTTTCTTTTATTTTAAATTTTTATTTTCACTTCATTTTACTTTACAATACTGTATTGGTTTTGCCATATATTGACATGAATCCACCACGGGTGTACATGAGTTCTCAAACATGAACCCCTTCTCCCCCCTCCCACCCCATATCATCTCTCTGGATCATCCCCGTGCACCAGCCTTGTGTTTCAGAGATTAGAAATGAGTAACACAGAACTCTAACTGTGATAGAATTCCAGGTTCTATTTTTATTTTATTTATTTATTTTATTTATTTATTTATTTATTTATTTTTTTGAGGATCAGGATCATTTAGTCATTGGGACATGATATATAGCAATCTCTTCTTTTTGTTAAGCAAAGAGATGTGTTTCACTCTTAGCCAACAGAATATTCTGATGTCAAGATTTATATCCAGTTAGAAAAATGTGTTTTAAAATCATTGTAAAGTACTTAACATTTTGCCTAATTTTTATAGTCTTGAAAACCACTGTGGCTTTTAGGAACCAAATTTAAACTCAGTCTTTGCAATTCTTAATCCAATGGTTTTTTTTTTAATTTATTTATTTTAATTAGAAGTTAATTACTTTACAATATTGTATTGGTTCTGCCACACATCAACATGAATCCACCATGGGCGTACACGTGTTCCCCATCTTGAACCGCCCTCCCACCTCCCTCCCCATACCATCCCTCCAGGTCATCCCAGTGCACCAGCCCCAAGCCTATTTGGAGTCTCTCATTTTTCAATATTCAACTTATTGACCTCTATTTGTGATTTATGTTTTTGTACTTTGGGTGAAACTCACCTCAGAAATTCTTGAGAGTATAAATCAACATGTATGAAAATAATCATAAGTAACACAATTACAGTTGAATTCTCACTTTTATGTTATTATGCGTTGGTGAAGTGAAGGGAAGTCGCTCAGTTGTGTCCGACTCTTTGCGACCCCATTGACTGTAGCCTACCAGGCTCCTCTGTCCATGGGATTTTCCAGGCAATAGTCCTGGAGTGGATTGCCATTTCCTTCTCCAGGGGATCTTCCCAACCCAGGGATCGAACCTGGGTCTCCCACGTTGTAGACTGACACTTTACTGTCTGAGCCACCAAGGAAGTCTATTATGCATTAAATCCTAACAAATGAACTAGTGCAGAAATGGTCATCTCCATTTATAAGTTTTACTTTGTTAGGCACAGAGAGACTAAATGACCTACCCAAAGTCATTCAGCCACTTAGTAGCAGAAAGGCAATTTGATTCCAAATTCTCTCTCTTTTCATATTGAATTGGCTAAACCTCTTTTGTGTGCATGATAAGTTACTTCAGTTGTGTCTGACTCTTTGTGACCTTATGCACTATAGCCCACCAGGCTCGTCTGTCCATGGGATTCTCACGGCAAGAATACTGGAGTGGGTTGCCATGCCCTCCTCCAGAGGACCTTCCTAACCCAGGAATCAGAGCCTCATCTCTTGCCTCTCCTGCTTTGGCAGGTGGGTTCTTTAGCGCTAGCACCACCTGAGAAGCTCAGCTAAACCTCTTATTATACAACAAATACTGGATGGGATGTTGAGGGTAATGAGTTGACCAGGTCATTGCTATAAATGATCATGGTGATTGTAATGAGAGCAAGATAACTAATAACAGGTAATGTGAATTTCTTCTTCATGTCATTAGGATAATTTGTGGGTAATATAGTCTTGTTGTTCCATGTAAAGCAGGCAATTTTGATATGCGGAATATTTATTTTGACTGTATGTTATGAATATATTTTTCAGATTATAAAACACACATGTTCATTATAAATGACTAGAAAATAAAAACAGATGTGAAGAAATAACTTTTATGAGTTATGTGCTCTAAACAAAGGAATGAATTCTCTTGTGTTTTTAAATATCTCTTCTCAATAATTTTTGTACATATATTATTATAATTGATAAAGCAAAATTGGAGTCATGTGCTATATATAAACCTTGAGTTTCATTTGATAGTATAAGGTTTACATTTCAAAGATATTATTTTTGATGAACACCACTTTTAATGCAGTTAATATTAACAAATCACACTAACTTAGTTACAAAAATAATTGAACATATTAATTGTAGAAAAACAAATACTGAAAATATATAAAACATGTTTTCCCTGTATACTTTAAAAATTTATTTATTTACTTTAATTGGAGGCTAATTAATTTATAATATTGTAGTGGATTTTGCCATACATTGACATGAATCAGCCATGAGTGTACATGCGTTCCCCATCCTGAACTCACCTTCCACCTCCCTCCACATCTCATCCCTCTGGGTCATCCCAGTTCACCAGCCCCGAGCACCCTGCCTCATGCATTGAACCTGGACTGGCGATCTCTTTCACATATCATAATATACATGTTCCAAAGCTATTCTCTCAGATCATCCCACCCTTGTCTTCTCCCGCAGAGTTCAAAAGTCTGTTCTTTACATCTGTCTCTGTCTCACATATAGGGTCATAATTACCATCATTTCTAAATTCCATATATATGTATACATATGTGCATTAATATACTGTATTGGTGTTTTTCTTTCTGACTTACTTCACTCTGTATAATAGGCTCCAGTTCATCCACCTCATTAGAACTGATTCAAATGCATTCTTTTTAATAGCTGAGGAATACTCCATTGTGTATATGTACCACAGCTTTCTTATCCATTCATCTGCCAATGGACATCTAGGTTGCTTCCATGTCCTGGCTATTGTAAACACTGCTGCGATGAACACTGGGGTACACGTGCCTCTTTCAATTCTGGTTTCCTCAGTGTGTATGCCTAGCATTGGGATTGCTGGGTCATATGGCAGTTCTATTTCCAGTTTTTTAAGAAATCTCCACACTGTTCTCCATAGTGGCTGTACTAGTTTGCATTCCCATGAACAGTGTAAGAGGGTTCCATTTTCTCTGCACCCTCTCCAGCATTTATTGCTTGTAGACTTTTTGACAGCAGCCATTCTGACCGGCACACAGTGGTACCTCATTGGCTTCAGTTTCTTGTTGGTTCCTGAAAGTGTCCATACCCAGTTCATTGTCACAAAGGTATCTTTCTAAGGAAACTCGCTATATGGCAGCTTACCTCAAATCCAGAGAGAAAGAGATATTGCTGGCAAGACAAAAGTCACAGTTTAATATAGCCTAATTATGGAAGTGACATCCATCATCTTTGCCACGTCTGTGTACCTTCTCCAGCATTTATTGTTTGTAGACTTTTTGATTGCAGCCATTCTGACTGGCGTGAGATGGTACCTCATAGTGGTTTTGATTTACATTTCTCTGATAATGACTGATGTTGAGCGTCTTTTCATGTGTTTATTAGCCATCTGTATGTTTTCTTTGGAGAAATGTCTGTTTAGTTCTTTGGCCCATTTTTTGACTGGGTCATTTATTTTTCTGGAATTGAGCTGCAGGAGTTGCTTATATATTTTTCAGATTAATGCTTTCTCAGTTGCTTCCTTTGCTATTATTTTCTCTCATTCTGAAGGCTGTCTTTTCACCTTACTTATTGTTTCCTTCTTTGTGCACAACATTTTAAATTTAATTAGGTACAATTTGTTCATTTTTGCTTTTATTTCCACTACTCTGGGAGGTGGGTCATAGAGGATCCTGCTGCGGTTTATGTCAGAGAGTTTTCTGCCTATGTTTTCCTCTAGGAGTTTTATAGTTTCTGGTCTTATATTTAGATCTTTAATCCATTTTAAGTTTATTTTTGTGTATGGTGTTAGAAAGTGTTCTAGTTTGATTCTTTTATGAGTAGTTGACCAGTTTTCCCAGCACCACTTGTTAAATAGATTGTCTTTTCTCCATTGTATACTCTTGCCTCCTTTCTCAAAGATAAAGTGTGTGGGTTTATCTCTGGGCTTTCTATTTTGTTCCATTGATCTATATTTCTATCTTTGTGCCAGTACTATACAGTCTTGATGATCGTAGCTTGTAATATGATGAATAAGCTTGGTATGTCTTGCTCTGAAACTTGTTGGCTCTTGGGTGGGACTTGGTTTCAGTGTAGGTATGGAGGCTTTTGGATGAGCTCTTCTCAATTAATGTTCCCTGGAGTCAGGAGTTTTCTAGTTTTCTCAAGTTTTGGATTTAAGCTTCCTGCCTCTGGTTTTCAGTCTTATTCTTACAGTAGGCTCAAGACTTCTTCATCCATACCGCACTGATGATAAAACATCTCCTTTCAAACAGAATAGACTGCCTTTCTGGGTGCCTGGTGTCCTCTGCCAGCATTCAGAAGTAGTTTTGTGGAATTTGCTCAGCATTTGAATGATCCTTCAGTGAATTTGTTGGGGAGAAAGTGATCCTATTCCTCTGCCATCTTAGGACCTTCATCCTTGTTTAGTGAGAGATTTTTTTTGTAATTCTGCAATGCTTTCAAATTTTCAAGAGATTCATACACATGATTTTACATATTCTTATAATAACTCAATTTTCTCCTAACCCTATATTGCCTTTCCCCACTTCCCTCTCCCCACTGGTATCCATAGTTTTGTTTCTATATTTGTGAGTTTGTTTCTTTTTTGTTTATTAATCAAGTTTGTTTTGTTTTTTATATTCCCCATACATGTCATATCATACAACATTTGTGTGTTTTCTCTTTCTGCATTATTTCATCAGTTTAATGCCCTCCAAGTGAATCTATGTTCTCACAAACAGCAAAACTGTATTCATATAAAATAATTCCTTTTGAACCTTAATGCTCTGAATTTTCAAAGATGTGAACATGTTGTTCACATGTTGAGTCACATAAGTTAGTTCTCATGACTGGTGTACATTATGTGTGCAAATCCTCTATAAGTGACTGTGCTTTTGTGTATTCTACTGTACAGTAGTGTACAGTATCTTTATTTCAAAGATATCCAGTTCAGTTCAGTTCAGTTGCTCAGTCGTGTCTGACTCTTTGCAACCCCATGAATCCCAGCACGCCAGGCCTCCCTGTCCATCACCAGCTCCTGGAGCTCACTCAGACTCACGTCCATTGAGTCCGTGATACCATCCAGCCATCTCACCCTCTGTCGTCCCCTTCTCTTCCTGCCCCCAACCCCTCCCAGCATCAGTCTTTTCCAATGAGTCAACTCTTCGCATGAGGTGGCCAAAGTACTGGAGTTTCAGCTTTAGCATCATTCCCTCCAAAGAAATCCCAGGGTTGATCTCCTTCAGAATGGACTGGTTGGATCTCCTTGCAGTCCAAGGGACTCTCAAGAGTCTTCTCCAATACCACAGTTCAAAAGCATCAATTCTGCAGCGCTCAGCTTTCTTCACAGTCCAACTCTCACATCCATACATGACCACAGGAAAAACCATAGCCTTGACCAAACGGACCTTTGTTGGCAAAGTAATGTCTCTGCTTTTCAATATGCTATCTAGGTTGGTCATAACTTTTCTTCCAAGGAGTAAGCGTCTTTTAATTTCATGGCTATAGTCACCATCCAGAGGCAAGTGTAAAAGCAGTGTTGATTTTGAAGGACACTTCAGATCCTCTCTATAGATTCCCAGTTAACTACACTGGTTTGATGAAGGGAAATATATGACATGATGAAAAAGATCACTACAGGTGCCTCATCATCAATAGAAATGTCATTTTATGCTCTGTGTAGCTGATACCCATGTCCCTCCCAGTCAGAGATGCTGCTCGGTCATGTCAAAGGGGAAAAGAAAGCAAGAATTATCTCACTATTCTGCTTGCCCAGGTGACTCTAATTCTCAAGAAAGGGGTGGAGAAGTATGTCTAAGCCATATTCTCATATCCAGTTTTATATGCAATAATGCTGTATTTTAGCTGATAAAGAATCCACCTGCAATGAAGGAGACCCTGGTTCAATTCCTGGGTCAGGAATTTCCCCTGCAGAAGGAGTAGGCTACCCACTCCAGTGTTCTTGGGTTTCCCTGGTGACTCAGACAGTAAAGAATCTGCCTGCAATGCAAAGACCTGGGTACAACCCCTGTACTGGAAAGATCTGCTGGAGAAGGCCATGGCAACCCACTCTAGCATTCTTGCCTGGAGAATCCCCATGGACAGAAGTGCCTGGTAGGTGACAATCCATGAAGTCACAAAGAGTCAGACTAGTTGAGTGAATAAGTATAGCACAGTGCTAGTAATTTTAATCTCTGACTCCTGTGTGTAGTCTGCAAGTGATCCATGACCCAGAAGGATGATGATTCAACGGCCCTTTCAGTATCCAGCCATGGTGAAGCCAGAAATATCACTTCAATCACAACATTTATTGAGTAATTATTGTGTAACCCTCTGGTCTGAGTCAGGGATGTGAGACAAACCAAAGTCCTACTCAGATGTTTTAACTGAAGAGAATTTAATGGAAAGAATTTAAGTTAGTAAGGAGAATACTGGCAGTGTTAAGTAAATCAGTCCAAGAACTTGAAGTGCCTGGAGGCTAAGGTCGTAAGAGAGTTTTCATACCAGTCCTGAAGCAGTCAACACAACGGCCGCTGTCAGGATTCTAGTTTCACGAGATCCCGGAAGAGCATGCTAGGCCACCTTTTCAATACACACCTTAGCAGAGATTTTCCTTGAAAAGATGCAGCCACCTTAACACTTCATTGTGAAACTGGGAGAAAATGAAATTTGAATACTTTTCTCTTCCTCTCATTTCTGTTATGCTCCTGGTTTCTCCCATTGGCCTAACTCAGATGGAAACTAGACACTCAAGGAGCCTTATTGATGGAATTTAAGGTTAAGCTCCAGGTAGACCAAAAAAAAAAAAAAAAGATAAACTGTATAGATGGTCTAGACTGACAAAGGAAGCATCATTAGAACATTTATTGTATCTGTTTATCCGTGGTGTTCCCTTTGCTTGGTATTTATTATTATAACAATTTAAAATATAAAGAGCAAGGTTCAGAATCAGTAAATAAGTAGTTCAAATGCAGCAAAAGTTGTCTGACTGTCTGATGGTTTGCCTATACCCTTCAGTCTCTATCTGCATGAGAACTTAATAACTCTCCCAAGTCAAGTCTCAAAATATCCAGACATTTAGGCATAAGTTAAAAAAAATGAGTCCCATTAGTATATCATTTCAGAAGATTTGATTTCCCGAAGATACTGGGGAGAAGCAAGAGTCGTGTCCTCAATGGACTTAAGATTTTAAAAAGGGTAAATCACTCATAGTGGTTTATATTCTAAATGCTTTTCTGTGAAAATTAATTGAACCCTAGGGTGCTGATCCCTCTGTGACAATTCTGGTATAAATTCCTCAGCTTCTTCATATCCAGCTGTCACTGGGAAATCACTCTTCTTTCACAGGTTGGACTAGGTATTGAACAGTTTCCTGTGCTGTGTGCTTAGTCACTCAATTGTGTTTGACTCTTTGCGACCCCATGAACTGTAGCCCACCAGACTTCTCTGTCCATGAGGATTCTCCAGGCAGAAATACTGGAGTGTGTTGCAATGGCCTCCTCCATGGGATTTTCCCAATCCAGGGATAAAACCCAAGTCTTCTGCATTGCAGGCAGATTCTTTACCATCTGAGCCACCAGGGAAGCTCAAGAATACTGGAGTGGGTAGCCTATCTCCTCTCCAGGTGATCTTCTGGACCCTGCAATCAAAACGGGGTCTTCCTGCATTGCAGGCATATTCTTTACCAGCTAAGCAAAATCCTATTATTTTCTTTCTTTCTTTCTTTGCATCGTGCACCGTTCAAAGAGAAATGCTTGAAGAAACATGTGTCAGAGCTACAGTTTTTTTTTTTTTATAGT
Organism: Ovis canadensis; assembly: GCF_042477335.2. Lineage (NCBI taxonomy): Eukaryota > Metazoa > Chordata > Mammalia > Artiodactyla > Bovidae > Ovis > Ovis canadensis. The sequence goes on from NC_091259.1 coordinate 86,848,982, forward strand.
ATAAATGTTTATAAATGTATCATGGAGTGGTATCACAATGGAAAAAGAATAGATCAAAGGCCACGAGACAGGGCCTCAGGTCAAGAGTGTCTGTCAAGAATACAAAGCTTCATAGTGCCCAGAGCCATTTCTGTCCACTTCTCTCTAAGATTAGTTTGCCAAGTCAGTTCTTTGTATCAGGTGGCCAAAGTACTGGAGCTTCAGCTTCAGCATCAGTCCTTCCAATGAATGTTCAGGACTGATCTCTTTTAGGATGGACTGGTTGGATCTCCTTGCAGTCCAAGGGACTCTCAAGAGTCTTCTCCAACACCACAGTTCAAAAACATCAATTCTTAGGTGCTCAGCTTTCTTAATGGTCCAACTCTTACATTCATATCTGACTACTGGAAAAATCTTACCTTGGACTAGACAGACCTTTGTCAGCAAAGTAATGTCTCTGCTTTTTAATATGCTGTCTAGGATCATCATAGAGTTTCTTCCAAGGAGATGGTCTCCTTTATCATGTACAAAAGTTGAGAAATGCACTTTATGATTTCTTACATACTGTCTCAGCTTCATAGATAATATGATTATTATTATCAGTGTGACCTTTACAGAACTCAAATTGCATCCCTATCATACAGTTTATTCTTACATTCTGAAAGAGTTAAATAAGGTAAAGTTACAACAAAAATATTACAATTTGGGGATGGGTGTGTCAATCACTTTTTTAAAAATTGTCTTCTCCTCAAGGGGACATTTTTTTTATTTTTTATTTATTTATTTTTTTAATTTTAAAATCTTTAATTCTTACATGCGTTCCCAAACATGAACCCCCCTCCCACCTCCCTCCCCACAACACCTCTCTGGGTCATCCCCATGCACCAGCCCCAAGCATGCTGCACCCTACGTCAGACATGGACTGGCGATTCAATTCTTACATGATAGTATACATGTTAGAATTCCCATTCTCCCAAATCATCCCACCCTCTCCCTCTCCCTCTGAGTCCAAAAGTCCGTTGTACACATCTGTGTCTTTTTTCCTGTCTTGCATACAGGGTCGTCATTGCCATCTTCCTAAATTCCATATATATGTGTTAGTATACTCTATTGGTGTTTTACTTTCTGGCTTACTTCACTCTGTATAATTGGCTCCAGTTTCATCCATCTCATCAGAACTGATTCATTTGAATCAGTTCTGATGAGAGGGGACATTTTTAATACATAATTTTACCCCAATTATTCCCTCCTTTAATATTTAATACCACTGAAAAATATGGTATATAAAAATAATCACATATTCTTTATGTACTTTATTTTTACCTGTATTTATACAAAAATACCAATTTAATTTTGTGTCCCATGAGCCAATTGCTACTGCTGCCAAGTCAATTATTGTCCTAAATAATTGGCTGAAATATACAGAGGTAAGGATAGCCTGGGAGAAGTAAGATTTGGCCATGTAAGGGCAATCTGAGTTAGGCAAGGGTGGATAAAATGAACATGCATCGCAGGGTGAGGGACTACCTAGAAAATAACCTTGAGGTTAGAGTGGCAGGTAGACAGACACTGGTTCTATAAAGATGTATTTATTCCATTTCCCTAAATCATTCACCTGTGGGGGAAAAACAATGAATTTCAATTACTGACACTTTAGACACTACATCAAAATTATTCTGAAAACAAATCATAGTTTTAAAGAAAAGCAATATTTAAAGGGATTGTAAGTGATCAATTCATGATAATGATTTGTAGAAAAGATCTAAGCCGCTCAACTATGAAAAGACTTGCAGAAAAGCTTTTGAAACTATGTAACTGTGTTCTGTATTAAGGTAGATATTGAGGCATCTAATGCATAATTACTAGGTTACATCTGGATATTTAAAGAAAAAATTGATGAGGAACCTTTTTAAAGACTACTGAATTTCTTATAACATTGCTTCTGTTTTATGTTTTGTGTTTTTGGACATGAGGCCTGTGGGATCATAGCTCCCTAAAAGGGTATCAAATCTTTGTTCCTTGCATTGCAAAATGAAGTTTTAACCACTGGATCACCTGGAAAGTACCCTATGTAACTTCTTTATGCCACATGTGTTTAGAAGTTTGAAAGAAATAGGCATTGATGAAATGATGTTAATAATGGAAAATGATTTAAAAAATGCATTTTTATTTCATTTACTTTAGACATCATTGGAAGCTGAGCAAACACAATGTTAAAGGAAAACTACACAGAAGTGACTGAGTTTATCCTCCTGGGACTGACAGATCGAGTTGAGTTGCAGCCTGTCCTTTTTGCGGTCTTCCTAGGCATCTACCTGATCACAGTCTTCGGCAATGCGAGCATGATTTTGTTAATCAGAACTGACTCAAAGCTTCAGACTCCAATGTACTTCTTCCTCAGCCACCTCTCCTTTGTAGATCTCTGTTATGCCACCAATGTCACGCCTCAGATGCTGGTCAATCTCTCATCTGAGAGAAAAACTATTTCTTTCCTTGGTTGCTTTATACAGTTTGATTTATTCATTTCCTTGGGGCTCACAGATAGCTATATGCTCACAGCAATGGCTTATGACCGCTACATGGCCATCTGCAAACCCTTGTTATACGGCAGCAAGATGTCCCGAGGTGTCTGCCTCTCTCTCGTTGCTACATCTTATATTTATGGCTTTGCAAATGGTCTTGCACAGACCATCCTGATGCTCCGCCTCTCCTTCTGTGGACCCAATGAAATCAACCACTTTTACTGTGCGGACCCACCTCTCCTAGTCCTGGCCTGCTCAGACACTTATGTCAATGAGACTGCCATGTTCGTGGTGGCTGGTTCCAACCTCATGTGCTCTCTCACCATCATCCTCATTTCTTACATTGCCATCTTTACAGCCATTCTGCAAATGCATTCTCCAGAAGGGAGGCGCAAGGCATTCTCCACCTGTGGGTCTCATCTGACAGTTGTCACTATGTTTTATGGGACACTGTTCTGGATGTATCTGAGGCCGCCTTCTGAGGCATCCATAGAACAGACCAAAATTGCAGCTGTTTTTTATGTCTTTCTGAGTCCTATGTTTAACCCTTTGATCTATAGCCTTCGGAACAAAGATGTTAAAAGAGCAATAAGGAGAGTAATTCAAGAGATTTTTTTTGCCAAATTGGGTACACATTTGGCCAGAGGTATGTAATATATTTGTATTTTCTTACCGATTAAAGAGGATTTTAAATTAATAAGTCACTTTTTGTCATTGACTTATTTTTTCCTTTTGCAATTCACCTATGAAATGTGGAAGAATCTGTCAGATCATTAGCTTGTGTCATTTCAGTATATTTAAAATGAATACCACATGGAAATTCAATGACAAGACCAGATAGCATCGCTATTTTCGTATTAGTAAAGGACAGATAATTCTGTGTACAGTATTCATAAAGGTAGAAAGTTATAAAAGACAGAATTACCAGTGATGCTAAGACCATGACAATTTGTTTGATTTGAGGGGTTTAATAATTTCCAAATTATTTTCCAAAACTTGTTAACATATAAGGAGGAAAGTTTTTTTGTTTGTTTGGTTGGTTTTTTCTTTGTTCATGTTACATATCCAAGATCTTTGGGTATCTTAAATTATTACTTAAGAACTATATTTAGATATTAGTATTGGTCTAACAGAATCCTCATTGATTAAATGTTTGACCGAAATGCCAAATTTTCTTTAGATTTTTTTTATTAATTCTTTTAATTTTTTTTTTTTTTACCAATATGCTTTCAGCATTAACCTATATTGGGCTTTCACATTTTTTTTAATGCACTGTTAACATCTCACAAACAAAAATAGTGAATGATATAAAGAGCACTTTTCAAAGCATAACTAATCATCATTAAGTTTTCACACAATGACACTTTTTTCAAATTTGCACAAATCTCCATTTCATGGACCTGACTGCTCACCTTTGGCATCTCCCCCTGGGACATACAAGTTGGGGAAGTTTACGACGCTGGAAAACTCAGAAGAGATGAGTAGAGATGAACTTGGTTCTGTTAGGTCAATCGAGTTGATTTTTTAAAAAACTGATTTATAACTGATTTGTAATTTTAGGTTTCAGGTATACAACATTTGAAAGTTGCTCAGTCGTGTCCGACTCTTTGTGATCCCATGGACTGTAGCCTGCGAGGCTACATACATTCTCTGGGCAAGAATACTCAAGTGGGTTGACATGCCCCTCTTCAGGGCATCTTCCCAACTCAGGGATCGCACCCAGGTCTCCCACATTGCGGGCAGATTCTTTACCGTCTGAACCACCAGGAAAGCCTGGTATTCAGCATAGTGATTTTCAATTTTTAGAATTGTTAAAGAGGCTTTTCCAGTGGCTCAGTGGTGAGGGACCTGCTTGTAGCACAGGCGACTCAGAAAACGCAGGTTTCAGAACTGGGTTGGGAAGACCCACTGGCGGAGGAAATGTTTAAAAAGCAGTAAGAAGAGCGATTCAAGAGAAGTTATTTGCCAAATCGCGTAGACATTTTGGTCACGGGTATGTAACATATCTCTGATCAATCAGTGAGCACTTTAAATTGACAAATCATTTTGCCTATTGACTATTTTTTTCCTTTTATAATTCACCTATGAGACTTGGAAGAATGTTATCAAATTGTTAGTTCTGACTCAGTATATTAAAACAATACCACAAATATATTAAGACACAAGACAAAACAGCATTGTCATTGCTTTATAAAATTAGCGAATGTAGTGACTACATTACCCATAGCCACCAAATATGTGAACTTGCTTGTTGGATTGTTTCTTTTGTATTTTTTATTCAAATTATATAGAAATGAAGATCTTTAGGAATCTCAGATTATTACTCCAAGATATATCTTTAGCTAATAGTACTGGTCCAATAGAATCCTCATTCATAAGATTGTTGATGTAAATCCTAAATATCCTACAGATTATCTTCATTATACATTTTAAGTGTTTTAATCTATCTATATCCCTATCACAAAACTAGTTTTGAGGTTTCATTTTGTTTTGTTTTGTTATGAACAATTTCCAGCATACATCCAAAATATAAAGCAACATAGACTACCAATGTCAGGATAACTAGCAATTAATATATCACACAATGCCAGATTTTTCATTTTTAAAATTTTTGTTTTATCTTGGAGCATAGTTGATTGACAATGTTGTGTTAGTTTCAGATATACAGCAAAGAGACTCAGTTATACCTCTACATGAATCTATATTTTTCAAACTGTTTACCCATTTAGATTATTGTAGAATATTGAACAGTCCTCCCTGTGCTCTAACAGCAGGTCCTTTTATTGCATTGTTTTAGAAACTCAGACCCATGGCCTCTCCATGCCATGGACACTAGTGCTTATCTTTGGCATCTCCTCCTGAAGCATATCTGGGGGAAGACCAGGACCTGCGACATGCTTAGAAGGCATGGGAAGTGAGTAGAGCAAGGTCCTATAAAGTCTATCCAGTGAATTTTCTTTTATCAGATCTTCAGTGTCCTTACAGACGTTTGAATTTCAGACATGAAAATGGAGAAAGATGACGTGGGTTTGCCTATTTTCTTTTGTAGTTTTTAAAACTGTTGAGACTATATTATTAGGTCTTATCAAGTACTGAACTGGTATTATTCCTTTTATCATTTATACTTTCCCTTCTACGATGTATAAAGTCTAAAAGTCTGATTTGTCTGATATTCACATATATTTGGCTGTTTATTTTTTGTTTGTTTCTAGTTGGTTATGTCCAGTATGTTTATTTTGACTTTTTAATTTTCAGGCCCAGAGTCCTTTTGATCACTATTTCTTATTTTATTGTAGATATTGACACTTTTGAATATTTCTGACAACTTAGTTTGTGCTTTTCACAAACTACTTTATGCTTTTTCTCCTCTTTACCTACTGTGAATTAAATCATATTTTGCAACTTTCTTTCCTTTTCAATCCTTGTTTGACTGACACATTCTATTTTCTATTATTAGTAAGTTCCCTTAAATTGTGTATGCGTACTTGGCTTAACTTAGTCTTCATTAATCAGTGTACCTACTTTGCTATTAAATAATAAAAGGAACATACAATATTTTAATTATGAATTCATCCTGCTTCCAACTTATAAACTGTCATTTGCAGGTATAGAATAAATCATCAGTAGTAAATTATTTATTAATGAACTTTAAAATGATCTTTATTGTATATGATTACAGTTATAATTATATTAAATGGTGGTTCAGTGTTTGTGTTCCTTTAACTTTCGTGACATTATCAATTGTTCTCTCACTATTATTTGGTGCCCACTCTTCATTTATGGTTTAGTTTTCTGCTGCGTGATATATATCCTTAATCAGTTCTTTCAGTGAGAGTCCCTCTCTATCCATTTATCTGAGAATATCACTTGTCCTTTCTCAAAGGAGAATTTATTTGGGTATGAATGTAGAAAGACAGATACTCACTTTCAGTATTTAAAATATCTTATATTCTGGCATATTTTTGTTTGGCTATGCAGATTGGTGTATTACCAGATTATTTGTTATTTCTCTGCGGGTAAGACACTATCTTTTTCATTTTCTAATATTCAGTTTCAGTGTTTGTTGGGATTTAGTTATATTTATGCTTTTGTATTTTCAGTGCCTCTTGGCTGATCTCTTGAAGTCCTATCCTCTTAGGATACATTCTCACAATACCATATAACTCTAATTCATAGAAATGTTTAAACTGCATGTTTAATATTATCATTGCGATTTACTCATGATTATATTATCCCCAGTTTTCTCAGTGTCACGAGGGCCAGGTCTAAGGTCCTTGTCTAGCTTTGCTCACTAGTTTAAAATCAGAATTTATCACAAAACCTAGAATAGAAATATTCTGAATAAATATCACTTGAGTTAATAAACTATTACTATGATCTTTGCATTACAGTTCTTTGAGTAGTGAAAGATCTACTCCCTTCCACTTTTCAACATAATTTTTATTAAATTTTTTTAAATTTTACTTTACAATACTGTATTGGTTTTGCCATACATCAACATGAATCCGCCACGGGTGTACACGTGTTCCCAATCCTGAACCCCTCTCCCACCTCTTTCCCCATACCATCTCTCTGGGTCATCCCGGTGCACCAGCCCCAAGCATCCTGTATCCTGCATCGAACCACAGTTTCTATGCCTCATGCCTCCTACCATGAAACAGAAACATTTGAAGGACAAAAGCCATCTTTGTCTTTTTCTTACACTTTCTCCATTGACCACACAGTGGCAAACAGAAGATTTTTTCTGAATATTTGACAACTGTGTGGATGGATGAATGAACGGATTAATGGGTAAGTGAAAGCCTTTATACCCAGAGAACGTGCAGCACTGTGTGAACTTGCCACATTTCTACTCTAAGCGATTCCTTATCATTGACTAATAATCTGTTTGATCCCAGCCTCACAATGTATTAACTGTAGGTTCCAGGGAAAGGTAATTAACCTCTGCTTGTTTCAGTCTCCTATCTGTAAAATGAAGGTACTAATACAAAGAACCTACACCATTTGTAAGTTTAACTGAGCTAATACGTGTGTAGCTGTTAGGCCTAAGGCTGGCACGTATTAATTACTCAATGCCTGTAACCTATAACTAATTACTCCCATTGTGTTTTCTTCCTGTGACTTTGAAACAGTTTGTCATGATCCCAGATCCTCTCTCTGTAGACTTTCAGTTTGAGGGCTGAGATGATGCATTCAGTGAATTGCAGATTAACCTGAGAGCAGGGAAACTTAGAGCTGTTTTACAGTCCTCCATAAATACACACTGCACACTCCTTGAACAACTTGGGACATATTGGCTCATAGCTGTTATCTCCAGGGACTGTGCTAGCTATGGAAACGGCACCTCTGCTCACAAAGAGTCAGATTCTAGCAGTGACACTGGAAATATAAGAAAGCAATGAAAGCAGAGTGTGTTAGTCAAGGGGAGGGCAGAGAGGTAGACAGCATGGTGAACGGAGGTCAGACTCTGGAGGCAAAACGAAATTATACTCATTAACAGAAGATAATTTAATGGAAAGAATTTATTTTAATAATGAGAACACAGGCAATGTTAAAGAAATCAGTCCAAGTAGTTGAAGCACCTCGAGGCTAAGTTCAGAAGGTAAATAAATCCCAGTCCTGAATCACCCAACACAACGGCCACTGTCAGGAGTCCAGTGAAACTACATCCAGGCAGAACATCCCAGGCCTCATCTCAACACACACCCCAGAAGAAATTTTCCTTGGAAGAATGCAGCCACCTTAGCACTTCATTGTGAAACTGGGGGGAAATGAGAAAAAAATTTGGATACTTTTCTTCTATGCTCTCGCCTCTGTTAGGCTCCTGGTTTCTCCCACTGGCCAAACTCAGAAATCCAAAACCAAAGGAACTCTAGTGATGGAATCTAAGGATTAAATTTCAGGTAGGCAAAAAAAAAAAAAAAAAAGTAGAGAAAAAAGACCCTAGGTCTAGATGTGCTAGGCTGACAAAGGAAGAATCACCAGCGCATTTACGCTATCTGTATATCCACCATATTCTCTTTGCTAAATATGTATTATTATAACTGTTTAAAATATAAAGAACAAGGTTTAGAATCAGGATACGAGTAGTCCAGCTAACTAAATTTGCCTGATTGTCCAGCGGTTTTCCTATATCATGCACTCCTCTATCTCGCATGCTGAAATTTTAAACACAATAAAATGAACTGCTGAAGGTCTGTGAATATCAGAAACAACTTTTAGATTTTAAGTATTAGAGATGGGATAGAAACTATAAATAAGGCTAGGAATAAAACTAGTTTATTGCTTGACATAATCTAATAATATAAAGTCAATATTTAGATAACTACAAAAAAAAAGAGAAAAATCCACAAACATCTCTCTCATCTCTCTCATGTTCTACATATGAAATAATAAAACATGTGGGGGATACTGACGATCTGAATAAAGCAGAGCAATCAACTAGATTTATGTAACAGAACCATATTCTCCTCAACTCCCATATCTTCTGAGAGCTTTCCAACACTGTCACCTTCCCAGCCTCAGGAGGAGGTGCCAGAGTTGAGCAATGGGGGCCATGACAAGGAGATATGTGCAAATCTGAGACAAAAGTGTCATTATGAGAAAACGTAAAGATGACTTGTTATGTTGAGACAAGAGCTTTTAAAATTATTTTCTATTTCTGGCTGTGAGATGTTAACAGTTCATGATGAAAAGTAATAAGTGAAAGCAAAATATCAGTTTTAAAGTGGGATGCGCATTGGTAACAAAACCAAAAGTAAGTGCATATCTCGTTTGGTATAACTAACAGAAGCAGAAGATACTAAGAAGAGGTGGCAAGAATACACGGAAGAACTGTACGAAATAGAGCTTCAAGACCAAGATAATCACGATGGTGTGATCACTCACCTGGAGCCAGACATCCTGGAATGTGAAATCAAGTGGGCCTTAGAAAGCATCACTATGAACAAAGCTGCTGGAGGTGATGGAATTCCAGTGGAGCTATTTCAAATCCTGAAAGATGATGCTGTGAAAGTGCTGCACTCAATATGCCAGCAAATTTGGAAAACTCAGCAGTGGCCCCGGGACTGGAAAAGGTCAGTTTCCATTCCAATACCAAAGAAAGGCAATGCCAAAGAATGTGCAAATTACTGCACAATTGCACTCATCTCACATGCTAGTAAAGTAATGCTCAGAATTCTCCAAGCCAGGCTTCAGCAGTACCTGAACTGTGAACTTCCAGATGTTCAAGCTGGTTTTAGAAAAGGCAGAGGAACCAGAGATCAAATTGCCAACATCTGCTGGATCATCGGAAAAGCAAGAGAGTTCCAGAAAAACATCTACTTGTGCTTTATTGACTATGCCAAAGCCTTTGCCTGTGTGGATCACAACAAACTGAGGGAAATTCTTTAAGAGATGGGAATACCAGACCACCTGACCTGCCTCTTGGGAAACCTACATGCAGGTCAGGAAGCAACAGTTAGAACTGGACATGGAATAACAGACTTGTTCCAAATAGGAAAACATCAAGGCTGTATATTGTCACCCTGCTTATTTAACTTCTATGCAGAGTGCATCACAAGAAACGCTGGGCTGGAAGAAGCACAAGCTGTAATCAAACTTGCTGGGAGAAATATCAACAACCTCAGATATGCAGATGACATCATGCTTATGACAGAAAGTGAAGAGGAACCAAAAAGCTTCTTGATGAAAGTGAAAGAGGAGAGTGAAAAAGTTGGCTTACAGCTCAACATTCAGAAAACTAAGGTCATGGCATCTGATCCCATCACTTCATGGGAAATGGATGGGGAAACAGTGGAAACAGTGGAAACAGTGTTAGACTTTACTTTTGGAGGCTCCAAAATCACTGCAGATGGAGATTACAGCCATGAAATTAAAAGACACTCCTTGGAGGAAAAGTTATGACCCACCTAGATAGCATATTAAGAAGCAGAGACATTACTTTGCCAATAAAGGTTCGTCTAGTCAAGGCTATGGTTTTTCCAGTGGTCATGTATGAATGTGAGAGTTGAACTGTGAAGAAAGCTGAGTGCTGTAGAATTGATGCTTTTGAAGTGTGGTGTTGGAGAAGACTCTTGAGAGTCCCTTGGACTGCAAAGAGATCCAACCAGTCCATTCTAAAGGAGACCAGTCCTGGGTGTTAATTGGAAAGATTGATGCTGACGCTGAAACTCCAATACTTTGGCCACCTCATGCAAAAAGTTAACTCATTGGAAAAGACCCTGATGCTGGTAGCGATTGGGGCAGGACGAGAAGGGGACGACAGAGGATGAGATGGCTGGAACTAATTGAAAGAGGAAAATTGAAAATTTTTAGAATATTCATTCTCTGCTTCCTCCAAGTTTGACCTCCATTCACCATGCTGCCTGCCTCTGCCCTATTCATGGCTGACACACGGTTTTCGTTACTTACTAAATTTCCATTGTACCACCAGATTTCAGTTTCCCCCTTTCAGTTAGTCCCATGACTAACCTAAATCTGATGAAAATGAAGAGTGCAGTGACTCAGGGAAAGCTAAAGGAATGTTTAAAAAAATAGTGAGGGAAGAAAGGACAAACTGTGTCTTTTAGGTTGAGGAATGGAAACTCTCTATGACTGAAAAAATAGTCAACAGTGTTTGTGAAGGCAGGAACTCAAGTCCTATCCCGAGACATACTAGTCATGTGGCGCAGGTGAGTTAGTGATTCACTGTTCCTTTAGAGGAAACTCTATCTCTTTAGCTGAAGCTTCAAGAGTAAATCACTGCCTCTTTGTTTAGAGGAATCAATTAAATTACCTACATAAATGGTGTTTGCCAATCACCTTGTAACTTTCAGAATCCTGTTCAAGCCTGATCTGCCCAAGACATACATGTTCATCAGGAGGACATTGGTTAGAGCTCTGGATTTTGAAGAGGAGGCAGTTTCAGTATTAAAGAAAAGGAAAACATATAAAATTGAATGCTCATTAAATTTCAAATTGACATATTTTGTGTGCCTGCATAGAGCTCTTAGGGCAATTTGATATTTTAAATTATTTAAAATAAGACTAAGGCATATGATTGACTTTCTGAACCCAGATGTTCCAGTGAATTTCATGTGGGGTTATTCCCAATATCACATTCATGTCTACTGCTCCTAAGTCCTTCTGAGATTTGCTTTAAGAGCAGGCCTTTACCTCTCATATTCTGGTAGAAATATGGTTGCATTTCTCACTTTAGAGCAGATCAGTGAGCTTTCTTAATCATAGGTAGAGAAAATAGGTTCATACCCAAACCAATATTAAGCCTCTGTGTTTCTACTTTCTATTTTTTGTTGAAAGTACATTTTATTAACATCTTAATCTTATGCCTACAATTTGCACTTTATTTTCTCAAGATATGTACATGCAATCCTTTCTGTTTTCAGTGTCAGTTTCATATTCAACTAATTTCCTGGACAGAAGAGTTATTGAAATATCTATTGATCTTTATGAACAATAGTTTACAGAGCTGTCACTGTTGCAGAATCAAAATAGGCAAGCCTTCTGCTCCCCACAAACATGTCCTCAGACGTAGAATGGGACTGATTCTAGTACAAGATATCTTATCATTAGAAATTTAAGAACCACTTAAATGTGGATTTGTTTATTTCTTTGGAAGACTTTGTGTCAGTCACTCAGTCAGCTCAGTTATGTCCGACTCTTTGCTACCCTATGGACTCCAGCACAGCAGGCTTCCCTGTCCATCACCAACTTCCAGAGCTTACTTAAACACATGTCCATCAAGTCGGTGATGCCATCCAATCCTCTTGCCCTCTGTCATCCTCTTCTCCACCTGTCATCAATCTTTCTGAGCATGAGGGAAATCAGTCCTGAATATTCATTGGAAGGACTGATGCTGAAGCTGAAGCTCCAATACTTTGGACATCTGATGCAAAAAACTGACTAATTGGAAAAGATTTTGTGTGGGTGCATTGTTTTTATTGAGGATCCATGATTTTAACAGCCTGTCATCATTTTCTCATGAGATTTAAAACAAAACAAAGCACAGGGGAAACTTGAGAAATATTCTTACAGTGAATTTTTGCAGAGTATTTTTGCTGATTTTTTTCTGGAAAAAAAATAGTTTCCCTTTCACTTATAATAGTATGTCCCATGAAATTCATCTAGACAGGTAGATTCTCTTTTTGAACGGTCTCACAAACATTTAACTGGAGGAAGAAATGGCTGTCCATGTCAGTATTCTTGCCAGTGAAATTCCCATGGACAGAGAAGCCCACTGGCTACATCCATGGGGTTGCAAAGAGTAAGAATCAGCTTAGTGGCTGAGCACACACACTACACAAGCATTTAACACTTGATTTGGGGCTCAATTTTCCTTTCTTTTCTCCATTTTACAAGTATTTCTGTGGGTTTTAGGATACTTTCCTTTTTCCCTCCATACTCCATTGGCAGCTCTTCTTACAAACTGTGTCCCAGAGAAGGCAAGCTTCATGCAGATCCAACTTGTGCAGTTAGCACGCTTCTGTTTTCAGAAGCCCGTTAATTACATTTCATGTTCTGCTCTCATTGTCTTGAAATGCTTGATAGTTTCTGAACAGCGATTGAGAACATTTTCCTTTGTACTAGATCTTGTCTACAGTATACAATACTCTAGTTCTAAGCTTAACAATTTGTAGATTTTTAATTATACAGTGAAAGTGACAAATAGATTCAAGGGACAAGATCTGATAGGCAGAGTGTTTGAAGAATTATGGACAGAGGTTCCATAGTACAGGAGGCAGTTAATTTTTCTTTTTCCCCAAGAAAAAGAAATGCAACAAGTCAAAAGTTTTAGGAGGCTTTACAAATAGGTCAGAAGAGAAATGAAAGAGAAAGGAGAAAAGGAAAGATTTACCCATGTGAATGTAGAGTTCCAAAGAATAACAAGGAAAGATAAGAAATTTTTTTCTAAGTGAACAATGCAAAGGAATAGAGGCAACCAATAGATTGGGAAAGGCTAGAGATATCTTCATGGAGAAGGCAATGGCGTCCCACTCCAGTACTCTTGCCTGGAAAATCCTATGGAAGGAAGAGCCTGGTAGGCTACAGTCCATGGGGTCACCAAGAGTCAGACACGACTGAGCAGCTTCACTTTCACTTTTCACTTTCATGCATTGGAGAAGGAAATGGCAACCCACTCCAGTGTTCTTGCCTGGAGAATCCCAGGGACAGAGGAGCCTGGTAGGAGGCCGCCTATGGGGTCACACAGAGTCAGACATGACTGAAGCGACTTAGCAGCAGCAGCAATAGAGATATCTTCAAGAAATTAGAGATACCAAGGGAACACTTTATGCAAAGATGGGCACAATAAAGGACAGAAATGGTAAGGACCTAATAGAATCAGAAGATATTAAGAAGAACTGTACAGAAAAGGTGATGTACCGAACAAATTATGATGCAAAAGGCATCATAATTGAGTAACTCAAACTCTACTCTCTTCAACTACGGAACATGATTTTCACTTTCAGTGAAAGAAGATTACACAGTCATTTTCTACCCTTTGTGATCCCATGGATTGTATCCTACTGGACTTCTCTGTCCATGGAGTTCTCCAGGCAAGAATACTGGAGTGGGTTGCCGTTTCCTTCTCGAGAGGATCTTCTCTACTCAGGGACTGAATGCAGGTCTCCTGCAATGAAGGCAGATTCTTTACCAACTGAGCCACTAAGGAAGTCCCTCTAATTTTTAATAATTTAAAACCAGATCTTACAGCTGTAAAGTTTCATCCCTCCCACCGTAATGAAAACATGCTTTAAGGACATAAAATATCTTTTGACTTTCTCTTAGACACAATTCATTAAGCATATGGTGATAAATAGAATGCCATGCCTGGATATTGGTTAGTTATGTGGATGAATGAATTGATGGATAAATGAATGCCACAATATCCAATTAAGTTCAGTTTAGTCACTTAGTCATGTCTGACTCTTTGTGACCCCATGAACTGCAGCACCCGAGGCCTCCCTATCGATCACCAATTGCTAGAGTCTACCCAAACTCCTGTCCATCGAGTCGGTGATGCCATCCAACCATCTCATCCTCTGTCATCTCCTTCTCCTCCTGCCCCAATCCCTCCCAGCATCAGGGTCTTTTCAAATGAGTCAGCTCTTCACATCCGGTGGCCAACGTATTGAAGTTTCAGCTTCAAAATCAGTCCTTCCAATGATTACGCAGGACTGATCTCTTTAGAATGGACTGGTTGGAACTCCTTGCAGTCCACGGGACTCTAAAGAGTCTTTTCCAACACCACAATTCAACACTCTCAGACATAAATCACAGCAGGATCCTCTATGATCCACCTCCCAGAATTCTGGAAATAAAAGCAAAAATAAACAAATGGGATCTAATTAAAATTAAAAGCTTCTGCACAACAAAGGAAAATATAAGCAAGGTGAAAAGACAGCCTTCTGAATGGGAGAAAATAATAGCAAATGAAGCAACTGACAAACAACTAATCTCAAAAATATACAAGCAACTTCTGCAGCTCAATTCCAGAAAAATAAACGACCCAATCAAAAAATGGGCCAAAGAACTAAATAGACATTTCTCCAAAGAAGACATACGGATGGCTAACAAACACACGAAAAGATGCTCAACATCACTCATTATTAGAGAAATGCAAATCAAAACCACAATGAGGTACCACTTCACACCAGTCAGAATGGCTGCGATCCAAAAATCTGCAAGCAATAAATGCTGGAGAGGGTGTGGAGAAAAGGGAACCCTCCTACACTGTTGGTGGAAATGCAAACTAGTACAGCCACTATGGAGAACAGTGTGGAGATTCCTTAAAAAATTGCAAATAGAACTACCTTATGACCTGGTGATTCCACTTCTGGGCATACACACCGAGGAAACCAGAATTGAAAGAGACACATGTACCCCAATGTTCATCGCAGCACTATTTATAATAGCCAGGACATGGAAACAACCTAGATGTCCATCAGCAGATGAATGGATAAGAAAGCAGTGGTACATATACACAATGGAGTATTACTCAGCCGTAAAAAAGAATTCATTTGAATCAGTTCTGATGAGATGGATGAAACTGGAGCCAATTATACAGAGTGAAGTAAGCCAGAAAGAAAAACACCAATACAGTATACTAACACATATATATGGAATTTAGGAAGATGGTAATGACGACCCTGTATGCAAGACAGGAAAAAAGACACAGATGTGTATAACGGACTTTTGGACTCAGAGGGAGAGGGAGAGGGTGGGATGATTTGGGAGAATGGGAATTCTAACATGTATACTATCATGTAAGAATTGAATCGCCAGTCCATGTCTGACGTAGGGTGCAGCATGCTTGGGGCTGGTGCATGGGGATGACCCAGAGAGATGTTGTGGGGAGGGAGGTGGGAGGGGGGTTCATGTTTGGGAACGCATGTAAGAATTAAAGATTTTAAAATTAAAAAAAATTAATAAATAAAAAAAACACAGTAAAGTTATTAAACATAAAAAAAAAAACAAAAGCATCAATTCTTCAGGCCTCAGGTTTCTTTATAGTCCAACTCTCACATCCATACATGACTACTGGAAAAACCACAGCCTTGACTAGATGGACCTATGTTGACAAAGTAATGTCTCTGCTTTTGAATATGCTGTCTAGGTTGGTCATAACTTTCCTTCCAAAGAGTAAGCGCCTTTTAATTTCATGGCTGCAGTCACCATCTGCAGTGATTTTCAGTTCAGTTCAGTCACTCAGTCATGTCTGACTCCTTGCGACCCCATGAACTGCAGCACACCAGGCCTTCCTGTCCATCACCAACTCCTGGAGTTCACCCAAACTCATCTCCATCGAGTCGGTGATGCCATCCAGCCATCTCATCCTCTGTTGTCCCCTTCTCCTCTTGCCCCTAATCCCAAGATCAGAGTCTTTTCCAATGAGTCAACACTTCACATGAGATGGCCAAAGTATTGGAGTTTCAGCTTCAGCATCAGTCCATCCAAAGAAAACCCAGAACTGATCTCCTTTAGAATGGACTGGTTGGATCTCCTTGCAGTCCAAGGGACTCTCAAGAGTCTTCTCCAACACCACAGTTCAAAAGCATCAATTCTTCAACACTCAGCTTTCTTCACAGTCCAACTTTCCCATCCATACATGACAAACTGGAAAAACCATAGCCTCGCTTAGACGGACCTTTGTTGGCAAAGTAATGTCTCTGCTTTTCAATATGCTATCTTAGGCTGGTCATAACTTTTCTTCCAAGGAGTAAGCGTCTTTTAATTTCATGGCTACAATCACCATCTGCAGTGATTTTGGAGGCCACAAAAATAGTCTGGAACTGTTTCCACTGTTTCCCCATCTATTTCCCATGAACTGATGGGACCAGATGCCATGATCTAGTTTTCTGAATGTTGAGCTTTAAGCCAACTTTTTCACTCTCCTCTTTCACTTTCATCAAGAGGCTTTTTAGTTCCTCTTCACTTTCTGCCATAAGGGTGGTGTCATCTGCATATCTGAGGTGATTGATATTTCTCCCGGCAATCTTGATTCCAGCTTGTGCTTCTTCCAGCCCAGCATTTCTCATGATGTACTCTGCATAGAAGTCCAATAAGCAGGGTAACAATATACAGCTTTGACGTACTCCTTTTCCTCTTTGGAACCAGTCTGTTGTTTCATGTCCAGTTCTAAACAGTTGTTTCCTGACCTGCATATAGGTTTCTCAAGAGGCAGGTCAAGTGGTCTGGTATTCCCATCTCTTGACGAATTTTCCACAGTTTATTGTTATCCACACAGTCATAGGCTCTAGCATAGTCAATAAAGCAGAAATAGATATTTTTCTGGAACTCTCTTGGTTTTTCGATGATCCAGTGGATGTTGGCAATTTTATCTCTGGCTTCTCTGCCTTTTTGAAAGCCAACTTGAACATATGGAAGTTCATGGTTCACCTATTGCTGAAGGCTGGCTTGGAGGATTTTTAGCATTACTTTACTAGTGTGTGAGATGAGTGCAATTGTGTGGTAGTTAGAGCATTTTTTGGCATTGTTTTCTTTGGGATTGGAATGAAAACTGACCTTTTCCAGTCCTGTGGCCACTGCTGAGTTTTCCAAATTTGATGACATACTGAGTTCATAACTTTCACAGCATCATCTTTTAGGATTTGAAAGAGGTCAACAGGAATTCCATCACCTCCACCAGCTTTGTTCATAGTGATGCTTTCTAAGGCCCACTTGACTTCACATTCCAGGATGTCTGGCTCTAGGTGAGTGATCACACCATTGTGATTATCTTGGTCGGGAAGATCTTTTTTGTACAGTTCTTCTATGTATTCTTGCCACCTCTTCTTAATATCTTCTGCTTCTGTTAGGTCCATACTGTTTCTGTCCTTTATCAAGCCTATCTTTGCATGAAATTTTCCCTTGGTATCTCTAATTTTTTTAAGAGATCTCTAGTCTTTCCCATTCTCTTGTTTTCCTCAATTTCTTTGCATTGATCACTGAGGAAAGCTTTCTCATCTCTCCTTGCTATTCTTTGGAACTCTGCCTTCAGATGCTCATATCTTTCCTTTTCTCATTTGCTTTTCACTTCACTTCTTTTCACAGCTATTTGTAAGGCCTCCCCTGACAGCCATTTTGCTTTTTAGCATTTCTTTTCCATGGGGATGGTCTTGATCCCTGTCTCCTGTACAATGTCACGAACCTCCGTCCATAGTTCACCAGGCACTCTATCTATCAGATCTAGTCACTTAAATCTATTTCACACTTCCATTATATAATCATAAGGAATTTGATTTAGGTCATACCTGAATGGTCTAGTGGTTTTCTCCACTTTCTTCAATTTAAGTCTGAATTGGATAATAAGGAGTTCATGATCCAAGCCACAGTCAGCTCTCAGTCTGGTTTTTGCTGACTGTATAAAGATTCTCCATCTTTGGCTACAAAGAATATAATCAATCTGACTTCAGTGTTGACCATCTGGAGATGTCCATGCCTAGAGTTTTCTCTTGTGTTGTTGGAAGAGAGTGTTTGCTATGACCAGTGCATTCTCTTGGCAAAACTCTATTAACCTCTACCATGTTTCATTCTGTATTCCAAGGTCAAATTTGCCTGTTACCCCAGGCATTTCTTGAGTTTCTACTTTTGCATTCCAGTCCCCTATAATGAGAATGACATCTGTTAGTTCTAATAGCTCTTGGAGGTCTTCACAGAACTGTTCAACTTCAGCTTCTTTAGCATTACTGGTTGGGGCATAGACTTGGATTACTGTGATATTGAATGGTTTGCCTTGGAAATGAACAGAGACCATTCTGTCGTTTTTGAGATTGCATCCAAGTACTGCATTTAGGACTCTTTTGTTGACCACAATGGCTACTCCATTTCTTCTAAGGGATTCCTGCCCGCAGTAGTAGATATAATGGTCATCAGAGTTAAATTCACCCATTCCAGTCCATTTTAGTTCACTGATTCCTAGAATGTCGATGTTCACTCTTGCCATCTCCTGTTTGACTACTTCCAATTTGCCTTGATTCATAGACCTAACATTCCAGGTTCCTATGCAATATTGCTCTTTACAGAATCGGACCTTTCTTCTATTACCAGACACATCCACAACTGGTCATTGTTTTTGCTTTGGCTCCATCCCTTCATTCTTTCTGGAGTTATTTCTCCACTGATTGGGCACCTACTGACCTGGGGAGTTCCTCTTTCCATATCCTATCATTTTGCCTTTTCATACTGTTCATGGGGTTCTCAAGGCAAGAATATTGCATTGATTTTGGAGCCCCCCAAAATAAATTCAGCCACTGTTTCCACTATTTCCCCATCTATTTGCCATGAAATGATGGGACCAGATGCCATGATCTTCGTTTTCTGAATGTTGAGCTTTAAGCCAACTTTTTCACTCTCCTCTTTCATTTTCATCTTGAGGCTCTTCAGTTCTTCTTCACTTTCTGCCATAAGGGTGGTGTCATCTGCATATCTGAGGTTATTGATATTTCTCCCAGCAATCTTGATTATAGCTTATGCTTCCTCCAGCCCAGTGTTTCTCATGATGTACTCTGCATGTAAGTTAAATGAGCAGGGTGACAATATACAGCCTTTACATACTCCTTTTCCTATTTGGAACCAGTCTGTTGTTCCATGTCCAGTTCTAACTGTTGCTTCCTGATCTTCAAAGAAGTTTCTCAAGAGGCAAGTCAGGTGGTCTGGTATTCCCATCTCTTTCAGAATTTTCCACAATTTATTGTCATGGTCAAAGGCTTTGTCATAGTTAATAAAGCAGAAATTGATGTTTTTCTGAAACTCTTGCTTTTTCAATGATCCAGCAGATGTTCACAATTTGATTTCTAGCTCCTCTGCCTTTTCTAAAACCAACTTGAACATCTGGAAGTTCATGGTTCACCTATTGCTGAAGCCTGGCTTGGAGAATTTTGAGCATTACTTTATGTGTGAGATGAGTGGAATTGTGTGGTAGTTTGAGCATTCTTTGGCATTGCCTTTCTTTGGGTTTGGAATGAAAACTGACCTTTTCCAGTCCTGTGGCCACTGATGAGTTTTCCAAATTTGATGACATATTGAGTTCATAACTATCACAGCATCATATTTTAGGATTTAAAGCAGCTCAACTGGAATTCCATCAGCTCCACTAGCTTTGTTCGTAGTTATGCTTCTAAGGTCCACTTGACTTCACGTTCCAGGAGGTCTGGCTCTAGGTGAGTGTGAGTGATCACACCATCATGATTATCTTGGGCTTGAAGAGCATTTTTGTACAGTTCTTCTGTGTATTCTTGCTACCTCTTCTTAATATCTCCTGCTTCTGTTAGGTCCATACCATTTGTGTCCTTTATTGAGTCCATCTTTGCATGAAATATTCCCTTGATATCTCTAATTGTCTTGAAGAGATCTCTAGTCTTTCCCATTCTCTTGTTTTCCTCTGTTTCTTTGCATTGATTGCTGAAGAAGGCTTTGTTATCTCTCCTTGCTCTTCTTTGGAACTCTGCATTCAGATGCTTATATCTTTCCTTTTCCCCTTTGCTTTTCACTTAACTTCTTTTTCACAGCTATTTGTAAGGCCTCCTCAGACAATCACTTTGCTTTTTTCTATTTCTTTTTCTTGGGGATGGTCTTGATTTCTGTTTCCTGTACAATGTCACAATCCTCCAGAGGCTATGTAATATTATGTAAACTTGTCACATATCTTTCCTAAACTGTTTGATATTAAAAAAAAAAAAACTATCCATTATTCTGTTTGAATCCTTACCTCACAATTCATTAGTTATCTCTCCCTGAGACATTAATTAACCTCACTAACCTCAGTTTCCAATCTAAAAAGTGAAGACAATAGTACTAATAGTACTAATGGTCCATGGTTTTGTGACGATTAATTAAGCTAATATGTGTAAAGTGATAATCCTAATGCTGGCATATACTAAGTATTCAGTGCCTATGATCTATATAAAACTACTCCAATTCTGTTTTCTTTCCTGTATTTTTAAAACAAGAGAGTCCCTTATCCCATATCATCTCCCTACAGAGTTTCAGTTTCTAGTGATAAAGATATGTCTTCAATGAATGTAAAATTACCTGAGAGAGAAATGTCAAGATTTTTTGTACAGTCACTGAATTAAATGCACACTGCACTCTCCTTAAATTATTCAGCACATATTTGTTCTTCAGTTTTTATCTCCAGAAACCTTAATAGCTGTGGGTATCATATCCTTCAAAAATGTTTGCAGTGTAGTAGAGGCAACAGAAATATTAGTAGGTAATGAAAGCAGTATGTTAGCCAAGGATAGGGCAGAGTGGTAATATAGCATGCAGCATGGAGGTTAATAGATTCAAGGGAATAGATCGATAGATAGAGTGCCTGGAGAACTACGGAGGAGGATGCATAACATTATACTGGAGGCAATGATCAAAACCATCCCCAAGAAGAAACACAAAAGGGAAAAATGGTTGTCTGAGGAGACCTTACAAACAGCTGAGAAAAGAAGAGAAGTGAAAGGCAAAGGAGAAAAGGAAAGATATATCCATCTGAATACAGAGTTCTGAAGAATATCAAGAAAAGATAAGAAAGCAACCTCAAGTGATCAGTGCAAAGAAATAGAGAAAAAAAATAGAATAGGAAAGAGTAGAGAACTCTTTAAGCAAATTGGAGATACCAAGGGAGCAGTTCCTGCAAAGTTGGGCTAAATAAAGGACAAAAATGGTAGGGACCTAACAAAGCAGACGATATTAAGAAGAGGTGGTAAGAATACACAGAAGAACTATACAAAAAAGATCTTAATGCCCCGGATAATCAAGAAGGTATCATCAATCATCTAGAGTCAAACAACCTGTAATGTGAAGTCAAGTGGGCCTTAGGAGGTATCGCTATCATCATTATGCACAAAGCTAGTGGAGGTGATAGATTCCCAGCTGAGCTACTTCAAATTCTACAAGATGATGCTGCAAAAATGATGCACTCAATATGTCAGCAAAATTTGGAAAACATAGCAATGGCCATAGGCCTGGAAAATGTCAGTTTTCATTCCAGTCCCAAAGAGCAATGCCAGAGTGTTCAAACTGTCACACAATTGCACACATTTCACACACGAGCAAAGTAATGCTCAAAATTCTCCAAGCCAGGCATCAGCAATCATGAACCATGAACTTTCAGATTTTCAAACTGGTTTTAGAAAACGCAGAAGAACCAGAGATCAAATTGCCGACATCTGCTGGATCATGGAAAAAGTAAGCAAGTTCCAGAAAAACATCTATTTCTGCTTTATTGACTATGCCAAAGCCTTTGACTGGGTGGATCACAATAAACTGTGGAAAACTCTGAAGGAGATGGGAATACCAGACCACCTGTCTTGCCTCTTGAGAAACCTGTATGCAGCTCAGGAAGCAACAGTTAGAACTGGAAATGGAACAACAGACTGGTTCCAAAGAGGAAAAGGATTATTTCAAGGCTGTATATTGTCACCCTGATTATTTAACTTATGTGCAGACTATATCATTAAAAATCCTGGGCTGGAATGCATGTAAGAATTAAAGATTTTAAAATGTAAAAAATAAAAAACTAAAAATAAAAAAAAGAAAGAAAATACTATTAAAGATTAAAAATAAAAATACTGAGGCCAAAAAAAAAAAAAAAATCCTGGGCTGGATGAAGCACAAGCTGGAACCAGGTTTGCTGGGAGAAATATCAATAATCTCAGAAATGCAATGGCACCACCCTTGTGGCAGAAAGTGAAGAACTAAAGAGTTACTTGGTGAAAGTGAAAGAGGAGACTGAAAAGTTGGCTTAAAGCTCAACATTCAGAAAACTAAGATTATGGCATCCAGTCCCATCTCTTCATGGCAAATCGATGGGGAAACTGTGGAAACAGTGACTATTTGGGGGGGGTTCCAAAATCACTGCAGATGGTGACTTCTGCCATGAAATTAAAAGACGCTTGCTCCTTGGAAGGAAAGTTATGACCAACCTAGATAGCATATTCAAAAGCAGAGATGTTGGAGATTTGCGAGTGAAATGACACAGAGACAAGACATGCAAGAGACAGACACAACTCTGGCTGGAGGAAAAGGAACTGCGCAAGCAAGCAAGCTTGTGGTTTACTGTTATATAGCCCCCTGGGCAGAATTCCAGACTGTATGACTAAGCCTTTTTAGTACAGTATATGTGTATAAATGTTATCATATAGCAAAAGGGAGTGAAATTGCTGCTTACTGCAGAGTCTGTCTAGAGCCCTTTTTTTCTCCTTATCACATGTGTTTTTGTTTGCAAGGGACCATTAAACTCAAGGCTGTGTCCAGTCTCCTTGGCAGAACATCTTGTTTGCAAGCACATTCAGCCCAGGCAGAGAGTCCTGTTTGCAGGCACATCTCCGCTTTCCCTATTGCGGCAGCATTAACCCTTCATCTCCCCCTTTTTAATTTTTTAAAGATATTTATGCAAGGTACGATTAACTCTTTTAATGATAGGTTGCCCTTGACTATTATAAGGAATACCAAAAGTATGAGTTATATGATATTGGGATAAAAAGTGAGCTAATTTTGCCGATTGATAGGCAGGTGTATTATCAGGTTTTAATTTAATTGGTAATCTCATAACTGCAAACAAGATAACAAATGAGTAATAACAGAGTCAGCCTTTTTAGAATGCAATGCAGTGGCCCATTGAAAATATGTGCACGTATCTATAGTATGATGAACATATTTTTGTTGTCTGAAAGAAGAAATGTAAATTACATCCGTTTGCCATATCTGATTTGTTTGTTGTCTTTTTACGTTGACACCTGGCGAGGTAAATGGTAAAGCAAAGGGTGTACATATGGAACAAGAATGAACAATATTTTGAGCTTGTTTTTGAGTAATAGCATGAGATTTTTGTAGCCCTTTGGAACTGGTATGCTGTAAGAGATGTTTTTGTTTTGCTGCTTTTATAGGATAAAGTAAGGCATCCATTGTAGCATTTTTGAATGATAAGGGTCCAGGAAGGGTGGAATGTGTATGAATGTAAGTAAAGAAAATTAATTTTGAATGCTGCAAGAGCAATTGTTGTATTTGGTAAAACAATTTATCAATAGCTGTTTTAAGGGTCAGTGGAAGGGAGACATGGGGAAGCTGTAGGCAAGAGAGAACAGCATATTGAGAATCTGAAACAATGTTAATAGGAATTTGGGGAAAATCTTGCAAAACTGAGTAGATAGCCCACAGCTCAGCGGACAGTACAGAAGAAAATGAGCGGGGGAGAACTTTAGAACTTTTTGGGGTCTAATATCTAGCAGTATTTTTATTTGCATCTGTAAAAATAGTGGGTCCCTTAACTGGAACATCTGAAATTGGGGATTGAGATATCATAGAGTTAGTCTGGAGAAAATCAATCAATTTAGATGATGGATAGTGATTAGAAAATGAACTAGAAAATGAGGCAAGAGAAATTTGCCAGCTTTTATTAAATTGTAAACATCGAGATATTTGAGCAGTTGTTAACTGAATAACAATCTGGTTATCTTGACAATTGTAAAATACGATGGCAACCTTTTTGTATAAGGAAGGCTAATTTATCTATTTATATAGTCAATTTTTTTGGAAAAGCTGTTAGGTAAGAAAACCCATTTTATTAATCTTTTTTTTTTTTGAGCAATTACACCAGATGGAGAATAAGGGGTATGAAATATTATAAACGAAATAGGTTGAGACACATGTAAGTCAGTCAAAAAGCCGTCATTTAGTCGTTGCTCAACAAATTGAAGTTTTTATAAAGCCAATGGGGTTAAAGTTTGGGGGTTATCTTGAGCCGTATCTTCCTCTAAAGTAGAAAATAAATGTCATAATTGATAAGTAGGAATTTTAAATACCGGGCATAGCCAATTGATATCTCCCAATAACTTTTGAAAATCATTTAAGGTTTTGAGGTGGTCTCTTTTGATTTGCAACTTTTGGGGCCTTATTTTATGTTGTTTTAATACTGTCTCTAAATATGAAATAGGAAAGTCTTTTTGAAATTTTTTGGGGGCTATTTGCAAATTGTATAGTCTTAAAGCCTCTTGTATTTTTAGAAAGAATTTATCACATTTAGCAATATTAGGAGCTGCTAATAGGATATCATCCATATAATGATATAGAATATAATTTGGGTATTTTTGATGGAGGGACTGTAAAGAGCGAGCTATGAATTTTTGACATAAAGTAGGACTATTTGTCATTTCTTGTGATAAGACTGTCTATTGATAACGTTTAACAGGCTGAGCATGATTAAGAACAGGAACTGTAAAAGCAAATTTATCTCTATCTTGCAATTGTAGGGGAATGGCAAAAAAAACCAGTCTTTAAGATCTAGCACCATTAAGGACCAATTTTGAGGAATAAGAGCTAGAGAGGGGAGTCCCAGTTGTAATGTTCCCATAGGTTTGATACATTTATTAACTTCTAGTAAGTCAGTTAACATTTTTTATTTTTTAGATTTTTTTAAAATAACAAAAACAGGAAAATTTCAGGGGGAGGTAGAGGGCTCTATATGACCAAGTTGGAGTTGTTTTTGTATTAATTGTTTTAATGCCTCGAGCTTTATTTGTGGTAATGGCCACTGCTCAACCCATTTTGGAGTATTAGTTAACCATTTTAATGGGAGTGTTCGAGGAATTTGAGCAGTGGCTATTAGTTTTTCGGTGGAATGGTTACAAAAGCCCCCAAAGGAGAGAGAAGATCTCTTCTCCACATATTAATAGGCATGTTTACAATATAAAAGGTAACAGACACTGATCTTCCATTATGGAATTGGCATTGCAAGGGATGGGTACTCTTTTAGACATCTGCAATGGAGCCCAGTCTCATCAGCCTTAGAGGGCTTTTTTTTTTTTTTAAATCTTGGGGGCCATTATTGAGAAGAAATGACTGAAACATCCAGCCCTGTGTCTACTAGTCTGTCAAAGTTTTTTCCTTGTATAATCAAGGAGAGAACAGGGCGAGAATCTTTGATAAGCATTTTTCAAAATATGTCGCCCTGTACTTCCAAATCTTTTTGTTCGTTTATTAGGAAGAGCCAAAAAGGGATGATAAGGTAGGAGAAGTATTTGAGCAATAGGTTTCCCAGCTAACAATGAAAGCGTGGTAGAAGTAGAAACCATAATCAAAATTCCCCCAACATAGTCGGAGTCTATTACCCCAGGAATTATGGTTAGACCTCTCAAAGCTGCATTGCTATGGCCTAATATCAAGCCAAAGGTGCCTTTAGGCAGTGGTCCGAATAGATTTGTTTTTAATTTGTAAATGCCTCCTCCTGGTGACAAAAGAACATTTTCAGCTAGTGACAAATTAGCAGTAGCACTCTCTGAAGTAGCAGGCAGTAAGTCTAAAATCATCATTTGAGGTCTTTTTAATGAGGCATTGACTGGTAACTGTTGTTGGGAGGGAACAGGGTTGGGGTAGGTGGGACGGCGGGGGGACAGGGAGGAGAAGTCCCCGGTATTGTTTCTGGGCCCCAAGGACTCAGGCCCGCAGGATAGTTTCCCGGTATCGGGTTGCCCATTTTGTCTGTTTTAGATTTGCACTCATTAGTCCAATGAAGCCCCTTCCCGCATTGATGGCAAGGTCTAGAAGGAGTCTTATTCCTTCCAGCAAAAGATCTGTCTTTAGGAATTGCACCTTGATCAGCTTTTAATGTTCGACATTTTCTTTTTATATGATCAGGTTTTTCACAATGGAAGCAGTTACCTTCCTTTTGTGGTTTTATAGCTTTAGCCAAGGCTGTAGCGAAGACATTAGCCTGATGCTCTGTTTCTCCTATTTCTGAGCAGGCTCTGAATTATTGAGCTATAGATGCACCCTGCCCTTTTAATGGTCCCAGTATACGTTTGCATTCAGTATTTGCATTTTTAAATGCTAAAGTTTGTAATAATATCTCTGAAATTTCATCCCTCCCTACAGCTCGTTCCACAGCTGCCCTCAATCTTGCTAGAAAATCAGTATATGGCTCATTGGGGCCTTGCATTGTTTTAACAAAGGAGAGCTGGGTGTGGCCAGTAGGCGCCACACTGCGCCATGCTCGTAAAAAGACCTGGCAGACTTGTTGTAAGTCCTGATCAGAATATTGAGCCTGTTCTCTTAAAGCCCGATAACCGCCCTCTCCCATTAACTTGTCCTCAAGAGGAGCAGGGGGATTTTGTCTTTCATTAATCCGAGCCTGTTTTCTAGCTTTTTTTTTTTTTCCGCAGCTACGAAGTTGCAACCATTGAGAACCCTCCAGGACAGCTTGGGCAATAGATTCCCAATCTAACGGAATGATTAGTTTGCCTTTTCCCAATGGTTCCAACATAGCCAAAACAAAGGGAGACTGAGGACCATACTGCACTACTGCAGCTTTAAGATCTTTAAAAAATTTATATTCCAAAGGCATGTATTGAATATTTGTCACGTTGTCATCTTGCTGTCTCTGGATGGGAAATTATTGTGGAGGATTGATAAAACCACCAGGGGGAGCAGGTAAGTCATCATCATGAAGCATAGACAAAGGAAAGGAGAATGGACAATGTTCCCTGCCCACATCGGGCAATCAACCGCAGTGGGGAAAAGAGAAGTCCAAGGAGGAGCAGAAGGCGCAGATTTCTTCTCCTCCCTATGGGATTTCCACCATTCCTGGAATAGATGGGTCATTTCTTTAATCTCTTTGCCCTCCTCTGACGAAACTGAAGAAGCCTCCGAATCTGATTCTGAACTAACAGATGTTTCACCACTTTCAGAAGGAGGCTTACTTGTATCCTTACCTTCAGGAAATGCAGAAACCCCACCAACGTTTGGCACATCCTCATAAATTGCCTCTCCTTTGATTGAAGCATTAGATTTAGTTTCATTATCAGTAGGTAGCAAAGTCAAATCCTGTGTTATAGCATTACATCAAGTCCATAACTTCAAAGGGATCACATTACCCTTCTGATGGTGCTTTTTCAATTTTTTGTAAATTATTTTCCATTCCTTCAAGTTTAAATGTAACTTAGTTTGATATTGAAACCAATGACAATATTGCTCCACCAAGCGAAAGAGCTCACTCAATCGACGAGTCGAGACCTTAACGCCTATGGAGTGGAGAAGTCCTTTGACTAACTCCATGTATTGTGTCTGTAAGGATGATGAGGAATTCCCCATGATTTTCTGAAAGTTCCCCTGCTAGGGTGAGGAATTCCCCATGATTTTTCCAAAAGTTCCCCTGCTATGGATTTAAAATCCCCCCGGGGTTACTCACCCTTTCGGTTTCACTCGAGCCCCACGTTGGGTGCCAGATGTCGGAGATTGCGATTGAAAAGACACAAAGACAAGACACAGAAGAGGCTGACACCACTCCGGCCGGAGGAAAAAGAACTGTGCAAGCAAGCAAGCTTGCGGTTCACTTTTATATAGCCCCCCTGGGCAGAATCCCAGACTGTATGACTAAGCCTTCTCTGTATAGCGCATGTGCATAAATGTTATCGTACAGCAAAAGGGAGTGAAATTCCTGCTTACTGCAGAGTCTGTCCAGAGCCCTTTTTTCCTCCTTATCACAGGAAGGGAATGTTCCCTTGTTTGCAAGGGACCATTAAACTCAAGGCTGTGTTCAGTCTCCTTGGCAGAACATCTTGTTTGCAAGCACGTTCAGCCCAGACAGAGAGTCCCGTTTGCAGGCACATCTCCGCTTTCCCTATTGTGGCCACATTAACCCTTCACAGAGACATTACTTTTTCAACAAAGGTCCATCTAGTCAAGGCTATGTTTTTTTCCAGTAGTCATGTATGGATGTGAGTGTCGGACTATAAAGAAAGCTGAGTGGTGAAGAATTGATGTTTTTGAACTGTGGTGTTGGAGAAGACTCTTGAGAATCCCTTGGACTGCAAGGATGTCAAACCAGTCCATCCTAAAGGAGACCAGTCCTGGGTGTTCATTTTAAGGACTGATGTTGAAGCTGAAACTCCAATCCTTTGGACACCTGATGTGAAGAACTGACTCATTTGAAAAGACCCTGATACTGGGAAGGATTGAGGGCAGGAGGAGAAGCGGATGGTGGAGGATGAGATGGTTGGACGGCTTCGCCGACTCAATAGACATGAGTTTGGGTGGACTCCGGAAGTTGACATTGGACAGTGAGGCCTGGCATGCTGCAATTCATGGGGTCACAACGATTCAGACACGACTGAGCGACTGAACTGAACTGAACTGGAGAACTAACACATGAGTAGAAAGTGGATCTTCTTTGGTGATGTAATCTGCTGAAAAATAAATTAAAGTTTATAGGGTATTTGGGAAGCATATAGCAGAAAGGGATTAATTCAATCTCAGGTATAATGACAAAAGAGTGAGAAGTGCATCGCAAGGGACTAGCCTTGAAGTTGACCTTATATGATAAGTAGAGTTACAGAATTAAAAATAGTGCAGGGAGATTACAATGATGCAGCTCACTTGCGACCATGAACGTAGCTATGGTTAGCAGCATAGTTATCTATAGATACAGCCATAGATACAAGAATAGGTAAAAGATGGAAATAAAATAATAGTTCAGTACTAAAGAAACTGAAACAATGGCTTAATAGAAGTAAAGCCGAAGGAAACAATATTCCTTTTGAATAACATCTGGAGGTTTAGAAAAGTCATTTTAATTGTAATAAAATATGGACCTTCTTATCTCCCTTGGTTGCATCTGTTTCAAGTGCAGAGAATGCCCCTCACCGATGACACCACGCTAAGAGAGTTCATTCTCCTGGGCCTCACAGATCGCCCAGAGCTCCAGCCTCTCCTCTTTGTGCTGTTGCTGGTCATTTACCTTGTCACCGTCTTAGGCAACCTGGGCATGATGGTGTTAATCAGACTGGACTCTCGCCTTCACACGCCCATGTACTTCTTCCTCACTCATTTATCCTTGGTAGACTTGTGCTATACCTCTACAGCAGCCCCACAGATGCTGACTAATCTGCTATTGCAGAAGAAGACCATCAGCTTTGCTGGTTGTTTTGCACAGTGTTACCTTCTCAGAGCACTTCTCCTTGCTGAGTTTTACATGCTGGCAGCAATGGCCTATGACCGCTACGTGGCCATATGCAACCCTCTGCACTACAGTGTAAAGATGTCCAGGTACATCTGCATACACATAACTCTTCCAGGCCATCCTGACTTTTTGTTTGAACTTTTGTAGATCAAATGTTGTCAGCCATTTCTACTGTGCTGACCCGCCATTCATTATGCTTGCTTGGTCTCAAATTCAGGTCAAAGAGCTTTCTTTGCTCATATCAGCAGGCTTCAACCTCTGCAACTCCCTCATCATCATCCTGTGTCTTATGCCTTCATTCTTGCTGCCACCCTCAGAATCAAATCAGTAGAAGGAAGGCACAAGGCATTCTCCACCTGTGGTTCCCATGTGATGATTGTAGCCCTATATCATGGGGCAATCTTCTGCACTTATTTAAGATCACCAACAGATAAGAATGCTGAGGGATCCAAGATAATAGCTGTTTCTACACCTTTGTACATCCAGTACTTAATCCATTGATTGACAGCCTGCGGAACAACAATGTAAAACTAGCATTGAAGAGAGTCCCCAGAAGAAATATGGTCACTAGTAATGCAACGCCTCCAATTTCCAATAAACGGTAACTGTTAATCTTTGACTCAAAGGCTTTTGCATTATCGTGATGGGTTTTCAGTTTCTTTATGGCTATGTCTTTATGGAAGAACATTTCACCAAAACGTACTCAGGTCTGGAACAATGAACTAACTTAGTAGTCTAGGCTGTTGCCCTTCAGGATGCTGTCCATGAACCAGAAGAAACAGCGTAACTTTGGAGGACTCAGCTCTATGGGGGCAAGGTTCATGTGTGGTTTTGCTCACTGTTTGAAGTGAACATTTATCACAAAACCTGTAAATAAGATGATTCTCAATAAATATGTCTTGAACTATTATTATAGCCTTTTCTCATTATGGGAAATTAAGTGCAACCTCTACACACTACTACTTTCCAGATGGTCTTCAAGAAGAATTTTTAACAATCTAAAATCCTATTGTGTGGCTTTAAATATGCATGTCTCACCTTTCCCACTGAGAAAAGGAAACAAATCATCATTTACATGTCTATTCTACTTTCTACATTCACAGCAAAGTGCAAACAGTAGTTTTTTCTTGAAAATGTAGTAAGTCTATGGATTAATGAATAAATGAATGAATGAATGATTGCCTCTACCCAGAATGTAGCACTGCATGAGCTTGCCACATTTCTTTCCTAAACAACATGACATCAAAGACTATCTATTAATCTGTTTAAACCCAATCTCACAATTTATTAATAGCAATAAAAAGAGAATAGCAATATAAAGAGAAAGTTAGCAATTTATTAATAGCGATAAAGAGAAAGTTAATTATCCTCTACTGTCCTCAGTGTCCCTTTTGTAAAGTAAATATAATAATACCAATGACCCAAAGAGTTTGTGAGGATTGACTGAACCAACCCATGTAAAGTGGTGAGGTCAATGCCTCGCACATATTAAGGATTTGATGTCTATTACCCATAATCAATTATTTCCATTCATTTTTTTTCTGCAGTTTTTAAACAAGAGAATCACTCATCCCATATGATCTCCCTACAGAATTTCAAGTGTGAGGGATGAGGTTGTGTATTCAATAAATGCAAATGTACCTGGGAAGCAATATACAAGAAGACAAGAAGTGCAGTATATTTGCTGAATTATACACTGCACGCACTCCTTAAATTATTCCTCAATATTTGTTAACTTTTTTCTTTTTTGCCTCATCATGAGACGCATGGCATGTGGGATCTTGATTCTCCCCATCAGTGCTTGTTGATCAAGTATTAATCTCCAGGGCACAAGCTAAGCTGTGGAGATTACAGTTCTTACAGACAAGAGATTGCGGTCTAGTGGTGGCAACAGAAATATTAGTAGGTGATGAAAACTGAGTGTGTCAGCCAAGGATGGGGCAAAGTGGTAAGACAGAGTGGAGGATGGAGGTCAAATCCAGGAGGCAAGAAAGCATCCTTGGAGAATACTTCCATCAGCAGCAGCAGTAAGCATTTCCCAGTTTCAAGATTAACGTGAACCAGAGGAAAACAATGAAAGCACCAACTGAAAAGAAGCTGAAACAAGAATTTTTTAAAAAGGTGAGAGAAGGAAAGAGGACAAACTGTGACTTCAGGTTGAGGAAAGGCAGCTTCCTGAAAAAGTGGTTTTAAAAGTATCTTTGATATTAATTTCTCATTTAAATGCTTTCTTCTCTGCAATCAACTATTTTCTATTTTTTTTCCAGTTTTCAATTTTATTGAAGCTTTCAATCTTTAAGTCAAAGATCTCTCTTGGCAAATGTCACGTTGCACTTGAAAATATGTGGGTTATTTTAAAATATATTTTGATATCAATTTCTAACATAATTCTTCAGTGATAAGAGAACAGACTCTGTATGGTTTCAATACCTTCAGACTCTGAACATTTTGCACCTTCTTTTGTGTCCCTGGATATGTTCCAGTGTCTCTTAGTTTATAGTCTGTGGGAACTTGAATAGAATTTGTATCTTACTATTGTGTGAAAATTGTATAAAGCTTAATTATGTTGAATTGGTTCATGGTGTTTTCAGGTCTACTATATACTTCTATGTTCCTACATATTCATTTTATTAATTTTTGAGAGTTTGATATTAAAACTCCAACTAAAAATCTTATTTTTCACACTTAAAAATAATTGTAAAATATAGTGGAACTATGTCACTTCATTCTGTATTTCCCAAGTCTCCTGCATATGTGTTATCACACTTTCATAATTTAAAAAATAAGAAAAAGAAAGAAAAATGAAAACTCATCAGTTGGGTACAGGAAGGCATAAATTCAAAACCTACACCAGTCCAGGTTCAATGCATGAGATAGGGTGCTCAGGGCTGGTGCACATGGATGACCCTGAGGGATGGGATGGGGAGGTAGGTGGGAGGGGGGTTCAGAATGGGGAACACATGTATACTCATGGTGGATTCAAGTCAATGTGTGGCCAAACCAATACAATATTGTAAAGTCAAATAAATTAATTAATTAATTTAAAAAAATCCTACTCTGCCACTGTCTAGACAGGGTTTACTGTTCCTTTACTGGAGGGTCTGATTCTTTAGCTGAAATGACAGGAAGGAGTCCCTACCTCCAAGTGTCATTTTGAGGAATCAATTAAATTGCCTATGGGAAAGTGCTCCACACATAAGAAGTGCTCAATAAGGTGATTGCCAAATATCTCGTCTATTTCATAGTCCTGCTCATGCCTAATCTTGCCCAAGACATGGATGTCCATTAGGAAGGATATTGATAAGAGCTCTGGATTTTAGGAGAAGAGGAAGTTATAAATGTAGATAATGGCAATGCTCTTTAAGACTCTTTCAAAGTCTAGTGGGAATAAAAAGGGTAGAAAGTCACTTAAAAAATAATAAAATGGCTTCCAAACACACACACACACACACACACACACACACACACACACGCACACAGATAAAGAAAACATAAAATAAGGCCATCTTCAAACTGTGAAAATGAAATCATCGTTTCCCTTCCACATAACTCTCAGGGCAAATAATAAATTAGAAAATATGAAAAAATATTTCTGAAACATATGATTAGCTCTTTGATCCCACAGTGTTACAGTGAATCCCCGAAGGGCTGATTCCTAATGACATACTTGTTTCTGCTGTTGCTAAGTACTTCTGAGATTTGCTTTAAGTACAGGCTCCTACCTCCCAAATCCTGCTAGAAATACATCAATGGTATTCAGCTTAGAGCAGCATCAATGAACTTTCCTAAGCAGACCTTGAGAAAATGGTTTCATATCCACACCAGAAGTAAGCCTTTGTATGTCTTATTTTTAAGTCAAGAGGAGATTGTCATAAAATCTCAAGCAGGTCCACCAACTTTTACACTGTTTGCTCAAAATGTACACATGCAAATCTTTGTTTCAGTTTCTGTTGTCTTGCCTGGAAAATCCCATTGACAGAGGAGCCTGGTAAGCTGCAGTCCATGGGGTCGTGAAGAGTCAGACACGAGTGAGCGACTTCACCTTCACTTTTCACTTCCAGTGTTCTTGCCTGGAGAATCCAAGGGCCGGGGAGCCTGGTGGGCTGCCATCTATGGGGTCACACAGAGTCAGACACGACTGAAGTGACTTAGCAGCAGCAGCTGTTGTTCAGGCACCTAGTCAGGTCTGACTTTTTGCTCTCCATGGATTGCAGTGCACTAGGCTTCACTGTCCTTCACTGTCTCCTGGAGTTTGCTCACACTCATGTTCTTTGAGTCTGTGATGCTATCCAACCATCTCTTCTGTTGCCTCCTTCTCCTGTTCTCAATCTCGAGCTCTAGCCCACTGAGCTGGGTTCCTCTCTAGTGTGATCTCATCAGGGCTGAACTCTTGCTTTCTGGGCTCTGTCTCCTTCCTTTCTTTCTTCCTTCCGTTTCTTTTTTTGCAGAAGAGAGGATACTCTCCTGCTCCATATACCCTATTGTCAGGTCTGCTGGCCTGAGTGCTGCAGGAATGACTGATTTCATGTACATGTAACTGATGCAGTTGACAGGGCTCTGTTTTCAGAAACTTTACAGATTAAATATAATGTTCTTCCTCACTGTCTTGAAATCCTCAATTATTTTTGAACAAGGATGTTGTTTATTTTCTCTGTTACTGGATTGTGTCTATCGTGTAGATTGTCCTAGTTACCCAGGTTTAACAATTTGTGGGTTTCTACTGTCCTTGACAGAGAAGGCAATGGCACCCCACTCCAGTACTCTTGCCTGGAAAATCCCATGGACGAAGGAGCCTGGTGGGGGGAAGTCCATGGGGTGGCTAAGAATCGGACATGACTGAGTGACTTCTCTTTCAACTTTCACTTTCATGCGTTGGAGAAGGAAATGGAAACCCACTCCAATGTTCTTGCCTGGAGAATCCCAGGGACGGTGGAGCCTGGTGGGCTGCCATCTGTGGGGTCTCACAGAGTCAGACATGACTGAAGCGACTTAGCAGCTGCAGCAGCAACTGTCCTTGAATTGCTCCTTTGCTGTCTCTTCCTCCATCAGAGAGAGGCTCTCCTTGGCTGTGAGGGAGTAAACCCACAAGGGCCCTGTTAAGAAGATGCTCACCTGTCATTCCACACTAACAAAGCAGCCAGGTCAGCTGTGATTTTCTTTCTTACTCTCCATGGATGTTTTGGTATCTCTCCACCTATCAGTACTCCTGCTGCCCTGCAGTCTGGTTATGCCTGGATTCACAATGGTCAGTGAGACTGTGAATCAAGACCTTTTCAGATCCCAGAAGCAATCATTATGTGACATGTAAGAAACAAGCCCTTCTGCAATTGGACTTCCTGGTGGCTCAGACAGTAAAGCGTCTGTCTACAATGAGGGAGACCTGGGTTTGATCCCTGGGTCGGGAAGATCTGCTGGAGAAGGAAATGGCAATTCACTCCAGTACTCTTGCCTAGAAAATCCCATGGACAGAGGAGCCTGATAGGTTACAGTCCATGGGGTCGCAAAGAGTCGGACACGACTGAGAGACTTCACTTTCACTTTCACTGCCTTTCTGCAATAGTGGAGTGGTCCTTCAGTCTAATTTCCTGCCATGTCTTAATAAACCTGAAATTTCTACATCCTGATCTTTTTCTTTCTAGCATTTTCTCTTCCAGTAACTACTACCTCTTCTCTCTCTGGGATTCTTGGGTGCTGAAGAACATGAAAAATCTACAAAGCTACCTTGTTGCTGACATAAAAGCAGACAACTTGATTCAAGCTTATTTATTGCTAGACACTTCTTATAGGAAAGCTGAAATAAACCGCCAATTAACTTCTTTTTCTCCAGTGAATGTTGTGATATCTTGATAAAATCTCTTAGACAGAGATAAATCAGTCCCTCAATGAAGTGAAACATTTGTGCTTTAGTGGAGGTATCAGCTCTGACTTTCTGCATTCCTCTGTATGAATTCTGTACATGCACGTATAGGCCTCATTTCAGTTCAGTTCAGTTGTTCAGTCATTTCTGACTTTGTGATGCCATGAACCACAGCAGCCAGGCTTCCCTGTCCATCACCAACTCCCAGGGTTTACTCAAACTCATGTCCATTGAGTCGGTGATGCCATACAACCATCTCAGCCTTTGAAGTCCCCTTCTCCTCCCACTTCCAATGTTTCCCAGAATCAGAATCTTTTCCAATGAACCAGTTCTTTGCATCAGGAGGCCAAAGTATTGGAGTTTCAGCTTCAGCATCAGTCCTTCCAGTGAATATTCAGGTCTGATTTCCTTTAGGATGGACTGGTTAGATGTCCTTGTTTACCAAAGGACTCTGAAGAGTCTTCTCCAACACCACGGTTCAAAAGCATCAATTCTTCATGACTCAGCTTTCTTTAGAGTCCTACTCTCATACCCATACATGACTACTGGAAAAACCACAGCTTTGACTAGACGGACCTTTGTTGGCAATGAAATATCTCTGCTTTTTAATATGCTGTCTAGGTTGGTCATAACTTTTCTTCCAAGGGGCAAGCATCTTTTAATTTCATGGCTGCAGTCACCATCTGCAGTGATTTTGGAACCCCTCAAAATAGTCTGCCACTGTTTCCATTATTTCCCCATCTATTAGCTATGAAGTGATGGGACCAGATACCATGATCTTAGTTTTCTGAACGTTGAGTTTAAAGGCAACTTTTTCACTCTCCTCTTTCACTTTCATCAAGAGGCTGTTTAGTTTTTCTTCACTTTCTGCCATAAGGATAGTGTCATCTGAATATCTGACGTTATTGATATTTCTCCCAGCAATCTTGATTCCACCTTGTGCTTCACCCAGCCCAGCATTTCTCATGATGTACTCTGCATGTAAGTTAAATAAGCAGGGTGACAATATACAGCCTTAGTATACTCCTTTCCCAATTTGGATCCAGTGTGTTGTTCCATGTCCAGTTCACATAGACCTACAGGTTTCCAAATGTATCATACATGGTATCTTTGCCCCTGGTCCTTATCCTTCCTAGAATATTCTCTTTTGAATTGCTTGATTGATTTTTCTTTCCCTTTCAGCTTGTTATTTAAAAAGTCACTTTTAAATGAGTTCCTTGTTAATGTTGCTGTTTAAAATTTAAACAACCTTTCCTTCATTTTCTTTCTTTTCCTCCATGCCAGAGTCATTTGAAACAGTGATGATTTATTGTGGCATTATCCCTCTGTGTCCACTAGAACGTGAATGCCAGAAAGGCAGGGATTTTGAAGTTTTGGTTCATTTTTCCATCCACAATGCATAAATACATAATGCATTAATTATCAGTAAATACTTTTTGGACTACTTTGTGATGTCCATAAAGATTTTAGAGTGAAACAAAACAGATATTATCATTCCCACTTACAGTAAGGAAATGAAGTGCTTTCTGCATAATAATCACTATATACTATCAGTAACTACTATTAGCATATACCATAGATGTATATTAAATTCTTAATATAAAATGGAAGGGAGGCATAGGTACAAAAGCGCTTTTTAAAAAAAAATAAGAATTTATTTATTTTAATTGGAGGTTAATTACTTTACAGTATTATATTGGTTTTGCCATACATCAACATGAATCTGCTACAGGTATACATGTGTTCCCCATCCTAAACCCCTTCCCTCCTCCCTCCCTGTACCATCCCTCTGGGTCATCTCAATGGACCAGCCTCAAGCATCCAGTATCATGCATCGAACCTGGACTGGTGATTCATTTCATAAATGATATTATACATGTTTCAATGCCATTCTCCCAAATCATCCCACCCTCGCCCTCTCCCACAGAGTCCAAAAGACTGTTCTATGCATCTGTGTCTCTTTTGCTCTCTCTCATACAGGGTTATCATTACCATCTTTCTAAATTCCATACATATGTGTTAGTATACTGTATTGGTGTTTTTCTTTCTGGCTTACTTCACTCTGTATAATAGGCTCCAATTTCATCCACCTCATTAGAACTGATTCAAATGAATTCTTTTTAATGGCTGAGTAATACTCCGTTGTGTATATGTACCTCAGCTTTCTTATCCATTCATCTGCTGATGGACATCTAGGTTGCTTCCATGTCTTGGCTATTATAAAGTGCTGTGATGAACACTGGGGTACACGTCTTTCTTTCATTTCTTGTTTCCTTGGTGTGTATGCCCAGAAGTAGGATTGCTGGGTCATAAGGTAGTTCTAGTGCCAGTTTTTTAAGGAATCTCCACACTATTTTCCATAGTGGCTGTACTACCTTGCATTCCTCCCAACAGTGTAAGAGGGTTCCCTTTTCTCCACACCCTCTCCAGCATTTACTGCTTGTAGACTTTTGGATCGCAGCCATTCTGACTGGCATGAAATGGTACCTCATTGTGGTTTTGATTTGCATTTCTCTGATGATGAGTGATGTTGAGCATCTTTTCATGTGTTTGTTAGCCATCTGTATGTGTTCTTTGGAGAAATGTCTATTTAGTTCTTTGGCCCATTTTTTGATTGGGTCATTTATTTTTCTGGAATTGAGCTGCATAAGTTGCTTGTATATTTTTGAGATTAGTTGTTTGTCAGTTCCTTCATTTGCTATTATTTTCTCCCATTCAGAAGGCTGTCTTTTCACCTTGCTTATAGTTTCCTTTGTTGTGCAGAAGCTTTTAAGTTTAATTAGATCCCATTTGTTTATTTTTCCTTTTATTTCCAGTATTCTGGGAGGTGGGTTATAGAGGATCCTGCTGTGATGTTTGTTGGAGAGTGTTTTGCCTATGTTCTCCTCGAGCAGTTTTATAGTTTCTGGTCTTATGTTGAGATCTTTAATCTGTTTTGATTTTTTTTGTGTGTATGGTGTTAGAAAGTGTTCTAGTTTCATTCTTTTACAAGTGGTTGACCAGTTTTCCCAGCACCACTTATTAGAGATTGTCTTTAATACATTGTATATTCTTGTCTCCTTTGTCAAAGATAAGGCATCCATTGGTGCATGGATTTATCTCTGGACTTTCTGTTTTGTTCCATTGATCTATATTTCTGTCTTTGTGCCAGTACCATACTGTCTTGATGACTGTGGACCAAAAGCACTTTTTTAACCGTATTTCTAAATCATAACTACAGTAAGTTTTAGTGACTCATTTGGAAATGAGACAAGAATTGGGCAAGTTTTTAAAAAATGAAGTGTGAGAGAAATAAAAACATAAAAGCACGTGTGGAGTACAAAAGAAGGGATTAGCACTTATTTAGAAGTGACAATGAACTAGTGAGCTACAAATTGTCATATGTCTGGATAGATTTGAGTCATATTTAAGTAAATACTTTTTATGCCAAGCTTGTTTCTTTTCTTTATGAAAACACTCTGTCATTGCTGTAGACCATCCTCAAAATACTATGTGAGAATTCATTTCATCTAAAAATTCTTTTTTCATTGATTCATCATGTGTTTATAGGACTCTGGTGACTGTGCCTTTGTGTTTTGGTTTGTAATTATATTTTTAAAGTGTGATTCTGGGAACATCTGTGTTAGGATCATCGGGATAAATGTTAAGTGTGAGATTCCACTGTCCTATGTGACTTTCTGACACAGATGTTCTGTAGATTATCTTGATTAACAAGCTTTTTGGAGCAATTGTTTTGTCAAACAGTTTATAAGCCCCCGTTTTTCCTATGAAAGATATAGCATTGTGAATCATTCTGTGGGGAATCAGAGATGAATAAAAGATTGCAAGTAGTTTGGTATTCCATGCTCATGCTATTTTTTTTTCTTTTCTATTTTAAAGTAGTATATAAATATGCCCTTAGAAATCACAAAACAGTAATGAAGACTCATTTACTCTGCCCTTGAAGAACTAACATATAAGTAGCAAGTGAATGCATTTTAGTGATATAATGTGCTAAAGAATAAATGAGAGGATATAGGGTGTGTGAGAAGTCAAAAGCAGAAAGGGATTAATTCAGTTTTATGTATGATGGGAGAGGAGTGAAAGTACTTCATAAAGGACAGCCTTGAAGCTGGGGACATAAAGGTATGTAAAATGCAGAAGCATAAAAAGTGTAGGGAGATAGGGAATATGCAGTTCACTTATACATATGGACATAGCTATAAGCATAGTTATCTTTAGGTTCAGAGGTAGGTGCAAGGTAGGTAAGAGGTGGAAATAGAATAATAGTTCTGTGTTAAAGAAGCTGAAACAATGGCTTAGTAGAAGCAAAACCTCATCTTACAATAGTATTCATTTTGAACGATCTGGAGGTATAGATAAAAATCATTTCAACAGTCAGTAATGAAAAGCGTACCTTCCTATCTCTGGTTCCATCTGTTTCAAGTGCAGAGAATGCCCAGCACCAATGACACCACACTAAGAGAGTTCATTCTCCTGGGCCTCACAGATCGCCCAGAGCTCCAGCCTCTCCTCTTTGTGCTGTTTCTGGTCATTTACCTTGCCACCATCTTAGGCAACCTGGGCATGATGGTGTTAATCAGACTGGACTCTCGCCTCCACACACCCATGTACTTCTTCCTCACTCATTTATCGTTGGTAGACTTGTGCTATACCTCTACAGCAGCCCCACAGATGCTGACTAATCTGCTATTGCAGAAGAAGACCATCAGCTTTGCTGGCTGCTTTGTACAGTGTTACCTTTTCATAGCACTTCTCCTCACTGAGTTTTACATGCTGGCAGCAATGGCCTATGACCGCTATGTGGCCATATGCAACCCTCTGCACTACAGTGTGAAGATGTCCAGGTGCGTCTGCATAAGCTTGGCCACATTCCCTTATGTCTATGGCTTCTCAGATGGACTCTTCCAGGCCATCATGACCTTCCGCTTGACCTTCTGTAGATCCAACATCATCAACCATTTCTACTGTGCTGACCCGCCACTCATCAAGCTTTCTTGCTCTGATACTTATGTCAAAGAGCATGCCATGTTGATATCAGCAGGCTTCAACCTCTCCAGCTCCCTCATCATCATCCTGATTTCTTACGCCTTAATTCTCACAGCAATCCTCAGGATCAAATCAGCAGAAGGAAGGTGCAAGGCATTCTCCACCTGTGGTTCCCACATGATGGCTGTCACGCTGTTTTATGGGACACTCTTCTGCATGTATGTGAGACCACCAACAGACACGACGGTGGAAGAATCCAAGATAATAGCTGTTTTCTACACCTTTGTAAGTCCAGCACTTAATCCGTTGATCTACAGTCTGAGGAACAAAGATGTTAAACTAGCACTGAAGAGAGTCCTCAGAAGAAATATAGTCACTAAGATGGCCATGCCTCCGTTTCCAGTAAACTGTAACTCTTAATCTTTGGCTCAAATATCTCTACATTTATAAGATCAGTTTTCATATTCTTTGTCTGTGTTTCAATTGTTCTTCAGACTGAGAATAAATAAGCTGGACTTAGTCTAGAGTGCTGTCCTTTACTATGTTTACCTGGGTGGAGAGTAGTAACATTTCCTTGCATATTATTAGAAATGAAGCATAGAGTTCTGTACCTCAGATCAACTATTTCAAAACTGCTTTTATTTCTGTGTATGGTGTTAGAAGATTCATGTTGATATATGGAAAAACCAATACAATATTGTAAAGTAATTAGCCTCCAATTAAAATGAATAAATTTAAATTTAAAAAAAACCCTGCTTTTAGAACCAAATTTTAGGTTCT
This sequence comes from Ovis canadensis, assembly GCF_042477335.2. Taxonomy (NCBI): domain Eukaryota; kingdom Metazoa; phylum Chordata; class Mammalia; order Artiodactyla; family Bovidae; genus Ovis; species Ovis canadensis. Next base: position 86,890,554 of record NC_091259.1, read on the forward strand.
TTGAAATCATTTCATTTTGAGGAGCCCCTCTCTAAGTGAAAATTCCCACTAGGTATTCCCTGGAGCATTGGTATGTTCTTACTGTTTACAATAGTAAACAGTATGCATATTCTGTGAGCTCAGTTCTTTGAATTTATTCTCTCTTTATTACCATCTATTTTGAGGGGCTAAGAATCTTTAAGAAGACCAACCTTCTGTACTCTTCCCCTAACTTACTAAGTAAAACTGTGAACTATGGGTCTTGATAGTTTTTCTGGTTCTTATGAATGCACTTGTTTGATGGTCAGTCTGGAATGAGAAGTGAGAAGAATATAATCATTCTTTTCCCAGAGAGCTGTTTGTGGATCTGGTTTGAGGCCTCTGATCTGTAGGGACTTACTTTCTCCCTCAGATCTGCAAGTGCGAATACACATACTCAGATCTAGGGAAAGAAAAAAAGTTTTTTTCTGTCATTGATCTGAAAAATTCAGACTATTTAGGATTACCTTTTGCTTTCTTTTCTAGATTTTTTAAATGAAAATTTGAAATATTGATTTGAGTCTTGTTTCTTTTCTTACACACAAAATCTTTATATATTTCACATATGTATTGCTTGAGCTGAAAGCCATTCACTTTGCTATATTTTATCCCTGAGTTTGTAATATTATTTTTTCTGTATCTTTTTTAACCTGTGCATTATTTAGATGACAGTGCTTAATTAACATATATTTAGGATATAAAGAAATATTTTTTATCAAGTGTTTTTAATTTATCTCTGTTGTCAAAGATCATATATCTCATGAGTTTAACTTTGAAAATTTATTAGGACTATGTTTATCCAGCTTTATTGTATGCATTTGACATAAATTATTGTATAAGCTTAAGATGTGATATTGTATATATTTTTATATATTGTATTACAAAATGATTCTCATAATAATAATAGTTGTCACATCTATCATCTCACACAAGTACAATTTTTTGTTGTTATTCTTTGGTGGTGAAAACCTTTAACATCTACTGTCTTAGCACTTTCACATATACATCATATAGTTAAGTATTGTCACTATGCTGTATATCAGATTCCCAGAATTTGTCTTATAGCTGGAAGTTTGTTCCTTCGGCCAATTTCTTCTCATTTCCCTAACCTCCAGGTCCTGATAATCATAGTTTCATTCTATACTTCTGTGAGTCTGATGGTGTAGATTCCACAAAAAGACCAAAGTATTTAATACCTTTCGTTCTGTTCATTTGACTTGTTACCCTTAATGAATATCCTCAAGGGTCATTCATGTTGTAGCAAATGGCATTTACCCTCTTTTATTTTGACTGAATAATATTCCATGGTATAAGTCTTTATATATATATATATAATATAACCCATAGTAAGAGCTTTGATTTCAATATATCCTTTGAATGACATGTTCTACTGAAAGATTCACCTGTCTGCAGATTTTCCAGTTAGACTAAGAACTACTTAAGCACATGGGTTTATACCATTTTTATCTTTGTATCTCTTGAAGAAGACAATAATTGAATACTTGGTAAACTGGAAGAAAATGCAGTAATGCTATCTTCAACTTTATCCTGTATATTTTCATTTGTGGTCAAATAAATAACATTGCTAAGTTACATGCTCACCAGGTTTCCATAAAATATTACTTTCCAACACCTGGACCTCGCACTTTGCACTGACTTTACTACAACTCATTATGATACCTTGTCCAAGTGATTTTTCTCCCTGTGTCTTATAATTTAATCACTTTATTCTGGATATGAAAGTCTTTTTAACAATAAAGCTGGATAAACATAGTCCATTCACTCAGTAGTAATTTTGGGAAAAGCACTTACAAAAACACCATTCGGACAGAAATGATAACACAGAAACATCATGGTGCATGAATTATAACCATCTTATATCTTTATTATTGTTCTGTTGACCCAATTGAAAAAAGTGATGATCTATAATGCAAAAAATCTCTTGATAATCCAAAGCCATCAGGTTCAAAATAACTACAAAATGCTTCAATATCATGGTGAAAATGCCAAGACTCTAATGAGTATAAATCCATATAAATTAATATTTCTCAGGAGATTTCTCTTGCAATAACATTGCAATTATTTTTTCAGAGTGTGCTGAAAAATGCTTTATGGATAAAAGTTCCAAATTAGAAGGGGAGTATAGATCATTCTTAGCAAACTCATCATTTGGGCTACTAATATCTCTGAGAGAATCTTTCCTTGGGTCAGGTGGGGATGAAAATTCTGACCTCTGTAGCTGCACTTTCTCTTACTCTTTCAGTTTTGGATCTTCACCCAGTGGGAGTCAGATGACAACAAAAGCAGTTTTGAAAGCTATCTTAATGTCATAGCTAGTTAAAATGAGTCACTGCATATATTTCTTATTTAGATTGGTCTGTGTTTACACTCATCATTCTACAAATAACATTATTTTTACTCATTCAGTATTTAACAGACGCTGAGTAAACCATATTACAGTGAGCACTTGACAATCATATAAACCTTTTTAGAATAATATCTGTTGAATGAATATCCCATTACACCCCCCAAAAAAAACTGTATGAAATAATTTAAAAGAGAGACAGATTCAACAGGAATTGTACTCGTTCTAGCAAAAAATAAAACTCCTTTAAAATTATTTAGACAAAGTCTGATATTGATCAGATGAGAACTCTGAAGTCCATGGGAGAAAGTCATCAATAGCAAGATAAAAAGATTGTTTTATAAATGAAGACTCAAGAGAGGTTTACTGATATAGCATTGGGTAGTACAAAAACCACTGTGTGTGCTGAAATCAGATAATGCACCTTGTCCTTACATTTGTGAGATATTGGACTGGAACGACATAGGAGGGAGAAGAGCCGGGGTTTATTATGGCACAGCAGACAAGGGCGGCTCTCCTTGGGAAATTAATATTCACTTGAGATGCCTTAATCCATCAACTACATGACTTATCTGTCTTCTTCACTTACTATCTTAAAATATCATCAGTTGCCAATCTATTCTTAGAGACTTATCTATGTCTTTATGACTAGCAGAGATAGTTTCTAGACTGAAACTGAATTTATGTAACTCACTTCCATTTCATCTTAAATGGCCCCCAAATTGTAGCCTAGGGCACATAAAATTTTTGGTAAATGTGACAACAGTTCAAAATTAGTCTGTTATATTATTTTAAATGGACCCGGGAGGGGGCAAACTTTTCTTCTATAAACATTTCAATGAATAGTATTCCAGGTAACAGTGTCACTTGAAGAGGTGAGCTTTGTACTTTCGCTCATTGATATTTTTGTTGTTGTGGTTTGTTTTTCTTGGTGAGGGAGAAAAGGAAATTCTTGGAATTCCAAGATTCTACCAAATATTTACTACGTTTATCAATTTACCATAAATGGCACCTCTGGTTTTTGGATCAATAATTCCTACTAAATTGCAAGTAAAACTTTTTTTCTTACATCTGTGCGTAGCAAAGTATAAACATATATGGATATCAATATCCTTGTGAATCAAATTAATTAGGATAAACAAATCTATATTTTCTGTTACCTAACTTACTCTGGTTTGTTCCGATCTAGAGTAAAGCAGTTTCACATTATTGAGCCACTGAACCCTAAAGTGGAGTTTTATTTCAGTTATATTTCTTGAGAAAAGAAAAGTGACCTAGACTCTCAAAATATGGTTACTACCTACTTTGGCCACTAATGACCCAGACTTTCAAACTGGACATTAAAAAAAAAAATGGATATCAATATCCCATGAGAAAACCGTTTTTAGAAGGATGTCTAGTTCCTTGCTTTACTGAAGTTTACTTAAAGTTTGTGTGTGATATTTCTCCAACAGAGAGCAAAATATTCATGGTTATTTTAAAAACTAGTTCAGCAATGTCTCCAATAATTATTTCCCAAACTTTAAACTTTTTATTCCGTATTGAGGTATAGCTGATACAATAATTTAATACAAATTACTTAGTATTCCATATCAGAAAAGGAGTCAAAAATGGAAGAGTTGTGGAAGATAAATTTAGTTACCACTTTGATAAGTATCAAATAAATAATATTTCTAACCACAGGAAATACTGGGTGCAGTAAAAATTGAATGGAAAGCTGTCAAAGGTTATTTTCATGGCCATTGGACATGAGTCTTTGACATATCTCAAGCTCTATAAGCATTTGCTTATGAAAACAGAACTAATCTTCAATTGAATTTCTATAAAAAGTTCAGATATTTTCAGTGGAAAAAAAAGGCTTTAGCTCTAAAGCAATGACTGAATTTATCAAAAATCTTTAATGCCATTTTTATTTGTATGATGCACATTTAAGTTTTCAAAGAATTTTTAATGGAGATGTTGAAATTATGTTTTCCAGTTACCACAGGCCATTAAATTGTGAGTTAGACAAAAAAATGTAATCAGAGCACTCTTGATAATGTGTGTGTCATGGATGGCAAAATAGAGGTGAAAAAAGAGAGAGGAGGAGAAACTCAGATATGGTCTTAAAAAGAGCTTAATGTTACTAATTTCAACGCAGACAATTTAAAATGTGTGAAAATTTCAAATATTTGAAAGTACTTAAAATATTTGCTTTCACAGTAGTTGCAGTGCACAGGCTTAGCTGTCCCCCAGCATGTGGGATCGTCCTACCAGGGATCAAACTCATCTCCGCTGCATTGACAGGCAGATTCTTTACCACTGAGCCACCAGAGAAGCCCTGCTGAATGGTTTTGAAAATAGTAATATAAAAAACTCAGGTTATAGGAATATTTATCTCTGCCCCATTATCCTCATTATTAATACATCTTCTTTATATTACTTGCAGGATTTTTATAAAGGTAAAATAAAATAGAAAAGCATAATTGCTTCATAAAATTGAAGCAACCGTGTGCATGGGAGGAAGTACTCCTATTAAAATATAGTTTTGTCCCCCCGCCCCTAAATTGTGGAGTGTGGCCATTGAACCTATTTAAAGGAAAGAGTAGGAAGTAGTCTTATTAAATTCTCTCTTTTATTTTTTGATTATATCTGTTTTTGTCTTTTTTTGTTCACTTGCTAAGTCGTGTACGACTCTTTGCGACACCACAAAGTGAAGCATGCCAGTATTCTCTGCCCATCACTAGCTCTGAGCTTGCTCAAACGCTTGTCCATTGAGTCATGATGCCATTCAGCCATTTCATCCTCTGTTGCCTACTTCTCCTTTTGTCTTCAATTTTTCCCAGTATATGGATCTTTTCCATTGTGTCAGCTCTTTGCATCAGGTGACCAAAGTATTGGAGCTTCAGCTTCAGCATCAATCCTTCAAATGAATATTCAGGGCTCATTTCCTTTAGGATGGACTGATTTGATCTCCTTTCTGTCTAAGGGGCTCTCAAGAGTTTCCAGCACAGTAGTTCAAAAGTGTCAATTCTTCAGCACTCAACCTTCCTAATGGTCCAACTCTCACATCCATGCATGATTACTGGAAAAACCATAGCTTTGTCTATAGGAACCTTTGTTGTATTTTTGTCTTCATTAATTGTTAAATGTAATACAGTGACCAAACAGGTGCTAGTATTTGGGGCATAAGTGTAGAGATGTAAAGACTAGATAAGTATCTTTATGCTATTGAGATGGAAGCTTCGTATATTCTAAATGAATATTTTCCAAAGGGACTCATCATTCTGCTGAGTGAAAGAATCAGTTGCTCAGTCATGCCTGACTCTTTGTGCCCCATTGATTGCATCATCCATGGGATTTCCAGGCAAGAATACTGGAGTGGGCTGCCATTTCATACTCCAGGAGATCTTCCCCACCCAGGGACTGAACCCGGGTCTACCTATATTGTAAGTGGATTCTGTACCAATAAGTCAGAGAAACCCAAGTGCTCTGGAAAGAGTACTCCTGTTATTTACATAAATTCTGATTCTCTAATTATTGTATTTTCCTCCCAAAGATAGAAGGTACAGATTTAAGCCCTGCAAATTATTTCTTTGAGAAATTAACAGAAAATGTTGGATCTATTCCATCTCCATAATTTGGGTGTAATACATACATTCCAGAAAAATTCAGAGATTTGCTACCTTGTAGGTTTCAAGGGTATTCATGCTTCTTAGCCTGTTATGGGGACTTTCAGTGTATTTGACTATTTGCCAATAAAATTAAAAAAAAATTAATGTTTTCTTTTGTACTATAAAAAATTCAACCTTGTAGAAAATTCATCCTTGAAAATATACCTATGGGTTTATTTGATTTCTCTTGAAAGCCTTTTGTCTCTGCATGTTCACTCTATCTGAAAGCACTCTTTTACCCTTGTCCTTGTAGAAAATACTGTTTTCCTTCAAGCTCTTGTTAAATGTTATTATTCTTTGATCCATATACTGATTCTAGAACATAATGAATTACTCCATTCAAATCTTTATTATTGAACTAATCACTTCTAATGTTATTTTTCTCTTCATTTATCTCCTTTACCATGAAGACACCAAACAGCTCTTTTGAGGCAAGCACTGTTACCATTTACCTTTATTTCTCTGGCAAAGTGACTTGTATACATGTAGAATTGACTGCTCTTTGTGTACAAAGATTACCTTATTATAGTGATTAACTCATATGCCATCTTGGAAGTATCACAAAATTAAAGTAGCTAACTTCTGAGGGTACTTCATTCAACCTCTAGGAATAACTTAGATACTTGGAAATATAGTCAATATATTGTTTTCTGCATTTCAATAGATCAAGCACACAGATTTCTTTTGTTATGCTCTGGTTAAGAATAGATTTAAAATTCAGATTATTTGCCAATACAGTATTTTGTAAGTTTACATTAAAAAATAAATTCTAATATCTCTTTAAATTTGGAAGCTCTTGAGATCTTCACTCTTAAAGACTTCCCTGGTGGCTCAGAGAGTAAAGCGTCTGCCTACAATGTGGGAGACCTGGGTTCAATCCCTGGGTCAGGAAGATCCTCTGGAGAAGAAATGGCAACCCACTCCAGTACTTGCCAGGAGAATCCCATGGATGGAGGAGCCTGGTGGGCTACAGTCCATGGTGTTGCAAAGAGTCGGACATGACTGAGCGACTTCATTCACTCATCCACTCGCTCCCTCAAATTCTACATTATGGAAGATTCTATCTCTGTTGATTCTTTTTGTTGTTGTTGTTGTTGTTGTTTTATAACTTCTGGACATTGTAAGTCTGTAAGGAAGATAATTGAACTATTTATTATATAAAATGACCTATATTGAATTACTTGAACTATATGTGGCTAGGAAGGTTAGAGTCAAATTTCTGTTCCACTAGCAGTACAAAGTTACCAAATTTTGTTATATGCTATAAACTCCTTAAATGCTATTTTGGATAAATGGAAAATGAATAAATAGATGGGTAAGCAAACAAAACTAGGGCCTAAGTTTTTGCCACATCTCTTCTCCCCATCCAAGTCTCTCTTGTTTTATTCACATAAACTCTTCTAAATGAAAACTATTCCTCTAATTCATATAGGACTTTGTTATTTCCAAGTTTGGAGTCTTTGCCTTTGGTCTGTTCACATAGGAATGCTACATCCTCCTGTATTCAGGGGATATAGTAGTAAAATCGGATGGCCCCGGTGGCTGAGACTGTAAGGACTCTGGCTGCAATGTGGAAGACTCAGGTTTGATTCCTGGGTTTGGGAGATCCCCTGGAGAAGAGAATGACTACACAGACTAGTATGCTTGCCTGGAGAATTCCATGAATAGAAAAGGGTGGCAGACTCTAGTTCATGGGTTAGCAAAGAGTTAAAGATGAGTGATCAGTAAAATAGGCCTTAGTAATTTTTCTTCAAATTCCTATAATGCAGGACTTTCTAATACTTAATGGTAAAGAATCCACCTGCCAATGCAGCAGTGGCAGTTTCAATCCCTGGGACAGAAAGATCCTCTTAAGAAGGAATGGCAACCCACTGCAGTATTCTTGCCTGGGAAATCCTATGGACAGAGAAGCCTGGTAGGCTATAGCCCATGGGATCTCAAAAGAGTTGAGCATAACTTAGCGACTAAGCAACAACAACAGTACTGTAAGTGGGAAGTACAGTTCTCAATATTTCAATTTCTGAGCATGCACATACTGGGAAGCTTCCATGGTGGTCCCGTGCTTAAGACTCTGCTTCCACTGCAGGGGGCACAGGCCAGGTCCCTGATCCCTGGTCAGGTAACTAAGATCCTGCATGTGGCATGACTAAGAGACGAATAAATATGCACATACTGTTAAAGACTGCAAAAGTGTTTCCAAACATGCTCACCATTTTGTCCAGAACCATCCCTAGGACCAATGATGAATCCACAATTTTATAGCAATCTGTAAGTAACAGTTGGTGGTTGAAGCCATTTTAAGATAAACTTTGGGTCATAATTCCTTCGTTCCAAAATAAGGTGGAGACACAGGAGCCATTCTGTTTGGGAATCATCTGCACATTTTATGCCAAGCTATTAGGGGTTCAGTTCAGTTCAGTCCCTCTATCACGTCCGACTCTTTGAGACCCCATGAATCGCAGCACACCAGGCCTCCCTGTCCATCACCAACTCCTGGAGTTCACTCAGACTCACGTCCATCGAGTCCGTGATGCCATCCAGCCATCTCATCCTGGGTCGTCCCTTTCTCCTCCTACCCCCAATCCCTCCCAGCATCAGAGTCTTTGCCAATAAGTCAACTCTTCGCATGAGGTGGCCAAAGTACTGGAGTTTCAGCTTTAGCATCATTCCTTCCAAAGAAATCCCAGGGCTGATCTCCTTCAGAATGGACAGGTTGGATCTCCTTGCAGTCCAAGGGACTCTCAAGAGTCTTCTCCAACACCACAGTTCAAAAGCATCAATTCTTCAGCGCTCAGCCTTCTTCACAGTCCAACTCTCACATCCACACATGACCACTGGAAAAACCATAGCCTTGACTAGACAGACCTTAGTCGGCAAAGTAATGTCTCTGCTTTTGAATATGCTATCTAGGTTGGTCATAACTTTTCTTCCAAGGAGTAAGCGTCTTTTAATTTCATGGCTGCAGTCACCATCTGCAGTGACTTTGGAGCCCAAAAAAAATAAAGTCTGACACTGTTTCCACTGCTTCCCCATCTATTTCCCATGAAGTGATGGGACCGGATGCCATGATCTTCGTTTTCTGAACGTTGAGCTTTAAGCCAGTTTTTTCACTCTCCTCTTTCACTTTCATCAAGAGGCTTTTTAGTTCCTCTTCACTTTCTGCCATAAGGGTGGTGTCATCTGCATATCTGAGGTTATTGATATTTCTCCTGGCAATCTTGTTTCCACCTTGTGTTTCTTCCAGTCCAAGGTTTCTGATGATGTACTCTGCATATAATTAAATAAGCAGGGTGACAATATTATGGGTTATGACCTATTAAAAGTCTTACCTCCTACAGTCTTAGACCATGTCTGATAATAGCTATGTATGAAGGTAACTGAGGGTAGAAGAAAGAGAGAAAAGGAATAAAAGAAAGAGAGAGAAGACATGTATGATGGGCTTCTCATTTACTTCTTATTTTAATTTATCTAAATGAACAATGCTTGCATCTAAGACAATGGGCAGAGGAAATTCCACCTTGGTGACTGACTTTGTTCTCTTAGGATTAACAGATCGTCCAGATCTTCAGCCCATTCCCTTTGTGCTGTTCCTGGGGAACTATCTGATCACCATGGGAGGGAACGTTGGGATGTTGCTATTGATCAGGATAGATTTATGCCTCCACACCCCTATGTACTCCTTTCTTGCCAGTTTTCCCTGCTTGGATTTGTGCCGTTGGTGAACTTCTTATCAGAGAAAAAAAAAAAGTTCCTACACTGCTTGTTTAATCGAGTGTTATTTTTTCATTGCCATGGTGATTACTGAATACTACATGCTAGCTGTGATGGCTTATGATAGGTACATGGCCATCTGTAATCCTTCGATTTATAGCAGCAAGATGTCCGAGGGGGTCTGCATTCACCTGATTGCTGGTCCATATACCTACGGGCTCTTAGTGGCCTGATGGAAAGCATGTGGACACACCACTTGACCTTCTGTGGCTCCAATGTCATTAATCACTTCTATTTCTCTGATCCACCCCTCATTCGACTCTCCTGCTCTGACACTTACATTAGGAGACATCCATGTTTCTGATGGCCGGATTTAACCTCTCCAATTCTTCTCGTAACCCTCATCTCCTACATCTTCATTCTCACTGCCATCCTGAGGATGCGCTCTGCTGAAGGCAGGCACAAAGCTTTTTCCACCTGTGGGTCCCATCTGGAGGCAGTGACTGCGTTTTATGGGAGCCTGTTCTGTATGTACGTTAGACTTCCCACAGACCAGTCAGTGGAACGGTCTAAAATCATTGCTCTTTTCTACCCTTCTGTAAGCCCTATGTTGAACCCCATCATTTATAGTTTGAGGAACAAGAATGTGAAACAAGCTTTTCAGAAACATATCAGAAGAAATGACCTAAAATTGCAGTGTCTTTTTCTCTACATATTAAATAAAAGCTGTATTTATGGGAACTGGACCCAAGTTTAACTTGATTACTGAAATGTTAATTTTAAATCCATGATTAAAAGCTATAAGCTATGACAGAATAGTTAAAGACTCAATTTGCAATTTCACATGTGACACGTGTCCATTGTGTGTAAAGTGAGTGAAGTCGCTTGTTCATGTCCGACTGTTTGTGACCCTATGGACTGTAGCCCACCAGTTTCCTCCATCCATGCGATTTTTCAGGAAAATTACTGGAATGGGTTGCCATTTCCTGCTCCAGGGAATTTTCTTGACCCAGGAATTAAACCTGGGTCTCCCACATTGCAGGCAGACTCTCTATAATCTGAGAAACCAGGGAATCATGTAGAAGGTTGGGCATTATATTTGTAGGTATTTCATGTTTATGTTTATATCTGTATATATACATTAATTTTATAATAAAAAGCACACAATCTCATAGTAAAACAGTTAATCTCTAAAAGAATATAAAGTAAAAGACTTCCTTTTCTTTGTCCCACTCTGATCTTCCATTCTCAATTCTCAAATTTACCACTATTAACAAATCTTTATAATTCCAGAATATTTGTCTATATCCACAAATCAATGTATGCTATGGCCACATATATATATATATATATATATATATATATATATATATATATATATATACACACACACACAAAACTGTTAATAACACATATTGTCTATGGTGAGCTAAATTTTAGTAGTTTATAATTTTGTGGTACTTACCATGCAGGCGCTTTGAACACATGGTTTAGAAGAATGTGATCACAACTTCTGATAATACATTTGAGGAGACAATGTATGATGGTACCCTCATGTCCATGACTGACATCTATTTATTTTTCTCCACCTGTGACAGTCATTTTCAAAAGATATTTTCCTCCTTAGGCCATAATGGGAAGTAAAACTTTCCAAACAATTTATTTTTACATATTAACTGCTGAAACAAAGAATCAATTCAGTTCACTTCAGTTCAGTCTCTCAGTCGTGTCCAACTCTTTGCGAGCCCATGAATCGCAGTATGCCAGGCCTCCCTGTCCATCACCAACTCCCGGGGTTCACCCAAACTCATGTCCATCGAGTCAGTGATGCCATCCAGCCATCTTATCCTCTGTCATCCCCTTCTCCTCCTGCTCCCAATCCCTCCCAGCATCAGAGTCTTTTTCAATGAGTCAGCTCTTCGTATCAGGTTGGCCAAAGTACTGGATTTTCAGCTTTAGCATCATTCCTTCCAAAGAACACCCAGGGCTGATCTCCTTCAGAATGGACTGTTTGGATCTCCTTGCAGTCCAAGGGACTCTCAAGAGTCTTCTCCAACACCATGGTTCAAAAGCATCAGTTCTTTGGCACTCAGCTTTCTTCGCAGTCCAACTCTCACATCCATACATGACCACTGGAAAAACCATAGCTTGACTAGACAGACCTTTGTTGGCAAAGTAATGTCTCTGTTTTTCCTTTCTTTTTTAAAAATATAATTGTACATGTCCAATTTGTTGGTTAATTATGGTGACTTACCTGTAAGTATTTTAATGTTAAAGATGCAAATATTAATACTAGTTGATTTGAAGTTCCATAGCTCAGGCAAAGTTGAGGAATGTTTAGTGGATATCTACAATGAGCCAAGAACAGCTTCGTGTACCAGTGAAACTGCAAGGAACACTAGTGTTGCAGTTTTATGACACTGTAAAGATACAAGTCAACAGATTTTGTTAAGTGCTATAATAAAGAGAATGAAAGGGCTGATGCTATAGAGGAAAGAATCCATTTACTCTGAGTAAATTGCAGTGAGTCTTATAACTGCACAAAACAAGAACTTGTTCATCTTTTTGCACCTATCAAAATATACCCATAAGTCCCAGTTCAATATTATGTCAGACCAGGCAGGGTCTGAACAAAATCAGTGTTGGACGTTACTTTCAAAAAAAGTAGGATGACAAATATTATTACCCCTCAACTGACACCTTTTTTTCTCATTTGTATTTCAAAGCATCCTTTTCACCTTAGACCTTATTTTTGCTCAATATTTCTTGCAGAGTAATGTTTTTTATAGTTATTAATTCTATGCTGTCCCATACCACTTCAATCTTTTCATCACTAGATATTGTTTAAACAAATGGGATCTAATTAAAATTAAAAGCTTCTGCACAACAAAGGAAAATATAAGCAAGGTGAAAAGACAGCCTTCTGAACGGGAGAAAATAATAGCAAATGAAGCAACTGACAAACAACTAATCTCAAAAATATACAAGCAACTTCTGCAGCTCAATTCCAGAAAAATAAACGACCCAATCAAAAAATGGGCCAAAGAACGAAATAGACATTTCTCCAGGGAAGACGTACGGATGGCTGACAAACACATGAAAAGATGCTCAACATCACTCATTATTAGAGAAATGCACATCAAAACCACAATGAGGTAACACTTCACACCAGTCAGAATGTCTGCGATCCAAAAATCTGCAAGCAATAAATGCTGGAGAGGGTGTGGAGAAAAGGGAACCCTCCTACACTGTTGGTGGGAATGCAAACTAGTACAGCCACTATGGAGAACAGTGTGGAGATTCCTTAAAAATTTGCAAATAGAACTACCTTATGACCCAGCAATCCCACTTCTGGGCATACACACCGAGGAAACCAGAATTGAAAGAGACACATGTACCCCAATGTTCATCGCAGCACTGTTTATAATAGCCAGGACATGGAAACAATCTAGATGTCCATCAGCAGATGAATGGATAAGAAAGCTGTGGTACATATACACAATGGAGTATTACTCAGCCATTAAAAAGAATTCATTTGAATCAGTTCTGATGAGATGGATGAAACTGGAGCCGATTATACAGAGTGAAGTAAGCCAGAAAGTAAAACACCAATACAGTATACTAACACATATATATGGAATTTAGGAGATGGTAATGACGACCCTGTATGCAAGACAGGGAAAGAGACACAGATGTGTATAACGGACCTTTGGACTCAGAGGGAGAGGGAGAGGGTGGGATGATTTGGGAGAATGACATTCTAACATGTATACTATCATGTGAATTGAATCACCAGTCTATGTCTGATGCAGGATGCAGCATGCTTGGGGCTGGTGCATGGGGATGACCCAGAGAGATGTTATGGGGAGGGAGGTGGCAGGCGGGTTCATGTTTGGGAACGCATGTAAGAATTAAAGATATTAAAATTTAAAAAATAAAAAACTAAAATTAAAAAAAATAAAAAAAAATCAAAAAAAAAATTTAAAAAATAAAAAACTAAAAAAAAAAGAAAGTTAGATTGCCTATAAATTCTGTTAAAACATGCATACAAATAACTAATCTTTTAACTTTTAACATCCAATTTATAGCTTGTTGAATTCTACCTAAATATCTAGAGATCTGTTGTTTTAAGCATACAAACATATTCAGTTGTGTAAAACTAGCCCTTTTATTATTTCAAATGTTGTGACAGAAAGGTCCATGTCTCTATCTTTACAATCTAGCCAGGTTTGATGCTAAATAGAGATTCAGTAATGATTGTAGCATTAAAAAAATGCCCATTTTGAACATGAACAAAGTATGTGTCTCCATTTTTACATATATAATAAAGTTTTTGAAAGGACCAAGTGACTCTGAGGAAGCATTATTTTTAAGCCAACAGTACTGTTCAGAAATTCAGGTGACCCACGTTGTCACTGATATTTATGACTGACACTAGCAATATGGTTCTCATATTTATGCACTCATGCACACAAGTTTAAGGCTTAAGAGGATTTCACCCACTACTTTCATAAGTTGTTGTCGCACTATCTAATCATCTCATCCTCTGCCACGCTCTTCTGCTACCCCAGGTACTGCAGCACACCAGGCTTCGCTGTCCTTCACCATCTCCCAGAGCTTGCTCAAACTCATGTCATCCAACCATCTCATCCTCTGCTGGCCCCTTCTCCTGCTGCCTTCAATCTTTTCCAGCATCAGAGTCTTTTCCAAAGAGTCTGCTCTTTGCATCAGATGGCCAAATTTAGGAGCTTCAGCTTCAGCATCAGTCCATCCAATGAATATTCAGGACTGATTTCCTTTAGGATGAACTGGTTTGATCTCCTTGTTGTCCAGTGAACTCTCAAGAATCTCCACCAGCACCACAATTCAAAAGCATCAATTCTTTGACATGCAGCCTTCTCTATGATCCAACTCTCACATCCATACATGACTACTTGAAAAGCCATAGCCTTGACTATATGGACCTTTGTCAGAAAAGTGATGTCTTTGCTTTTTAATATGCTGTTAAGATTGGTCATAGCTGTCCTTCCAAGGAGCAAGTGTCTTTTAATTTCATGGATGCAGTCACCATCAACAGGGATTTTGGATCCCCAAAATATAAAGTCTGTCACTTATTTTCAAATTCTATTTGCCATAAAGTGATGGGACTGGATGCTGTGATCTTAGTTCTTTGAATGTTGAGTTTCATGCCAGCTTCTTTTTTTTTTTTAATTGGAGGCTAATTACTTTACAATATTGTGGTGGTTTTTGCCATACATTGACATGAATCAGCCATGGGTGTATATGTGTTCCCCATTCTGAATCCCCTCCCACCCCCCTCCATATCCCATCCCATCCATCTGGGTCATCCCAGTGCACCAGCCCTGAGCACCCTGTCTCAAGCATCGAACCTGGAGTGCCGATTTGTTTCACATATGATAATATGCATGTTTCAGTGCTATTCTCTCAAATCAAGCCAGCTTTTTCACTCTTCTCTTTAACCCTCATCCAGAGGCTCTTTAATTCCTTTTCACTTTCTGCCATTAGAGCGGTATTATCTGCCTATCTGAGGCACTTTCCTAAGGAGCAATAACTGTGGTAAAATAGTTACATTTTCATTCCCACCTATCAGAAAGATCAGTGGCTCTAACTGATAGTTTTCTTTAATGAAAACCAGTCCTGGTGTATTTAAACAAATAGTTGCATATTCCAGGGAACAGTAATGCTATAAGTCTAATATTTTTATTCCTACATATTTTCTTTGGAGTAGTGGATACTTGAAGAATATTTCGACTTTCACACTCACACATGTACACATGGAGGAGAGAGAGAGAAATAATCATACTTTTCAAAGATTAGGCACTGTTTTAATATTGGTTTGGCCAAAATGTTCGTTCGAGTTCTTCCATAAGATGTTGCAGAAAACCAGAACGAATCTTTCTGGCCAACTTAATATCTGTTGTTTCACTTAATGTTATCACCAATATTATTATTTCAGTATTATAGTCCCTAATTTAGAGATAAGCATACAGAGACTACAGATTACTAACATAAAATCACATAACTTAGAAGAGAATTTCAAATATATTTGATTTCCAAGTTTATTGCTTTTTTTTTTTAATCTACTAAACCATCCTTTAGTTTAGTATCCTTTATCGTGGGCGGCTCTGACGGCGCACAAGTGTGGCTGAGAGAAGCTACCCCACGTCCGAGGTCAGGGGCAGAAGCTGGGAGGACACCATGCCCGAGGGGCGGCAGCCAAGAGGAGCTACCCCATGCCCTAAGTCAGGGGCAGAAGCCAAGAGTGCCAGGCTGTGATGGTGCAGGAATGGCCGAGAGGAGCTACCCAACGTCCGAGGTCGGTGCGGTGGCCGAGAGTGCCAGGCTGTGACCATGCAAGAGGGCTGAGAGGAGCTACTTCACGTTCAAGGTCAGGAGGGGAGAGGTGAGGAGATATACCTCATGCACGGTAAGGAGCAGCTTCCATTGGAAGGAATAGCTGTTTCCCCATCTATTTCCCATGAAGTGATGGGACCAGATGCCATGATCTTCGTTTTCTGAATGTTGAGCTTTAAGCCAACATTTTCACTCTCCTCTTTCGCTTTCATCAAGAGGCTTTTTAGTTCCTCTTCACTTTCTGCCTTAAGGGTGGTGTCATCTGCATATCTGAAGTTATTGATATTTCTCCTGGCAATCTTGATTCCAGCTTGTGTTTCTTCCAGTCCAGCATTTCTTATGATGTACTCTGCATAGAAGTTAAATAAGCAGGGTGACAATATACAGCCTTGACGTACTCCTTTTCCTATTTGGAACCAGTCTGTTGATCCATGTCCAGTTCTAACTGTTACTGCCTGACCTGCATACAGATTCCTCAAGAGGCAGGTTAGGTGGTCTGGTATTCCCATCTCTTTCAGAATTTTCCACAGTTTATTGTGGTCCACACAGTCAGAGGATTTGGCATAGTCAATAAAGCAGAAATAGATGTTTTTCTGGAACTCTCTTGCTTTTTCCATGATCCAGCAGATGTTGGCAATTTGATCTCTGGTTCCTCTGCCTTTTCTAAAACCAGCTTGAACATCAGGGAGTTTACGGTTCACATATTGCTGAAGCCTGGCTTGGAGAATTTTGAGCATTACTTTACTAGCATGTGAGACTAGTGCAATTGTGCGGTAGTTTGAGCATTCTTTGGCATTGCCTTTCTTTGGGTTTGGAATGAAAACTGACCTTTTCCAGTCCTGTGGTCACTGCTGAGTTTTCCAAATTTGCTGGCATATTGAGTGCAGCATCATCTTTCAGGGTTTGAAATAGCTCAACTGGAATTCCATCACCTCCAGTAGCTTTGTTCATAGTGATGCTTTCAAAGGCCCACTTGACTTCACATTCCAAGATGTCTGGCTCTAGATTAGTGATCACATCATCATGATTATCTGGGTCATGAAGATCTTTTTTGTACAGTTCTTTTGTGTATTCTTGCCACCTCTTCTTAATATCTTCTTCTTCTGTTAGGTCCATACCATTTCTGTCCTTTATCGAGCCCATCTTTGCATGAAATATTCCCTTGGAATCTCTAGTTTTCTTGAAGAGATCTCTAGTCTTTCCCATTCTGTTGTTTTCCTCTATTTCTTTGCATTGATCACTGAAGAAGGCTTTCTTATCTCTTCTTGCTATTCTTTGGAACTCTGCATTCAGATGCTTATATCTTTCCTTTTCTCCTTTGCTTTTCACTTTACTTCTTTTCACAGCTATTTGTAAGGCCTCCCCAGACAGCCATTTTGCTTTTTCGCATTTCTTTTCCATGGGGATGGTCTTGATCCCTGTCTCCTGTACAATGTCACGAACCTCATTCCATAGTTCATCAGGCACTCTATCTATGAGATCTAGGCCCTTAAATCTATTTCTCACTTCCACTGTATAATCATAAGGGATTTTATTTAGGTCATACCTGAATGGTCTAGCGGTTTTCCCCACTTATATAGTCAGTGTTTCTTAATAAGTATGTGATAGATAGAAGATAGATAGATAGAAGTATAGAGAACTTTTGCAAAGTGGAAATTACAATTTAAGTCTTATAAAAAGAATTAGACATCATGTTAACATACTGATGGTATCATCAATGTGTATAATTTATTCATGTGTATTAAACCTATTTTTATTTTCTTAAACAGAAGAATTCATCTGGAAATATTCTGAATAAATCAGACAAAAAAGAAGGATTTTAGCCTCCTGAAACTGACCAGTTATTTAATTTTGCAACTTTTCTTCTTCATCTTATTCCTATTTTCCTGTATTCTCCTTCTTGTTGAAAATTTAGACCTAACTTTGAGATTAACACCATCATCCTGTCACTTTGCCAATCTGTCAATTTCACACTTTCAGGTTAAAATTTTGTTTAAAAAGGTCATTTACTTGTCCAACTTATTTGAAGAGTATAATCTGATTACGTTTCTGGTAACTCAAGGTTTAGTTCTGCTGCTCTCTGTGACCATTACATCCATATAATTACATACTTTTCATGTCAATTTCATGTATTTTTCATTAGTTCCAAAATATACACTTATGTGGCTACCATTGCCTACATATGTGATTTTCATAGATTTGTACACAGCATCACAATTGTTTTCTTCAGAGCCGGAGATACGGAGCAACATTACGGTGTCTTGCCACTTTGTAATTACTAAGATCAAATGAAACTGTTATTTATTATAGACCATATTCGTACTGCAAAATATGAATAGGAATATATGGTAATCTCAAAATTTTACATTTTTGCAAATGACTTTTCCATCTTTTTAATATTTGAAAACCAGAAAGATATCCCCGCTTTTTAATCCTCTTATGAATATGGTACTTCCTGGGAAGAATGAATAGTAAAATTGAAGTAGTGTCTCTCCTATATGTTTGTGATTCTTCATTTGAACTGCCAAATATTTAGAAAGAATATAAAGAATACCAAAGTTGAATTACTGCATATTTTTCTTTATTCATAAGCATGAAATATCACTACCTGAAAAATTTGCATGGCTCATATTTGATTATATTTTTCTATGGGATATTGTAAACATGATTTTAGTTTGTTTTATTTGAATAATAAAATAAAATATTATAAATTTTTAAGAATATTCAATCCAGAGTCAAGACTACTATTTATATCAGTGACTTATTTAAAACCCTTGGCTCTGAAGCCTTGATTTCTTATTTTTAAACTCATCTATCTCACATTCTACAAGTATATGTTCAATGAAAATTTAATTGTTGAATAAATTTTCCTGAGTTTTAAAGAAATACAATACTCATTACTGAGCTTTGAAAATCAGAATACATGTAAAAGTAGTCATTGATTTGGAAATTGCAACATAGTTAAAATTATTGTTTATTTTGATGATCTTGGGTTGAGTAATCTATTATTTAAAAAATGGATTTTTTCCTAGAAAACTTCCTCTATTTGAAGACCTTAATGGAAGCTTGTTTACCTAGGCAAGACTATGTTGAGGTAAAGTTTCCTCTTATTTCACAGCTCAACTGATAAAATATCTGATAAAAATGTATTCATGGTCATGTATTAACTTACTCAACACAAAGTTATCAAGATTTCTCAAAAGGTAGAAATTGTAGGCTTTAAAAAGGATTAAATATACACCCACTGCCATGTTTATTTATGAAAAAAATTCATATTTATTTGCTATAAGACTTTCTAGGACAAGGGAAGCAGTTAATGAATTTTTTTAAATTGTTTTGTGAAGAGATAGAAAAATTAATTCTGAAAAAGACTTTTAGGAAAGAGCTAGGCTTTGGAAACTGAGTAGAATTTCAAAAAGATAGAGGATGGTTGCAAAGGCATTTTCTAAAGAAAGAAGCAATAAGAGGCAATTGATGGAAGTAGAATAGCTTGATCATGCCTGGGGCATCAATAATGGATAGAAAACTGAGAAATTGTACACAGGATCACATGAGGTGGGATGGGAATGTGTTGCTAATATGTGTTGGATTAAATTTGTTATTCCTTGGAAGGAAAGTTGTGACCAACTGTCAGGGTCCAGCCCCGGTGGATCCAGGGTAATTCGAAGTGGGGATGGAGTCAGCGTCCTAGGAATTAATTGCTTAATTAAAGATATAGAGGGAGATTAGAAAGAAATAGTGTGGTAGGAAAATTAGTGGAGAAAAAGAGGCTGAATAATTTGGTTTATGTGGGATACCAATAAAGCTTCGAGACAAGAAGCTTGCACTACATACATAGGCCACCGGCTCCCACTTGAATATGGGCAGGTGCCCCGCCTTGGGCTCCCTCTCATGTGGAACTTAAAAGCCAGGGCAAAATTAGCAGGCTTGGCAAGCACCCACGCTCCAGATGGGAATTCAGCCAGAAAAACGAAGAACAAGAAAGAACGACACGGGGGAATCAGTCTTTCCAGAAACTGATCCGATTTCTTTATTTTTAGGTTTGCTTATATACCTTTTGTTACACATAGAGACAAATGAAAATTTTAAAGTCACACGGGGGTCAGCAGTCCTGACCTTTATCAAAATCAGGTGTTTCATATAAATGTATACGAAAAGGTCTTAGGGGTTTTACATCATCTTCTGGCCATGAGGCCTGCTGACATTATGATCCTTTCTTTCTGATAACGGTCAGTCAACAAAAAAACTAATTTTCCAGGGGTGATTTTTCTTAAACCAGGCACCACCCTCCAGAGTACCAGATAAAGTTGCATTCCTATAGGGTGAGGGTGTAGTGTGTTACAATTAAGAAAAGAATTTACTTAGCCTAAGGTTAACATGATTAATCTTAAAGGTTAATACTTATTTCTCCTATATGCTAGTTATATATGCATTAACATGTATAAGGGCAGGGGATTTAGCAGCAAACATTGGCCCAATAAATGAAAAACCCTTCACCAACATGATTTTTATCTTTAGAAAAACCCAATGCTAACTAAGACTTTCAAAATACTCAAAACTGTCTGTGCTGTTTATGGTTGAGAGATTGTAAACAATTATGTACTTAGTAGCAAGAGTGTGGATAATCCTGTCACACAAGCTAGTCTGCCAGCAGAGAGGTTTCACCTAAGACACCCTTGTCATGCCCAGGAATTTTCATAACTGGAGCTGTAGGTTAACTCCTTCTCTGAGAGAGGTGATGGGGGAGAGCCCCCCATAAAGTCAGAGGTGTAGGTGAGAGTGTAAAACAGTAAAATAGGCAGACTCTGGTTTGGGGGGTAGATGCTCGAGAACAGGGGGTTTCCTGAGGCTCAATCCCACCTTTGCGTATTCCGAAGCCTCCTTCCTCATGACCTTTGCCATGGGCGGAGTTCCTCATGCTGGCTCCCAGCAGCCAACCTAGACAGCGCATTAAAAAGCAGAGACATACTTTGCCAACAAAGGTCCGTCTAGTCAAGGCTATGGTTTTTCCAATAGTCATGTATAGATGTGAAAGTTGGACTATAAAGAAAGCTGAGCATCAAAGATTTGAGGCTTTTGAACTCTGGTGTTGGAGAAGACTCTTGAGAGTCCCCTGGACTGCAAGGAGATCCAACCAGTCCATCCTAAAGGAGGTCAGTCCTGGGTGCTCATTGGAAGGATTGATGTTGAAGCTGAAAATCCAATACATTGGCCACCTGATGTGAAGAGCTGACTCATTTGAAAAGACCCTGATACTGGGAAAGATTGAGGGCAGGAGGAGAAGGGGATGACAGAGGATGAGATGGTTGGGTGGCCTCACCAACTCAATGAACATGAGTTTGTATGGACTCCGGGAGTTGGTGATGGACAGGGAGGCCTGGCGTGCTGCAGTCCATGGGGTTGCAAAGAGTCAGACACGACTGAGCAACTGAACTGAACTGAACTGAAATTTGTTACAGATAGGAACCTTAAATCCTTTAAACCTGAGTAGTGACAAGAGGGGTGTAAGATTGCCATTATTTGTTACATTTCTGAGATAAGAATTCTGTGAAGAACAATGAAGTCTTTTAGCCAAGGTAGAGAGTGACTACAGGAGTGGCCACCATTGTTAATCTGGCAAATGATAGTCCCCTTCCCAGACTACTTTTATTCCTCACTAAGATGTGTAGTTCTTCCTTTCATCTGGGGATACACTTTGCAAATATATATATATATATATATATATATATATATATATATGAATTGGTAATTTGCGTATGTGCTAAGTCTCTTCAATTGTGTTCAACTCTTTGCCACCCTATAGACTATAACCAGCCAGGGTCATCTGTCCTTGAATTCTCCAGGCAAGAATACTGAAGTGGCTACCACGACTTCCTCTATGGTAACTTCCCAACCCAGTGGTCAAGCCTGAGTATCCTTCAGCTCTTGTATCGCAGGTAGAATTTTTACTGCTGAGTCACCAGGGGCGCCCAATAGGTTATTTATCCTCTCTTTATCTTTGCTGTCACTTTGGCTCCCCATTTATTTACAGATTTAGTGTTGTGTTGACAAGTTCCCTCTTGTCAAGATCCTAATATGCATTTCCATGAATCGCCCTTGTCTTCCAAATCACTGAACAAAAGCTGAGTTCCACTAACCTCTCAGGAAAAAAAAAAAAAAAAAAGCTATTGTTTATGGTATTTTTACTATAACAGTCCAAGCAAACTAAGACAATAATCCACACAATAACCAGACATCTAAAGTTCACTAAAAGACAATACATGGAAGAATATATTCTGTTTGATTTCAGTCATGTAAAATTCAGAAACCCACACAAGTGATCTACAGTGATACAAATGATCACATCATCATCTCATCATGTAGTTGCTCAGTCGTGTCCAACTCTTTGCCACCCCATGGTCCGCCAGGCTTCTCTGTCCATGGGATTCTGCAGGCAAGAACGCTGGTGTGGGTTGTCAGTTCCTTCTCCAGGGGATCTTCCTGACCCAGGGATTGAATCCAGGTCTCCCACACAGCAGGCAGATTCTTCACCATCTGAGCGACCGGGGAAGCCCATCAAAAGTGAAGATGCAGCTAACCTGAGGGATAGTAACTGAGAAAGGAGGTGAGATGTGGTCTGAAGTAGTGTTAATCTTCTCCTTGCTTTTGAAACAGGTCTTATAAGTTTGCTTACTGTGTTAACAGTTCATTAGGCTGTACGTGTTTGTGCTGTGTATATTTTGCATGTGTGTATTAAACTTCACTATAAAGATTAAACATATATAAAAATGACACTAGTCTGCAAAGAAGGAAAGCTTCATTCCAGTATCAAAGCATTCTGTTTGTAAAACACAGAGCATATCAATTTGCTAGGGCTGCCATAACGAAGTACCACACACTGGGAGGCTTAAACCAGCGAGATGGATTTTCTCCTACTTTGGAGGCTATAAATTCAAGATCAAAGCGTCAGTAGGGTTTGTTTCATTCTGAAGCCTCTGTCTGGTTTGCAGATGCCTGTCATTTCCCTGTGTTTGTAGGTGCTCTATCCTTCGTGAGTTTCTATGTACTAAACTCTTAAAAAAATAATAAGAAAGACAGCAGTCATCTTGAGTTGGGACCCACTCATATGAACTCATGGCACTTTAATTTACTCTTTCAAGATGCTATCTCCAAATTCAGACATATTCTGAAGTACTGACAGTAGAGATGTTGATATATGGATTATAAAGGAACACGATTCAATCCATAACACTAAGTAAAGTAGTAGCACATTGTGACACAAAGTTATGATAATGGGGTGGAAGAAATTGCATTAAGCTAATATTATGGCAAATATAATGTAGTATGCTCATCCATGGCAGACATCAATACTATGGTGTGGACTTCCCAATGCAAGAAGAAAAATATTGAGTCTGAAGGTTGGGTCCCATGGGAAATCTGCCTTGTACCCAGTTGTTATTTCTCCAGAGAATTCATGTATTGAAGAATAATTATCTTAGAAAGTAATTATTTCACCCTCACTTGTTTGTGCAGTCTCTTAGGAAAATGGTATCAACTTACAAATGATATAAATTAGGTCTTCATCATTCCTCAGAAGAGCCATTGATATTCTTTCTGAAGACAGCTCTTCCCCCATTGGTAGGTAGATTTCTTTATTCTACATGTATTTATAACCATCAAAAGCCTACTTATTTGTTTAATCATGTATGGTACCAACATTAGACTTATGATTTATAAATAACTAGATGGAAAAAGAGAAATGCCAGTGACTGGAAAAGTGCAGACTTTTAGTAAATATAGATGACGTCTACATAGAAAAGCAAACACTAGTATTGTCACTGCTAGTATGTTTTTTTCTTTATTTCTTGCCAAAACAGAAGTCAACTCTAGCTTTCTTAAGCAAAAAATAAACTGTTTTGAAAACACATGGCCTTGCAGATCAATGTGTAGCTAGAATACCAGGCATAAAGAAGAAACCCAAGGAGTCTGAAAACAGGTCAGCTCAGACTTCATAGAGTCAGTCTTCCTTTGCAGGTTCAGTCTAGCCTTAAAGCCACACTGCAATCAATTTAATGCAAAACTAGTTTGCATTCAAGTGACCACCTTAAGTCGCTAACTGACTCATGTAAGATATCCCTGGGCCACCATTTCATTTCTGCTTATTCCTCTTTGAGCCAAGAATCTTGGCCCTCAGGTTCCACAGTGAAACCAAAACTGAGACCAGGAAGAGAGAATCTTCCTCACTGCCAACTCCAAGCAGTGGGAAATTCTCTATAAAATATTCTAACCGGATGCTAATGGCTGGAGAATTTAAAAGCTGGCCAACTGTCAGAACTGTTCAAAAATATATTTTTTGAACAAAGTGAAGGAAAATTCCAGCTATTCATCTGGAAAGTTCTTATTCTATCGAATCTGAAAAAGTTGGAAAGCATAAAACTTGCCCAACTTAATTATTTTGTATTCTCCAGTAAGGAATTGATTATGTAAAAATTATCCAAAAAGAATAAGGTCATTTGGGAAAATGTTGTTCTTTGATACCATACTCTTTTCTCTTCCTAAACTCTTTCTCACCTGTTTATATAATTAGATATAAAGATAAACAAACCTGACTGTGATATATGATGATGGCTATGCACATAAAGCATTTTTTCAAACAAAAAGACCAGGGAAGAGAAAGAGAAGGAGAAAGTGGATAAAGAAAAAAGTGAGAGAGCACAATTAGAAGGGAAATGAAAAATTGGGAAATAAAAAATAATGGAGGCCCATTTTTGACATGGCCCTCCATTATTTTTATTTCCCTAGTTTTCATTTCCCTTCTAATATTGCCAACATCTGCTGGATCATGAAAAACCAAGAGAGTTCCAGAAAAACATCTATTTCTGCTTTATTGACGATGCCAAGAACTTTGACTGTGTGGATCACAGTAAACTGTGGAAAATTCTGAAAGAGATGGGAATACCAGACCACCTGATTTGCCTCTTGAAAAATCTATATGCAGGTCAGGAAACAACAGTTAGAACTGGACATGGAACAAGAGACTGGCTTCAGATAGGAAAAGGAGTACGTCAGGCTGAATATTGTCACCCTGCTTATTTAACTTATATGCAAGGTGCATTATTAGAAACTCTGGGATGGAAGAAGCACATGCTAGAATCAAGATTGCCAGGAGAAATATCAATCACCTCAGATATGCAGATGACACCACCCTTATGGCAGAAAGTGAAGAGGAACTAAAAAGCCTCTTGATGAAAGTGAAAGAGGAGAGTGAAAAAGTTGACTTAAAGCTCAACATCCAGAAAACGAAGATCATGGCATCTGGTCCCATCAGTTCATGGGAAATAGATGGGGAAACAGTGGAAACAGTGTCAGACTTTACTTTGGGGGGCTCCAAAATCACTGCAGATGGTGATTGCAGCAATGAAATTAAAAGATGCTTACTCCTTGGAAGAAAAGTTATGACCAACCTAGATAGCATATTCAAAAGCAGAGACATTACTTTGCTGACTAAGGTCCGTCTAATCAAGGCTATGGTTTTTCCAGTAGTCATGTATGAATGTGAGAGTTGGACTGTGAAGAAAGCCTAGTGCCAAAGAAGTGATGCTCTTGAACTGGGGTGTTGGAGAAGCCTCTTGAGAGTCCCTTGGACTGCAGGGAGATCCAACCAGTCCATTCTGAAGGAGATCAGCCCTGGGATTTCTTTGGAAGGAATGATGCTAAAGCTGAAACTCCAGTACTTTGACCACCTCATGCGAAGAGTTGACTCATTGGAAAAGACTTTGATGCTGGGAGGGGTTGGAGGCAGGAGGAGAAGGGGACGACAGAGGATGAGATGGCTGGATGGCATCACTGACTCGAAGGATGCGAGTTTGGGTGAACTCCAGGAATTGGTGATGGACAGGGAGGCCTCGCGTGCTGTGATTCATGAGGTTGCAAAGAGTCGGACACGACTGAGTGACTGAACTGAACTGAACACCACTACCTTTTCATGTTGCTGTGTGTTTATCCTGTTGCTAAGTTGTGTCCAATTCTTTGTGACCCCATGGGCTGTAGCATGCCAGACACCTCTATCCTCCACTATCTCCTGGAGAGTTTGCTCAAATTCACGTTCATTGAGTCATTGATGTTATCTAACCTTCTCATCCTCTGTTGTCCCCTTCTCCTCCTCTGCTCAATCTTTCCCAGCATCAAGATCTTTTCCAATGAATCGGCTCTTTGCATTAAGTGTCCACAGTAATGGAGCTTCAGCTTCAGCATCAGTCCATCCAATGAATATTCAAGACGAATTTCCTTTAGGATGGAATGGTTTGATCTCCTTTTCACATCATTTTTTTTTTCCTAGATCATCCTTGATCCCACCCAATTAGATCTGACTTGCCAAATAAACTGTTCTCTATTGTTTATTCTTTAGAAATGTGTTAGTGTGGGGACATCTCTAGCAGTCTTGTGGATAACATACCACACTCCCAATTCAGGGGACACGGGTTACATCTCTGCTCAGGGAACAAAGATCTCGAACAGTGCACAGTGAGTTGCACGTGAGGGTGAACACCACTAGCAGCCACAGCACATTCTGCTAATTTAATACCAGCATGCCCTGCTGATGTGTTTGCAGTCCTTTTCAGGGATGAAACCTCTCCTTCACCTTTGTGTTTCCTCTATTATTTATGATGGTTTCTACAACTTATTTCATCAATTTATTTTTGAATATGAAATTGCCAAACACTAAATATCCAGTGTTCTTGTTCAGGGCATTCAATTGTTTTCCAAAAATAATAGATTATCTTAAGTTTTTTAAGTATAGATTTATTTATTTTAATTGGAGGTTAGTTACTTTACAATATTGTATTGGTTTTGCCATACATCAACATGAGTCTGCCACAGGTATACACGTGTTCTCCATCCTGAACCCCCCTCCCTCCTCGCTCCCTGTACCAGCCCTCTGGGTCGTCTCAGTGCACCAGCCCCAAGCATCCTGTATCCTGCATCGAACCTGGACTGGTGATTCGTTTCATATATGATATTATACATGTTTCAATATCATTCTCCCAAATCATCCCACCCTCGCCCTCTCCCACAGAGTCCAAAATACTGTTCTATACATCTGTGTCTCTTTTGCTGTCTCGAATACAGGGTTATCGTTACCATCTTTCTAAATTCCATACATATACTGCGTTAATATACTGTATTGGTGTTTTTCTTTCTGGCTTACTTCACTCTGTATAATAGGCTCCAGTTTCATCCACCTCATTAGAACCTATTCAAATGTATTATATTTAGTGGCTGCATAATACTCCATTGTGTATATGTACCAGAGCTTTCTTATCCATTCATGTGTAATAAACTAGCATTATTTGGTAAGTTTACAGGTAAATCTGTAATCTGATTATCTGCTTCCTGTTCTGTTGGGCAAATAAGTTCACAGGAAGCTCCAAATGACCCTTGAACACATTTGAGACAAATACAGTCTTCCTTCAGTAGCCAACAGGGTTTGCTTCTCTCCCTAAGACACCAAACTCTGTAGAGATTCAAGTCCCTCCTACAAAATGGCCTAGTGTTTGCACATAACCTATGCATGTCCTCCTGTATAATTCATCATGTCTAGAACAGGTATGATATTATAAGTATTTGTTATATTAATACCACTCTAAAGATTAGCATTCATCTCTTTGTTTTACTTATTTCTTAATCTGCAGCACATAACAGTGGAGGATATCTAGTTGATTATAATTGCATGCTAGATATGAAAGAGTCCTTAGCTAGGGAATATGCATAATGCTTGCATGTGAGGTTTCCTCTTTATTTTGATGACTATTGTGACCAGGTTCTCTCTCTTTAAATGAGCACAACTAGCAGGCTTAGATTAAGGATAACTTTTTATCAGGTAACTAAGGCTGATAATTGAGTTTGAGCAAGATCCAGGAGCTAGTGGTAGACAGGGAAGCCTAGCATACAGCAGTCCACGGGGTCACAAATAGTCAGCACAACTGAGTGACTAAACTGAACTATGGGCTGATAATACATCTGATTAAGTAGCTTCCATTTATAATCTAGGATAATATGGTTACAATTAGAAGGACATAAAGCAGTATTTGTGACATGTTAAAAAGAGAAACTAACTCTCCATAAATATTTTAAAAACATGTGACTACCAAATATGCCAGTGTTAGAAACAAGGGGTATTTAGAAAGTAGTTAATGGACAATTGGCCAGTTACAAATTTTAGTACTAGCCTGGTTTAATCACATTTTGTACAACTGTTATGTAATTAGAGTTGTGTATTTATCCATCTAGTATTCATAATTATGAGAGAGACTGTTACATAGCAAGTGTTCAGACATAATTTGTTGAAAAGAATGGAATAACACATTCATAGATAATTAATACAGTAAAAATTGAAAGGGGACATAAGAATATAAATTAGTAATAAATACTTGATTTTGAATTTGTTTCATTTTAATTATCACAGAGACTTGTAAATAATACTGACCAAGAACAGAGACAATGCTCAACTTCACGGATGTGACAGAGTTTATTCTTTTGGGACTAACCAGTTGTCGGGAATGGCAAGTTCTCTTCTTTGTCATTTTCCTGCTGGTCTACATGATCACTGTGGTGGGTAATATCGGCATGATCCTGTTAATTAAGGTCAGTCCCCAACTCAGCAGCCCCATGTACTTTTTTTTGAGTCATTTGTCATTTGTTGATGTGTGGTTTTCTTCCAATGTTACTCCTAAAATGCTGGAAAACCTGTTATCAGAGACAAAAACGATTTCTTATGCTGGCTGTTTGGTACAATGTTTCTTTTTTATTGCTCTTGTCCATGTAGAAGTTTTTATTCTTGCTGTGATGGCCTTTGATAGACACATGGCCATTGGGAACCCTTTGCTCTATGGCAGCAAAATGTCAAGGACTGTCTGTATCCGACTGATTTCTTTCCCTTATGTGTATGGTTTTCTGATTAGTCTGGTATCAACATTATGGACCTATGGCTTGTACTTCTGTGGGAAGATTGAGATCAACCACTTCTACTGTGCGGACCCACCTCTCATCAAAATGGCCGGTGCTGGAACCTTTGTAAAAGAATATACCATGATCACCCTTGCCGGCATTAATTTCGCATATTCTCTGACTGCAGTTGTCTTATCTTACCTGTTCATCCTCATTGCCATTCTGCGGATGAACTCGGCGGAAGGCAGGCGCAAGGCCTTTTCCACCTGCGGGTCCCATGTGACAGCGGTCATCATATTCTACAGAACCCTTATCTTCATGTATCTCAGACGTCCCACAGAGGAGTCTGTGGAGCGGGGGAAGATGGTGGCCGTGTTTTGCACCACGGTGGTCCCCATGCTGAACCCCATGATCTACAGTCTGAGGAACAAGGATGTGAAAGAGGCCATGAGCAAAGTGATCGGCAGGACAATTTTAACAAAGTAAAGTTGGGATACTTTTGTTCCCTGCGTTTCATCAATATTCATTTGTCAAAAGATTACAGCTTAGTACACACCTTTAGAGAATTCACAAAACGTAGGACTTTACCCTTTACAAAAAACAAGAAAAAATTAAAATTCAGAGGGAAAAAGTGAATTTTCTCTCACTGATACAAGTAGTCAAGCTTAGCTAAAATTAATAAATTAATAGAGAAGATTATTTCAGCCCGAGTTCACAGGTATAGGTATTGACATTGTTTATATCCTTTGTTAGAATAGATTTTGTTTTTCTTATTCAAAAATGTTGTGATGAATTTAGGATATATTTATCTATCTATTAGAGTACAATCTGAGGTAGAAGAAATAACAACATATTTAATTCAGTTCTCTCATGTAAGCGCATAAAGATGGAGGTCTTGCTAATGGTTTTTATTTTCCTGAGGGGAAAGGAGAAGCACATGTGAATTCATTTCTGCTAACTCACACGTGCATTATGGGCAACATTTCAAAGCTCTTCACACATAAACAAATTGGGAATTTTGTTCAAATTATAATAACATCACTGAGTAGTTGAAAAACTTAAGCCTGATATTTAAGACCTTTTCCAATATGGAAGGTGGATCTGTTCGGAGACCTTTGTTTTGAAAATAGAAATACCATGATACGTAATCCTTCTCCAATATTTTTGTACTTAAGAGACACAACAGCATAAGTGTCTCTCTTTTGCTGATTCTAGTAGCTGCTGTGGGGCCAGACTGTGCGCATGTCATGTACCCCGGCCAAAATGCCATCATTCTAACTGAGAAACAGGTAGAATTAGTGAATGTGTCATTTTCATGTACAAAGCTACAGATTTCCCCTCACAAATTAAATTAATATTCACGTGGATTATTTTGCACTTTTTTGACCGAAGTATGATATCTAATATTAAGTTCTTTTTACTTGAAAGAAGGAATATTTGGGTGGTCTCTTTTTTGTTAAAAATGACACATCCTGACTTAACAGTGTAAACATAGCTTGGCTTCTCTCTTGTAGCTCATTTCATCTAATACAGCGATGAGGCAACAAGTTTACAACTTGGACATCCATGATGTTTCTTTGTCTTTTTATATAAGTAAACAAATAAATATCCTGATATCTTGACATGAAACATATAGCCAGTGAAATGTCACTCACACATTAAAATCATGCATTTAAATCATCACAAAATGCAGAGATGTAGATATAAAATAAGAATGATGTATAGGAGAACAAACATTTCCCTTTGTCCAGTGTTTTTTTAAAATTATTATATTTATATGTTTATTGTTGGATGTGCTGGGTCTTCATTTCTGTGAGGGCTTTTCTCTAGCTGTGGCCAGTGGGGGGGATCTCTAGTTGCCGTCCACGGGCTTTGCCTCGCAGCAGCTCCTCTTGTCACCCAGCGCAGGGTCTAGGGCATGTGGACTTCAGTGGTTTGGGCACAGGGGCTCAAGAGTTGTGGCTCCCAGGCTCTGGAGCACAGGCTCAATAGTTGTAGCATTTGGGCTCAACTGCTTGCCTGGAGAATCCCAGGGACGGGGGAGCCTGCTGGGCTGCCTTCTATGGGGTCACACAGAGTCGGACATGACTGAAGCGACTTAGAAGCAGCAGCAGCAGCAGCTCCATGGCAGGTGGGATCTTCCTGGATCAGGGATCAACCCGTGTTTCCTGCACTGGCAGGTGGATTCTTTACAATGAGCCACCAGGGAAGTCCTCTTTGTCCATAGTGAGTTTTTATTTTCCTCAGGGGAAAGCAGAAGCACATGTGAACTCATTTCCACTCACTCACCCATACATCATGGGCAACATTTCAAAGCTATTTGCATGTAAACAAATTGGGGATTTTGATTTAATTATAATAATATCATTGTGTCTATAATGCGAAACTTAACCTCCCTAAAGAATTTAAGCTCTTACTTAATGTTACTATTTGGGTGAGCTAAAAGTAATTCCTTTTGTCTGTAAGACTATTCACCACTTATTGGAAAACTCTTGGCGTTCCAAATTAGTTGATGATTACTAACAAATTTTAAAATGTAATTTTGAAGCTTTTAAATTAAGGACGGTCTTCATCTGGAATAGTTTTGTAAAGTGGTTTTTAAAACTGAATGCTACTGTTACATTTGCTTCTATGTTTACCGACATCATTATAGTCAAGCATCTTCAGCATAAAGTGTACTTATCTTTCTCAGTCACCCTTTCTCTTTCTTGATCTCTCCCTCACTAACACACACACACAAATGCCACAGTCTCTTCTTCTGAAATCTACATTTCCTTGAGGGAGTGCAGATTACATTGTAATGACCTACTGCAAATGAGTTTACCAGATGTATTTTCTCCATAGTTAGTGAGAAGGAATTGAGGAATCCTGCATACTTGGGCACTGAAATTGCTATCATGAACTCAGCTCTCATGGGTTCATGAAACTCTGTTAGCTATTTTGTCTTAAAAATACTAAGCCAAGAATTTATTTCAAATATTCTTAGGTTGAAAAAGCTCCAAAGTTTCTGGGAGAAAGTGAAAGTGAGAGTGAAATTCAGTCGTGTCTGACTGCGACTCATGGACTATACAGTCCATGGAATACTCCAAGCCAGAGTGCTGGGGTGGGTAGCCTTTCCCTTCTGCAGGGGACCTTCCCAACCTGGGGACTGAACCCAGGTCTCCCACATTGCAGGCGGATTCTTTGCCAGCTGAGCCACGAGGGAAACCAGGTAAGGAGAGGGAGGGATGGATTTGTTGTGTCTATTATGTTTTCAGTGTGTCTCTATGGGTTCCAATAGGTGTGAAGTGTGTGTGTGCATGTGTGTGTGTGTGTGTGTGTGTGTGTGCTCAGTCATGTCCAGCTCTTTGCAATCCCATGGACTGTAACCCACCAGGCTCCTCTGTCCATGGAATTTCCCGGACAAAATTACTGGAGTGGGTTTGCTATTTCCTTCTCCAGGGGATCTTCCTGAAGCAGAAATTGAACACTTGTCTCTCGTGTCTCCTGCAGGAGTCGGACACGACTGAGCGACTGAACTGAACTGAGGAGCCTGGTGGGTTACAGTCCATGAGGTCGCAAAGAGTTGGACATTACTGAGTAACTAACACTCTCACTTTCAGCATGGAAATGGAGGTAAGGAAGTTATAAGTTTTACATAGGTAACCCCAAGGAAATGCTGGTGAAAGAGATGGTCATTTTTATATGAATTACAAAAGTAGATTCTGCTTTATCTACATCTTTGGGACCTGAAGAATAGAATCATGAAACTCAGTCTCTTGCTAAGTGAGTTGTCCTGCCTAGATTTCTCTGTGATAAATGAGTGATCCTCCTGGCTACTTATGTTGGGAACCATATGGTACCATAAAACCCAAGAGCATCACATGCCTTGCCTTCTCCATAGAGGATGGCCTTAAAACTTAAACTTAGAAAAACGTTAAGGTGATAAAATTAATTGGCAGTTGAAAAGTATCCTGGATCAGAGGTAGGTTTCTCTGAAAGATATTAGATCCAAGACTTCTATGAGGAGTCGATTCTTATTCCTGGGGAGCACATGGATTTTCTCAAGTTAAAAGTTTTTCTCTCAAGATCCACTCAGAGCACTAGCTTATACACACCAAATATGTTTATACCAATTACCAAAGTATGGCTTAATTATAACACTAGGGCTTCTCAGCCTTAAGCTGAGATGTACCTAAGTGTTAGTTAGATGCATGCCTCTCTTCCCTGTGTCAGTCACCTATTGAAAAATCTGATAATCATTATCTTTATTGAATGAATATTTCTTGCACTTCTACCATGTGCCCCATGTGTCATGGGTCTTGGGGCAGGGTCACGTCCAAGGCTCTCTAATAAAAGGTTTATTGCAACAGAAAAACAAGAATCGCTTTGGAAGAAAATTAGCAATTCCCTTCATAATTCTTCATAAGCAGAAGTAGGCTCTTGTTATAAGAACGGAAGGGGAAGCAGTGTGAGCATACTGATCTGGGGAGGAAAGGAAAGGAGTTTAATGGCTGGGCATAAGTTGCCAGGCCAATGAGTTAAAATGATCGAATGTATATACCACTAATATTATTAACGATTTTGTGGTTGTGCAAAGGACATTTTTTTTCTGTGTGTGGGACCATGCTGCTAAGCTTGTATGATTTTAGTTCTCCACCCAGGAACCTGGGCCCACAACAGTGAAAGCACCTAGTCTTAACCATTGGATCACCAGGGAATTCCCACAAAGGACGTATTTTTGTTTCCCAAGTACGGAAAACCATACGCATGCATGCTAAGTCACTTCAGTTGTGTCTGAATCTTTGAGAGCCTACGGACCTGGACTGCAGCCTGCCTGACTTCTCTGTCCATGGGATTCTCTAGACAAGAATACTGGACTGGGTAGCCATTCCCTCTTCCTCTGGGGAGTCTTCCTGACCCAAGGATCTAACTACCCAGCATCCCTTAAGTGTCCTGCATTGGCAGGCAGGTTTTTGTTTGTTTGTTTGTTTGTTTGTTTGTTTGTTTGTTTTTTTACCACTAGCATGGCAACTGTCCCTAGGTTCACAAAGATTTGGACACTACTGAAGTGACTTAGTGCATAGGCAGGTGATGAGTAGGGCAAGTTTGGACTCTGCAACATACTTTTTTTTTTTTTAAATAAAATAGCATTGTTTGGGCAATTTACAGTTAGATCTGTAAGCTACTTTTCTTGATGCTGTTCCCATGGACTAAGGATATTCATAAGCAGTTCAAAATGATCCTGCAATGCATTTGGGACAAATATAACCATCCTTAAGTAACTCAAGGGAAATTGGTTCCAGGACGACCCTTCCCACCACTCCCCAGGACACTGAGATCCACATGCTCAAGTCTCTCTTACAAAATGGTGTAATGTATTATTATACAGACCCCATGGACTGCAGCCTGCTAGGCTTCTCTGTGTACAGAATTCTTCGGGCAAGAATATTGTAATGGGTAGCCATTCCCTTCTCTAGGGGACCTTCCCAACCCAGGGATGGAACCCTGGTCTCCTACATGGCAGGCAGATTCTTCACTGTACGAGGCACCAGGGAAGCCCGTTATTATACTCAATGCACATCCCAATATATATTTTGTCATCTCTAGATTACAGGTATACTTATAATATTTAGATACGTCATTACCACTCTAAATAGTGACATTAATCTCCGTATTTACATTACTCATCTTGTTTACTCTGCACAATGTAACAGTGGAAGATACATATTAGATTTAAATTGCTTGTTAGGTATGGAAAAGAGTCTTTATCCAGGAAATATATATAATATATGAATGTGTTTAGGTGGTTTGCCACTTCATTTTGAAGTCTACTGCGATCAGGTTGTCCCTCTTTAAATGAGTATGAGATAAGATTAAAAATAATTTTTGATCCAACATTTAGGGATGATAGATTATTTGATTAAATGGTTTACATCTCCAACCATGGAGAATATAATTATAATAAAAATAGATAATATGATATTTTGAGTTATATTAAAAAGAATATTAAGTGCCCATAAATATCTTAAAAATAGGTGACTACAAAATATAACAGTATTGGAAAAAAGGGATATTTAAGAAGTATTTTTGGACTTCCCTGGTGGCTCAGATGGTAAAGAATTTGCCTGAAATGCAGAAGACCCAGGTTTGAATCTTGGTTGGGAAGACCCTTGGGAGAAGGGAACCTCTACCCACTCCAGTGTTCTTGCCTGGAGAATCCCATGGACGGAGGAGCCTGTGGGCTACAGTTCATGGGGTCACAAAGAGTGGCACAAAACTGAGAGACTAACATTTACTCTATTTTCTCTTTCAGTCTTGGATAAATGGCCATTTATCTTATTTATTCATTTAAAATTTAAATGATTTTTTTTATTACAAGTTTTGTTCAATCACATTTTGTAAAAACTGTGACAATGGCAACTGAGTCTGTATATTTTTCCATTTAGGTAACCTTCAGAGAGTTTGTTAAATAGCAAATGCTCAGAAATGATTTGCTGAAAGGAATGTCAAAGTACAGCCATAGATCCATTCAGTTCAGAGCCTCAGTCATGTCCGACTCTCGACACCATGGACTACAGCATGCCAGGCTTCCTGGTCCATCAACAATTCCTGGAGGTTGCTCAAACTCAAGTCCATCAAGTCAGTGATGGCATCTGACCATCTCATCCTCTGTCATCCCCTTCTCCTCCTGCCTTCAATCTTTCCCAGCATCAGGGTCTTTTCCAATGAATCATTTCTTCACATCAGGTGGCCAAATTATTGGAGTTTAAGCTTCAGCATCAGTCTTTGCAATGGATATTCAGGACTGATTTCCTTTAGGATGGGCTGGTTGGACCTCCTTGCATTCAAAGAGACTCTCAAGAATCTTCTCCAACACTGCAGTTCATGAGCATCATTTCTTCTGCACTCAGCTTTCTTCATGGTCCAACTCTCACATCCATATGTGACTACTGGAAAAACCATAGCTTTGACAAGATGGACCTTTCTTGGCAAACTAATATCTGCTTTTTAATATGCTGTCTAATTTGGTCATAGCTTTTCTTCCAAGGAATACTCGTAGATAATTATTAATAATTAAAATAATGGGTCCATAAATAAAAATATAAATTAATAAATAATCAATACTTGTAGTTAAAATTTGTTTCCTTTTTATTATCCCAAAAGTTTCTATCTAATATTGACCAAGAACAGAGAAAATGCTCAATTTCATCAGTGTGACAGAGTTTATTCTTTTGGGACTAAGCAGTCATCAGGAATGGCAAGTTCTCTTCATCATTTTCCTGCTGGTCTACATGATCACTGTGGTGGGTAATATCAGCATGATCCTGTTAATTAAGGTTGGTCCCCAACTCAGTAGCCCCATGTACTTTTTTCTGAGTCATTTGTTGTCTGTTGATATGTGGTTTTCTTCCAACATCACCCCTAAGATGTTGGAAAACCTGTTATCAGAGACAAAAACGATTTCTTATGCTGATTGTTTGGTACAGTGTTTCTTTTTTATTGCTCTTGTCCACGTAGAAGTTTTTATTCTTGTTGTGATGGCCTTTGACAGACACATGGCCATTGGGAACCCTTTGCTCTATGGCAGCAAAATATCAAGAATAGTCTGTATCCAACTGATTTCTTTCCCTTATGTGTATGGTTTTCTGATTAGTCTGGCATCAACATTATTGTACAACAACATTGTACTTCTGTGGGAAGATTGACATCAACCACTTCTCATCGAATTGGCCTGTGCTGGAACCTTTGTTATATATATTTATATATATATATATTTAATATATAATATATATAACCTTTGTTATATACAATAGTTTGAATATAAAATGACTATCCATGCCAACATTAATCTCACCCATTCTCTGGTTATAGTAATCATATCTTATACATTCATACTCATTGCCATTCTACAGATACATTTACCAGAAGGGAGGCACAAGGTCCGTCTAGCTAGGGCTATGGTTTTTCCAGTGGTCATGTATGGATGTGAGAGTTGGACTATAAAGAAAGCTGAATACTGAAGAATTGATGCTTTTGAACTGCAGTGTTGCAGAAGACTCTTGAGAATCCCTTGGACTGCAAGAAGATCCAACCAGTCCATCTTAAAGGAGATTAATCCTGGGTGTTAATTGGAAGGACTGATGTTGAAGCTGAAACTCCAATACTCCAGCCACCTTGTGCGAAGAGCTGACTCACTGGAAAAGACCCTGATGCTGGGCAAGATTGAGGGCATGAGGAGAAGGAGAGGACAGAGGATGAGATGGTTGCATGGCATCACCGACTCAATGGACATGGGTTTGGGTGGACTCCGGGAGTTGGTGATGGACAGAGAGGCCTGGCGTGCTGTGGTTCATGGGGTTGCAAAAAGTCAGATACGACTGAGCGACTGAACTGAACTGACTGAAAAGGACTGAATGAAAAATATACAAATGAGACAATTTAGGGAATGGAGTGAGACAAAAACAGAGCATGCTGATAAACACAGAAATTAGAAGAGGCAGGATGCACTCAGAATTGTCAAAGATTTATTTTAAGGAGGTGACTTTTCAGTTATGGGCAAGTAGCCAGCTATGTTGGAGAAGGAAATGGCAACCCACTCCAGTGTTCTTGTCTGGAGAATCCCAGGGACAGCGGAGCCTGGTGGGCTGCCATCTATGGGGTCGCACAGAGTCAGACACGACTGAAGTGACTTTGTAGCAGCAGCAGCAGCCAGCCATGTAAACTACTGAGGAAAAAGAGAATGAAAATATGAAAAATTAGAAGAGGAAATATTTCAAAAACTATAAACTTTGTGATTGTGTCATGGCTCCCTCCAACTAGTAGCAACTCACAGTTTGGAAGTTGATTAATCACTGTGAACTATTTTCCTACCCCTCAAATTATTCATATGGGAATTAAATACATCATAGAGAAAATGATTTGGGCACATAACATAGGCACCGATATTTCAGTTCTGGTCCGGGTTCACCTGTACCCTATATTTTCCAGATCGTAGATCTTATGGCTGCTAAGTGTGAATATCCTAAGCTAGCTGAGAGTTGTTGATTTTCACTGGGGATAGAGCTAAAACCAAGAATTTTCATGTATAAAAACTCTTGACTCTGCTTGGTGAATCCATAATTACCTAATTAACAGAGTTTGACTTGGATTATTGGTACAACTAATTATAAGAAGATGAGATGGTTAGATAGCATCACCAACTCAATGGACATGAGTCTGAGCAAACTCTGGGATATAGTGAAGGACAGAGGAACCTTGTGTGCTGCAGTCCATGGGGTCTCAAATAGCCAAATACAACTTAGTGAACTGAACAATTATGATAGAAACCAGAATCTCGTGTAGCTTGTTCAATTTCATATTACAAAACTTAGACTACTTCTAGATATAAAGTAATACATAATAAATATAACATAGCAAATATATTTGACATAAAATTGGTTTTGATGTTTGTAAATTAATTATTATAAACAATTATAACTACAGCCCATTTATGTCATAATATTCTCTTAAAGCAATATTATTATGGGGATTTTAAATTCCCAAGATGATGTTAATCCTACAGATGCATCCCTAAGTACTCAGAGCAGTTTACTTCTCAGAAGACTTATCTGGGGTAATGTATTAAATGGAGAAAACATTCCTTGAGGACATTTTCCTTGTAATGACGTTAAATTTGAAAATAAATAATTAGACATATAATGGATTGTTGCTGAAAAGCAGTAGAATCTGAAATAAGACAGTAATTTTAAAAACACGGCACCTGAATTTTATTTTATATGTATATAGAATTTGTCTATTGACATAATTTTGGTATGGTGATTGAACCACTTGCAGTTGACTTTTCTAACTGTTAAACTGATACAGTCCATGTTGTTAAATACCTCTTACCTCATCCTGCAAGCAGCAGTAATCAAGCAAGCGAAACATATAGCTAAGTAAAATAACACATGACTGGGATTTTCATAAGTTGAACGCTTTTGATATCATATGCTGGCATAGTGTAGAAAAGTATGTCAATGACTAGATTGTAAGACCAAGGTTTAAGACAATCATCCTGTAAAACTGTGTAGATAAGAAGATATCTTCTGGACTTCCCTGGTGGCACAGTGGGTAAGAATCTGACTACCAGTATAAGGGACACAAGTTCAATCCCTGCTTGGAGGAAGATTCCACACGCCGTGGAGCAACTAAGCCCGAGTGCCACAACTACTGAGCCTGCGCCCTAGAACCTGCGAGCCACAACCTCTTCAGCCCGGTCACCTGGAGTCCGTGCTCCACAACAAGAGAATCCACTGCAGTGAGAAGACCACACACCCCAACCAAGAGGAGCCCAGGCGCAGCCAAAAATAAACAAACACATTTTTTTTTTAAAAAGGGTATCTTCCAAGTCATACGAAAACGAGTAAGTTAATATTGCATGTGTATTTGTATTAATATTGACAATGAGAGGCAACGATCATACACAAAGTTAGTATTCAGTGGAATTGCAGTGATTCACCCTTTTTACTTCCCCGTTCAGCACAAAGTGGTTGTCTGACCTTGGTTGAATATTTACACTTATGAGTCTCCAGTCTTTTTCTATAAGACAATACGTTGAAATGGATTCAGTCATGCTCTGATGATTCTCAGTCTAGCTTTACTTTTACTAGAACTCTATGAGGTTAACATTATTGTAATCATTTAGCAAAAATAAGTGTCTAGTACTAATAGTATATGAATGTAATTGTTTTAGAGTTAAGAAACTAATAAATATTGCAATAATTATCTATAAGGCCTATTAAAGGAAATAAATGTGATTATATAGCCTTCCATTAGACTTTGTGCAAAGTGTACATTGATTTTTATATCATTTGAACTAGAATACTGATAAACATGACTCAAAAATTTCAAGAATAAAATAAAGCCATTTGTTTCTTTTAATTTGTCCATAGGCAATGCAAACTGGATCTAAGTGAAGGCAATGCCAAATTTCACAGATGTGACAGGATTTATTCTTCTGGAGCTGACCAATCATCAGGAGCTTCAAGTTCTCTTTTTTTTTGTGGTGTTTCTAGTAGTTTACATGATCACTCTGATAGGGAACATTGGTACGATTATTTTGATCAGCATCAGCCCCCAGCTTCAGAGCCCCATGTACTTTTTTCTTGAGTCATTTGTCTTTTGTGGATGTGTGGTTCTCTTGCAGTGTCACTCCGAAGATGCTGAAAAACTTACTATCTGAGACAAAACCCATTTCCTATGTGGCATGTGTGGTGCAGTGTTATTCTTCAGAGCTCTTGTCCACGTGGAAGTATATATCTTGGCTGTGATGGCCTTTGATCCCTACATGGCCACCTGCAACCCTCTGCTTTATGGCCGTAAAATCTCCAGGACTGTGTGTGCTCGTCTCATCTCTGTGTTATACATCTATGGGTTCTCTGTTAGCCTAATCTGCACACTGTGGACATATGGCCTGTTCTTCTGTGGAAACTGTGAAGTCAACCACATCTATTGTGCTGACCCTGCTCTTATCAAGATTGCCTGTGGAGGGATCCATATTAGAGAATACACCATGATTGTTATTGCTGGCATTAATTTCACATATTCCCACTCTGTGCTTCTCATTTGCTACACCCTCATCATAGGCCGTGCTGCACATGCGCTCTGCGGATGGCAGGAGGAAGGCATTCTCCACAGTTAACATGTGTTTTGGGACTCTCAAGCATCTGCCTCCAATGCGGGAGACCCGGGTTCCAGCCCTAGGTCGGAAGGATCCTCTGGAGAAGGAAATGGTAACCCACTCCAGTACTCTTGCCTGGAGAATCCCATGGACGGAGAAGCCCAGTAGGCTACAATCTACGGGGTTGGAAGGAGTCGGACATGACTGAGCGATTTCACCTCACCTCACGTCATCTTCATGTATCTCAGGAGGCCCACTGAAGAGTCTGTGGAGCAGGGGAAGATGGTGGCTGTGTTTTACACCACAGTGATTCCCATGCTGAATCCCATGATCCACAGTTTGAGGAACAAAGACGTGAAAGAGGCGGTCAACAAAGCAATCGTCAAGGCACACTTGAGGCAGTGAACCTGAACTACATAATTCCGTGTATGCCACTTCCTGTTATATATGTCCAGGCACATAAATAACCCTGTTTACAGTAGACTGTATACAGGCAACACTTAAATATACTAAAAGGTCCAGTCTAACACAGCGATGGTTTACCCCATGAACGGACTCTCAGGACTAAGCCTCCTTTATCTACATATGCAAACATCCTAACCCTGACCTATTACTGTTAGTCACAGTGTGTGTAAAATTGTGCTGAGTGTAGTCACTGGATAACTGATAAATACATTTGGATAAGCACATGTTAATTTGGAGGTATCTTTGTAAGAGTTTATGATTTCTTACGATACTTTCTATATATAATTGCTCTTCACTTGTTTTATAAGTAATATATAAGTTCATGAGAAAAAATTAAGACTTCATCTCTTTTCCATGAGTATAAAAGTTGGTGAATCCTCATTTACCAAGAAAGCTTTCAATAACATAAGTGCATGCATGGACTTTTGAAAACAAAAATGTATTCAGAATCTTCCTCTAGTGTCATGAATTCAGAAGGTTAATTCTCAGCATGCATTGCTATATAATTAACACTATTTGTGTTTCAAACAATCTGTTGACTCACCGTAATTCTAATCTTTGATTTGGATTTTGGCTGGTTGTTTTTCTCTTCATTAATTTAAATAGTGAAATATTTATGACTAAAGCCTATCATGTCCTTCTCATAGTTTAAAAAGATGAAGCAATATGGATTTTTATCCTTTAAAATCTAACTTTTGACCAGAAGAATGTCCTGTTAAATATTTGATTGCCATGATCAAGCTATTGTTTGATTCCAAATTCTTGTCACTAACATTACATTCTTAGGTCTGTGTTTAGCTGCTTAAGTCAAGCTTTTAATAACTAGAGAGGATCAACCAGATAAGAATCTCTGTAAAACCAAATGCCGTTGCACTCAGTTCAGTACAGTTCAGTCGCTCAGTCGTGTCCGACTCTTTGCGACCCCATGAATAGCAGCACGCTAGGCCTCCCTATCCATCACCAACTCCTGGAGTTCACTCAGACTCACGTCCTTTGAGTCAGTGATGCCATCCAGCCATCTCATCCTCGGTCGTCCCCTTCTCCTCCTCCCCCCAATCCCTCCCAGCATCAGAGTCTTTTCCAGTGAGTCAATGCTTCGCATGAGGTGGCCAAAGTACTGGAGTTTCAGCTTTAGCATCATTCCTTCCAAAGAAATCCCAGGGTTGATCACCTTCAGAATGGACTAGTTGGATCTCCTTGCAGTCCAAGGGACTTTCAAGAGTCTTCTCCAACATCACAGTTCAAAAGCATCAATTCTTCAGCACTCAGCCTTCTTCACAGTCCAACTCTCACATCCATACATGACCCTGGAAAAACCATAGCCTTGGCTAGATGGGCCTTTGTTGGCAAAGTAATGTCTCTGCTTTTAAATATGCTATCTAGGATGGTCATAACTTTTCTTCCAAGGAGTAAGCGTCTTTGAATTTCATGGCTGCAGTCACCATGTGCAGTGATTTTGGAGCCCCCCAAAGTAAAGCCTGACACTGTTTCCACTGTTTCCCCATCTATTTCCCATGAAGCGATGGGACCAGATGCCACGATCTTCGTTTTCTGAATGTTGAGCTTTAAGCCAATGTTTTCACTTTCCTCTTTCACTTTCATCAAGAGGCTTTTTGGTTCTTCTTCACTTTCTGCCATAAGGGTGGTGTCATCTGCAGATCTGAGGTGATTGATATTTCTCCCGGCAATCTTGATTCCAGCTTGTGCTTCTTCCAGCCCAGCGTTTCTCATGATGTACTTTGCATATAAGTTAAAGAAGCAGGGTGACGATATACAGCCTTGACGTACTCCTTTTCCTATTTGGAACCAGTCTGTTGTTCCATGTCCAGTTCTAACTGTTGCTTCCTGACCTGAACATAGGTTTCTAAAGAGGCAGGTCAGGTGGTCTGGTATTCTCATCTCTTTCAGAATTTTCCAGTTTATTGTGATCCACATTGCACTAGACGTGTATTAAAATATGATCAGCACAGCTCAAACTGGTATCCATTGGTATCTGATTACAAGTTTAGTATTCAATTTATGTTGATTGGTGTCCATTTAATCTACCTTCATTCTTAATATAAGTGGAATCCATTTTTTGTCCTTGTTGACTCTTGCTAATAGTACCAGCATAAAAGCAAATCAGAAGCAGAAGTAATTTCTCATGAATGAGTTTATTCTTGTTTAAGGGCTAATCCAATTAAAAGGGGTGCACAATTGAACATGTGTAGAAAGACTCTGAGAAGTAACATTTACTTGTGGTAATATCACTGGAAATATGTTTTCATTTAAGCACAGAAAGTATTGTTACTCAGGTTAATTTACTAATTGCCCACAAACCACATTCCCTCAGATTGGCTCTGAGAAAAGGCAAATGGTGGGAGGAGAGTTCCTTTTCATAACTTTAGGTTCTGAGCAGGAAGAAACAGTACCATTTGATTAGTATTGGAAAGTACATTAACAAAGTTTTTATTTTTTAATGTTTTCAAATCACCCAAGTTTGCTTCTAACAAGTTGGTGTCAAGTATGAAACGATAAGCTGCTCAAGAAACAATCGTACTGACAGAGATCATTATAACTTGACCCTTTAAGAGCACATTTTCTGTGATCCTTATGGCAGACATATTCCTCAGTGTTCACTATTTCATGTTTTATTTTATAAGTAAAACATTTGTCATCCAGCCGTTCACCACCATTCCCATTGCCCCTTGTCAGTGTGATACAAAATGTTGTCAAGTCTTGGGAATGAGCCATCAGTAGAAAGTGATGCCTGAAACCTAAAGATCACCTTCTGGATGTTAAAGCCATTAGATATGGACTTTTTTTTTCTCTTCCTTCCCACTTGAAAATGTGGCCACTGAAATGATCACTTTTTAGACAAAGATGGAAAACACATATTGAGGGTCTAATTGCCCTTCCCAAACCCTGTAACTCATACTGCTGCCTGAGAGAGGAATGAATTCCTTTATTAAGTCACTGCATCTTGGGAGTTCACTTGGCTATATTTGCTCTTATAATACTTTCCATAAACATCCTTGGCACTTCACCTCTGCTTCTTACCACTCACTAGGACGATTTTTACCTGAGAATGATGAAGTCTGTTCAGAAACTATTCTGGTATTGAGAGAAGGGCATCTTGTCTTCTGTCTTAACCAGAAGGAGAAAAACTGAAACCTCTGA
Source organism: Ovis canadensis (assembly GCF_042477335.2). Taxonomy (NCBI): domain Eukaryota; kingdom Metazoa; phylum Chordata; class Mammalia; order Artiodactyla; family Bovidae; genus Ovis; species Ovis canadensis. The sequence continues at coordinate 86,934,868 of NC_091259.1, forward strand.
TCTATCTCAGATATTAGGTTATACATCCCTTTGTCCGGACATGACTGAGCGACTGAACTGAACTGAGCTGAACTGATCCTTTTGTCCTAACTACTTGGTGAATCCTTGGGCTTATTATGACCTTTAAGACCTCCAGTTTTCACATTAAGTGGTTTTGGATCCCTTTTGACCTGTCATCTAGGCCATTTTGCTAGCTTTTTTAGGTACTTACAAGTCTCTTTCTTAAGCTTAGGAGATCTCAGCTATGCTTTTTCTGCACTGCGCTTGCAGGTGCAAATCAAGTGTGTTTTTACCAGACACTTGAGCCAGCACGTCTTTGACTGTCCTTACTTATTAGTGGGGCTTCCCCAGTGGCTCCGCAGTAAAAAAATCATCTGCAAAGCAAGAGACATGGTTTCAATCCCTGGGAGAACATCCCCTGGAGAAGGAAATGCTCCAGTATTCTTGCCTGGAAAATCCCATGGACAGAGGAGCCTGGTGGGTTACAGTCCATAGGGTCACACAGAGTCAAACACAACCGAGCGTGCACACACTTACATGCACTTATTATGAGTGAAGTTGTTCCCCCCAAAGATGTGTTAAGTTCCTAACCTGAAGAACCTCAGAGTTTGGTTATAGGGCCATTATTTGGATATAGGGTAGCTGAAGATGCAATTGTTAATATGAAGTCATACTGGAGTAATGTGGACGGTTAGTCCAGTGTGAGTGATGTCCTTACAGGAGTGAAGAATCTGGACACAGATGTAGAGGGAAGATGATCATGAGAAGACAGCAGAGACTGGAAAGATGCTTATAAACCAAGGAATGCCTGGGACCATGAGCAGCTGGAAAAAAACAAGGAAGGAACCTCCCTTAGTGCTTCATAGAGAGCATGGTTCTGGCAATACCTTGACTTCAGACTCTTAGGCTCCAGAAATGTGAGAAAATAAATTTTTGTTGTTCTAAATCAATGAGTGTGTGGTAGTTTGTTAATGCAGACTGATGAAACTAATATATTTCTTTACAATATTGTTTCAATGTTAGAACTTTGGTTTTACTTTAGTCTTGTTTAGTCTCCCAGGCTATCATCCTTTCTGCTCTGGGAGCTCTTCAAATGTATCTGAACTTTATTTGGTAAACATGTGGTTTTGCAGAAACCTCCCCTGAATCCAGTGTGCTCCCCAGAAGGGGCACCAGATTCCTTTTGAAAGATTCACTAACCTTTAAACCCTTCTCACATTGCCAATCTCAGGTTCAGCCCTTATTCTGCAGTTTACTATATAAGCTTGCTACTGTGCTTCTAACTATTTAAATTATACTTCCAGAATTATTTAACAAAATAGCAACAACAAAGATGTTCTCTTTTCTTGAGTTTTATCTTTGGCAATTGACAGTCATGATTTCCAAGAATGATTTCTCTGCAACTATGCTCCCTGACTCCAAAAGAAGTTGTTTTAAGAACTTGAAAATCAGGATAGTAATTCATTGCTTCTGTTCAGAATTTGTACAGTTTACCTCCACTTAGAACACCATGTTGCTGCTTTAATAATGGCATATATTAAAGGAATATATTAAAGGCATATATTAAAATAGAGTTTAATATAAATAATTTAACATGGCAATATTGATGTCTTCACATAAATCTGAAATCTAATTTAACAATGAAGTGTGTACTAAGATAACTTGGATAAAATAAGCTAAAATGTTTCTGAATAACTTATACAATCATTTTTTTGCCAGTATTTCCCAAAATAGCAGACTGTTCAGCATATTCAGGAATGTTTTTGATTTTGCCCTACAAGAATAGCTCACAATATCACCCACATGGTAGACACCAAACATTTGAATCTGAATTAAAAAAAAAAAAAAACATTCCAGTTGACGGTTTAAGTGGGTCTTGGATTGCATCACTTTACAACCACCCCAACATAAAACGATATTCCTGACATCTGAGAGCAACCACATTTATAACTTGGTTTTAAACTACCACTTCCTGTCCCCTCAACCCATTGTAATTTCTTCAAATCCCTAAAATATAAAAGGATCTTAAGCCTTGCTGAGGGAATATAGAGTTATGTCTTCATTTTTGTTTTGATACAGAAGAAGAGAGGATGACTTTCCAAAAGCTGACCCTGATTCCCAGATCTGCAGGGCAAATAATGACATCTTTTAGAACATGAGAACCACGAAATTATAGAGAGTGACCGACAGTGAATCTAGTAGGGGTCAGACACAGAGAAGAATGATGTTTAGCAGACAGGATACAGTTGAGGAACAACTACTGCATGGAGTGGCGTGGGGATGGACAAGAAATTTACTTTACCACCTCCCTTTTTCTGGCTCCACAATGTATAAAATAGAAACATTTTTGAAAGCAGTGGCTAAATCTTATTATCAGTTAAATAGAAACTATCTAGGTCAAAACTATCAAGTGTCACATATGCAAAGAGTAGCAATATGTTAAAAATGTGCATAGTAATCTTTTAAACCTTTCGTCTTACTTAGAAATTATATGTAAAATAGAACACATGTGCAAAGTCATTTTGCTCATATAAAAACGGTAAAAATAAAATTAACCTATCAAAGATAATAAAAACAACATAGCGGCATGTGGCATAGTTCCAGGACAGTCAGTGTTACAAGTCACATTCTAATGTTTATTAGAGACAGGAAATAACATTTTTCAAAGGCTTTCCTCAAGGCGTTTTTCACCTCTTGGTTCCTCAGGCTGTAGATCATGGGATTCAACATAGGAATGACTATTTTGTAGAAGACAGAGGCCATTTTGTCTGTGTCAAGGGAATGGTTTGATTTGGGCTGCAGATACATGAAGATCAGAGTCCCGTAGAATATAGCAACAGCGGTCAGATGAGAACCACAGGTTGCGAATGCTTTGCGCCTCCCTTCTGCAGACTGGATTCTCAGGATGGCAGCCACAATGTATAGGTAAGAAACAAGGACCATGGTCAAAGGGCTGATCATGTTGAGTCCAGCAAAGATAAAAATCAAGATCTCTTTGAGGCTGGTGTCTGAGCATGCAAGGGCCATCAAAGGGACATCATCACAATAGAAGAGATTAATAGCATTGGGGCCACAGTAGATCAATCGAAAAGTAACAACTGTGTGGAGGAAAGCAACAGAAAAGCTGTATAAGTAAGGGCCTGCTACCAGTTGCATGCACACCTTTCGGGACATGATCACCATGTAGAGAAGAGGATTGCAGATGGCCACATAGCGGTCATAAGCCATTACTGCAAGAAGGAACATCTCCAAAACCAAGAAGTTCAGGAAAAAGCCCAGCTGTGTCGCACATGCATAGAAAGATATGGACCTGTGCTGGGTCACGAGGGTTTCCAGGAACTTTGGGGCTATTGAGGAGGAGTAACAAAAGTCTACAAAGGCCAGATTACTGAGAAAAAAGTACATGGGTGTGTGAAGGTGAGGATCCAGCTGGATTAATGAAATCAGGCCAATGTTTCCCACCAGAGTTAGAGAATATACCACTAAAATGAGGAGAAAGAAAAGGATTTCAATCTCTCTCTGGACTGAAAAACCCAAAAGAATGAATTCCATCACCCTGGTAATATTCTCTTCAATCATGTGTTCTAGTTTCTGAACTGCAGAAAAGAGACAAGTTAAAGACAGATAAGTTATCAGGAGTAAGGAATTGTCATCAGATGCCAAACGTGTGTGTTTTAACTTGAGAAATTATTGCTCACTGAAGCAGAAGATCAGAACAAATAAATATATCCCTTCTCAAACTCTCCTGTTTGGCTATTTATAATTTTCTGAAGCCAAAAATTGAGGTTTAATAAAAATATGGAATATTTTTATATTTTAATATGTTTATAAAAATATGGAATATTTTAGTTTTAGATTATTTTAGTTATATTCAATAATAGAGAGAATAAAGATATTGTTAAATATTCTGCTCCCAATATTTACTTCTCAGTGGAGTAAAATTTTAATATGTAATATTTTATCTGTTTTAATAGACATATATTTTATTTTAAAAATGTACCTTATGCTAAATATAATAATACAAAGCTAAACAGGATAGTCAATGGATAGAAAAATGGAGGCAATTAAATATTCCTATTTGTGAATTAGGCAAATTTTGATTCTTTTTCAAATGCTACTTTCTAAAAGTGATAATGTACACTTGCAGTTACTCAGAACACACATATGTTAAAAAGTAGAGTTCTTGATAATCGTTTAGTCAATGGACATGAGTTTGAGCAATCTCCAGGGGATAGTGAAGGACAGGGAAGGCTGGCATGCTGCAGCCCATGGCGTCACGAAGAGCCAGACATGACTGAATGAGTGACCAATAACAAATAGTTTTACATTAATTATTTTCAGCACTTATAATCAGGAATGCTTTCTAAATTACCTGGTAAATTTTTAGTGTAACAATAGCATGCACTCCTGCTTTTGAAAGGTAGCCATCTCTTTGACAAGAGAAATAGCAATTATATGGACATGGTTTTCCTATCATAATGTTCAACTTGCATGATGTGGTTTTTGAGAGTTCTATGCCTCTATTCACTTCTGAGACTAAGGAAGATAACTAGCTCATTTTAACTTCAGGAGTAAAGTTAAAAAGAAAAAAAAAATCACCATAGCAAATTAAAATGAAGTGTGCAAAATAGAAAAAATAACCCCATACTTTCCCCCTGAACATTTTACCCAAAGGGAAGCTTTGTTTCTTGTTGCTGTTTTTTTTTTTGTTCTTTTAAAATTTATTGGAGTATAAGTGATTTGAGATGTTATGTTAGTTTCTGCTGTATAGCAAGTGAATCAGTTATACACATACATATTCATATATCCACTCTTTTTTTAGATTCTTCTCCTATATAGGTCATTACAGAATACTGAGAAGAGTTCCCTGTGCTATACAGTAGGTTCTTATTAATTATCTATTTTATATATAGTAATGTTGCTGTTTTTTAACAAGTTACTGTGAGTAGTCAGAAAATGTGTCCTTTTAGTTTTTCCTCCTCTTTCTATTGACTCAGCTTAATGCAATGACTTGTACCTAATGTGTTTTCCAGAAAAAAAAAATACACATGCACCTATGTGTATATACTCGTGTGTGTTAAGTCCCTCCAGTTGTGTCTGACTCTTTGTGACACTATGAATTGTATTCTGCAAAGGTCCTCTGTCCACAGGATTCTCCAGGCAAGAATACTTTGGTGGGTTGCTGTACCTTCCTCCAGGGAATCTTCCCAACCCAGGAATCGAACCTGCATCTCCTTTGGCTCCTAAACTGCAGGCAGACTCTTTACTGCTGAGCCACTGGAGAAGCCTATATATATATATATATATATATATATATATATATATATATATACACACACATACATGCATATATGGTAAATCATCTGCCTGCAACGCAAGAGACCCAGGTTCGATTCCTGTGTTGGGAAGATCCCCTGGAGAAGGAAATGTCAACCCACTCCAGTATTCTTGCCTGGAGAATCCAATGGACAGAGGAGCCTGGTGGGCTACAGTCCATGAGATCGCAAGAGTCAGATACTACTTAGCAACTAAACAACCATCACATACATATATACATAATGGCAATCCACTCCAGTACTATTGCCTGGAAAATCCCATGGATGGAGGAACCTGGTAGGCTACAGTCTATGGGGTCGCAGAGCTGGACACGACTGAGCACCTTCATTCATTCATTCATTCATATGCATATATACAAACACACACATACTTACACATAAGTACATAGATAAAATGTCACAAGAAAACTGTTTTCCCCCATCCATTTATTTTCCTCTTGCTGGAGACAAAACCTAGCTTGTGAAAGGCATTGTTTTAACTAAGTTATCTTCCTGAACAGACATCTTAACAGAGCTACTGGCACTACAGCTTACCATTCTGGCAAAAGAATGGAAAAAAATGATAAAAGATTGATCTGAACATCATTTGCCCATTTCCATTATGGTAATATAATATCTCTAGTCTCACTTTGGTCTTCCATGATAAATATCAATTTGGACATTTTAGAGGTAACTAACAGATATTTTGATACTGAGTTACTTTTCTTTGAGCATACATTGAAATCAGACTTATTTTCTTATATGTTTTCTTTGTAATAAAAGGAAAAAGATACCAAACTCACACAGCCTCATCAATTAAAAAAAAAACACTTCCCTATTTTGTGAATCACTTTCAGCCACAAATGTCTCTTTTTCAAGATTTTTTTAAACCATCAAAAGTTTCCCCTGAGAGAAAGACAACACACACATACAAATGCTCTTCTTCCTTAGGAATTGGCTTCCACAGTTTCATCAATGGAGTGTTTTCTTTTAAAGGAAACCCAAGTCTTGAGCAGAAGTCAAAGAGGATATCTTATTTGGGGTGGGCTAAGAAAGGTATTTCATTATTGTGTATACACAGCAGCTTCATCCAGTTGGAGTAGAGTTAGACAGGGTCATCTACTTTCCTTTAAATTGTGCAAAGTGTAGAGGCTTGGAAAAGGAGGGTTATGGAAATGACTGGCAGTATCTCTTAACCTACTTGGTTGCAGAAGAAATCTTCCCCTGAAAAGTTGAAATACCCAGGGTACCTGAATGTGTGAAGTAGGTCTTTATAAAGTGCAGTTTCTATTCCTTGGGGAGTTAATTCCTAATATTCCCCAGACGTGACTGCACCAGGTTCACTGACCCTCCAGGGTGCAACTGTGATTAGAAAGCTTCATGTTGATGTATGGCAAAACCAATAAAATATTGTAAAGTAACTAGCCTCCAATTTAAATAAATAAATATAAATTTTAAAAATAGCCTATAAAGAGAAAGGTAACAATATGTCTTATTTTAAACTAGAATGTTGTGAAGTAATTAGCCTTCAATTAAAATAAATTAATTAATTTAAAAATTAAAAAATAGGCTATAATGATGTAATCATGAAATCACTAATCCTTGATTCAGTTCAGTTCAGTCACTCAGTCATGTCCAAGTCTTTGCAGCCCCATGGACTGCAGGGTGCCAGGCTTCCCTATCCATCACCAACTCCTGAAGCTTACTCAAATTCATGTCTATCAAGTCGGTAATGCCATCCAACCATCTGATACTCTGTTGGTCCCTTCCCCTCTCACCTTCAATCTTTCCCAGCATGAGGGTCTTTTCTAGTGAGTCAGGTCTTAGCATCAAGTGGCCAAAGTATTGAAGTTTCAGCTTCACCATCGGTCCTTCCAACGAATATTCAGGACTGATTTACTTTAGGATATACTGGTTGGATCTCCTTGCTGTCCAAGTTCAAAAGCATCAATTCTTCTGCACTCAGCTTTTTTTATACTCCAATTCTCACATCCATACATGACTACTGGAAAAACCATAGCTTTGACTAGAAGGACCTTTGTCGGCAAAGTAATGTCTCTACTTTTTAACAGGCTGTTTAGGTTGATAATAGCTTTTCTTCCAAGGAGCAAGGGTCTTTTAATTTCATGGCTGCAGTCACCATCTGCACTGATTTTGGATCCCCCAAAATAAAGTCTCTCACTGTTTCCATTGTTTCCCCATCTATTTGCATGAAGTGATTGGACCAGATGCCATGATATAAATCGTAAGTTGTTTTCTTTATTCTTTGCTATGTGTAGACCTAAGAGCAATAAGTACCCTCTGTCTACATCATACATCATTAAAATTCAACTTTTAAAATTACATAGCATTAATTTGTTTGTGACCTGTGGCAAGAATCTAAGCTCTTGTTTTTCCACACAGCAAACTAACTTTGCTAATATTATTAATTAAGTAATCCATCTCCTTCTGATTAATTTATAATTAAAGTATCAACTCATTTACTAAAATATCTCAATAAAATTCATGAGTTTAGAGTTTTAGAAAACTTTTAGGGCATTTTAATATATGCTTAATTTATGAAAAGAAAATCTTTTTTAAGAACATAAATAAAATATGATTGACATCTGAACAGCACGGGTTTGAACTGCATGGATCCACTCATATGCCATTTTCTTTTCAATAAATACTACTACAGTCCTACTCTATTCAAAGTTGGTTGACTCTTCAGATGAAGAATTGCATATTTAATGCAAAATTAAAGCAAATTATACAACCAGTGGGGTAGGATTAGGGACATAAACCCCACTGGTTGTAGAATTTGCTTTGATTTTGCATTAGATATGCAAAGATAGGCTCAATAAAAAACAAAAATGATATGAACCTAAGAGAAGCAGAAGATATTAAGAAGAGGTGCCAAGAATACACAGAAGCGCTATACAAAAAATCTCTTCATGCCTCAGATAATCACGATGGCATGATCACTTTTCAACCCCATGGACAGTAGCATGCCAGTCTTCCCTGTCCTTCACTACCTTTGAGAGTTTGCTCAAACTCATGTACATTTAGTCAGTGATGCCATCCAGCCAACTCATCCTCTGTCACCTCCTTCTCTTCCTGCCCTAAAACTTTCTCAGCATCAAGGTCTTTTCCAATGAGTTGGCTCTCACATCAGATGGCCAAAGTATTGGAGCTTCCGATTCAGCATCAGTCCTTCCAGTGAATATTCAGGTTTAATTTCCTTTAGGATTAATTGGTTTGATCTCCTTGCAGACCAAGGACTCTCAAGAATCTTCTCCAGCATTACAATTTGAAAGAATAAATTCTTTGACTCTTAGTCTTCTTTACAGTCCAACCACCTCATCCATACATGACTACAGGAAAAAAGCAAACAAACAAAGTCTTGTACTTACTTTACTGCAAAATTATCTTTTTTGCAGCACTGTTCTTTGCAAAGTTGTTTGTGTTTGTACGCTGCCCCCAGTGTATATCCTCCCACTCCTCATGAAATCATTATAGTCATCCTTTTATTCCCATTATTCGATATAAAGTCCACTTAAGAAGATCATGCTATTTAATCGATCAGCCATATTTGCCATAGTTTTTCCTTCCTTGATGAATTTTCTCACGTTCGAATTTTCATGCCCCCCTGAATTTCTTCCTGAATGTTCATCCCCAGTTTCATTGCTCATTTTTCTTCATTGCCTTGACCTCTAAATGTTGGACAGACATAAGTTCAAGTCCTTGTCAATTTCATCTGTTTATATCTACACATTTTCCTTTACTTGTTAATTTCATTCAGTCTTATTCCTTTTAACAGTGTCCATATGCAAATTGTTCCCAATGTAACTCTTCACCTGAGTACATTCTGAATTCTAAACTCTCGTATTCAACATCAGATTGATGTCTTTACTTGGTAGCGCACTAAGCATCTTAGATTTAGTGTCCAAAACTGAGTTTCTAATACCATTCCCTTTCCTTTCTCAAGGCTGTTCCTCTCAAACTCCTCTGAATCTTATGGTTGCTCCAGGCAAGTACCTTGAGTCACTCTTGATTTGGAGAAATTCAGAGTGGTGTTCCCTTCCAGTCCATCTGGCATCCAGCTTATTTTACCAGCTGAAATGCTGCTCCATGCTTTTATCCATCATGCTTTCAGCTAGGTTCCCTGTGTCCATTCTGTCTCTCCTTAGTCGATCATAAAGCAGAGTAATTTGCTTAAAGAGTAAATTAGGTTATCTCATTCCCTGGCACAGAATCCTCCAATAGTTGCCCATTTCACCCAGTATAGAAATCAGATACTTTTTTTATGTTTTTTTCAAATTTATTTTGAATTGGAAGATAACTGCTTTACAATGTTGTGTCGATTTCTGCTGCACAACAGTGTGAATCAGCTTTAAGTAGACATATACCTCCTTCTCTTGAGTTTCCCTCCCAGTTCCCCCCTGTATCCCATCCCTCTAGCTCATCACAGAGCACCAAATGAGCTCCCTGTCCTTGACAGCAATTTCCCACTAGCCATCTATTATACAGATGGTGGTATATGCATGTCAATGCTCCACTCTCAATTTGCCCCGCTCTCTCAGATATGCAGATGACACCATTCTGATGGCAGAAAGCAAAGAGAAACTAAACAGTCTTCTGATGAAGGTAAATGAGGAGAGTGAAAAAGCTGGCTTAATATTCAATAATCAAAAAACTAAGGTCATGGCATCCAATCCCATTACTTCATGGCAAATAGATGGGGAAAAAGTGGAAACAGTGCTAGATTTTATTTTCTTGGGCTCCAAAATTTCTGCAGACTGTGACTGTAGCCACAAAATTAAAAGATGTTTGCTCCTTGGAAGAAAAGATAATAAATATAGACAACTTCTTTTTTTTTTTTATTTTCTTTTTTATTTTATTTTTTTTTTTTAATTTTAAAATCTTTAATTCTTACATGCATTCCCAAACATGAACCCCCCTCCCACCTCCCTCCCCATAACATCTTTCTGGGTCATCCCCATGCACCAGCCCCAAGCATGCTGCATCCTGCGTCAGACATAGACTGGCGACTTCTTAAAAAGCAGAGACATTACTCTAACAAAGGTCCGTATGATTTTCTCAGTAGTCATGTAAGGATGTGACAGTTGAACCATAAAGAAGGCTGACCACTAAAGAACTGATGCCTTCAAATTGTGGAGCTGCAGAAGACTCTTGAGAGTCCCTTGGACTGCAAGAACATCAAACCAGTCAAGTTCCAATGATTTGGCCCTCTGATATGAAGTACTGATTCACTGGAAAAGACCCCAATGCTGGGAAAGATTGAGGGCTGGAAGAGAAAGGGGTGACAGAGGATGAGATGGTTGGGTGGCATTACTGACTCGATGGACATGAGTTTGAGCAAACTCCAAGAGTTGGGAAAGACAGGGAAGCCTGGCATGCTGCAGCCCATGGGTTTGAAAAGAGCCGGACATGCTTAGGGGCTGATCGGCAACTCCTTCTCCCGTGTCCACAAGCCCCTTCTCTATGTCTGTGTCTCTATTCCTGCCCTGCAGATAGGTTCAACAGCACCATTCTTCTAGATTCCATATACATGAATTAATATATGATATTTATTTTCCTTTTTCTGACTTATTTCATTCTGTAAAACAGGCTCTAGGTTAATCAACATCACTTCAAAAATTTTACAGGGGTCCACAGAACTGGGAATGATTAGGCTGTTTATGGCATTCTGACTACATTTATCTTACTTCTTCCTCCTCCCACCATTCCCTTCTTTCTATCCATATATAAATATTTCAATGCATGCCAGCTTGCATGTGTGTGTTCTAGGCTTCTCTGTCCATTGAATAATCCAGGCAAGAATAGTGGAGTGGGTTGTCATGCCCTCCCTCAGGGGGATCTCCCCAGCCCAGGTATCAAACCCATGTCTCTCATATCTCCTGCACTGGCAAACTTGTTCTTTACCACTGGAGCCACCTGGGAGACCCCATGATTGCATTTGCTCCCTCTGCCTAGAATACCTTTCTTTGACATCTCAATCTTTCACCCCCTGGGCACTTTCACAGTGTGAAATGTGAGAACACTAGAGTTAGATTATCTAGGACCAAATTCTGGCTTTGCTGAGATGTGCTGTGACAATACTTATTCATATAACACCCTGTGTTTTGTTTTCAAGATCTTTGAAACAAAAATGGACATAGTAACTGCTTCTGGTGTGGTTTTGAGATTTAAATGTGTGTGTAAACTATGCAAATATGAAGGATGTAAATTGTGTAGAAGATCTAGAATCGTATATGCGCTATCATAAATGCCACATCAGCATTAATTGCTAACTTACTTTTTATCATTATACCAAATTTTAGTTGGCTTGTTTCTTTGTCTCCTCTGTTATGTATCATGTGGGAAGAAGTTTTTGTCTCTTATCCATCTCTTTATATGTATTTGTTGACACAAACTGGAGACTCAATAAAGATTCTCAACAGAGTTGTAAGAGTTTACATTTTTTCTGCACTAACATTAATAATTATATATATATATATATGTAGTTTTCACTTGCCAAGCTCATTCTTTAAAGATAATACTTTCTCTTTTATGCCTATTAAATCATTGTTGTTGTTTAGTTGCTGTGTCATTTCCAACTCTTCTGCAACCCCAAGGACTGTAGCCCACTAGGCTCCTGCGTTCATGGCATTTTCCAGATAAGAAAATGGAGTGGGTTGCCATTTCCTTCTGCAGAAGGTCTTCCTGACCCAGGGATTGAACTCGTGTTTCCTTCATTGGAAGGCAGATTCTTTATCACTGATCCACCAGGGAAGCATTAAATCTTTAGTAAATTTTATGTTAATCATTATTTAACTTATATGCAGAGTACATCATGAGAAACGCTGGGCTGGAAGAAGCAAAAGGTGGAATCAAGATTGCCAGGAGAATTATCAGTAACCTCAGATATGCAGAAAGTGAAGAGGAACTAAAAAGCCTCTTGATGAAAGTAAAAGAGGAGAGTGAAAAAGTTGGCTTAAAGCTCAACAGTCAGAAAACGAAGATCATGGCATCTGGTCCCAACACTTCATGGGAAATAGATTGGGAAACAGTGGGAACAGTGTCAGACTTTATTTTTTTGGGCTCCAAAATCACTGCAGATGGTGACTGCAGCCATGAAATTTAAAAGATGCTTACTCCTTGGAAGAAAAGTTATGATCAACCTAGATAGCATATTTAAAAGCAGAGACATTACTTTGCCAACAAAGGTCTGTTTAGTTAAGGCCATGGTTTTTCCAGTAGTCATGTATGGATGTGAGAGTTGGACTGTGAAGAAAGCTGAGCGCCGAAGAATCGATGCTTTTGAACTGTGGTGTTGGAGAAGACTCCTGAGAGTCCCTTGGACTGCAAGGAAATCCAACCAGTCCATTCTAAAGGAGATCAGCCCTGGGTGTTCTTTGGAAGGAATGATGCTAAAGCTGAAGCTCCAGAACTTTGACCACCTCATGCAAAGAGTTGACTCATTGGAAAAGACTGATGTTGGGAGGGATTGGGGGCAGGAGAAGGGGACGACAGAGGATGAGATGGCATCACCGACTCTATGGACATGAGTTTGAGTGAACTCCGGGATTTGGTGATGGACAGGGAGGCCTGGTGTGCTGCGATTCATGGAGTCACAAAGAGTCGGACACGACTGAGCAACTGAACTGAACTGAATAATTAAATAAATAAACATGAAAGAGGAAACATCCTTTGAAAATAATGAGATTGCTATTGTTCCGAGTCAAACTGCCAAAACTTTTTGAGAAATTCATTTATTGCTCAACAATAAGTTATGAAGTCCCCAGCTGTGTCAGGAACTACAGATAAAGTGGCTAAAAAATGACTCCATTTAGTTATGTTTTCTTTTTTGTTGTTGTTTTTTAATTCCTAAATCAAGTTACATAAGGCTTCTTATTTTCTTTACCCCATTTTTGATACTTAATTTTAATATATCTAGTTTCAATCTTTCTTATTTAACTACGTAGGAGGATATGGCTATTCATGAATAATTCTCTACATATACTTTCATTTGTATTTTTTCAGCTTTTATTTGGGCTTCCCTGGTAGCTCAGATGGTAAAAAAATATGCTTGCCGTGTAGGAAACCCTGGTATTAAACACCCACACATACACAATTATTTCTCTGATACTTTTAAGCTGAAAATGTGACTTATTCCTTGAAGCAAGTTTTGTATTTGTTTTCACAGAGTAAGTTGATTTGAGGGCTTCCAGATAATGATAAAGAATCTGCCTGCCAGTGCAGGATATGCAACAGATGAAAGTTCAATCCCTGAGCTGGAAAGATTCCCTGGATTAGGAAGTGGTAACCTACTCCAGTATTCTTGCTTGGAAAAGTCTATGGACAGGGGAGCTTGGCAGGTTACAATTCATGCAGTGACAAAGAGTTGGACACAGCTGGACACTCAGCCCTGGCGCTGACTGGACTTCATCTGATGCCTTCATTATCTTGTTTTCATCATGATGAGACTTTTGTGCCCTGTCTAATTTCTAGAAAATGACCCAGCCATAAATATGAGCATTTTAATCATATTTTGGTTCATAATTTCTATTCTAGAGTGATAAAGAAACCAAAACTTTGTCTAATTATTGCAGCTCACACACTATCACCTAATCCAAACTATGGGCACATGGTATATGGCTTCCTTCATTGATTGTATATATATTTTACATTTGCTATTTCAATCCTATTTCCCATCTGAGTTAGCTTTTACCTAGCTGACTGTTTAGGATTTTATTTTTTAATTCAGAGAAGTATTAAACCCATTGGTATCCTTTAATGCATTCTAGCAGGACCTTCCCTTATATGTTAAAAATCTGAATTATGAAAAAAAAATAGTAGCAGCATCGAATTTGAAAAAAAATTAATCAGTGATTCTATTACCAAATTATTAGGTGTTAGTGAATATGAAGTATCTCTCCACAACACTTACAAGTTCCCAAGTGTCTGTAGCTTGCCCATAATATATAATATGAAATAAATTAGGTTAATATTTCCATTTCTAGTCAGGTTGCAAAAATTCAGAATATCTGGGAAAACAAAGAAAAATATATATTTTGTGTAGCTACCATTCTTTAGTTGTCTATTTTGATTGAATAATTCCTAATCATTAAGTAAAGGGAAACTGAAGTTAGAGTGTGTTTAAGTGCCAGTGATGAAACTGTCTCTCTGGGTCTTATTACGAAACTCTTCCCTACACCCCTACTGTAATTGCTAAAGGTAGATTTACCTTTTAATCAGTTTCAAGGAGACTTATTAAAATAACTTCTCAGCTTTTGGGGGGAGGATGTATTAACAGAAACCAATTTCAACAAACAAAGTTTCAACTCAGGATTAATGAATATGGGGCAGAGTTTGAGTGAGTTGCAGTAATCACCTGATTCCTCAGGGGTGACTCTGTCCTCAGCCTTGAAGCATCTTCCTTTGGGAGATCAAATAGCAGACTGCAGTGGGAAGATTAGAGGTTTTGGAGCAGGATGTAGGTTTGACTCAGGCTCATCAGTTACCTCCCCACACACACTTGGGAAAGTCATAAACTCTGAGTCCCAATTAAGAAAGAAAAATACTGCTTATAACACCAGGCACTTTTGATGAATAAACCTTTAACGGACAGTAAATGAATTTGCAAACTGCAAGCTAATGCTGCTGTAATCATTGCAAGTAAAATGATAGTAATGATTATAACTGTGGCTAAGTTTTATTGGGTCCTAATTATGTGCCAAGCAAGGTATTAAAAAGATCTACATACTGTATATTGTTATTCCTTACAAAACACAATGATGCAGGAAAAATACTCCCATATTTTAGATAAGAGAAATTCAGATAATTTAAGTAATTTGTCTCAAGTCACAACTGACTAAATCATTAGCTAGTATCAAGAATCAAAGCCTAACTGTCAAATGGCTATATATTTCAAAATTAATGCAATCTAATATTCTCAAGAATGTACTATTATTGTGTCCCTTTCAGAATATCTAGCAAAATTCTTGGATACTTGCATCATTTTTGTAGTAGTATAATAGATAGATGATAGACAAATACATACATGCATATATACATATGTATATCATTAAATTGTTTTAAATATCTCAACCAAAGAAATTTTCTTTCCTCAAATAATAATCCCAGTATGTAACCCCTTATCACACCAACATAAACCAGAGAACAATAAACTATAAAATTACATCCCTAATTCTCTTGTTTGTGAAGTACACACACATCATCTATAATATGTATTTTTTTTCACTTTGAATTTCATTTTTTCTATCACAGTCAGAGGTAACAATTATAAAGGACAGTTTGAAGGTATATATATATTTTGTGTGTGTGAAGATTTGCTAACCTGTATGATATTAGTTTTAGAAAAGATGTATTAGTATTTCAAACCACAAGCTGAAGCAGCTACTTACAGACTTTCGAGGATTTTTATCTTTTTATTAAGAAAACTAATTATCATATAATCAGTTTTTCTGCTATGGAAATTTTCAAGCCTATACAAAATTACAAGATTTGATACAATAATTTCCTCTATAAAAATTGCCAGCTTTAACATGTCTGTTCATTGTCAGATATGTTCCATCCATACCTCTTGTTGTTCAGCAGCTCGGTTCATCTGTGGGTCCCTTCATGTTGCTGCAAATGGCATTATTTTACTTTTTCTTTATGGCTCAGTAGTAGTATTCTATTGTATATATTTTAATTGTAAAGACATATAGATGGATAAACAATAAGGTCTCACTGTATAGCACTGCTGCTGCTGCTGCTGCTAAGTCACTTCAGTTGTGTCTGACTCTGTGTGACCCCATAGACAGAAGCCCACTAGGCTCCCCCATCCCTGGGATTCTCCAGGCAAGACAGTGGAGTGGGTTGCCATTTCCTTCTCCAATACATGAAAGTGAAAAGTGAAAGTGAAGTTGCTTAGTCATGTCCAACTCAGGGAACTATATTCAATATTCTGTGATAAACCGTAATAGAAATGAACATGAAGAATATATATGTGTATATATATATATATATATATATATATATATATATATATATATATATATGATGCATGCTTAGTCACTCAGTCATGTCCACCTCATTGTGACCCCATGAACTGTAGCCTTCCAGGCAGAATATATACATATATGTATACACAGAGATATGAATAACTTTGCTCTGCAGAAGAAATTAATATCAACTCTCCTTTAGTAAAAAAAAAATTTAAAATAAAATGTGTCATATACATACATAGGAATGTCAACCTTAAAAAGAAATTCTGCCAAATGTGACAACATAAATGAGCCTGGAGGATATTATAAGTAAAATAAGCCAGTTAGAATAGGATAAATTACTCATTATTCCACTTATATAATGTATCTAAAATAGTCTTTCAAAGAAATGGTAGAATGGTGGTTGCCAGGATCTAGGAGAAGGGGTCAATAAGAGTTGTTTAGGAAAGAAAAGTATCAGTTACACAAGATGAATAGCTCTAGAGATCTCCTGTACAACACTTTGTCTATAGTTAACAATATCTTATTGTGCACTTAAAAACTAAAGTGGGTAGATCTTATGTTAAGTGTACTTACTACAGGTTAAAAAAAAAAAAAAGAAAAAGAAGCAGGAACTTCCTTGGTGGCCCAATGGTTAAGTATCTGCCTGTCAGTGCAGGGGACACAGGCTCCATCCCTGGTCTGGAAAGATCCCACATGTTGTGGGAAAACTGAGCCTGTGCACTGCAAACTCACAGACTTCTGAAGCCTGTGGTCCATAATGAGCACAGCCACTGGGATTAGAAGCCCACACACTGCAATGAAGACCAAAATGAATAAACTAAAAATAACATAAAAAAAGAAATAAATCAAGGAAATCATGGTTTCATAAATGACAAGGAGTGAGATAATGTACATTTTCAGATTCCAGAGGAATCTAAAACTTGACGAAAGTTTATTGTGTTTATCGATCATATAATAATCACACAAGCTAGAAAGGACTGGTGTCAGTGCTGTGGGAAAAAAAAAAAACTGGTTGGAAAGGACAAAGGTCAGGAGAAAATGGAAGCAGTGGATAACTTTTTCAGGAAGTTGGTCTACTGCTCTGAGTACTGTTTTCATGCACAAACATATTTTGAGATTGGTTTAAAGTTGATTTCCACCTCTCAGAATATTGGAAATCAAAGCAAAAATAGACAAATGGGACCTAATTAAACTTAAAGTCTTCTGCACAACAAAGGAAACTATAAGCAAGGTGAAAAGACAGCCTTCTGAATGGGAGAAAATAATAGTAAATGAAGCAACTGACAAACAACTAATCTCAAAAATATACAAGCAACTCCTGCAGCTCAACTCCAAAAGAAAAATAAATAAATAAACGACCCAATCAAAAAATGGGCCAAAGAACTAAATAGACATTTCTCCAAAGAAGACATACAGATGGCTAACAAACCCATGAAAAGATGCTCAACATCACTCATCATCAGAGAAATGCAAATCAAAACCACAATGAGGTACCATTTCACGCTAGTCAGAATTGCTGTGATCCAAAAGTCTACAAGCAATAAATGCTGGAGAAGGTATGGAGAAAAGGGAACCCTCTTACACTGTTGGTGGGAATGCAAACTAGTACAGCCACTATGGAGAACAGTGTGGAGATTCCTTAAAATACTGGAAATAGAACTGCCTTATGACCCAGCAATCCCACTGCTGGGCATACACACTGAGGAAACCAGAATTGAAAGAGACACGTGTACCCCAATATTCATCACAGCACTGTTTATAATAGCCAGGACATGGAAACAACCTAAATGTCCATCAGCAGACGAATGGATAAGAAAGCTGTGGTACATATACACAATGGAGTATTACTCAGCCATTAAAAAGAATGCTTTTGAATCAGTTCTAATGAGGTGGATGAAACTAGAGCCTATTATACAGAGTGAAGTAAGCCAGAAAGGAAAACACCAATACAGTATACTAATGCGTATATATGGAATTTAGAAAGATGGTAGTGATAACCCTGTATGCCAACAGCAAAAGAGACACAGATGTATAGAACAGTCTTTTGAACTCTGTGGGAGAGGGCGAGGGTGGGATGATTTGGGAGAATGGCATTGAAATATGTGTAATATCATATATGAAACAAATTGCCAGTCCAGGTTCGATGCATGATGCTGGATGCTTGGGGCTGGTTCACTGGGATGACCCTGAGGGATGGTACAGGGAGGGAGGAGGAAGGGGGGTTCAGGATGGAGAACACGTGTATACCTGTGGCGGATTCATGTTGATGTATGGCAAAACCAATACAATATTGTAAAGTAATTAGCCTCCAATTAAAACAAATAAATTTGTATTTTAAAAAATAAGTAAAAATAAAAAAAAAGAAACAATAAATCTAATATCCCTAAATACAAAAAATAAAAAAATAAAGTTGATTTTCTAGTTTGAAATTTGTGAAAAAAAATCTGGATTTCATCATTAATGATAACATTTCCTTTACTGTGCAGATTCACCAAGATAGAGTCTGACACTGTGTTGACGTGCTTCCATTTTTCAGGTAGTTGTTTGGAGTAAGTATGTTTGTTTATTTATTTATTTATTTATTTATGTTCTGATTTACTTCCCTTTTTAAAGCAAATATCTTTTGAGTATTCACTATTTATCATAGAGTTTACTGAGTCTTTACATACATTAATACATTCAATATTCATTAAAACATGAAATATTGCGGGGAACCAGCACGGGAGATCCTACCCATGACAAGGTCATGCGGAGAGGCCTGATGGGCAAAGCAAGTCAGTTCTCGAGGGGTCCTCTGTCTGAGTATCTACCCCGAAACCAAAATCTGTCTGTTTCCTCTCTGCTATCGTATACTCTTCTGACATTAACATCTTTTCTCTGGAAAAAGTTAACTCAGGGCTTCAGTTAACAGTCTCCTGCATATGAAAAGAATGTTTCAGCTCAAACCCCTTTAATGGCTCTCTAACTTGCCTAACAGTTGGGGACTTTTACAACTTGTGAATTGTTTAGGGCCCCCAACCTTGAGAGGCACGAAGCTCAAAGCATCTTAAAGATACAGAGCCTTTTCTAAAAAGCTAAAAATTTTATTGGTAACAGGTTTCACTATTGAGTCAATGACTTCTGCCAGGCCTCCATATTCTTTATCTTTTAGGCACCTGAAAGATATTAATCAATGTAATCAGGATATAGAAGTAGGAATATAGTAGTTTTGATGTTAGCAACACTAGACTTTTGAGTTAATTACTTTTCTTTGTTATATATCATTGCACTCCTCTTGTGTCCTTGCTATGTAAGAATGTAACTTTATTTAGTTCTTTCTGAGAGTGGCACCAGACTTTGGGAAGAACAACACAAATAAGTCTTCTGGTTGACAAACCCTTATCAGAAAAGGGCCGTAAAATGTTAAATCGGCCTTCTGGCCAGAAGATGATGTAAACCACCTAAGACTTACGTATACAACTAGGTATGCAGAGAAAAAGCCTGGTCTCAATAAGAGTCAGGGCTGCTGATGCTGCATAATTTTATATTATCCATTGATCTCTATGTACAAAAAAAAAAAGTATAAAAGGCCTTTCTGGACAATAGAGGACAGGCAAGTTGCTGGACTGGTTTCCCTCGTGTCTTCTCTTTACTCTATTTTCAGGCTGAATTCCCATCTGGAGTGAGGAGGCTCACCATGTATACTTACTTGCCTCGGCTTTAAGTCCCGTGAGAGAGGGAGCCCAAGGAGAGGCACCCTCCACTAGTCAAACAAGCGCCAGTGGCCTAACGTAGATGGTGCAAACTTCTTGTCCTGAAGTTTTATTGGCTTTCCCCATAAACCAAGTTATTCAGCCTCTTTTCTCCACTAAATTTTCCTACTATACTATTTCTTCCTAATCTCTCTTTATATTTCTAATTAAATAGTTTTTCCTCACCATGCCATCTCTCCTTCAAATTATCCTGGATCCACTGGGGCTGGACCCTGGCAAAATATGTTTTACTTGATTTTAGAATTGAGAAAGATGAGATCTAAAAAACAAAAATACAGACATTACCCACATTCCCATAGTTTACTCAGAATTTAAATGCTGGTCTTAACCTTTCACAAAACTTGAGTTCTTCTTTAAATGAATGAAAGTGTATGGTCTTTTTACATTGCTGTCCCTAATACAGCCTACTTTTGCTTCTGTGGAAATTGTCTGATAGGTATACTTGAAGTATAGTTCCTTCAGGAATACAGATAATTATATATATATATATATTTTTTCAAATAGCCACTATAATTTGTTCAGCTCATTATACTTTATGAGAAACAGAGAAGGAGATATTACATCTTTCAGATATCTCGAGAGGGTCAACTTTAGACTCAGAGGGATCTAGGAACTATTAAGTCACCCAAACGACTTTGGTATGAGCACATTCGGAGCCAGAGCCACGGCTAGGCAGGTGAGTCGCGAGAAGTTTGCAGCGTAACAGTCGACCGTCCACCTGGGACTTAGCTTTCCACTAGGAACCTTTCTGCCTTATGAGCTGCTGTATTAAATGGAATCATAATACTTCTAACACCTTAACTGCATTTCTTACTTTCATACTCTGCATTTCAGTCCTTCTATGATATCTGTTTGCACTTCAAATACTTTTAGAAAACTTTTTAAAAGTTTGATCTCTTGAAATTTGGCTCAACTACAGTTTTCATGTTTGAGTTCTCTAAATATTTGGTTCATACCAGAGCAAAATGGACATACCTGCCAGTATTGTTACACAGTGGGCAGCATGGCTTGATGGATTAGGAATATGGGCTCTGCAGCCAAACAAAGCCAGTTGCACCCATACTGTACCATCTACTCTCTGTGTTGCTGTTGCTGTTTAGTTGCTAAGTCATTTCCAACCCTTTGCAACCCCATGGACTGTACCCCACCAAGCTCCACTGTCCATGGGAAGAATACAGGAGTGGGTTTCCATTTCCTTTTCTAGGGGATCTTCCCAACATAGGAACGGAACCCGCATCTCCTGCACTGGCAGGCATAGTCTATACTGCTGAGCCACCAGGGAAGTCCCTATTCTGTGACCATACCTCTAAGCCTGGGCTTTTTCCATTGCTACTCAGATATGATAGAAATTTCATCAGAATGTGTTAGCAAGAAACTAGGAAAAGTGAAAGTCTCTCAGTCATGTCCAACTCTTTGGGACCCCATGGACTTCACAGTCCATGGAATTCTCCAGGCCAGATCCTAGAGTGGGTAGCCTTTCCCTTCTTAAGGATCTTTCCAACCCAGGGATTGAACCCAAGTCTCCTGCATTGCTGGCAGATTCTTCACCAGCTGAGCCACAAAAGAAGCCCAAGAATACTGGAGTGGGCAAGCCTGTCCCTTCTCAAGGATCTTTCCAACCCAGGGATTGAACCCAAGTGTCCCGCATAGCTGGCGGATTCTTTACCAGCTGAGCCACAAAAGAAGCCCAAGAATACTGGAGTGGGCAGCCTGTCCAGACCCAGGAATTGAACTGGGTTCTCCTGCATTGCAGCTAGACCAACTGAGCTGTGCGGGAAGCCCATACCACAAGTGAATTCATGTTTTGCACTGTGTAGAGTATCTGTAAGGACAGTCCTCAACTTCAACAGATAAATAATAATAGTATTAATAAATAAAATTTGAAATATGAAGGAGTTATACACAATAATGTCTTGAGGTTACTATTTTTGTTAATATTTCATGGTTCCACTATGTGGGAAATAAAGAGAGGATCAAAAATAAAATTCAAGTAGGCTAACATTGGATCTAGAGAAACTAGTCTTATTTTTCCGGAGAAGGCAACAGCACCCCACTCCAGTACTCTTGCCTGGGAAATCCCATGGACAGAGGAGCCTGGTAGGCTACAGTCCATGGGGTCGCTAAGAGTCGGACACGACTGAACAACTTCACTTTCATTTTTCACTTTCATGCATTGGAGAAGGAAATGGCAACCCACTCCAGTGTTCTTGCCTGGAGAATCCCAGGGATGGGGGAGCCTGGTGGGCTTCCCTTTATGGGGTCGCATAGAGTCAGACACGACTGATGCATCTTAGCAGCAGCAGCAGCAGCAGCAGCAGCAGCAGCAGCAGCAGCAGTCTTATTTTTCCAGAGCTGTCAAAAATACAGGTAATTATTCTGAAGCATTCATCAAGAACTACTATACATGTATCCACAAAACTTTGTTTACAACTGAAGGTAAGTACTTTGGATATTTTAAGCCCCTGAAATATACTGACACATGTTTATGGGAAAAGGTGTTTATCTACATATAGTATAGAATAAATTACCTAACAGACTACTTAATGTTATCTCTCAGAAACAAACTACAAAATGCAGTAAATTTTTGAATTGGAGAATAATGCTAAGTCTCTTTAATTCCTATGAAAATGATATTTTCCCACAGGTCTGATTAATTACCTTTTAACTTACATAGCATCAAGTACTTACTTTATAAAAGTAAGTAAGTCGTGCTAGATTATTTTTTATATTTTAAAGCTTTGGGGACCCCGTCCCTGGGATTCTCCAGGCAAGAACACTGGAGTGGGGCATCATCACCTTCTCCACTCCTTACTGCAAGGCAAGCCAATTAATTGTGAATTTAGGTGTTGAGGCAAGGAATATTGACTTTATACAGAAAGCCAGCAGACAAAGAAGATAGCAGACTGATGTCTCAAAATAATCATCTAATCGGGGTCCAGATGACAGGTTCGTTTATAGAACAGAGATGATGGGTGGATGAAGAAGTAAATTTAAAAGGCCATTAGCTTTGCAAATATCTCCTGGAATGGCAAGCCATGGGCAGAGGATGTGTTCATTTCTTCCCTCCTATAGCCATCCACAAGTGGACAGGGTCCTGAACAAATGCACTTTGATTTAACATTCAGGCAGAGGGGCAGGGTTTTCCGAAGCAGACCAATACGTATGAACAGTATTCTTTCAGTGAACAAGCGCAACAGGAAACAAAGGTTAAAGAAACAAAATATATCCAGCATGGAGTAAGTCATTCCCTGTAACATATACATGGGCATCAAAACCTTGGTGACATCAAAAACACTGGAATATTACTATTAGTTGTCTCAAGTGCTTTCTTTCAGATACTATTTAATTTTTCATCAGCATCTTCCCATATTTTCTACATCATAAAGCAAAGAGCACCACTTCTTTGTAAAGCAAAGTAAGGCTTAAGAAGACTACTCTGAGAGTAATAGATTCCTTTCCCTGGAGCAAGAATGGCATGTCATTGGAGAGCAGCAGCTACCTTTTGCCCACAAGGTGGTGTGACTCACGGATAGAAGATGCTAATGATCACCTTCCCCAGCACTGGCAAAGGCTGTAGAAGGTGTCATTTTTATTCTTCAACTCACAACAAACTCTTCAAAATCCATCAGATTAAATGGCTAAAGTGAATCTTACTTTTGTCACTGAATTCATTCTCAAGGGAATTACAGACCAGCCAGAGCTTCAGGTCCCCTGCTTCGTGGTGTTGTTGGTCATTTACCTGGTCACGGTGCTGGGCAACCTGGGCTTGATAACCTTGATCAGAAGTGATGCTCGACTCCACACACCTATGTACTATTTCCTCAGTCACTTGGCCTTTGTTGATCTTTGCTACTCCTCTGCTATCACACCAAAGATGATGGTGAACTTTGTTGTGGAGCACAACACTATTGCTTTCTATGCTTGTGCAACGCAACTGGGCTGTTTTCTCACCTTCATGATCACAGAGTGTTTCCTCTTAGCTTCCATGGCCTATGATCGCTATGTGGCAATCTGTAGTCCCCTGCATTATTCTACACTGATGTCAAAGAGAGTCTGCATTCAACTAGTGGCAGTTCCATATATATACAGCTTTCTGGTCGCCCTGTTCCATACCATCATCACCTTCCGTCTAACTTACTGTGGCCCCAATGTTATTAACCATTTCTACTGTGATGACCTCCCTCTCCTGGCTCTGTCATGCTCAGACACACGCATGAAGGAAATTCTGATCTTTGCCTTTGCTGGTTTTGATATGATCTGTTCGTCTTCCATTGTCCTCACCTCCTACCTCTTCATCATCACCGCCATCCTAAGGATCTGCTCTACCCAGGGGCGACTCAAGGCCATTTCTACCTGTGGCTCCCACATGGTGGCTGTTACTATTTTTTATGGCACGCTGATCTTTATGTACCTGCAACCCAAGTCAAACCACTCCCTGGACACAGACAAAATGGCATCTGTGTTTTACACTGTAGTGATCCCCATGTTGAACCCACTCATCTATAGTCTAAGAAATAAAGAGGTGAAAGATGCCTCCAAGAAAGTCTTGGGAAAAGGTTGTGAAATTTTAAAGACATTAAAATTAAGAAAATAATAACATTGTATTAAATGCAAGAAGAAAAATAAGTCAGTCTTTGCCTTTTTGACATTGCTTATAATTTCTTTACTAGTAAAGTGAAAATGTGATTATTAATTCAACAGACCCTGGTAATTACTACAAAGACCCAGGTCAATTCTGGAAAGTCAGTTTGATTCTGAGTCTGGCTCAGGACATAGTAGCATTTAAAGACCATGAAATCATCTTCAAAAGCAAACAGAAATACACTCCCAAACACATATACATGTATCCCAAACAAAGGTAGCAGCATCTTTTTCTTGGAACTCAGAACTCTAGAACCAAGACTGCATCAGTTTGAATTCTATCTTCTTTTATTAGCTGTGAAATTTGGGACAATTGACCTGAACTCTGCATGACTCTCTTTCCAACTTTACAAAATAATGGGAACTGAATGGTTGATTGGTTTTGAAGGTTAAACAGGTTAATGTTTATGAAAGGCTCAGAACTGTATCCTGTTATAGTAAGTGCTATGCCTGCTAAGTCACTTTCAACTCTTCGTGACTCCATGGACTTCAGCCTGTCAGGCTCCTCTGTTCATGGGATTTATTGGGCAAGAATACTGGAGTGGATTGCCATGCCCTGCAGGGGATCTTCCTGACCCAGAAATCAAGTCTGCATCTCATACGTCTCCTGGAGGCAGATTCTTTACCATTAGCACCACCTGGGAAGCCCATAAGTTCTATGTGTTGTTATATCAATACTTTCAAGTGTAACTAAAAAGTAATCAGTTAAGTTTTCAAAAGTTTATCAGTCTTAAATAAGAAAGACAAAGCTTAGTTAGATTTCTACTACCTTCCAGGATTTTAATCACCTAGTTCCACTTAATCCTATATATCAAATCTACTGGAGTGTAAGGTTTCACATCTGGGTCTCAATAATTTATAAATTGTCTAAGGTCACATAACTAATAATAGGAATATTCTAAGTTCTAATTCAAGTCTATTTGAACTTTGTTTTTTTAACACTTTGGCTGTTAAGAGTAAAGGGTATTATAGATTGCACTCTTAGTCTCTCAGTCGTGTCTAATTCTTTGCAACACTTTGGACTGTACCCTACCAGGGTTCTCAGTCCATTGGATTCTCCAGGGAAGAATTCTGGAGTGGGCTGCCACTTCCTACTCCAGGTGACCTTTCCAACTCAGGGCTTGAATTTGCCTCTCCTGTGTCTCCTGCACTGCAGGCAGAATCTTTACCACTAGAATCATCTGGGAAGCTCTAATTATAGATCATCCTGTTATTGTTATTTAGTTTGCTAAGTTTCATTAGATTCTTTGTGTCCCCATGGACTGTAGCCTACCAGTTTCCTCTGTCCATGGGATTTCCCAGGCAAGAATACTTGAGTGGGTTACCACTCCTTTCTCCCGGGGTTCTTCCTGAACCAGGGATCGAACTCAGGTGCCCAGCATTGGCAGGCAGATTCACTGAGCCAGCTGGGAAACCTAATTATGGGTTATCTATGCTTAGAGGTGTCATTATCAGACTTTTAAATATAATTGGAAAACATGGTTTATAGGAAAATATATTTTAAAAATGAATAAATTCTCTTATGTTCAAATAGAAATAATCTTAGACCACAATGTCATTTATTCAATCACCCTTATAGGATCATGTCATGAAATTTAAAAATTAGTGATTCTAAGTTCTTTTATTATTTTGACAGTTCATAAAAATTGATTAAATTACTGATTTAATATTATCATTTTACCATTTTGGAAGGTGATTTTGGTGGTTACGGTCATTATATAAAATATAGTTTGAAGTCTGTAATGTTGTTCTTTAGTTGCTAAGTCAAATCTGACTCTTTCGTGACCCTATGGATTCTAGCCCACCAGGCTCCTCTGTCCATAGCACGTTCCAGGTTAGAATACCGGAGTGGGTTGCCCTTTCCTTTTCCAGGGGATCTTCCCAAGCAGAGATCAAGCCTGAGTCTCCTGCATTGGCAGCTGAATTCTTCACCCCTGAGCCAATAGGGAAGCTTTGAGATATACTGTACAAGGGAATTATTTCTTTCCTCTTCTGCACTTAATTTGTAAGAAACCCATGTATGTTGCCGTGAAGTGTGTTTAGAATCTTGTGAGTTGAATGAATCCTCAGAGTTTTAAATCAGGTTTGACAGAGAACATGGCACTTCTAGTCACTGCACTATGCCTCATGAGTACGTATTTATATGATGGATATTCACACATATGCTCACATATCCCATACAAAACACAGAGAAACAACATAGGAAGCTTCTCTTTCACAGGTAAAGAAATTCAAACGTAAAGAATCTTAGTGCCTCACTTGAGGAACTCTGCTCTTCTGGAGTTTCACTTTACCTTTTTGCTTCCAAAGATTATTTACAATAGCAATCTTGAAACACTAATTGGAGTTTTCATGTCTACACAGTTTTAATCCTTTACTTTTAGCAGTCATTTCTTAAAGTAATCTTGACTTTTCTCAGGGAAATTCAAGAAGAAATTCACTTACAATCAATAGTTATGTTATTCAGCTTCTTCCTAAACAGACACATACAATTTTGTGCGGCCTTTAAAACTGTACTGTGAAACATCATTCCCTCAGCTAAAATATCAAAATCCATATTCTTAGGCAGTCTTAGGAGCAGCACTTCCCCAGGGCTATCCCAGGCTGCACTCACTCTAGCTGGAGTCAACCTGTCAAAGTCACCAGTTGCAAGCAGTGAACACCAGAGATGCACCCACACAAAGATACTCCTTCAAGACGAGGAGAGGTCGGTGCTTTGCCTAATTCATAGGAATAGAAAGCAAAAGTCAAGCATAATGAGGAGACAAAGGAATGAGTTCCAAACAGAAAAGCAAAATAAAACCCCAGAACAAACCCTAATGAAATGGTCTTTAGATAAGTGTTTACCTAAGAGTTCAAAGAAATGATCAAAGGAGGTTCACCAAACTCAGAAAATGAATGGAGAGATTCAGCGAGAAACAGCAACAGAGATGGGGAATATAAGAAAGGACCAACCCAACTGAACACGACAGCTGAAATTTTAAAAGACATGTGTATATATACATAGACGAGAGGAGATCAACGCTAGAGAAAAATGATTTGGAAGATAGAATAGTGAAAATCACCCAATAAGAACAGCAACAAGAAGACAAAGTTTATAAAAAGGAGGAGAGTTTAAGGGACCTCTGTGTCAATATCAAGTATAATAATATTCACACTAAAGGGATCCCTGAAAGAGAAGAGAGAGAGATAGGGGCAGAAAATATATTTGAAGAAATAATGGTATACAGGTATTTTTTTTTTCCATAGCTCCAGATATATTTCTAAGGAGCAATCATGTTTAAAAACAACTGGACTATATGATGATCTCTTAACTTTTACCTCGTTCGTTTCACTTTTTCTCTTTCGTAATCAATGCTCCCATTTCATTTTGTTTATGTTTTCCAATTTCCCCATCATTTTTTTTTGGATGTTCTTTCTTAAACCTTTATCAAAAGTAATAGAAAATATTTTGCATATACTTATGTAAATAATATATATAATATATGTATTTTAGAAAAATTATGAATTTTTGCCTAACTAAAAATTTGTGACATTTGATTCTACTTGTTTGACTTACTCTGAATAGAATGTTAAATTTCTAATTAAAAAGTAGACATGCAATAAAGGTTTACTATGTAGCAGGGAACTATACTCAATATCTTGTAGTAACCTATAATGGAAATAATTTAAAAAATAATACAGTTGTATATAAATTTTTAAAAAGGCAGAAAATTACTCTAACCTGAGGAAGAAAACGGACCCTTTCATACAGAAAGCAAGCTCCTCTCAATTCTTTTCAGTTTCTTTTTTTAAAATTTTTAAAATATAAATTTATTTATTTTAATTGGAGGCTAATTACTTTACAATACTGTATTGGTTTTGTCATACATCAACTTTTCAGTTTCTTGAGTGACAATTGAATTATTTTAAAAAGGACAACACACTTTCTTTACAACTTATTTTTACATGATATATTTAAACAAAGACCATCACTCACTTATGCAGTTGTTTACTAGCAACAAAGAAAAAGAAGAAAAATACCTGATATTTATTGAGTGTTTCCTATTGCTTAGCCTAATTTTGAATTTTATCAACTAATTTAATCCTCTTACCAATGCTAAGAAATAAGTAATATGCATTTAAGTTTAGCAATGTGAAAATCAGGATTTACAAAACAAAGAAAGTGAGCTTTAACCCATTTTACCTTTTTGAAAATGATAAGTAGAAAACATATGAAGTTAAGTTTTCTTGAAGTATGATTTATTAACTTAACAAAATAAATTGTTGTAAAACTACTAGATTATGAAGAATATGTTTAGAATGTAAATATTCTGATGAGTTTAATTTTTTGTTGCTTATGTATAAGTACCTCATATTCCTTCAATTATATTTTTATTTACATATTAGTTCAAAGAAGCCCAGGTTTTAATATAGTTTGACTGTTTCATAGTAACATTACAGTGTTATCTATGAAGAAAAACCATTGGTAATTATATATTTATAGACTGTTTTTTTTTTCCCCTCAGACCTTCTTCTTGTCACTTAATTTGTTTTTTAGATAATTAAATTAAAGCATAGGATGTTGATATTTTATTATATAAGTAATAATCCAGGCTGAGGACCATTAGAGTTCATTTCTCCTGAATATCTCAACTTACATGAAAAACTTGTGCCTCCGAGCTGTTAAAACCCTTTCCTTATATTCTAAGCCAAAGCAGTCATGTAATAGCAAAGGGACCAAGTGACACCAAAGTGTAGAAGTGAAATGTGGATACACTTTTAGAAACTATTAAGACTCTAGCTTTTGGGAGATGATTCAATATTCTCAGAAATTCTGAAATTAACATCACTGGAAGGCAAAGAAATGATAAAGGAAAAGAGCTTTTGCCCCAAGTGTGGTGACTTTTCCCTTCATTTTCTTTTCCAGAGTATGTGAGCCTCATGAAACATTCATTCATTGTGCCAGATTCAGGCTCATCTATCTTTCAAATTATTTTTCTAATTAAATAAATAATTTAAATTTAGTTTGTAAGTGAATTTGGATCAATGTTCAAAACCAGTTCAGTTCAGCCACTCAGTCCTGTCCAATTCTTTGTGACCCCATGGACTGCAGCACACCAGGCTTCCCTGTCCATCACCAGCTCCTGGAGCTTACTCAGACTCATGGCCATCAAGTCGGTGGTGCCATCCAACCATCCCATCCTCTCTCATCCACTTCTCCTCCTGCCCTCAAACTTTCCTGGCATTAGGGTCTTTTCCAATGAGTCGTCTCTTTGCATTGGGTGGACAAAATGTTGGAGCTTCAGCCTCAGCATCAGTCCTTCCAGTGAATACTCAGGACTGATGTTTCCTTTTGGATTGACTGGTTTGATTTCCCTGCAGTCCAAGGGACTCTTGAGAGTCTTCTCTGACTCCATGGTTAAAAATGTTTAAAATAGTCACTAAAAATCTGTTTTACCAAAATTAAACTAATTTTTTTTCTAGTTATTAGCTACATGCTTATTAAAGAACTACAAAAACTGTTTTGGACTTTTTATTTTTTAAATAGCCATCTCAGTAGAGTGTTATAAAAAGTAGCTGATACCATCCATTTAAAGAGTTTCATCCAGCACCAGACACACAGAAGAAGATTCAACTGAGTTTATCTCTGTTTTTACTTTGAAAAAAGTGGAACCAAATAAATTAATATTTTATTAATGCAATCCTTGCTAAATGTAAAAAATAGCTTAAATTTTGTTTCAAGAAAATATCTGCTTATTTTAATAGCAGGAATGGAAGAACCAAAAAAAATTCAGTTTCAAATATGTTCACAAACACAAGAAAAACTAACTTTAAAATGGCCATTCAAAAATAAACTTAAAATGGCCAACTAGGTAAGTGAGTGAGTGAGTGATATTTGCTCAGTCCTGTCCAATTCTTTGAGACCTGTCAGACTCCTCTGTCCATGGAATTCTCCAAGTAAGCATATTTGAGTGGGTTGTCATTGCTACCCAACTGTAGTTTTGATTTGCATTTCAATAACAATTAGTGATATTGAGCATCTTTTCATGTATTCTTTTACTATCTATATGTCTTCTTTGGAGAAATGTCTATCCATCTTCAAAATATCTACAGACATTGCATGCTAGAGAGAGTATAGGGAAAAAAGAACCCTCCTATACTGTTGGTGGGGATGTAAATCAGTATAACCACTATGGAGAACAGTATGGAAGTTCCTTAAAATAAAACTACAGCTGCTGTTTGTGTCCTTACTTGCTCATTCATGTCCGATTCTTTGCAACCTATGGACTGTCACCCACCAGGCTCCTCTGTCCATGGGGATTCTCCAGGCAAGCATACTGGAGTGGGTTGCCGTGCCCTCCTTTGAATGATCTTCCCCACCCAGGGCTTGAAACAAGGTCTCCTGGGCAACTTTACCAGCTGAGTTACTGGGGAAGCCCACCTGGAGGTATATCTGCAGAAAACCATAATTTCTAAGACTGCACACGCCCCAGTGTGCTTTGCAGCACAATTTGCAATAGCCTGGACATGGGAGCAACTCAAATGCCCATCAACAGAGGAAGGGATTAGGAAGATGTGGTACATAGGTACAATGGAATCTCCAGTTCAGTTCAGCTCAGTCGCTCAGTCGTGTCCGGCTTTTTGCGACCGCATGAAGCGCAGCACGCCAGGACTTCCTGTCCATCACCAACTCCTGGAGTTCACCTAAACCCATGTCCATCAAGTCGGTGATGCCATCCAGCCATCTCATCCTCTGTCGTCCCCTTCTCCTCCTGTCCCCAATCCCTCCCAGCATCTGGGTCTTTTCCAATGAGTCAACTCTTCCCATGAGGTGGCCAAAGTATTGGAGTTTCAGCTTCAGCATCAGTCCTTCCAATGAACACCCAGGACTGATCTTCTTTAGGATGGACTGGTTGGATCTCCTTGCAGTCCAAGGGACTCTCAAGAGTCTTCTCTAATACCACAGTTCAAAAACATCAATTCTTCAGCACTCAGCTTTCTTCACAGTCCAACTCTCACACCCATACATGACTACTGGAAAAAACATAGCCTTGACTAGACAGACCTTTGTTGGCAAAGCAATATCTCTGCTTTTGAATATGCTATCTAGGTTAGTCATAACTTTTCTTCCAAGGAGTAAGCGTCTTTTAATTTCATGGCTGCAGTCACCATCTGCAGTGATTTTGGAGCCCCAAAAAATAAAGTCTGACACTGTTTCCACTGTTTCGCCATCTATTTCCCATGAAGTGATGGGACCAGATGAATGGAATCTTACTCAACCATAAAAAAGAATGAAACAATACTAATAACAGGAACAAGGATGGATCTAGAGACTGTCAAAGTGAGTGAAGTAAGTCAGAAAAAGACAAATATATAATATCTTTTATATGTGGAATCTACAAAAATTGTAGATGAATTGTTTGCAAAACAGAAATAGAATTGCACATATACATATAGAAAGGAAACTTATGATTGCCAAGGGAGGAAAGACAGATGGGTGAATTTGGAGACTGGGATTGACATATATACACTGCTCTGTATGAAACAGATAACTGATGAGAACCCACTGTACAGTACAGGGATCTCTATTCAGTGCTCTGTGGTGACCTAAATGGGAAGTGAATCTAAAAACCAGTGGATATGTGTATATGTGTAACTAATTCACTTTGCTGTGCGGCAGGAAACTAATGCAATATTGTAAAGCAACTACACCCCAACAAAATTAATAAAAGCAATTGTGATGAAATTTAGGGGCAGTGGGAGGTAGGATGGGTTTCCCAGTTTGTGCTGGTGGTAACAACCTGCCTGCCAATGCAGAAGCCAGGGCCCCTCTTCCTTCCCTGGATCGGGAAGATGCCCTGGAGGAGGGCACGGCACCCCACTCCAGTGTTCTTGCCTGGAGAATCCCATGGGAAGAGGAGCCTGGTGGGCTACAGTCCATGGGGTCACAAGGACATGACTGAAGGGACAGCATGCACACATGCGTGGGAAGTAGAATGGCCTTAGACTAGCTCAGTGGTGTGGACGCTGCACAGCATCTCAATGGTGTGGGCAATGCACTTTCAGAGATGTTCAAATGTTCAACATGAAGCTGTTTGCACTTCTGAAATATGAAATTTTTCTATCTTAAAGGGTTCATATTGCTGATTCCATTTATATCAAACTGTAGGAAATAAGCAGTCAGACATGACTGAAGCAAACTAGCATGCAGCATGAGTGTAAGAATGGCAAAGCAATCGTAGTGGCAGGAACCAGGTGGTGGCTGCCCAGGGTCAGCGGAGGAGGAACCCTGGGGCATTGGACGAACTTGTTCAGCATTTTCGTGCGGTGATGTTCCAAAACTTATCAAACTGAGCACTTTAACAATGTACAAATGTTACAAATGCTTAAAAAGTCATTTATATCAATTTGAAACTAAAATGAAAAGGAATGAAATTGTTTTAATGATGACAATACAATAACTTGTTAGCTTTTATATTTTCATTTTGTTGATTTTAAAATAAAGCATATCACGTTGCCAACTCTTTCTAAAAAGGCTATGCATGCAATAACAATGCTGAAAATAATGTTACTAATTAGGTGTAATAGTTAACACTCATGAAGTGCTTGGCATGTACTATGAACTATGTAAGCCTTTTATAGTCATAATCTTATTTAATCTTCACAATCAGTCCAGGACAAAAGAACTATTACTATTGTAGATGAAGAAACCAAGAAAAAGAGATGTGAAATATAATAATTTACCCAAGATAACAGCTATTACTTGGAAAACTAAAATCGTTGGCCAAACTGTGTGAAGGAAGAGTCCATGTTCCTAATCACAATTGACACAGAACAAGCAAGGAGTTATATGGCAGGAAAGAGCTCTAGTGAACTAAACTGACACAGTGTCAGGATCGGCGTCACCAAGGGCTCAATGTCAAGGTGGCTCTGCTGAATGCAAGAAGAGGAGTGTTAGGAACATTATTCAGCGTGTTGGAAAAAAAAATGACACAGAATTCAGATAAAGTCACTATGCCTTATGTTCCATTTCTTTAATTATAAAGATGTCTTTTCAAATAGGTTAAAATATCTCTATCTCTGTTTCACTCTCTGTGTTTCCTTGTTTGTCTGCCTCTTTCTCCTTTTACAATTTAACACCTTAAAATTTACAAAATGCCTTTCACGTGTAAATCACCAAGAATGACAGAGTGGGTAAGACATTAAGTAAATATGAACACTGAAAGTGAGGAATTTGACCCTATCATTTATCAGCATTTTGAC
Organism: Ovis canadensis; assembly: GCF_042477335.2. Classification (NCBI taxonomy): domain Eukaryota; kingdom Metazoa; phylum Chordata; class Mammalia; order Artiodactyla; family Bovidae; genus Ovis; species Ovis canadensis. The sequence goes on from NC_091259.1 coordinate 86,968,819, forward strand.
TCTAGATAAGCCTCAACTCCAAGTTGAGGCTTGGAGTTCCTCCCTGTCCTTGATTTTTTCAGTTATTTGATAGCCAAATGCAACTTTTCTATAATTCTCTTCAGTGCATTCTTTACTTCCTGATTCCTCAAGCTATAGATCAATGGGTTTAACATGGGAATCACTACCACATAGAACACCGAAGCAAATTTATCTGTGTTCAGAGAATGGCTTGAATTGGGCAGGAGGTACATAAAAATGATTGTTGCATAAAATATGGTGATGGAGGTGAGATGGGAAACACAGGTAGAAAAGGCTTTTTGCCTTCCTTCAGCAGAACGGATCCTCAGAATGGCAAAGAGGATAAAGATGTAAGAAATGACCACGATCAGTAGAGAGCAAAGGGTGTTGAGTCCAGCAATGATTAACAGCATCAGCTCTTTGACGTGAGTGTCAGAGCAAGCCAGCGCGACCAAGGGAACGTCATCACAGTAGAAGTGGTTGACCCTATTGGAGCTACAGAAAGACAAGAGGAATGTTGCGACTGTCTGCGCAAGACCCACAGCGAATCCGTAAATATATGTGCTAGCAATGATCCGAATACAGAGTCTTTTAGGCATGAGGATGGCATACAGTAAAGGGTTGCAAATGGCAACATACCTATCATAGGCCATGATTGAGAGCAAATACTGTTCACAAACCACAAATGTAATGAAGCAGCACAGCTGAATGGCACACACATAAAATGTTATTCTGTTAACTTCACACAGAAAACTCACCAAGGTGTTTGGGGTGACAGACGAAGTAAAAGAAAAATCAATAAAAGCCAGGTGGCTGAGAAAAAAATACATGGGTGTGTGAAGCTGCGGGCTGACTTGTATTAGCACAATCAAACCAAGATTACCCAGGACACTAGCAAAATAGATTACTAGGAATACACCAAAGAGAGTGGCTTGAAGTTCTGGATTATCTGTGAGTCCCAAGAGGATAAACTCAGACACTGCAGAATAATTGCCTTTTGCCATAGTAGAGATTTAACAATAAATTTTTGTTTTTTACAATAAAACCCCCTAGAGCACACAGTCTGAGTATTCTTGTCTCCCTTAGAGATAATCAAGCAGATGATGGGAACTGATTCTGCTCCACCCTGATCTTACATTGAACACATTCCAAGGAGACTCTCCATGCAAATCTGATTTCAGAATGAAGTGATTTGTTCTCTGCAGAATTTCCAAAGTATGAAATTCTATGAGGTTTGGAAAGATAGAAAGATGGCCTTCTATTTAAAATCTAACATAATTGAATAATTTATCTATTTTTAATAAAATAAAATAAAGATAGAGTTATTTGAGCACAAATAATTTTTTAATTGTTGAAATACTTTAAACAAACATACTAATTCTTTGAAAATTTTAATTAACAGAAAACAATAAATTTAAAAAATAATTTCAGAAGGAGTAGCATGAAAGGTAAATTTAAATTCTGACCATCTTTATATCAACTGTTTCAGGATGTTATTTTATTCTGTTCTCTTACTATGACTTCTAGTTTTCTTTCAATTACTATGTAATATTTGGGAATTAAAGGGAGAAAAGCCCTTAGAAACATAGATAGTCTTGCTTTTTCTGAAATATGCATAGGATGATTAAAAATACATTAAATAATTTAGAAAACATATTTATCAAGTGGCTCCTAACATCTAAATGCAAAACAGGAGAAGAAAAAAATCAAGATAATTTTGTATTACTAAAAGCCAATTTCTGGTTTATTAAAAGAAATAGCTTTTAATGATCTTCATTTAAGCAGAGATGTTTGATTTTTTAAATTTTTCTACTACTTCATCTCAGATTATCTTTCAACTATCAACTAGTGATAAGCTATCATCATCTTCATTTTCAGATATGGAAGCTGAGAGTGAGAGCTTGAACCCTCTTGCTGTTTCATGATTAGTGTGGGGTGAAGCAAAATAGCTCATGAACTAGTTCTGGACTCCCTGACCTCAATTCATAGTTTATAGAAATGAACTCTTTTCATAGAGGCAAGAATTTCCCCATTAATCAGAAAATTTTGGAAAGGTGATCTCTAAGTCTGTCCACCTTAAGTGCTTAAAACAGTGCCTTTCATGCAGTAGGTGCTAAGTGAGTAAATTTTAGCTCTTAAAATGGGCTTCCCACATGGCAGTGCAGTAGCAAAGAATCCTCCTGCTAATGCAGGAGATGTGGGAGACAAGGGTTGGATCCCTGTGTTGGAAGGTCCCCTGGAGGTGGAAATGGCAACTCATTCCAGTATCCTTACCTGGAGAATCCCATGGACAGAGGAGCCTGGCAGGCTACTGTCCATGAGTCAGACATGAATGAGCACGCACACATGGTTTTTCATTCCATCAGTATTAACAGTATTCAGATTTAGGCTTATTCTCAAAAGAAAAGACTGTGCAATCCCATCACACCCATGACTGTAGCTTATTCTTTTTGCAATATTTTGAGATCTTTTTCCACTGCCTCATTGACTTGTGATCTCAGATCATTACCTTTCCTGGCTCTTAATTTTTCTAGTATTTATATTTCTCTGATGTGTAGGAGTCTGTGTAGCTCTTGCTCTGATGTTACCAAACTCACCAATATCTTCAGTCATTTTAGTTTCCTTTCTTTAAACTGAAACTTGGATCATCCTTGAAAACGTATTTCCCTCCAGGATTCCAAAGTCTGTTCCGTTTGAAACTATGCACATATGTTAAATCTGGCAGGTGAAATAAGGCATTGTTCATGTTGGAACATTCTTTCCTGTTTTTTTGGTATGTCTTGCATTCAGGTACACTTCCCTGATGCTTAGAGGCTTGTCCCCATATTCACTGCCATCATATATGCATCCATTCTTGAAGGCTGTGGTATTGATGCCATCATGTTTATCTTCCACAAATTTGCCATCAGCATCACGAACACCACTTATTTCGTACCTTGGCTTCTTTGATCCTCGATCTTGGAATCAGGGACCCCACTGCTATCCCACTTGAGCATCTTACTCCCATGATTCCATTTTGAAGCTTGTTTTATGTGACAATTGATAAAATAGTAGCTATCCAAAAAAAAAAAAAAAACTTATCCTATGACCACAACTTTCTGAATTTTCCTTTCACATCAGTTATGACACTGAAATGTTTTATGTATCCACTCAATCACTTTAACCCTAAGTATCCTTTACCTACTGTCGCCTCCTTTATTCAAAGCTCACCCTAAACAGCTTAGACTCTGTGATCAATTGCTGCAATGACTATTCACAACATAAAAATTCTCTTTCTAATATATAAACTTATATTTTGGTTCTCAAGCTGCTTTTTTCATCCCATATGTTCATCCTCTACTAATTTATTTGATCTTCCCCATCAGTTTAAAAACAAGATACATGCTGAAATCGTTACTAATGACCTGTGACTTCTTTTCCTTTCCCTCTATCCATCAACCCCTCTCCTCTTCATTCTTTGAGTACTAAACATCCTGGAAAGTCACTTGCTTCATCTTTAGCATTTAGATATCAACTTGTATCCTGAAATTGTTCTCACCATAATTGTAATACAATTACTCATTCCAAGTTCCCCAACAAGCTCCTTCTTCCCGTAGGCAGTGGAGACTTCTTTCCTGATGTCTCTGTAGCCCCAGATATCGTTCACACTGGTTTTCATGAAAACCATTGTTTTGGTTTGGCTTGGTTTGCAAGTCATCAGAATCCCATCTTTCTGTCCACTTTTGCTCTTTTTGGTGGCTCCATCCCCTGTGTTTATGTTTTTTTTTTTTTTATTCCATTCATTAGGTTTTCCTTTTATTTTTTTTTTAATTTTAAAATCTTTAATTCTTACATGCATTCCCAAACATGAACCCCCCTCCCACCTCCCTCCCCATAACATCTTTCTGGGTCATCCCCATGCACCAGCCCCAAGCATGCTGCATCCTGCGTCAGACATAGACTGGCGATTCAATTCACATGATAGTATACATGTTAGAATGGCATTCTCCCAAATCATCCCACCCTCTCCCTCTCCCTCTGAGTCCAAAAGTCCGTTATACACATCTGTGTCTCTTTCCCTGTCTTGCATACAGGGTCGTCATTGCCATCTTCCTAAATTCCATATATATGTGTTAGTATACTGTATTGGTGTTTTTCTTTCTGGCTTACTTCACTCTGTATAATCGGCTCCAGTTTCATCCATCTCAACAGAACTGATTCAAATGAATTCTTTTTAACGGCTGAGTAATACTCCATTGTGTATATGTACCACAGCTTTCTTATCCATTCATCTGCTGAGCAACTAGAAAAGGAAGAGTTGGAGAACCCCAGAGTTAGTAGAAGGAAAGAAATCTTAAAAATTAGGGCAGAAATAAATGCAAAAGAAACAAAAGAGACCATAGCAAAAATCAACAAAGCCAAAAGCTGGTTCTTTGAAAGGATAAATAAAATTGACAAACCATTAGCCAGACTCATCAAGAAGCAAAGAGAGAAAAATCAAATCAATAAAATTAGAAATGAAAATGGAGAGATCACAACAGACAACACAGAAATACAAAGGATCATAAGAGACTACTATCAGCAGTTGTATGCCAATAAAATGGACAACGTGGAAGAAATGGACAAATTCTTAGAAAAGTACAATTTTCCAAAACTGAACCAGGAAGAAATAGAAAATCTTAACAGACCCATCACAAGCACGGAAATTGAAACTGTAATCAGAAATCTTCCAGCAAACAAAAGCCCAGGTCCAGATGGCTTCACAGCTGAATTCTACCAAAAATTTCGAGAAGAGCTAACACCTATCCTCCTCAAACTCTTCCAGAAAATTGCAGAGGAAGGTAAACTTCCAAACTCATTCTATGAGGCCACCATCACCCTAATACCAAAACCTGACAAAGATGTCACAAAAAAAGAAAACTACAGGCCAATATCTCTGATGAACATAGATGAAAAAATCCTCAACAAAATTCTAGCAATCAGAATCCAACAACACATTACAAAGATCATACACCATGACCAAGTGGGCTTTATCCCAGGGATGCAAGGATTCTTCAATATCCGCAAATCAATCAATGTAATTCACCACAGTAACAAATTGAAAAATAAAAACCATATGATTATCTCAATAGATGCAGAGAAGGCCTTTGACAAAATTCAACATCCATTTATGATAAAAACTCTCCAGAAAGCAGGAATAGAAGGAACATATCTCAACATAATAAAAGCTATCTATGACAAACCCACAGCAAACATTATCCTCAATGGTGAAAAATTGAAAGCATTTCCCCTAAAGTCAGGAACAAGACAAGGGTGTCCACTTTCACCGCTACTATTCAACATAGTTCTGGAAGTTTTGGCCACAGCAATCAGAGCAGAAAAAGAAATAAAAGGAATCCAAATTGGAAAAGAAGAAGTAAAACTCTCACTGTTTGCAGATGACATGATCCTCTACATGGAAAACCCTAAAGACTCCACCAGAAAATTACTAGAGCTCGTCAATGAATATAGTAAAGTTGCAGGATATAAAATCAACACACAGAAATCCCTTGCATTCCTATACACTAATAATGAGAAAGTAGAAAAAGAAATTAAGGAAACAATTCCATTCACCATTGCAATGAAAAGAATAAAATACTTAGGAATATATCTTCCTAAAGAAACTAAAGACCTATATATAGAAAACTATAAAACACTGATGAAAGAAATCAAAGAGGACACTAATAGATGGAGAAATATACCATGTTCATGGATTAGAAGAATCAATATAGTGAAAATGAGTATACTACCCAAAGCAATTTACAAATTCAATGCAATCCCTATCAAGCTACCAGCCACATTTTTCACAGAACTAGAACAAATAATTTCAAGATTTGTATGGAAATACAAAAAACCTCGAATAGCCAAAGCAATCTTGAGAAAGAAGAATGGAACTGGAGGAATCAACTTGCCTGACTTCAGGCTCTACTACAAAGCCACAGTCATCAAGACAGTATGGTACTGGCACAAAGACAGACATATAGATCAATGGAACAAAATAGAAAGCCCAGAGATAAATCCACACACATATGGACACCTTATCTTTGACAAAGGAGGCAAGAATATACAATGGAGTAAAGACAATCTCTTTAACAAGTGGTGCTGGGAAAACTGGTCAACCACTTGCAAAAGAATGAAACTAGATCACTTTCTAACACCGCACACAAAAATAAACTCAAAATGGATTAAAGATCTAAATGTAAGATCAGAAACTGTGTTTATGTTTTAATTAAAGCATTACTTTATATTTCATTCCTAAGCCATCCTGGGTCATTTTTTGCACACTCTTGTGAAGCTCTCATCAAATGTTCTGGGGATGGTTGTCACCTTTGTGTCACAAAAGTCTAAATTTCTAGGCCAGATTTTGCCTCTGATCTCTAGGTATATATTCAAGAGATTCCCAGACAACTTCATTTAGGTATTCCCACAGTACCTAAATATAGCATTTTCAAAAAAGAATTCAGCAATTCAAAAACCATCCTATATTTTTCATCTACTTTGAAGCATGCATTTTCTAACTCAGCAAGTGGTGTCATCTTCCAGCCAGTTATTCAGGCACAAAGCCAAGAAAATATGCTTCATATATCTTTCTCAACTCCACTGATAAAAATTAGATATTGAACATACTAATTATCTAACGTATTTTTTTTTCAAACCTGTCTACTTGTAATTTAGGCCTCTATCACAACTTATTATATTGTTGTCCAAACATTTATCTTATCCATCCTTTCTCTGTTCATTGTAACTAGGTTGTACTTTCTAACATGCAAATCATAGCTTACTATTTCCTATTGACATAGGATAGAGTCCAAAAGGTTGGCTAACTTAACCTTTGATAAGCAACCCCTTCTTTTCAGACTAGTCTCACTTCTTGTGACATTTTTCATGTAATTCCCAGGCTTCAGCCATCATGTGTACTATCTGTCTCTCAGATGTGGTCATGAATTTTGTACATAGTTAAAGCAGAATCCCTTCCTTCTGTCTTTACAATCTAGTTGGCTTTATCTTTCTATGTATCCATCAGATCTCAGGTGAAATTTCACTTCTTCCTAGAAGTGTTTCATTACTTCTCAAGTGTTACGTCTAACAATTTATTCACCTATTAATTGTTTTGTAAAATAATCTAAATTTCACATTTTTGAAAAAAGCTGATAGTTATTTACCTTGCAGGAGCAAGTACTGTTTAGAAACTTCAAATATACTAGTAGAATAATACAACAAATAAATACAAGTTTTGTGTTACCATAAACCTTTTTCTACTATTTCAGTTACCTTGATTTTTCCTCACTGCCTGCTGCCTTTGAGCAACCCACAATGAAACCAAAAAGACATCCAATATACCTTGTGGCAAACTCTGTGAATGTCAACAACATTTAACATTACTTAACTATAGTGAGTATATTTTGTAGTATTTGTTGGTCCCTCCAGAATGTGTTCCCTGTGTTGCATAATTTTAAGCAATTTCTGAACAAAACAATGTAATGATGTCTCACAGCATAAACAATCATTATGGCTAATCTTCTGGGACTCAGTTTGCTTAACAGACAGGGATTGATCACTTGAAATTTCAGATCATTCTGCTGAATTTAAGTAAAATAAAACAATAATTACTAGCAAAGATGATTTTAACACTTGGGAAAACAACTCAGAAATGTTTAACTGTTTTTATTTACTTTTTATTCTTTAGTATGAGCTTTATTGGGGTTTGCTGGGGCACTAGTGGTAAAGAACTCTCCTGCCAATGCAAGATACATAAAAAACAGGAGTTCAAACCCTGGGTCGGGAAGATACCCTGTAGGAGGACATGGTAACCCACTTCAGTATTCTTGCCTGGAAAATCCCTTGGACAGACGAGTCTGGTGGGCTACGGTCCACAGGGTCACAAAGAGTCAGACACTATTGAAGTGACTTAGCACTCATACATGAACATGAGCCTTATTAAAGTTTTAATTTTATAAGAAGTCAGTGCACATTAAAGCAGTGAGTTAACTTTGCTGTTGGACTGTGCAAGGCTAACGAGTAATAGTTTATAGTGCACCAAAGATCCAGCCCTACATCTGCAACCCACTCAATTATCTGTTGGGTTGTAAGGAATGATAATTAAGCCATGAGTTCAGAAGCTTGGAGGGATATTTAGTTCAGTCTCAGAAAATTGTTGTTTGAACATTCTGTTCAAAGAAGAAAATAATTTAAAATTAACTTTATTTTTTCTTGAAGTCTAATAGAAAGCACTTAAAGGCATGCAAATCAGAGGTAAATGAACACTTCTTTTGTTCAAACTCTGTAACAAATTCTCCGCATTCCACACATGTAGAGTGATAAATAGAAAAACATACAGATAGAAAATTCATAGACAATGCTTATTACAAAGAAAGAAAGAACAGTTATCATTAAATATGGACATTTTATCCTAAGAAGACTGTTATGATTTTTATAACACCATTTTCTCTAGTAGAATAAAAGTGTAAATGGCAAAGGACCTTAAACATAAATTGTACAGAAGTCATTATATTTGTTTACATTTTATTTCTAACCAATCTGTACTGATTTAACTTCGTGGTTTTTCTTAGAGGCTTGGTAGAAATTCAAGAAAGTTTAAAAGAGATCTATCATGTATGGCAAAACCAATACAATATTATAAAGTAATTAGCCTCCAATTAAAATAAATAAACTTAAAATAAATAAATTTAAATTAAAATAAATAAATCAATAAAAGAAAAGGAGGAAAAAAAGAGATCTATCAGCATGAACAAGGCTATGAGTGTCTAAAATACATTCCTCAATTATTTTAGGAAAGTATTTTAAACATTTTCCTTCTGTCAAAATCATAAAATCTATCTTCAGGATTTCTTATTAGAGTTCATTTCACTTCAAAGTTTTTTGCAATTCATTCTATGATCACTATTGCTTCAACTATCTAATAACTTTTTTAAAGAAAACCCCCAAGTTTTAGAGACCTGAAGCAACAATGATTTATTATCTCTCATAATCTTGTGGGCTACGTACAATCTCTCTCCACACTGAGGTGTCAGCTGGGCAGTAGGCTGGCTGTATGGTCCGTGAAGACCTCAGTCACATGGCTGATATTATATTTGATGAGGCTGACAGCTGGATGTGGTCCATGTGATGAGTGTCTGGCTTGGGCTTCCAATGAAGATATGGTGGTTGAATTCAAACATTTAAAATTTCCCTGGAAAAAAGTTCTAGCCTTGGAAGTTGTACACTTTTAAGCATTCTATTGAATAAGGCAGGTCACAGGGATGATAGCTCTCAGCTACATGTTGGATATTTCTAAAGACTACCAGATTTGATTTAATCTCAGAAAGAGTATCTTCTGCAAATAATCCAAAGATGTTGGAAATATCTGGGTTGGAAAAGACTGATGTTTGAGTCTCTGGAAAACTGAAATCAGCATTACTGCACAGGCCCTGGAGAAAAGCCAGACCTACTGATGAAGAAATAAAATGGTTTTCTGTGTTCTAGCACACCCCAGCAGAAACTAAGTGCCAGATGATGAGACAGCAAGTAAATATTCAGCATCTGCTGCTTATTCTGTGCTGGGTATTACAGGATCCACCAACTCAAATTTCGGTCCAGCCCAGTAGAAATCCATCAATTGGAAGTCATTTGCTTACAACCCGGTTAAATTAGGTTGAGATTTTAGTAACAAATTGTTTATATTGCCTATCTTTGCCACACAGACCCCCACACAGTTCATGCTATAGTTTAATAAGCTAGGAGTTTCAAATTAAGAGGTCCCAAATAATATTTGGACCTTAAGAGGGTCCAAGGAAAAGGTTCCAAATAAGACTGGAGTGGCAACAGTGGTAGCGAATCTGCCTGCCAGTGCAAGAGATGCAAGAGATGGGGGTTCAGTTCCTAGATCGGGAAGATTTCTTGGAGTAGAAAATGACAACCCACTGGAAAATTCCACTAACAGAAGAGCCTGGCAGGCTACAGTCCAAGGAGCCACAGAGTCTGACATGACTGAGCACACACGGAAATAAGATTTGAGCCAAGTGCAAAGAAGGGCTTTTACACCATGTAGGAAACAGAGGTGATCCTGAATGATAGCGGTGAGAGGAGTTCATCTCAGCGGGTAGAACATGGTCTTCTGTTCCAAACAGTGAGAGTGTGGCCTGAAGGTCATGGCCACTCTCTGACCCATAGATGGTGATAAGTAGCCCCGGACACTTGCTTATGGGACTGAGGCTATTAAGTGTCCGAGAACAGCATTTGAAGAAGAGGACTTTAGATGAACTTGTGAAAGGCACAAAGCATGCCGATTTAATTTTTATTATTATTTTTTTAACTACTAAGGAGTCACTGGGCTTCCCAGGTGGCTCAGTGGTAGAGTCTGCTTGCTAAGCAGGAGACAAGAGTTTGATCCTTGGATCAGGAAGATCCCCTGGAGAAGGAAATAGCAACCCACTGCAGTATTCTTGCCTGGGAAATCCCATGGACAGAGGAGCCTGGTGGGCTACAGTCTGTGGGGCCACAAAGAAGAGAACATGGCTTAGAGACTAAACAGCGAGGAGTAACTACTGCAGAAGAGGTCTGCGCTGATAAGAAGGATTGGAAAACCCATTGCAGGCATAAGCGCCACCTTCCCTTCCCCTCACAGCCCCATGAACACCATGGACAGCATAGCCAGTGTCAGGAATGAAGACCACGTATGTTCCCGAAAACACAGCTCCTTCCTACTGCTGCCAATGCTGAGTGCCCAATCTGTTAGAAGCAGAGACCTATGCCAAGGCCTGAGTGTGGCACCCCTCTTTTGAGATAAAAATCAGAAACACATGATACAACAGTTATATCAGACTCCTTGAATGTTGGACAGGACAGCAGTCCGTCCTCACTGAATTCAATATGTTGAAAAGGAATATTTCTTCCCAAGACCCATTATCCTAGGATATGTCATCTTGCAATAGCTTAAAGGGCATTTTTTTCTTTAAATAATAAGCCATACAATATTCCCTCAGAAGAAATACACTCACTCTACAGCAGTGAAAGTTTGACATGGCCATGGCACATAATGAACGGTCTTAACCGATTATCCCTTGTCGAGACTCAGTTGGCTTGATTGGACTTATGAATGGCAAGCTGACCACACAGCTAAGTCACCAGCTCAGAAAATGATTTGACCGCATTGGTGCACTGTCCTCCATGATACACCGTAGGTAACGAATCGATGAGAACGTAAGTTATAGTGTCCCTCACAGTATGCGATCATGGGTCTGAGAACAAAGACGTGCTAATAGAATGGATGCTTCTCTTCATTACATCCTGTGGCCAATTTTCTGATTTTATGTCTCCTATTCATTCCTATCATATTAGGCTCACTGGATTGTAGGATGAGAATCCCAGAGGGCAAATATTTGCACTAGCAGCTCAATTTGTGTTTTAAGAGACTGGAATCTTTGACTACTTCACACCAACAGGATGGCAGACAAGGAAGGACTTAGTGAGCCAGTTAAGGTGATCAACTCAGATTTACTTAAGAAATAAGGGGTAGCCACGCACAATAGAGCCAGGAAAAATATATATGAAACACAGGAATTCATATGGCATCTTTAGAACTTCTGTGCCCAGTGATAATGCCACTGCTGGTGAGAGACTGCACAAACTATTCATATAAATTAACAAAGATGGGGCAATTAATTTCTCAGTAATCATGCAGAATAAAATTTATGTCACTGCACCCAGAAGTAATCAGTGGAGCTAAAGTGTAGGCTGAACATAAAAGGGACAATGCTTAAATGATCATGTTAAAATGTTCAACCAGGAGAGTTTGTGTGTTTCATACAAAAATAAACACATTTTTTACCATACAAATAAACAATGTATCCAAATGATTTGAAAACATGCATCTACATAAAAATATGCATAAAGATATTTATGTATAATTTATTCATAATTGTTAAAATTTTGAAGTAACCAAGATGTCCTTCAGTAGGTGAACAGATAAATTGTGGTACATCCAGACAAAGGAATCTTATTCAAAGCTAAAAAGAAATGAGCTATTAGCTCTGAAAAGACACAAAGAAAACTTAAATGCACGTTATTAAGTGAAAAAAGACAACCAGAGAAAGCTACATACTATATAGTTACAACTCTATGACATTTTGGAAAAGGCAAAACATCAGAGATGATCAGAAAATCCATGTTTGCCATGGATGAGGGCAGTGGGGATGAGATGAATAGACAGAGCAGAGAATTCTTCAGTTCAGTTCAGTCGCTCAGTCGTGTCCGACTGTTTGCCACCACATGAATCGCAGCACACCAGGCCTCCCTGTCCATCACCAACTCCTGGAGTTCACTCAGACTCATATCCTTCTAGTCAGTGATGCCATCCAGCCATCTCATCCTCTGTCGTCCCCTTCTCCTCTTGTCCCCAATCCCTACCAGCATCAGAGTCTTTTCCAATGAGTCAACTCTTCGCATGAGGTGGCCAAAGTACTGGAGTTTCAGCTTTAGCATCATTCCTTCCAAAGAAATCCTAGGGCTGATCTCCTTCAGGATGGACTGGTTGGATCTCCTTGCAGTCCAAGGGACTCTCGAGAGTCTTCTCCAACACCACAGTTTAAAAGCATCAATTCTTCGGCTCTCAGCTTTCTTCATCGTCCAACTCTCACATCCATACATGACCACAGGAAAAACCATAGCCTTGACTAGCCGGACCTTAGTCGGCAAAGTGATGTCTCTGATTTTAAATATGCTATCTAGGTTGGTCATAACTTTTCTTCCAAGGAGTAAGCATCTTTTAATTTCATGGCTGCAGTCACCATCTGCAGTGATTTTGGAGCCCCAAAAAATAAAGTCTGACACTGTTTCCACTCTTTCCCCATCTATATCCCATGAAGTGATGGGACTGGATGTCATGATCTTCATTTTCTGAATGTTGAGCTTTAAGCCAGCTTTTTCACTCTCCACTTTCACTTTCATCAAGAGGCTTTTTAGTTCCTCTTTACTTTCTGCCATAAGTGTGGTGTCATCTGCATATCTGTGGTTATTGATATTTCTCCTGGGAATCTTGATTCCAGCTTGCGCTTCTTCCAGCCCAGCGTTTCTCATGATGTACACTGCATATAGGTTAAATAAGCAGGGTGACAATATACAGCCTTGACGCACTCCTTTTCCTGTTTGGAACCAGTCTGTTGTTTCATGTCAAGTTCGAAAATAGAGCAGTGAAAATACTCTGTTCAGTAGTGCAATGAGGGATTAAGTCATTACACATTTGACCAGAATCACAGAATGCACAATACCTAGAGTGATACCTAATGTAAATTATGGACATTGTGTGATTAAGATACATCAATGAATATTCATCTATTGTAACAAGTGCACCATTTTGGTGAGTGGTCTTGATAACTGGGAGGTTATGCATCTTTGACAGAAAGGGACATAAGACCAAAGATCTCCATCTCCCTCTCAATTTTGTTGTAAATATAAAACTTCTCTAACAAATAAAGCCTTTCAAAATATGCCCAACCATATAAATATAGCACTGCAAAGATAATAATAAGTTCATTTTACAGACATTTTAAAACCAAAACACTTTAACCAAGCATCATATTATATTTAACTTTGGTTCAACATGGAGGGAAAAATTTACATAGTGTTTATACTATTTGCATAGCTCGTGTCTCTCAAGATAGACTAAAATCCTCAATATTAGAGAGAAATGAGACAAAATTATGGTTTTAAAGTGCTTTATTTTTCATCTCTATTGACAAAGCATTTTATGTTCAAAGAGAATGGATAGTTTCTATCTCATTTTTAGAATCTGACCATTAAAATATTTCTGAGATATCTGCTACGTGCAAGTCAAAATAGGAAAATATCTTTTTTTGAAGGAGGAAATAAGACATAAACAAACTGAGTTACAAAGGACAAAGTCTCCTCTGCCTACTGATATTGAATCATTGTACAAGCATTGATTTAAAATACCCTTAGTCTGTACCCTTATGGTAGAAAGTGAAGAAGAACTAAAGAGTCTCTTGATGAAAGTGAAAGAGGAGAGTGAAAAGGTTGGCTTAAAGCTCAACATTCAGAAAACTAAGATCATGGCATCTGGTCCCATCACTTCATGGCAAATAGATGGGGAAACAATGGAAACAGTGTCAGAGTTTATTTTGGGGGGCTCCAAAATCACTGCAGATGGTCACTGCAGCCATGAAATTAAAAGATGCTTACTCCTTGGAAGAAAAGTTATGACCAACCTAGACAACATATTTAAAAGCAGAGAGATTACTTTGCTGACTAAGGACCATCTAGTCAAGGCTATGGTTTTTCCTGTGGTCATGTATGGATGTGAGAGTTGGACTGTGAAGAAAGCTGAGCACTGAAGAATTGATGCTTTTGAACTGTGGTTTTGGAGAAGAATCTTGAGCGTCCCATGAACTGCAAGGAGATCCAACCAGTCCATTCTGAAGGAGATCAGTCCCGGGTGTTTATTGGAGGGACTGATGCTAAAGCTGAAACTCCAATACTCTGGTCACCTGATGCAAAGAGCTGACTCGTTTGAAAAGACCCTGATGTTGGGAGGAATTGGGGGCAGGAGGAGAAGGGAGACAGAGGATGAGATGGTTGGATGGCATCACTGACTCAATGGGCATGAGTTTGGGTGGACTCTGGGAGTTGGTGATAGACAGGGAGGCCTGGCGTGCTGCAGTTCATGGGGTCGCACAGAGTTGGACATGACTGAGCTACTGAACTGAACTGAAATCTATGCGCAGCATATCTTTAGTAACAACACAATTCTTATTTTTAATTCAAATACATCTTTTCAATAATTTTTCTCAAAGCATTTTTTACCTCCCAATTCCTCAAGCTGTAGATCAGTGGGTTTAGCATAGGAATCACCACAGTATAGAAAACTGAGGCAAATTTGTCTTTATCTAGTGAGTGGCTTGACTTGGGCTGCAGGTACATAAAACTCAGGGTCCCATAATACATAGTAATAGAAAACAGGTGTGAGGCGCAGGTAGAAAAGGCTTTCTGTCTCCCTGTAGCAGAATGGATCCTTATGATGGCAAAGACGATGAATGCATAGGATATGAGAACAATGAGAAGAGAACAGAAGACATTGAATCCTGCAATCGCTAATAACATTAGCTCTTTGACTCGCGTATCAGAGCAGGCCAGAGCAATCAAGGGAACATCATCACAGTAGAACTGGTTGATCACATTAGGGCCACAGAAAACCATGTGGAATGTAGCCACTGCTTGTATGAATCCCACCAGGAATCCATAAATATAAGAGCTAGTGACCATTTGGATGCAGAGTTTCCTAGGCATAAGAACTACATAGAGTAAAGGGTAGCCTATGGCCACGTACCGATCATAAGCCATGACAGACAGCATCAATAATTCCCAAACTGAAAATGTAATAAAGCCACACACTTGAGCGGCACATGCATAAAGTGACATGCTTTTAATTTCACGAAAAGTGTTTACAAGGGTGTTTGGTGTGATGGTGGAGGAACCGTAAAAACCCACAAAAGCCAGATGACAGAGGAAAAAATACATGGGTGTGTGAAGTTGAGGACTCATTTGTATTAGTACAATCAAACCAAGATTACCCAAGGCAGTAATCAAGTAGATCAACAATAAAACACAAAAGAAAATTAGCTGAAGCTCTGGGTTATCTGTGAGGCCCAAGAGGATGAACTCAGTAACTGCTGAATGATTGCTTTCTGCCATGAAATAAATGATTCTCCAGTAAATTCCACCAGAGCACACACTCTGAATAATCTTGACTCTGTAAGGAATGATTAAGTGTGAGAAGGTATCCCTGGCTCTCCAGGATGTTATGCTAAATTCAGTTAAAGTAGAATCTTGATAAGGACTCTGAATTATGTATAAATTTACTTGTGAATTTACTGTAGAAAATATTGGTCTAGGCGGAAATTCCACTAAGAAGCTGTAAAAGAAGAAAGGGAGAATTTCAACTAAAATTTTCTAGACAATACAATAGCAAAGGCTGTGTTGTACTTTTCTTTAAAGGAAAAAAAAACATTCAGGATATAAAGTTGCTTTGATAGCAAATACATAAACATAATTTCTTAAGTTGTAAATTTCTTTCACAGAACTCATTTTATCATTTCATTAGAATATTAAAAAGTTAGCAAAATCAAGCATGGAAAGCATAAGTCAAAAATCAAAATACTAACAGTATGTATCTTTACTAACAGTTTGGTATAATATTAACATTTTCTTCATTTTGCTGATCTTCATATTCTATTTTTTCAATACATACATAATACTGATATTGAGGAAAACTGCATTCTGAAATTCTATGGCTATCTTTTCGGAAAATACACACCAGTGAACAATTTTCCAGATTGTAGAATGTTTTCAAATAATTAAGATATGTTTTTAAGCTCTATCTTGAAGTATCAAATTGTCCCAAGTGAATAGCATTTGGACAGCATTTAGAAAAACCTCATTTCACGGAAGATTGATACAGACCCAAGGTGGATTCTCAGTGCTCAAAAACTGGTACAACTGAATTTGTTCCCATCCTTTCTTAACAGGGCAGAGGATAAGTTAACATGATTTTCCTTTATCACTGTATCGTCTCAGGTTACTTCACATACTCCTTAAAACACGACAAAATAAACATGAGAACTCCTCCCGTGTTAAATTTGGATTGACATCCCCTTGAAAACTTATCTTGGTTATTCCTTTCTCTTTCTGTTCCCATCACCAATTTTCAACCAAACTTATTGGAACAGGTATCTGTCCCCAATTTCTCAAATATATTTGTAACTATTTTCAGTCGCTAAGTTGTGTCTGAATTTTTGTGACCCCATGGACTGCAACATGCCAGGCATCCCTGTCCTTCACTATCTCCCAGAGTTTGCTCAAATTCATGTCCTTTGAGTCATTGATGCCATCCAAACATCTCATCCCATCTCAACTTCTCCTCTTGTCCTCAATCTTTCCCAGCACCAGGGTCTTTATCAATGCGTCTACTCTTCACATCAGGTGGCCGGAGTATTGCAGCTTCAACTTCAGCATCAGTCCTTCCAGTGAATATTCAGGGTTGATTTCCTTTAGGATTGACTGGCTTGATCTTGCAGTCTAAGGGACTCTCAAGAGTCTTCTTCAGCACAACGCAGCCTTCTTTATGGTCCAACTCTCACATTTATACATGACTATTGGAAAAAATGATAGCTTTGACTATACAGACCTTTGTCAACAAAGTGATGTCTCAGCTTTTTAATATGCTGCCTAGATCTGTCATAGCTTTTCTTCCAAGAAGCAAGCATCTTTTAATTTCAAGGCTGCAGTCACCATCCACAGTGATTTTGGAGCCCAAGAAAGTAAAATGTGTCAGTTTCCACTTTGGGGCTACTCCAATGAGTCGAACATGACTGAGTGACTAAACAATGACAACACTAACAGTTTATCCCTTACACAATTTTCAAATCTGCTCATATTTATTGCTTTATTGGTCCAAGCACAATGATGCTTTGTTTATTTTTCTTTTGCAAATGAAACCTAACTTTTAGTCTTGTCCCCAGTCAGTCATTGTTCTCTGTTCCTCAATTATCAGCTTATATGAAATTTTACAGAAACTTTATTCTCATTTTGTCCTGATGAAATCCTTCAGTATCTCCCCATTGCCATTTGGATAAATTTCAAGCTCTTTCTAACATAGCTCTTGAAAACTTCATTTCTGCATCTCAGACCAGGTGCCTCCTGAAACATTTTTTATCTAGTTTTTATGTCACAGGTATTCCAAATTGCTCTATATATTTAAGTAGGAGACAAAATCTTACACATGCTCTATTCTCTTCCTAGAACGCTTTTCTTCTGCCATCATTCTTTTTATCTGCCTGATTATCCTTCTGCTTAGTTTTCTCTATTCTATTGAATCATTTCCTCTTAGAGGATTTCAAAGCAGCTTAAGTCCCCCTCTTATACACATTTTTGCAGCCACTAATTCCTTCATAATGCTTAAACCACACTATATTGAAGACAGCCATTGATATGTCTATAGCACATCCTAAGCTTCAACTCCTTTTGGCAAGCAATGATATTTCTATCTTATATTCAATTTAATCATTACCTCCAACTGTACCTAGTATACAGAAGATGGCCAATAATTATCCTTAAATGATTAAATGGATAAAAGATATATTTTTGTATGTCCAAATTGTTTCCCCCAAAAACGGGATTGAGCACATTTTTCTACTACCTGATGCCTTTCAATATTCAACATGTCATCATTCAATTCAACAACAAACCTCTAAATAGTTCAGTGTACCTGAAAAGAATCTTTGTGAGGCCAGTAACATTTTAAATTACCTGGGTATTTAGGAGACAACTTTGTATTTTGTGTATGTAGTCCCTCAGGGAGATTTCTTTCTGTACTACGTTCTTTTTAACAAACACTGAAAGACAATATAATTATACATACAAGAACATAATTATTTAATGTCTAGTAACCGGGAAAAAACTGTTTCCCTTGAAACGGTAGGTCACTTTTTCAGCTATGTTTAGTTAAAGAATCCAGAGTAAAGGAAAATTTTAATGATCTCTCTTGGGATAACAGCTCGATTAGCTGCTATGTCTGCTGTGATTACTTGTTCTGAAGTCTGTCACAATGGCTTTCTATTAAAATTATAAGTTTATTTAAATTAAATGTGACATCTATGGGCCTTGTATTTCGTTTTTGGAAACCATTGGATAAAAACGACTTTCCCAATAAGTAACTTCTGAGATTAATGTTCAAATCGACATTATGATTGACATTTCCATTCAGCTGCAAAGATTAAAATAATATTCATTTATTTCTCTTCAGTATTTAGAAGACAAAACACACCAATCATAGGTCAATTGACATTTCACAAAACTATATGGACCACTCCATTCACGACTTGCTTTAGATGTAGAGCCGGATGATACCACATGTCTAAGCAGAAAAGACATTAAGAGTTTTGTTCACATAATGGGGCTTTCTAGGGAAAGGAGGGTGAAGTCCCAATCTGACCTGAAAATATGGCTAGGAGGAGCCAGTAATGGTTACGGGGCTTGAAGTTTTTTATTGTGATGAGTGAGTTGGACTGAGTGAGGGTTCCCATGTGCAAGAAAAGACTTGCAGGGTTTGAATCTTCTGCAAAGGAAGGAGCAGTGGGTTCCTTACTCCAGTTATGGACTACAAGGACACAAAGTGGTGAGGCTGGAGAGCTGTAACTGGTCAAGCAGCAAAAGACAGACTTAGACACTGCTCTCCACACCTCTTTTTTTTCATCAGGCTCCCCGTCCTGTGATATCAGAGATGAATTTTATAATCATGCATTTGGATACATCTT
Source organism: Ovis canadensis (assembly GCF_042477335.2). Lineage (NCBI taxonomy): Eukaryota > Metazoa > Chordata > Mammalia > Artiodactyla > Bovidae > Ovis > Ovis canadensis. Next base: position 86,988,162 of record NC_091259.1, read on the forward strand.
TTTCTGTCCCAAATAAGGAAGACTCTTTCTGTGATATAGGGTAAGATTATTTGTGCAATAAAACAAAGGGAGTTGACTGAGGTTTGGACAAAGGCACCCAAGAGGATGTGCCCTTAGGCTGCTCCAGGCCTTTCTGGTGAGCAGGCACAGCCAGTGGACTCAGCGTCCTGACATGAGTCCCTCAGGAGCCTGTACCAGGAGTCTGTGAAGTGAGCCTGGACAATATCTGACCATGTCCCGGCACAGAGTCTGTCAGCTTGTCAGCTGGAATCTCCCAGGCCATGCCCAGCACACGCTGGTTCACTAGTGGTCTGCCATGGGAAGAAGGAATGACACCCAGGTTGAGGAATGGCAATACTCGGAGCCCACAACCAACAACCAGCCCTGAGCATGACCAGCCTCCTGAAGCTGCCCTGTCTGCAGAGTTAGAGAGGGCCCACCCATCCTCAAGCAGATGCTCGTATCCAGGGAGCCTTAGTCAGAAGCTTGTTTTATGTATTTATTTATTTTCTTTTTGATGAAGCAAAGGTGTTTTAATCAACATGGTGTGAGTATATATACTGTCTTATAAGGTAGTTATTCTCAACAAAGATAAAGATTAAAATTCCAGACTTACAAAACATAGGCAATCCATATTAAAGAGAGAGAGAGAGTTCTAAACAATCACTTTTACCATATGGTTCACAAGAAGGAAGAGGGTACTTATCACTGTATAGAAAAACTAATGAAGGAAATGCCTGGATTCTTCAGCCCCCAGGAGAGGCTTGCCTCTCCCCTTAATTCCTGACTATTCAAGAATTAATAAGGAGCAGAGAATTCTTGGGGAGACTGGTGGGCTGCCCTCTATGGGGTCGCACAGAGTTGGACACGACTGAAGTGACTTAGCAGTAGCAGCTTAGCAAACAATTAATTCCTGACAGATCCAAAACAGCACACAGGAAGCCTCCTGTTAAATGCTTCCTAGAGAGTTCCCCCTATTTTATTATATTTGTAAAAAAAAGGTCTTGACCAAATGAGTTTGGTTAGTATTAACCAACCTTATAGAAAGGTGACGGTAAACAACAAATATAATTATCAAGACAATCACCAAAGTTATAGTTCCAGACCCAATACTTTGAAACCATCTTCGTGGGTCTAGCCCAGGTAATTTGTTCAGCTAAAGTTTCCAAATTAGGGGAAGAGGGCAGATTTTTAGAAAAAGTTTTAAAGATTTTTTTACAGTAATTGTACATTCAGAGAGGTATTATCATGTATATTTTGTAAATGAAATTTGATTTGTTCCCAGTTGTAGGCACTATGATTGAATTGAACAGGAATAACACAAAATTGAGTAGCTTAAAGAAACAGAGGAATTAATACAAGTATATAGTTTGCAATTAATACAAGTTACAGAACGTAAAAGTCTTATTAAATTGTAAATTTTCTATGGCTATAACAAAAGGAAGTGGGACACAGGCCACGACTGGTGCCTATGAAATGTCCGGTCCAAGTTCCAAGTTCTTCTGTGCTCTGGTGCTCACAGCAAGTTTCCAAATAGCCCATTGTTCAGGCCCACTCTGTTTATCAAGGATGATCCTAGGACGAGGTGGGGCTAATCCATGGTCAAGCCACTCAAGAAGTCCTTTGTCATAGTAATGTTCCATCGTAGTGTCAGTGACCTTCCATATCACACACAGTGTTGTTAATATCCTCTGAGCAGGCAGATAACCACATACCATTGGGTCCCCAGTCAACAATTGTATGATTAGACACAAACATTGATTTTCTTGACTTGGTTTGACATTTGTCCTAAGGAATGGGAGTATAAGTAAAGTTTTTTTGTAAACCCTTTGCATAATTTTCTTTGTTCTTTCCCTAACTCTTTTCCGAAAGTCTCAGTAGTATAAGCATGGTTAACAGACAAAGAAAGGGCAGTAAATAATCCAAGCAATGTCTGAAAGTCTTCTTTTGGAGGCAGGACGAAAGCCCAAGTTTGTCAGCTGACGTTTTTGCACAATTATGCTGGGCCCATGCACAAGCTAAGGACTTCAAGCCTAAAGAAATGTTAATTAGTTTTCTTTCCTGCCCAAGGTGTGAGGGCCCTTTCCTGTTCTAGGGAGAAAGCATATGCATAGAGTCATTAGTTGAAATGATTGGTCCTCTCTCCTTCCATTCGATCACCTGTAATAGAGGGGGGTTGGGTATTAGTCAGACGCGGGGGGTGGGGGTGGGGAGGGGGGAAGGTACAGGCCAAAAGACTGAGCATTGCCAGGAGAATGTATTCAGGACTCGGAGGCAATCCCTGTTAAGACACCAAATTTTCAGCTTGATTAGTAGGGTTTTATTTGTCTCCAAGTGAGGAGATCATCGGGGTGATGCTGCTAAGGGCGGTGCTTTCTGGAGTTCTTTAGAGCAGACACAGCCCATATTGGCTCCAGTACTCTTGCCTGGAAAATCCCATGGATGGAGGAGCCTGGTAGGCTGAAGAGTTGGACACGACTGAGAGACTTCACTTTGACTTTTCACTTTCATGCATTGGAGAAGGAAGTGGCAACCCACTCCAGTGTTCTTGTCTGGAGAATCCCAGGGACTGGGGAGCCTGGTGGGCTGCTGTCTATGGGATCGCACAGAGTCGAACACGACTGAAGCGACTTAGCAGCAGCAGCAGCCCATATTGGGATTTCTTCTTCCTGGGGTTCTTGTTTCATCTTCATTTTGAATGCCAGGGGCCCCATTGGGTCCAATCAGCCTCAATAGGCTCTTGGGTCACTCCGTCTGAGAATCTGCCTACGTGTACCAAGTCCCTGTTCTGGGCGCCACTTGTTGAGGTCCTTTAATGGAACGGAACCTGGTGGTCTGGAGTCGACGATAAGAAAGTAAAGGAGAGAAAGAGGCTGATATTCCTTGGTTTACACAGAAAGCCAATAAAGCCCCTGCACAGAGCTTGCTGTGTTCACAAAGGCCTCAGGCGCCCTCTAGATGGGGTGAAGGCGCAGAGCACCTTCTCGAGAGGGTCTTAGAAGCCCAGGCAGGAAAGTGAACTCAGAGAGCCTCTGCGCTCCAGGGGATCAGCCTGAAAAAGAGAGGGAGAGAGAGAGAAAGACACGGGGACCAGAGCTCTGATGGAGCAAAGGTCAGGAGCTTGTTTTAAATGAAACATTCTGAATTCCTTGAAAAAAACTTACTATGTATTAAATATTGTATTTTTGGTTCCTGGGCTGTTGCCAATGTCCTTGCTATTTAGCCTGCCACATAGAAAGTTGCATAGAGAGAGGTTTGTGGCCACACACAGTGGAAGCAAGTAGTGGTTGCTGGTAAATTTGTCTTAGACTTTCTCCAAGTGGGATAAGATGAAGTCCCTGCAATCTAACATATCCTGATGTACTGGATTAACGCCACGAGACAACAGGGAAGGTCACTGAAAAAATTTCAGGTGAAAAGGCATCTGCCTTTCTAAAATATACTACACATTGGGGGAAATTTTCGGGGGCTCGGGTTGGATCCTGAAGAGCATGTTTGAGGTTTATATGAAGGTTGACCTCACCCTGTGTTTTGGAATCTTGTGATTTTGTATACGTTTGCTCTGTCATATCCGGTTCTTTGCAACCCCGTGGAATGTAATCCACCAGGCTCCTCTGTCCATGGAGATTTCCAGGTAAGAATACTGGAGAGGGGTGCCTATTCCAGTGGTAAAGAATATACCTGCAATGCAGGAGATACAAGAGTCATGGGTTTGATCCCTGAGTGGGGAAGTTCCCCTGAAGGAGGAAATGGCAACCCACTCCAGTATTCTCGCCTGGAGAATCCCAAGGACAGAGGAGCCTGGTGAGCTACAGTCCATGGGGTCAGAAAGAGACAGAACTAAAACAACTGAAAACACATGCAGGCATATACATGTAACCTCCCTTTTCTTGTGCTGTGTGTATGCAGACGTGGAAATATAATGTTGTACACTTGAAACTTATATAATATTATAAACCAATGTTACCTTAATAAATAAAGAATGTAAACACATCAGTTCTTTTTATGCTAACAGGAATTGTGCCTTCAAGCAAGAGACTGTATCATAAACCATTTTTAAAACTTATTTCAGCTTTGAATTACCTTTTATAGATCATCACCATGAGTCTATAATATCTTGAAATATACTTGAGAAGACTCATCTTAGGAGTACACAGCACATAGTACACACTGTGTACTATGCAGATGCAGTGGAATCTGTGGAAGTGACGCGGAATCTGACAGGTGGTGGCTATGATTTAAGCCTTCTCTGCTTGGGCCAGGAGGCACAATAAAAATGAAACAGTGGATACAAAGGTTGGTTTTCCTCTGTAATACTTGACCTCCCAACATGAAGTAGTGAAACTGAGTCTAAAACAGCTGTATTTATCCTCCTAACTTAAAAGAGTTGAATACTTGAGAAAAGAACTTGATATATTCATTACTTTGGCTATAATTTTAAGGCTGATCATAAAGTTACTAACAAATATACAGCCATTTAAAAATATTGTACAAAATTGCAATTTAAAGTTTTCTAAGAAAGTATGGTATATTGCTTTGTGACAGATTGTGACAAATGAAAACTACAATCTTAGTAATAAGCCCTTATAAAACAAAAGGCAATTGTGTTAAAATAAACTTTTACACAACAGAGAAGATGCATGAATTGTTTTGTTTATTTTCTTAAGGAAAGATATATTACTTTTAAGTATTACTGGCAAGAAGTTATAGCCTTTTAAAGTTACAAAGGATTATGAACCAGAACATCAAAATAAGAAATATGTTAAAAATATTATTCAGTTAAAGCATTAAATTAAAATTAAATAGCAAATGCTAGATGACTTATTTAACTTTTTATTTTGACATAAATTCAGAGTTTCAAGAAAACATGCTTATATATTACAAAGAATTCGGGTACAACCTTCGCCCATATTCCTTAAATATTAACCATTTTAACACGTTTTTTTTCTTTTAACTCTTTGATTGTCAAAGACATGATGTCTCTTTATTTTATATACTATTTTTTATAACATTTATTGTCTTCTCTCCAATTATATAAACAATACTTTTCATTGCCCACAAATTGAAACACAGAAAAACCTAAAGTAAAAATTAACCATCACCTATAATCTGCATTCTTAGAGATAACCTTCATTTGCTTTTACCCCAGTGCCTACTTTTTCTTTTCTTTTTTTTTTTTTTAAGTTGAATTATAGAATACTCATTGAAAGGAGTGATGCTGAAGCTGAAGCTCCAGTGTTTTGGTCATCTGATGTGAGAGTTGGACCATAAAAAAAGCTGAGAGCTGAAAGATTGATGCTTTGAAACTGTGGTGTTGGAGAAGACTCTTGAGAGTCCATTGGACTGCAAGGAGATCAAACCAATCCATCCTAAAGGAAATCAGTCCTGGTTACTCATTGGAGGGACTGATACTGAAGCTAAAGCTCCAATAATTTGGCCACCTGATGCAAAGAACTGACTCATTTGAAAAGACCCTGATGCTGGGAAAGATTGAAGGCAGGAGGAGAAGTGGACAACAGAGGATGAGATGGTTGTGTGACATCATCGACTTGATGGACATGAGTTTGAGCAAGCTCTGGGAGTTGGCGATGGACAGGGAAGCCTGGCGTGCTGCAGTCCATGGGATCGCAAAGAGTCGGACACGACTGAGTGACTGAGGTGAACTGAACTGATGCATATAGTTGACTCATCGGAAAAGTCACTGATTTGAGTAAAGATCGAGGGAAGAAGGAGAAGAGGGCATCAGAGGATGAGATGGCTGGATGGCATCACTGATGCAATGGACTTGAACTTGGGCCAACTCCAGGAGACGGTGAGGGACAGGGAAGCCTGGGGTGTTGTAATCAAGAGGATTGCAAAGAGTCGGACACAACTGGGCAACTGAACAACGATAACAAAATAACTGACTTACAGCACTATGTTGGTTCCATCTGCCCAACATAGTGACTGAATACTCTTACATGTTACGAAATATTTGTCTAGTTACTGTCTGTTCCATGATCTGTCTAGTTACTGTCTGTTACCGTACACACATGTATTGCAATGTAATTGATTATATTGCCCATGCTGGCTGCATTTCAGACAGTGACTCATTTATTTTGTAACTGGAAGTTTGTACTTCTTAAGGTCTCTCACCTAGTTCACACATCTCCCCACTCCACTTTCTTCAAGAAACTACTTATTCTCTGTTTTATTCTGTGTTTTTTTTAGATTTCACATGGCAGTTTAATTGTATGGTATTTGTCTTTTTCTATCTGACATTTCACTTAGCATAATACCCCCTGGTTAACCCACATTGTCACAAATGACAGGATTTCATTCTTTTTTTTTTAATGGCTGAGTAAAATTTCATTTTTTTGGATGGATATTTATGGTACTTTCATAAATCGCTTATTGTAAATAATTCTGCAGTGAACATAAAGGTGTATATATCTTTTCAAATTACTGTCTTGTCTCCTTTAGAAAGACACCCAGATATGGAGTTCTGATCACATGACATCTACTATTAATTTTTTGAGGAATCTCCTATTCCTTTCGGTAGTTTCTGTATCAACAGTGTGCAAGGGTGTCCTCTCTATTTTATTGGCAGCATTTGTTATTTGTTACATTTTGGTAATAGTCATTCTGACAGATGTGAGGCAATATCTCACTGTGGTTTTAATTTGCATTTCCCTGCAACCTCATTTTATAAGGCAGGCATTGCCTTGATACCAAAACCAGATAAAGACATTACCAAAAGAGATAATTACAGGTTAATATCCATGATGGACATAGATGCAAAAACCCTCAATGAAATATCTTCTTTTTAAAAGGAATAGTGGCAGATGATATGATATTCTGTATAAAACATTCCAAGAGGTCACCAAAATACTGAGAAAACTCACCAATGAATAAAGTTGTTGGACACAAATTTAATAAATAAAAATCTGTTATACTTCTATATAGTGATAATGAATCATCAGAAGAATTAAGAAAACAATCTCATTAACAATTGAATAAAAAGAATAAGATATCTGGGAATAAATCTAGCCAAAGAATTTTCTCAGAGATCAATGACATTTATGAATAAAATTAAAGAAAAAATAAATGGAAATGTATATTCTGCTCATTAGTCTTGTTAAAATAATTATTTTCTCCAAGTCTGTTTATATATTCAGTGTAATTATTTTCATATGGTCATAGGTGTATATTACTCAAAGCAAGGGCGTTCTTCAAAGACCAAATAATTTCAGTAAAAATCAGCAAATTAACTATATTATTGGATCTATAGACCTTACTCTTTGCAGAAGGACATGCTTCCCTTGTTAAAATTCAAGTTACTGTTTCAGTCTTTTTAAGTCAGATTTTCTGTCCGTGTTGGTATCTGTGTCTGTGCTAGAGTTTTAGAATCAACAGTTCTTTTCAGATTCTTCTTACTCATGCGTGTGTGTGTGTGTGTGTGTGTATGTGTTTGTGTATGAGTGTATTTTATACCATACTAATAATTGAAAGCTGCTTTAGTAATCTAAAGATGATATGATTTTTTATCATGTATAATTTATGAATTGAAGAATTCAAGTCAAAATTCCACCATGAAAAAAAGAGTGATCTACAAAAGAAAATTTAACCCACTATTTGAAACTGAACTTATTTCAGCCTCATATCTTTCAATATTGCTGTTGTAGTTCAATCACTAACCATGTCCAACCCTTTGCAACCCCATAGACCATAGCACTCCAGGCTTCCCTGTCCTTCATCGTCTCCTGAAGTTTGCTCAGACTCACGTCCGTTGAGTTGAGGATGCTATCCAACCATCTCATCCTCTGTCGTTCTCTTATCTTACTGCCTTCAATCTTTACAAGCATCAGGGTCTTTTCCAGTGAATCAGCCCTTCACATCAGTTGGCCAAAAATATTGGAGTTTCAGCATCAGTCTTTCCAATGCATATTCAGCATTATCAGAAGTTATAATTTACAAAATAATAAAAATAAAATTAGAAACTAAGTGTATCTTCTGTATTAATATTAACTTTCACTTGGTGGCTCAGATGGTAAAGAATCTGCTGGCAATGCGGGAGATTGGCTCCATCCCTGTGTCAGGAAGATCCACAGGAGAAGGGAATGGAACTCACTCCAGTCTTCTTGCCTGGAGGATTCCTTGGGCAGAGGAGCCTGGCAGGTTACAGTCCACGGGGCAGCAAATAGTTGAACAACACTATCACTTTCACTTTTTAAATATTGCAGTGTTAGAAAGCATGTTACTAAAGGCGTGATCATGCAGAAAAACTATTTGTTTTTTGTTTATTTGCTTTTTGGGGAGATATCCAAAATGTGAAGGCTTTCAGTTAAAGCATGGATCACTTATATTATAGTAGAATACACTTCTCCCATAGTTCTCTTCAAAGCATTTTTTACTTCCGTGTTCCTCAGGCTGTATATGAGAGGACTCAGCATGGGAATTACCACTATATAGAATACAGAAGATATTTTATCAGTATGCAAGGAATGGCTTGTTTCTGGTTGCATATACATGAAGATGATCGGACCATAAAATATAGTGATGGAAGTCAAGTGGGAAGCGCAAGTAGAAAATGCCTTTTTTTCTGCCTTCAGCTGATTTAATCCTTAGAATGGCAAATAGAATGAATACATAGGAGACAAGGACGATGAAAAGAGAGAAAAAGATATTGAACCCAGCAAGTGTGAACAATAGCAACTTTTTGATGTATTTGTGATGGGTTTCATGACAGGCCAGGGCAACCAAGGGGACATCATCACAGTAGAAGTGATTTATTACATTTGAATGGCAGAAAGGTAAGTGGAATGTAAGAACTGCTTGTAGGAGTCCCACGGAAAAGCTATATAGATATGTGCTAAGCACCATCTGAATACAGACCCTTTTGTTCACGACAATGGTATAGAGTAAAGGATTACAAATGGCCACATACCTGTCATAAGCCATGACTGAGAACATATAAAATTCACAAACCACAAACATGATAAAGCAAAACAATTGAATGGCACAAGCAGGTAAGGATATCCTTTTAGTTTCTTGGAGGAAGTTCACCAGAGTGTTAGGAGTGACTGAGGAGGTATAGGAAAAATCAACAAAAGCTAAGTGGCTAAGGAAATAATACATAGCTGTATGAAGCTGAGGACTGACACGAATTAGCGTGATTAATCCAAGATTACCCATGCCACTAATTAAGTAGATCACTAAAAAGATCCCAAAAAGAAGGGCCTGAAGCTCAGGACTGTCTGTGAGTCCCCAGAGGATGAATTCAGTTACTTGTGAATTATTGTGTTTGGCCCTGAATTGCATATAGAAGCATATCACACTGTTAGCTGCAGAACATCCATTGCAGATAATCTTTCACGTTGTGGATTAAGGACCTCGCTCATGCTTATTTTATGGTGACCATATTGGAAAGATAAATCCTCAGTGGTCAACGGGCCCCCCTCGGATTTCAGTGCTGCCTGCTTTGGATTTGAAGGGATTTGCTGCAGGCAAGAATTCCAACACACTCAGTAGTCAGGATATTTGTTAAGGAAGACAGAATATTTTGAATTAAAATATAGGATATCATGTACACAAACTTCCAGCATCATAGGTAGTATAGCAGGATAAATATTTCAAGAGTTAAAGAGATGGCCATGAATATATTAAGAGAGTAATATATTAAGATGAAACACAAGGCATTTCAACTAGAATTAAGACAATCATGACTCTTCCTAAATGTTATGCTTAATGTGCTAGCCAATGTAATGAAGGAAAAGGTGAAATATAGTTATGTATATAGTATTAAAGTGTATCTAAACTAATATGTTTAGTAAAAAGATAATATTGAATTTTTTATGATTGTGACAATGTCTTCTATTACAATAGATAGAATGCTATGTAATGAAAATTATAGCATAATTTTCACAAAAATGTGAAACTTCAAAGAAAAGTGAAAACATAGTTTTCAGAATTCCACTTCATATGATAAACAAAACATTTAAACATAAAGCCTAATTTAATATTGAGCTTAGCAATATTAAATTGCTATATTCATCTTATATATTCATGCTATTTATGTTTAAGTCAAATAAATTCATAGTTTCACATTATTTTTGGTAGAATGACATTTAGAAAAGGAATTCATCTGTAGTCTTGGTCTCATGACAACAGATTTAGTCTTCGATATCCATTTCACCTTCACAGTGTTGAAGAGATGGAGGCGTACATAAGTGTCTGAGATGTTTTGACTCCTCAAAGATCAGATCTAGCATTCAGATTTGGGCTTTCAGACACCAGGGAATCTATGGTCTTTAATTGAAGAGCTATGTCCTGGTAAAAGCTCCATCTTGCCAAGACAGGACAGTGTGAATTCAAAGACATTAATGACAGGCTTTGAGTATATAGAATAGAGACTCAAAATTTGCTGCAGGAACCACTGAAATGTTCAAATAGTGGATAAATGTGTTTAAAGCAAAGACAAAAAGAGAAACTTTTGAGAGCTGTAGATTAAGTCAACCCTGTATCTCTATGATTCACCGAAATGTGTACTATATTTCCTTTCTCTGGTTATGTTTCATTAAACATTCAAATGGCATACACACACACACACTCTCACACGTATGGTCTTCACAGGTGGTGCTAGTGATGAAGAATCTGCCTGCCAGCTCAGGAGATGCAGGAGATACAGATTCGATTATTTGGTCAGGAAGATCCGCTGGAGTAGGTAATGACAACACGCTCCTGTACTCTTGCCGAGACAATTCCATGGACAGAGCAGCCATGGTGGGCTACTGTCCATTGGGTTGCAAAGAGTCAGACGTAACTGAGCAACTGAACACACACACACATACACACACACATATACCTATATACATTCATTAATATATATTAAAATGACATGCAAATTACAAACTCAAAACCATTTCCTGTGTAATTGCAAACTGTTCAGTTATCATTACAGTTATCTGAAATTGTATGTGCATGCCTGTATATCTATATCTATCTATCTATATCACAGTTATCTGTTGTCTACGTTAATCCTCATTTATAAATTGGCCTCTCACGTACAGTACAGTTGGGACTAGAATTAAGGTTCTTTAGCAAAAGAGATGATGTGCAAATGCTTATGATTTATTATTACTCTTCTGTGTATTCAATATTTTAGAAGACTCCAAACTTTGTAATGCTGTCTTTATTTAATTGACAAATAAGCTACAGGAAGCCCACACACAGTTCAAGTCCATCCTTTGACTACAAGGCATGTGTTCCTTTCCAAGCTAGGCTGCATTGGCTAGTATGCTCATCACATTATAAACTATACCTTATCCAGTGATGACCAACTTACCTGAGATCTGCCCAGTGTAATTGCATAGGATCCTTGCTACTGAAAAATGATCTATGACGTTTCAATTATTTTGTGTATATTAATTTAGAATATATGATTCCCCTGGGATTCCCTTCTTGAGTTACATGTTTTTTAGATAACTTGAAAAAATATAACAAGATCTCATAGGCTTTTAAAAAAGAAGTTCACTTAAAAATTAGTCTTCAGAGATCAAACCAGGTGTCAGGCCATCTTAAAGCAGTGACTAAGGTAAACTTTGGATGTATTATTCTTCCGAACAAAGACAATTTGAAAAATAAATAAATACAACTTGTTAAATGTATAAATATGGAGAAGTTTTATGAGTTCATTCATAATTTAAAATTATTTTTATTGGGTATACTTGATTTATGGAATAGTTCTATAACATTTTATTTTTTGAAGAAACTAGCAAATCAGGGAAAGAAGTACAACGTGTATCTTTGTTCTTTATATGGGATATGATTAATGGAACTGGAGAATCCTGAACCAGGGATTTTAAAGTGGTGGAAAGGTGAAACCTTTGTCCTATAACTAGTTATATATCCAGATAATGATTTGTTATGCAATTATTCATTTGAGAAATAAAAAAAACATTGGTATAAATTCTTATGGAGCAAAGAATTATTTTTTAAAATATAATTTCATTTGAAAATGAGAGAATTGGCAAAAAATTCTAATGGGCACTTTTATATCTGAAATCTCATTCTAAGTGAAAATCTTTAGAAAATTTTATTGCACAATGCACATACATGTAGAAATCCAGTATTAAGAATAGGCATTTTGGTAGCTTAAGAGAAAAAAAATCAGACTGTGAAGAAAATTCCGTTTTTATTCATTCAAGTCACTTTCTTAATTTCATGAACATAAAAGCCTGGTTTCTATTCATGATGACTTTTTTCAGGGCAGCTTTCACTTCCTTATTCCTCAGGCTGTAGAGTAAAGGGTTCAACATGGGAATGATCACCGTATAGAAGACAGAGGCCATCTTATCTGTGTCAAGGGAATGATTAGAACTTGGCTGTAAGTACATAAAGATGAGGGTTCCATAGAATATGGTGACTGCCAGCATGTGGGAGCCACAGGTAGAAAAAGCCTTGCGTCTGCCTGCAGCGGAGCGCATCTTCAGGATGGCGGAAGCAATGTACACATAGGAGACAAAGACAATGAGAAGGGAAGAGATGAACATGAGACCAGCGCAGGCAAAAATCCATAGCTGCTTGGAGTGAGTGTCTGACCTAGTGAGCCTGAGAAGAGGCATGTTGTCGCAATAGAAATGATTGATGATATTGGAATGGCAGTAGGAGAGGTGAAAGGTGAGGATGGCATGAAATAGGGCGACCAGGAAGCTGTAGCCATAGGGGACAGCCACAAGCTGAACGCAGACGCCTGGGGACATTACGACCATATAGAGGAGAGGGTTACAGACGGCCACATACCGGTCATAGGCCATGGAAGCCAGTAGCAAACACTCGGCAGTCATGAAGGCCAGGAAACAGCCCAGCTGGGCAGCACATCCATTGAAAGGGATAACATTTTGTTTGTACAAGAAACTCCCCAGCATTTTGGGTGTAATGACAGAAGAATAACAGAAATCAACAAAAGCCAAGTTACTAAGAAAGAAGTACATTGGTGTGTGGAGTCTTGAATCTGTTCTGATGACTAGGATCAGACCCAGGTTGCCTGCTACTGTGAAGAGGTAGATGGATAAGAACAGCACAAAGAGGGGCATCTTCAACTCCTGACGATCTGTGAGGCCCGCGAGAACAAATTCCGTCACCTCAGTGCAATTTATCTGGATCATGTGTCTTCAGTATGTCTGGATGAAGAGAGGATAATGAAATCCAACATAATTAAATTCAAGTCTTAATATCCTTTAAAGCAATTGGTATAATCCACATGAAAATGCTAACAGTAAAAGTGCTAGCATCCTTGAGTCTGGTGATGAGACAGAGTAAACGGAGATGTTTTATAGGAGAGACATATTTATCTCCCCCAAATCAAGTGCATTTTATGAAATTAACAGCTGTAGATAGGATTCAGTCCACACTGACTCTTTCCTCAAAGCTCTTACATTGTTTAAAATTTAACATTATTTTTTTCAAAACATTAAAGCTATTGCTTTTATCAAAAATATCTTAACATTAATACTATAAAGGAAAATGACCCCCTGCAGTGACATCACTCTGACAGACTTGCATATGTGATGCAAACCCCACATTGTCGCAGTGCTGACAGAGCCATGAGCAGCACGCTCTAGCCATGTATTCTATACTCAGCACTTATTGCAGGGAGGCCACCATTGATTGCTTCGTAGTCTTCACGAATGTGTTAATAATGCAAATGCTGGAAATGGGCAACTTTATGAAGGACTATGGCTACCTCATGGGTTGTTATTTTAAAAAATATAATATAATATTTTTTATTTGACTGCCCTGGTCTTCCTCAGTGCACTCAGGCTTTCTCAGCTTGCAGTGACCAGGGCTACCCTTCTGTGTGGTGCCCAGGCCTCTCATTTCGCTGGCTTTCCTTGTTGCAGAACACTGGCTCAGTAGTTTGGTCACATGGGCTCAGCTGCCCCGTGGCATTGTGGGATCTTCCTGGACCAGGTATCAAACTCATGTCCCCTGCATTGGCAGGTGGATTCCTAACCACTGGACCACGAGGGAAGTCCTACTCTGGTTCTGATATTCCCATCTTTTAGACAGGAAAGAAACATTGAGAGGTAAAGCAACTGAAGTAAGCTCAGACAGCCTGTCTGTAACACAGGGCTTTCAAACTAGTGTTCTTCTGATGCGGGAGCCCACTCTCTATTAGAGAACTGACAAGCATCTGCCTTATAATGCAGGGTACCCAACTGTGTTGATTGCAGCATAAGCGATGTGAGTATATAAAATCCACCCAATATTCCGAAATGGAAAAGTACCTGCAAAAGATTGGATAGATGTATATGTATAACTGAGTCACTTTGCTGTTCAGCAGAAATTACAATATTGTAAATCAATAAAAAAATATGCTCCAATAAAAATTAAGAAGTCAATGTAAAATTTATATTTTATTTCACTTATTCTATTCCATCTATGAGAAAAAAAATACAATAGAGCCTCAGTAATGAACAACTGATTTTCTAACAGATAAATGTTGAAAAATGCCATTCCATTGAGACTTATGCCAAGCAAGGCACAGCAGAAAGAACCCTGAATGAAATTGGGAGATCTTTATTTGAATGCTCTGTCGCCCTCAAAATACATTAATTTTAGTATGTCATAAATTCAGTTTGTTCCTTAATTTCCTAATTTAATGTGGTGCCTATTTTATCAAAATCAAAAATAATTTTTAAGTGTACATGTGTGGATGTTTCTACAACTTTCTATGGGAAGAAGATAATTTTTGATGGTGTTGATCAGTACATGAAGCAAGTCATCAGAGTGTTTAAAAGCCTAGTTAGTGGTCCCACGAATAAATGAATTCCACTTTAAAATAATCAAGCAATTACTGTATTGGAAGTTTGGTTTACTAGTTCCAAGACAGCAGCTAAGAGTTCATTGTTTAGCAACTACACATGCTTCAGCATGCCATTTTATCTTATCTTAAAGGTAGCGCATGCATATATTTGACAATATATTTGAAAGTATATTATATTTGGTCTTTTATGATCTAACTCATGATTTTTATATTCAGACTTTACATACTCACCTGTCTTATGCTGCAATCAACACACAGAGTTATTCTGCAGTCCTCAGTTACAGTATGCCTTTCCATTTTTCCCTACTTCCTGTGTGTCTTATCCCATACTTACGTCTACCAGGTGAATGGTAATTAATGAGTTGGAAGAAAAAACCCTATTTATTCTTCAAAGCCTATCAAAACTCAACCTTTCCTGAGAAGAGAATTCTTTAAATTCTAGTTCCTCTGTTACTTACCAGTTTTCATTTTTATGTTGTGGAAACATTTTATATGTAATTTATTTACATATAATTTATGATTTCCATCTGCTTCTATATTTCTTCTTTTGATAGACTGTCTACTCCATGGGTGGAAGTCATGAATTCTTTATTCATTTCTTAATATAGCCCCTTCTACATGCTTGGTGATAATGAATTAAATATTAATTTTGTCATGCTATTTCAATTTATGCCCCTGTTCATAATTCATACTTTTATTTGTATCAAATATGTTAAGGGTCACAATGAAGATTTAATTTAATGTGCTTATCTCTCATTTTGGGTAAAATGACTAGATTTGCTAAAATGGAAAGGAGGCTTGACATAGTTTACAAACTAATCAGTTAAGTGCCTAACTTGTCTAAATGTTTGAATAGATTCTATCTCTATTCAATTTTTTTTGAATATTTGAATCTCAAAATATTTGAGATTTCAAATATTTTTTTAATCCCAAACTACTAAATACGCATTTTATATAATACCACATGCACAACTGAAATAAGATTAGAGGAGGTATTCTTTCCCTTGTTTCCAAAATGTCATCCAAAATATTTTATTCTAAAATTTATTCTATTCTAATTCATTTTAAAACTGTCATTTGTAACCCAATTTTTAAATATACTCTTCTAAACTATACCTGGGCAGACTGTGTTCCTATTTCTTCTCCAAATAGGTCTGGGCAGCAGGAAACTGCAAGGTTTTGTCACTGACATATCCCAAGGGTTCTTTCTTACTTAGAGTAGGAGGCAAGTAAAATAATCAGCAAGCTTAGAGCCCACACCCCAAAGGGATCCCAAGGCAGGCTGGAGATCAATTAGCATTACTATTCTGTTTTGAAGAACTTCAGGTGTACAGTTCTGCATTTGATGTCATTCCCTAAGATTTTCTAGTTTTTGAATACTCTTATTTATTTGTTGCTTTAATTGTTATGTGGTTGTTGTTGTTCAATAGAAGAATTTAAATCTATCCTTGGAAGAAAGATAAAAATTACCTTGTGAATTTTCTAACTACATATCTTTCAAAGAAATAAATATACAACTCCTCCAAGAATCTATTTCTGAAAATCATTGTCCTATTCTTTGAAATGTTCATGAAGTGCTCATTTTCTCTTTAGGTTGTCTCTCGCCATCATTACGCGATTTTCTTGGTGACCTAGTCTAAAGAACACTCTCCCAGAGAGCTTTCTTAGCTCTTCTGTGTCTACAACAAGGGTGTACAGATAGAAGATGGTTTTAAAATTTACTTGGAAACAATGTGTCTGCTGTAAACTGAATTGTATCCTCCCCAAATTCATAGATCAAGGGCCCAAACCCAATGTGATGATATTTGCAGATGGTCCTTAGGTAGTTAGGGTTAGAAGCGATAATGAGAATGGGATCCTCATGATAAATCCGTGCCTTATAAGGAGAAACACTAGTTTATTCCCTCACTCTTTACACATAAACACACACAAACATGACACTCTCTGATACACACACACACACACCCAGAATAGGCCATGTGAGGTGAGCACAGTTAGATAGCAGCCACATACAATGCAGCAAGAAGGTTCACACAAAGAACCAAACTGATCAGGACCTTGACTTGGACTTACCAGCCCCCCAAATTATGAGAAAATAACTTTCTATTGTTAGAAATTACTCATTTTTATAGTATTTTGTTATGATAGCTTGAATGGACAAAGACAGCATGTTTATGGAAACAATAATTCTCTACATTGAAACAGTTTTTGTTGGGTTTGTGGGAGGGGATGATGACGGAGAAAGGAACTGTGGAATTATGTTTATTTTTCCAATATAGAGCAATTTCTGTTGCCTTCTCCATAATTTTTTTCAGTATAAATTTATTTATTTTAATTGGAGGCTATTACTTTACAATACTGCATTGATTTTGCCATACATAGACATGAATCCGCCTCAGGTGTACATGTGTTCCCCATCCTGAACCCCCCCTCCCTCCTCCCCCCCCATACCGTCCCTCTGGGTCATCCCAGTGCACCAGCCCCAAGCATCCTGTATCATGCATCGAACTTGGACTGGCAGTTTGTTTCACATATGATAATATAAATATTTCAATGCCATTCTCCCAAATCATCCCACCCTCGCCCTCTCCCACAGAGTCCAAAAGACTTTTCTATACATCTATGTCTCTTTTGCTGTCTCGCATACAGGGTTATTGTTACCAGCTTTCTAAATTCCATATATATGCATTCAGTTCAGTTCAGTTGCTCAGTCGTGTCCGACTCTTTATGACCCCATGAGTCACAACACGCCAGGCCTCCCTGTCCATCACCAACTCCAACAGTTCACTCAGATTCACATGCTTCGAGTCAGTGATGGCATCCAGCCATCTCATCCTCTGTCGTCCCCTTCTCCTCCTGCCCCAAACCCTACCAGCATCAGAGTCTTTTCCAATGAGTCAACTCTTCACATGAGGTGGTCAAAGTACTGGAGTTTCAGCTTTAGCATCATTCCTTCCAAAGAAATCCCAGGGCTGATCTCCTTCAGAATGGACTGGTTGGATCTCCCTGCAGTCCAAGGGACTCTCAAGAGTCTTCTCCAACACCACAGTTCAAAAGCATCAATTCTTCAGAGTTCATCCTTCTTCACAGCCCAACTCTCACATCCATACATGACCACAGGGAAAACCATAGCCTTGACTAGACGGACCTTAGTCGGCAAAGTCGTGTCTCTGCTTTCGATTATGCTATCTAGGTTGGTCATAACTTTTCTTCCAAGGAGTAAGCGTCTTTTAATTTCATGGCTACAATCACCATCTGCAGTGATTTTGGAGCCCCAAAAAATAAAGTCTGACACTGTTTCCACTCTTTCCCCATCTATTTGCCATGAAGTGATGGGACCGGATGCCATGATCTTCGTTTTCTGAATGTTGAGCTTTAAGCCAACTTTTTCACTCTCCCCTTTCACTTTCATCAAGAGGTTTTTTAGTTCCTCTTCACTTTCTGCCATAAGGGTGGTGTCATCTGCATATCTGAGGTCACCGATATTTCTCCCAGCAATCTTGATTCCAGCTTGTGTTTCTTCCAGCCCAGCGTTTCTCGTGATGTACTCTGCATAGAAGTTAAATAAGCAGGGTGACGATATACAGCCTTGACGTACTCCTTTTCCTGTTTGGAACCAGTCTGTTGTTCCATGTCCAGTTCTAATTGTTGCTTCTTGACCTGCATACAGATTTCTCAAGAGGCAGGTCAGGTGGTCTAGTATTCCCATCTCTTTCAGAATTTTCCACAGTTTATTGTGATTCACACAGTCAAAGGCTTCAACATAGTCAATCAAGCAGAAATCGATGTTTTTCTGGAACTCTCTTGCTTTTTCGATGATCCAGCAGATGTTGGCAATTTGATCTCTGGTTCCTCTGCCTTTTCTAAAACCAGCTTGAACATCTGGAAGTTCGCGGTTCACATATTGCTGAAGCCTGGCTTGGAGAATTTTGAGCATTATTTCACTAGCATTTGAGATGAGTGCAATTGTTTGAGCATTCTTTGGTATTGCCTTTCTTTGGGATTGGAATGAAAACTGACCTTTTCCAGACCTGTGGTCACTGCTGAGTTTTCCAAATTTGCTGGCATATTGAGTGCAGTACTTTCACAGCATCATCTTTCAGGATTTGAAATAGCTCAACTAGAATTCCATCACCATCACTAGCTTTGTTCATAGTGATGCTTTCTAAGGCCCACTTGACTTCACATTCCAGGATGTCTGGCTCTAGATTAGTGATCACACCATCGTGATTATCTGGGTCGTGAAGATCTATTTTGCACAGCTCTTCCGTGTATTCTTGCCACCTCTTCTTAATATCTTCTGCTTCTCTTAGGTCCATACCATTTCTTTCCTTTATCGAGCCCATCTTTGCATGAAATGTTCCCTTGGTATCTCTAATTTTCTTGAAGAGATCTCTAGTCTTTCCCATTCTGTTGTTTTCCTCTATTTCTTTGCATTAATCACTGAAGAAGGCTTTCTTATGTCTTCTTGCTATTCTTTGAAACTCTGCATTCAGATGCTCATATCTTTCCTTTTCTCCTTTTCTTTTTACTTCTCTTCTTTTCACAGCTATTTGTAAGGCCTTCTTAGACAGCCATTTTGCTTTTTTGGATTTCCTTTCCATGGGGATGGTCTTGATCCCTGTCTCCTGTACAATGTCATGAACCTCATTCCAAGTTCATCAGGCACTCTATCTATCAGATCTAGACCCTTAAATCTATTTCATTTCCACTGTATAGTCATAAGGGATTTGATTTAGGTCATACCTGAATGGTCTAGCAGTTTTCCCTACTTTCTTCAATTTAAGTCTGAAATTGGCAATAAGGAGTTCATGATCTGAGCCACAGTCAGCTCCTGGTCTTGTTTTTGTTGACTGTATAGAGCTTCTCCATCTTTGGCTGCAAAGAATATAATCAATCTGATTTTACTGTTGACCATCTGGTGACGTCCATGTGTAGAGTCTTCTCTTGTGTTGTTGGAAGAGGGTGTTTGCTATGACCAGTGCATTTTCTTGGCAAAATTCAATTAGTCTTTGCCCTGCTTCATTCCACATTCCAAGGCAAAACTCGCCTGCTACTCCAGGTGTTTCTTGACTTCCTACTTTTGCATTCCAGTCCCCTATAATGAAAACGACATCTTTTTCAGGTGTTAGTTCTAAAAGGTCCTGTAGGTCTTCATAGAACCATTCAACTTCAGCTTCTTCAGCGTTGCTGGTTGGGGCATAGACTTAGATTACCGTGATATTGAATGGTTTGCCTTGGAGATGAACAGAGATCATTCCCACCCTAGTCAAGGAGGCCAGCATTTGGCATCCTCAGCTTTCCATGGCCCTTGGGGGGCCTGAAGATCCACTGAGTACTTGGAATACTATTTAAGTGGTCTACAGACATCAATTCCTTGCTGGAAAACACATACACATTTTCTTTAAAATAAGCAAACATTTACATAAATGAAACCTCAGGAAAAAATAAAACTTATCATGGCTATAACTTTTCTTCTCTGGATGCTACTGAGTGACTAACTAGGACAAGTAGGAATCACTCTCAAGATATAATCACTAAATACCTACATGAGAGAGGAATGATAGATGCTCTGGCCTGGTTTCCAAACCTTGGGCCGCAGAGTTTCTGTAGATGAAGAGGGACATTGTTTCCAATAAGTGTCACTGATTGAACCACTTGGGACAATATAAAATGTTGTTCCGTGATGGGCTTTCTGTTGTCTTTTTGCTTTTTGCTTTCCTTTTTGCAATGCCAATTCAGGGGAGAGTGTGTTGTTTGCAGTGGGTGTGTAAGATGAAACCATTATGAACTGAAAATTCAATTCAAACTGACTGCTATGTTGCAATAAGTTAAGAGTATCACAGATAAGTTGATGCTTGTAAGTGGATATACCAAAGTGTGGGAATGAGTTCCCCTACAAATTAGAGCCTACTCAACACTCTCCATGGGATCACAATGAGTCAGATGTGACTGAGCAACTGACATTTTCACTTTCTTTTTCCAGCGCTCTCACCCTTTCAGGGTCACTCGTAAGCCTGTGTAGTCCAAAATGCTTTCCTAAATGGCAGAGAGAATTATAGCTACTGAAAGAAATAACACATCCTTAATATCCAACCATGAGCCAATTTCTATCAATTAAGACAGCTACTATTAAAAATAAGTAAAAACAAAGAATTGAAGAAATAAGTGTTGGCAAAGATGTGGAGAAATTGGAATCCTTTGCACTGTTGGAGGAAGTGTAAATGGTACAACTGCTATGGAAAATAGTATGGAAATGCCTCAAAAGTTGAATATAAAATTACCAGATGATGCAATAATTCCACTCTTTGGTATATTCAAAAGAATAGAGCACACTTTGTTAGTAGCAGCGTTATTTACCATAGTTCAAGCGTAGAAGGTTACCCCTACTGTCCATTAGTAGACAAATGAATGGATAAAGAAAACATACATAGAATGTTATATTCAGCCTTACAAAGGAAGAGAATTCTGACACCTACTACATGAATGAACCTTGGGGACATTACGCTAAGTGAAATAAGCTAAGTGAAATAAGCCAATCACAAAAACAGATAGTGTATGAGAATAGTTAAACTCAGAGGGATGGAAAGTAGAGGAGTGGTTGACAGGAGCTGGTGAGAGAGACGGGGAGTTGTTTAATGGGTTTCAGATTTGCAAGATGAGAATTCTGGAGATTACTTGCACACCAATGTGAATGTACTCAACACTACTGAACTGTACACACCCAGAAAGATGTTATGGGGAGGGAGGTGGGAGGGGGGTTCATGTTTGGGAATGCATGTAAGAATTAAAGATTTTAAAATTTAAAAAATAAAAAAAAAGAGATAGTTAAGATGGTAAGTTGTATGTTATGAACATTTCACCACAATTTTTTAAATAAAAAAATTTTTTATGAGATCATGGAGTATGTTGCCCATGAAACATCACCCAGCACTTGTGAAGGTGGAAAACCATTTTTCAGTATTGCAAAGCTGAGGGGTCCTCCTCAAACCATCACCCTCTCTCCTCCTCGTCCTCCATTTTCATCATCTCCTTCGGTCTTGGTCCATTCACTACCAAGCCTATTACCTGCAAAATCTTGCTGATTTGCCCATTCTTTTCTGTCTCTGCTGTTTCTGTCCTCTCATACCATCTGCATCTTAACTCATCTGCCCGACTCTAGTTTTCTCTTCCCTCCAATTCTTTCAGTGTGCCACTTCCATTCAAGTATTTCTACAAGACACCTTTGTGCATGTCGCTAGTCTGCCCAATAAAAATAATTTTGTTGTTTTTGAGTTGCTTAGTTGTAACTGACTCTTTTGCAACTCCTCTGTCCATGGGATTTCCCAGGCAAGAATCCTGGAGTGGGTTGCCATTTCTTTCTCCAGGGGATCTTCCCGACCCGCGGATTGAACCTGTGTCTCCTGCATTGAGGGCAGACTCTTTGTCACTGAGCCACCTGGGAAGTCCTAACAATTACCCCTGAATTTTTGCATTGTGCTTGACTTCAATGATCTTTAGTATTAAACTACCACCTTTCTGGCAAGCCAGGTTCTCTGTAGCTTTCTTACACAAGCTTTCACCTTTAGTCCAGCCAGACTCTCCATCAATCACCCCTCTGTGCCTCACACTAAATCTCCCCATCTTTAAATGCTGTAGAATCCTGATTCTATCTGAGAGCAGCCTGGAAGTTCCATGGCCTGTGCTTTTCTGTCATCCATCTGAGCCCTGCACCCAGGGGAAGACACGAGAGCCACTCAGTTAGAAGCGAGCCTGCTTTCATCTGCATCTCCACACGGCCCCATGGTTCTCCGCTTATCACTGCAGAGGCAAAAAATCCTTGTGTTTGGCTATAGCTTATGAAAGAAATGAAATATGATCATGGAATTGGTGAAACTGGGAGCTTACAAAAATCAAGGCTCTATTAGACCTTCCTTCTCTTCTCCACAGGTTCATTCTTTCCTCATTTAAGAAGCCTCTCCGGGTTACTCTGAGGCTTAGGGTTCTCTGCCTTTTCTTCTGTTCTGGTGACAAGAGAAGAAACTCTTTATCCCTAGACATTTGGCACAGGTTTATATTCTATCTGACATTGTTCCTTAATTTACCGATTTGTGTGATCCTTTCTTGTCCATCCTTTCTTGGGGGCTTCCCTGGTGGCTCAGAGGTTAAAGGGTCTGCCTGCAACGCAGGAGACATAGGTTCGATTCCTGGGTTGGGAAGATACTCTGGAGAAGGAAGTGGCAACCCACTCCAGTATTCTTGCCTGGAGAACCCCATGGACGGAGGAGCCTGGTGGGCTACAGTTCACAGTGTCGCAAAGAGTCAGACACAACTGAGTGACTTAGTTTTCACTTTCACGTCCAACAAGATGGATGGAAAGATTAGGTACCATGACTTCTATGTCTCTTGATTTCATAACATCAGTTCAGTTCAGTAGCTCAGTCGTGTCCTACTCTTTGTGACCTCATGAATCACAGCACACCGGGCCTCCCTGTCCATCACCAACTCCCGGAGTTCACTTAGACTCACGTTCATTGAGTCAGTGATGCCATCCAGCCATTTCATCCTCTGTCGTCCCCTTCTTCTTCTGCCCTCAATCCCTCCCAGCATCAAAGTCTTTTCCAATGAGTTAACTCTTTGCATGAGGTGGCCAAAGTACTGGAGTTTCAGCTTCAGCATCATTCCCTCCAAAGAAATCCCAGGGCTGATCTCCTTCAGAATGGACTGGTTGGATCTCCTTGCAGTCCAAGGGACTCTCAAGAGTCTTCTCCAACACCACAGTTCAAAAGCATCAATTCTTCAGTGTTCAGCCTTCTTCACAGTCCAATTCTCACATCCATACATGACTACTGGAAAAACCATAGCCTTGACTAGACGGGACCTTAGTTGGCAAAGTAACGTCTCTGCTTTTGAATATACTATCTAGGTTGCTCATAACTTTTCTTCCAAGGATTGCTGTTTTTCTTTCTGGCCTTCTCCATAATCTAGGGCATCCAGCAATTAACTGAGAATTCACCAGACACTTTAATTATATCTTGCAGAGGTTTCGGATAGGAGGTGAAAAACACAACTTCAGTTACACATAGTGAACCTAAATGACATAAATGAGAGGATCAGTAAAACTTTTCATGTAAACTGTGATGCCCAAAGCAGGGAGGAGTTTGCATCCCTATGGATTCTGGATTAACGATGGATAACCAGACTATCCTGCATATGGTTTGTGAGGATACAGTGAGGGATTTGTCTGCTTTGTATAGTGATTTTGAATATAAATTTTACATGTAGTTTTCTATGAGATAACTATGGGCTTTAATAAATGGCTGCAAGGGAGTGGCAGTGTTAGTATCTAACACTGTTTGTACACAATGCATTAACATACGTGGTTCAGTGAACAGGAAAAGTAGCAAATCCTTGCATTTCACAGCTTGACATGATCATGATTTGTCAGCATCAATAAGGATTATATGAATGAACATGAATTATGCTTAGTAAATTACATAATTATTCTGTATTTTATTTTAAATGACAAACATGGTTAATGCAGTTGGAAAAATGTTCTGATCTCATGTATGTTTAACTGTAAAATGGCTTGACTTCTACTTGGTATAGGGATGTTGTAAAATTAACTAAGTAGAAATCTTTTGTATAAATCCCTGCATGAAATACATTAGTTGAATTCAAGTGACCAAAAAGAGGAGTTATTAACCACAACTTGTTAGGATTGAGTTTTTATAAAGCTATTTCAGCATTGGTTATTTATATATATATATATATATATATATATATATATATATATATATATATATATATATATATATGTCATCAAGGGCTCCTCCCAGGGAAAGGTTTATCTTTCCATTTCTTAAACTTTAGGAGAAAGAGTTCAGCTGAGTTGATCAAAGTTTTGGGGAGGGGAGAGTATTTGACTAGGAGATACATTAAGGGAATTTTTAAGGTGAAGGAACTGTTCTGCATGTTACCAAGGGGATTGTTATTTAACTCTCTGCAATTATCATAAATTCATAGAACTGCATATTGCAAAGACTAAATTTTATATATATATATATACACATATGAATAGAAAAGTTAGTGAGATTGTCAGACAATGCCAGGAAAAAATTGCATGCAAATGTATTTAATTGTATTATGAATGTATGACATAATCACACTTAAGATGGGAGATTTATTGTCATGAGTAACTTTGGAAAATGGTTCTTTGATTAGTCATTGTAAAATTACAGACAAAAGGAACTGAATATAAACTTTGCATTCTGGTTTAGAAATCTGTTTCTCACAGTGGTCCAAGTTAGTTCTGAAAGGATGTACATGTATATTGGTGTTGAACAAGTAATTAAATGGCTTTTAAGTAGTGGGGCCAGGTTTTTCACTGCTGAAGAAAAACTTGACAAATAAGCTTGCAAATGAGATAAGCATGCTGTTGAGGCAGGAGCCTTACAAATAAACATGCAATTTAGAACGTGCTCCTGGTAGCTGTTCCCTGGAAAATAGCCCTCAACAATGGGATTTTCCCTTGTAGAGAGAGAGTTTGGGAGATTTGTGAGTTGTTTTTTTTTTTTTTTCCTCTCCCAAGATCTTCATTTGAAAGCCTGGGAGAACCTGAAGAAAGATTTCATGCCATCTCCATGAGAAAGTACCATTGGGACTCATTTATCTTGCATTCCTTTCTCAGGTGCCACAAGAGACGGATCTGTGAGCACTTGGGGATTGAACCTCTGTTAATAAAACAAATGAATTACTACAGTTATTTAGAAACTTGTGGAATAGATTATGACAAAAATTATGACAAATGATGATCATTGAAACCTTGAATCCACAAACACATCAATAAAATTAGCCTCATTTCAATAACACATTTTAAATCAGACCCACACAGCAATTTCATGTTTTCCTTAACAGCATTACTAAAGAAAAGTTATACTTAACAGTTTGAAAATCACAACTGTTTTCCAAGCAATGCTAGTTACCTAGGGCTCAAAATTTTCAAGAGATAAGCTTTCTTAGATATTCCCTGGTGATCCAGTGGTTAGGGCTCTGGCTTCTCACTGCTGAGCACCTGAGTTCAATCCTTGTTCAGGGAACTAAAATCTCACAAGCCATGTGGCCAAAAACCAACAAATAAGAGAAAAAACAATTAAAGCTTCTTTTTCAAATTCAGGTTTTGCCATTTTCAGACTGGTAGAAGTCCTGATAGAATTTACACCCTCATGAATGAGACTACATTGAAAAAACTTATAATTGGAAGAACAGCTGGACATTAATATTGTGAAGTGAAGTGAAGTCGCTCAGTCGTGTCCAACTCTTTGCGACCCCATGGACTGTAGCCCACCAGGCTCCTCTGTCCATGGGATTTTCCAGGCAATAGTCCTGGAGTGGATTGCCATTTCCTTCTCCAGGGGATCTTCCCAACCCAGGGATTGAACTCGGGTCTCCTGCATTGTAGACAGATGCTTTACCATCTGAGCCACCACTGGGGGAAATTTAGGACAGCTCACAAATAGCACTTGTGAGAGATTTCCCTTGTCAAAATAGAATTCCTATGATGCTTATGAAAAGATTGGAACTCAAAGAACTACCAAGCAGCATGGGACCATAGACCATTTTTAGTCTCACAGCTTTCAGAGAGTGCTATGAAAGCAACTTGGTCTTGTGGCACTGACTCAAGTTGTTTCTAAGTGGCCAGAAGGAAGATAGCTGGAAAATGTGTTAAGAGGAACAATTGGTCAGAGCTTTGGTTCTACCACCCCACTCCACCAGACTAATTTTAGTTATTGTTTATTGGAGCTTCCCATGTGGTGCTAGTGGTAAAGAACCCACCTGCCAATGCAGGAGATGTAGAGATGCAGGTTTGATCTCTGTGTGGGGAGGATCCCCTGGAGGAGGGCATGACAACCCACTCCAGTATTCTTGGCTTGAGAATCCCAAGGACAGAGGAACCTGGTGGGTTACAGTCCACACGGTCACAAAGGGTCTGACATGACTTAGCACCCATGCACACATTGATATTATTATTAATAACATTAAAAAAAACTCTAACCAAAATAATTCTACAAAAAATAAACTCATGTCTCTAACACAACCCAATCATCTACCAATGAGAAAGCTCACATCTTAAACAGGAAATAAAGTTAGTGGTTCTATCAGGAGTCAAATTCATGCTTCCTGATATCCACATCCATTCAATTAACTTTCTTTTTCCAGAAAAAAATAAAGAAAATGAAGGCACTCAGTCATGTCTGACTCTTTGAGAACCCATTGACTATATCCTGCCAAGCTCCTCTATCCATGGGATTCTCCAGACAAGAATACTAAAGTGGGTTGCCATTCCCTTCTCCAGGGCATCTTCCTGACCCAGGGATTGAACCTGTGTCTCCTGTATTCCACACAAATTATTTACCATCTGAGCTACCAGGGAAGGCCCCAGAAGAAAAAGGACCCAGAATTTCATGGCTAAGAGGAAACTAGATTTGACAACATAGACTAAATAATTCTTCAGACTTTTACTTTTTCAAAGTTTTGTTTTTAAACTTCTGAGCCCTTTTTGTGATAAGAAGAGGTGCTAGAAGCGCTTCCTATTAAGTAGGCTGAGAAAAGTTGATGAATGTTAAACAATTTTAATGTTTCAATATGGCATCTGGTCCCATCACTTCATGGGAAATAGATGGGGAAACAGTGGAAACAGTGTCAGACTTCATTTATTGGGGGTTCCAAAATCACTGCAGATAGTGACTGCAGCCATGAAATTAAAAGACTCTTACGCCTTGGAAGAAAAGTTATGACCAACCTAAATAGCATATTCAAAAGCAGAGACGTTACTTTGCCAACAACGGTCCATCTAGTCAAGGCTATGGTTTTCCCATGTATGGTTTTCCCATACATGTGGTCATGTATGGATGTGAGAGTTGGACTGTGAAGAAGGCTGAAAGCCGAAGAATTGATGCTTTTGAACTGTGGTGTTGGAGAAGCCTCTTGAGAGTCCCTTGGACTGCAAGGAAATCCAACCAGTCCATTCTGAAGGAGATCAGTCCTAGATCTTCTTTGGAAGGAATGATGCTAAAGCTGAAACTCCAGTACTTTGGCCACCTCATGCAAAGAGTTGACTCATTGGAAAATACTCTGATCTGGGAGGGATTTGGGGCAGGAGGAGAAGGGGACGGCAGAGGATGAGATGGCTGGATGGCATCACTGACTCAGTGGACGTGAATCTGAGTGAACTTCAGGAGTTGGTGATGGACAGGGAGGCCTGGCGTGCTGCAATTCATGGGGTTGCAAAGAGTCGGACATGACTGAGTGACTGAATTGAACTGATTTATGACTATCAAGAGGACTTTTCTTTCTGGAAAATTACACAAATAATATATTGCAAAAAATTATAATACCATCTTAATTTGGGTTCCCCCAAAATGAGACACTGAATCAATGATTGGTGTAAATGTGATTTGTTAAGAATTTTTCCCACAAATAGCTATTGGATTGAATGGGAGTGGCACCTAGTAAAGAAGAAAGCCAAGCAAGGATATAGTATCAAAGTCCCCATGATAGGAATTTTGGTTAGATTCCATGGAAGAGTTCTGGAGAGAGGTAGCTTAAGTTGATCTGAGTGGGCAAAAGAGCTTGAATATAAACAGCTGACACTGAACAACCCATAACCCATAAATGTATGGATTAATCTGTGTATAACTTATCATTGGCCTGCTGTATCAATGATTCCTCCCCCCATCATTGGATTCAAACAATTAGAGACATTGTAGTACTATAATATTTACTAATGGACAATTATTCATGTGTAGGTAGACCTGTGCAATTCAAACTTGCAGTGTCCAAGGGCCACCTGTATACTCCTGTGCTCATATAAATCATTGCTAAGGGGTAGTCCCTGTGGGATGTAAATTTCCAGTTGCTTCTGTCTTACCTGGCCCACAAGCATAACAGCTTCAGGAAACCTGATGCAGTTCTCCAATAAAGAAATGTAGGTACTTACTCTTAAGCAAGAAAAGCCACCAGAAGCTGAATATAGATACGATAAAGAGATCATTTGAGGCAATGGCTATCAAAGCAGAGCCCTGGACAAGCAACATCAAGACAACTTGGTATTGGTTTGCAAACATGAGAGTTTCCCAGGTGAGATCTGAAACTAGACAAGCATACATGAAGGGTGGGGAAACAAAAGAAAGAAGCAGATCATCCCAAATTGGTCAGCGGCAACTTTAAATAGCAAGGGGATATAGCTATGAGTCTTAGCTTGGGTGGCTATAAGATGAGCAAATCTCTGCAAAGGCCCCCTGGACTCCTAAAAGTTCATGTAGTAGACTTACGGGTTCACTCATGCCTACCATGGAGAAGACAATGGCAACCCACTCCAGTACTCTTGCCTGGAAAATCCCATGGACAGAGGAGCCTGGTAGGCTGCAGTCCATGGGATCACTAAGAGTTGGACAACAACTGAGCAACTTCACTTTCACTTTTCACTTTCCTGCATTGGAGAAGGAAATGGCAACCCACTCCAGTATTCTTGCCTGGAGAATCCCAGGGATGGCGGAGCCTGGTGGCTGCCGTCTATGGGGTCGCTCAGAGTCGGACACGGCTGAAGCAACTCAGCAGCAGCAGCAGCACGCCTACCATCCAGATGGTTTCAACACCTTAGGCTGTCCAGGCTGCAACCTTTACAGTGGCTCCTACCTTGGAAGCAACAGGCAGAAAAGTGCACTTCAAAGGCATGGAGGCAGGGATCGGTAGTGAGGACCTGCTGATTGTCCAGGTCCAGCTCAAGAGTCAGCCAAACGTCACATCCTCTCAGTAACCTCATTCAACACTTGGAAACTATAAGTAGCTGTTGAAAATGCCTTTTTTTTTTCTTTGCTTGCTCTGTATCAGAGCTACTGACTCTTAAACTCTGGAAGTTTGATCCAGCAATATGTGTTCTAACAAGCCCTCCAGATGTCATTAAGTAGAAAGGTACTAATTACACCAATCAAAAGGCATATATATTTAGTTACTTAAAAAAGGCAAAATCCAACTACTGGCTGTCTAGTTCAGTTCAGTTCAGTTCAGTCTCTCAGTCGTGTCCGACTCTTTGCGACCCCATGAATCGCAGCACGCCAGGCCTCCCTGTCCATCACCAACTCCCGGAGTTCACTCAGATTCACGTTCATCGAGTCAGTGGGGAGGGAGGTGGGAGGGGGGTTCATGTTTGGGAACGCATGTAAGAATTAAAGATTTTAAAATTTAAAAAAATAAAAAACTAAAAAAAAATAAATAAAAAATAAAAGAGACACAATTTTTACTCCGTTTTTGCCACTGCCAATGCAGAGGACATGGGTTCAATCGCTGGTCCAGGAAGATTCCATATGCCTCAAGGCAACTATGTCTGTGCATTGCAGCACTGAGACAGCGCTCAAGAGCCAGAACTCTGTACCAAGAGAACTCACCATAGTGAGAAGCCTGGATACTGTAGCTAGAGAATAGTACCGCTCACCAAAGCTAGAGAAAACCAGCTCACAGCAATGAAGACCCAGTGTAGCCAAAAATAAAATTATAAATATATTTTTAAGGTAAAATGATAGAAAATGATTCCAAGCAAATAGTAACTATAAGAGAGTTGAAATTGTATGTTAAAGTCATAGAAAAATAGGACTACAGTAAACAAAGATGGCACCCCACTCCAGTACTCTTGCCTGGAAAATCCCATGGACAGAGGAGCCTGGTGGGCTGCAGTCCATGGGGTCCCTGAGGGTCGGACACAACTGAGCGACTTCACTGTTACTTTTCACTTTCATGCATTGGAGAAGGAAATGGCAACACACTCCAGTGTTCTTGCCTGGAGAATCCCAGGGACAGTGGAGTCTGGTGGGCTGCCCTCTATGGGGTTGCACAGAGTCGGACACGACTGAAGTGACTTAGCAGTTAGCAAACAAAGATGGGTTTTTAATAATAATAACAGGAAAACACAGTAAATTTAGCAATTATAAATTCATGAGCAAGTGCCACAGTCACCTCAAGATTTATGAAACAGAGAGTGACAGATGTGAGCAGAAAAAGCATAATTCAGCTGGGGATTTAATGGCCCTTGATGGAAAAAAAATAAAGGG
The DNA here is from genome assembly GCF_042477335.2 of Ovis canadensis. Classification (NCBI taxonomy): domain Eukaryota; kingdom Metazoa; phylum Chordata; class Mammalia; order Artiodactyla; family Bovidae; genus Ovis; species Ovis canadensis. The sequence goes on from NC_091259.1 coordinate 87,019,053, forward strand.
AAAATCAGCAAGTCTATAGGAGACTTTTCAAGTGGCTAGAGGTAAAGCATCTGCCTGCTAAGGCAGAAGACACAAGAGGAGGAAATGGCAACCCACTCCAGTACTCTTGCCTGGAAAATTCCATGGACAGAGGAACACGATGGGCTACCGTCCATGGGGCCATAGGGAGTCAGACACGAGTGGTCAAGAACGTAGGAAGCTTTAGTAACACCATTCCCCAGTCTAACCAGGATGAAGTCTACAGTTCTTGGAAAACAATTTCTGAGGGCAGACTTTCTCAGCATTGAAACTTAGTGTTTAGGACTGTATAATTGTTTTGTGTGTGACGAATTTTTCATGCCCACTGCAGTTTATGTAGCAGCATCTATAGCCTTGGAGAGGGAGATGGCAATCCACTCTAATATTCTTGCCTGGAGAATCCCATGGACGGAGAAGCCTGGCAGGTTATGGCCCATGGGGTCACAAAGAGTCAGACACGACTGAGTGACTAACAAACACACCCACACCCTTGATTGTCTACATAGCAAGGATATTCGTTTACACCACCTTGTCATGGTGAAAATCAATAATATTTCCAGACATTGCCAAATAGCCCCTAGGAGAAAAATCAGTTCAGATGGTGAAATCACTGATTTACAGTTGTCTCTTAGCATTTAATTGGGAATATATTACAAAAGCACTCTAAGATACATTATTAAATCATTCTTATAATTTTAAACTGGGTATTAAAGGGAACTCAGTTTTGTCTACTTTTGGCTTATACCTAGTTATGTTAATATCACATGAAATGAATTTTTATAAATGTATAAATATACTTTTATGTCTAAATATATATATGCATATATAAAATTTGAGAGATGGCATGTAAGTTCCTATGATACTTTCTACATATAAATTATGATTCTAAGTCAAGTTTAATTACAAAGAATTCAGAGAATGAATTTATTTTAGTTTGTAAATCTTTACTGAACACCAAATAAGGTCAAGTCATTTGACTAGTTTTTCATAGTCAACTAAAGAAAAAAAAATGCACCATTAAAGTCCACATTGATTTTTTTGAATCAATTTTTTTTTTTTTTACTTTACAGTATTGTATTGGTTTTGCCATACATCAACATGAATCCGCCACAGGTATACACGTGTTCCCCATCCTGAACCCCCCTCTCTCCTCCCTCCCCATACCATCCCTCTGGGTTGTCCCAGTGCACCAGCCCCAAGCATCCAGTATCATGCATCGAACCTGGACTGGCGATTCGTTTCGTATATGATATTATACATGTTTCAATGCCATTCTCCCAAATCATCCTACCATCGAATCATTTTTAAATGTGAACACAGAAGTCTGGTTTTTACCGGTGATGATTTTTTTCAGGGCATTTTTAACATCCTTATTTCTGAGGCTGTAGATTAAAGGGTTCAACATGGGAATGATCACCGTATAGAAGACAGAGGCCATCTTATCTGTGTCAAGAGAGTGCTGAGAACTTGGCTGTAAGTACATAAAGATGAGGGTCCCGTAGAATATGGTGACTGCCAGCATGTGGGAGCTGCATGTGGAGAAGGCTTTGCGTCTTCCCTCAGCTGAGCTCATTCTCAGGATGGTAGAAATAATAAACATGTAGGAGATAAAGACAATCAGAACAGAGGAGATGAAAGTAACACCAGCACAGGTCAAAATCCACAGCTGTTTGGAATGTGTATCTGAGCAAGTGAGCCTGAGAAGAGGCATGTCATCGCAGTAGAAATGGTTGATGGTATTCGAGTGGCAATAGGAGAGACGAAAAGTGAAGATGGTGTGAAACAGTGCCATCAAAAAGCTGTAGCTGTAGGGGACAGCTACAAGCTGAATACAGATTCCTCGGGACATTGAGGCCATATAGAGGAGGGAGTTACAAATGGCCACGTACCGATCATAGGCCATGGAAGCCAGTAGCAAGCACTCAGATACCATGAAGGTGAGGAAACAGCCTAACTGGACAGCACATGAGTTGAAAGAGATAACATTTTGCTTGTACAAGAAATTTCCAAGCATTTTGGGTGTAACGACAGAAGCATAACAGAAATCAACAAAGGCCAGGTTACTAAGGAAGAAGTACATTGGCGTGTGGAGTCTTTAGTCTGTTCTGATGACTAGGATCAGACTCAGGTTGCCTGCTACTGTGAAGAGGTAGATGGATAAGAACAGCACAAAGAGGGGCATCTGCAACTCCTCTTGATCCGTGAGGCCCACAAGAATAAACTCCTTTGCCTGAGTGCAGTTGATCTGTGACATATCTCTTCCAGAGGTCTGCATGAGGAAGTAGAAAACAAGAGTTAAATTCCAGTTACCATTATATAAGTGGTACTTTTATGCTTTGATATCTTGTAAGGAGATTTAATGCTAACATGTAGTTAGCATACAGGGATTCTGGGAATGGGATAGAGAGTAGAAACAGATAAACGTGGGAAAGGCATAGCTCTCCTGTCTCGGATTCATTATTTATACAAAGAAGGAAGCTGTGGAACAGCCTGATTTCTGTTGAAAGTTCCTGAACATTAAGCTATCTGCAACTTTAATCTGACTTATTAAAATGTTCGGCCGTTCTTTAAAGTCTTTGGTGAATTCATTACAGTATTGCTTCTGCTTTATGTTTGTGTGTTTGTTTGTTTGTCTGTTTTTTGGCCTTGAGTCAAGTGATATCTTAATTAATCTGTTCTATTTTATTTTATCCAGTTATTGCTCAGACTCTCAGTCATGTCCAAATCTTTGTGATCCAGTGGACCGTGTGCAGCTTGCCAGTCTCCTCTATCCATGTGATTCTCCCAGCGAGAATACTAGAGGGGGTTGCTATTTCCTCCTCCAGGGGATCTTCCCAGCCCAGGGACAGAACCCGCTTCTCTTGAGTCTCCTGCATTGGCAAGCAGATTCCTTACCACTAGTGCCATCTGGGGACCCGTACCCCTGCACTGAAAGGCAAAGTCTTAACCACTGGAAGTCCATAGCTATTTTTCTTTTATTGAGAAACTGTTAGCATTAATAGCATAAAGGAAATATTCTACTGTGGTACTTGTCTTTGATGTATCTGTCATTGTACCTGTACAGACAGAACTCCATATTATTCCAGGGCAGGCAGAGACATAGTTCTGCATTTTCTGTTTTCCTTTAATAATTTATCACTAAAAGGTCACTATCAATTATAGACTATCTTCTTAGTTATGTTAATAATGCAAATACTGAAAATAGGTAAGTGTGGAAGCTACAATGAGGAGTTCATTTACTTCATTTGTTTTACCAAAACTTTAAACCTAATATCATATCATTATGCTCACTCTGCATATGAGGAAAAGGAGATCAAAACAAGCATCCCAAACAAAATCAGCAGGCTGGTCTGAATATGATTAATTGTTTTTCAAATCTGTGAGTTTCTGACTTCAGTCTACATCTTCTTATGCTATCACTATATCTTATTAGTTCTATTAAAGAAGCAAATTATTTCCAGATATTTTTTGCTATAATATTGCACATTTTTATCTCTAAAGAATTTACATGATCAAAAGAGATGAAAATAATTTGCATTTTAAAAACAAATGTAAATTTTGAATAAATAAAAAAAAGAAAGAGAAAAAGAGACAATGTTTTTGTTCATAGAACTGCCCAGACCAAGCCACTTTTCTAGACAACTAGCTTTCAGACCCAAACTTTTTGACTACAAATCACAGAAATAAATACCTTTTACGTGATGGTGTAGACTAATAAATACATCCAGAATACTACTCTGATTACCTGACATCACTTACCTTGCATGGTCTATTGAGTTGTAATGTAATCTGTTCTATTTTATTTTGTCCAAATTATACAGGCCAAGACTCTAAAACTTGAGTTCATTATATAGAGGCCATTACAAGCACAATATCAAAAACTATAATCTAGCCCATCCCCCACCATCACCATTTTCACAAACACAGATAAACAACTTATCGATAAATAGGTCTAGGCTACACCTCCCACTCTGATCTATAGCCAAGACTGTGCACCTCCTATCCTTAACATTTGTCTTGATTATGTCTAAAGGACTTCCCTGGTGGCTCAAACGGTTAAGCATCTGCCTACAATGTAGGAGACCTGGGTTCAACCCCTGGGTCGGGAAGATCTCCTGGAGAAGGGAACGGCAACCCACTCCAGTATTCTGGCCTAGAAAATCCCGTGGACCGAGAGGCCTGGTGGGCTACAGTCCATGGAGTCACAAAGAGTTGGACACGACTCAGCAACTTCACTTTCAGGGCTTTTCATGTCTAAATGCTGCTTCTTTAGGACCCTATTTCAGTTCACTCATTCCCTCATTCAAGAATATATGTTGAGAATTATTAATTTCCAAATACTACTTAGAGTCTGAAAGAAAAGACAGCAGACTAGATCAGAAAGAAAAAAGAACAAAAAAGCCCTGTTGACATGTTCTTTATTTTTCTGGTCTCCTCCTCTCAGTCCTCTTTCTCCACTTCCAAAACACAAAACTTTGACATTTATACATAGATATCATTTTGCTGTATATCAAAAATAAGGTATGAATTATATTTTAAAATATATATGACCTTTCATAATTGTGTCCCTGAATAGTCTTATTGTTCTGATTCCATTCAACTCTCCCAAGCAATAAGGGATGCCCACTGGTCTCTTTGTCAATAAAAACATGACTTGCTTTGCTTCTCTTCCACTGTCTGCCATTCCTAGTACACTTCCCTACAAGAAAAATACATAAAGGGAAAACTATTTACTTTTAAGGACCATTTAATTATCACCTCTTCTTTGAAGTTGCTTCCCAAGTTTAGCTAACATAGTTCATATTTGTGTTGTAAAATCAGTTCAGACATACTCCATTTATATATTCTCTCACATTTATAAAACCAAATGTTTCCATAACTCTGTCCTTGATAGTTTCCATACTTTATGTTTGACAGCCTTGTTCTCAGTGCTTTTGTTTCTGTTATTTTTTAAAATTATTTTTTAGTGAAGTCTCTTCTAAATGTTAGGTAAAGTGTTTAGTCTCTCAGTTGTGTCCAGTCTTTGTGACCCCAGGGACTGCAGACTACCAGACTCCTCTGTTCATGGATTTCTCAGTCAAGGATACTGGAGTGGATTGCCATTTCCACCTCTAGAGGAGCTTCCTGACCAAGAGATAAATCAAGCTCAGATCTCTTGCATTGGCAGGCGCATTCTTTCACACTGAGCCACCAGGGTAATGGGAAGTTAAGTCTCATCTGTCTTAATTAAAGATTCATATCATGCTAATTGCATTTAACCATTTCGTCTCCTTATTCTTAATTTATAGTCTTCATTTTGGTGGCTATCTCTAAGCATATAATGATGACATTTATCTGATATAATCCTCCCAAAGTAGAAAGCATAGTTTTGAAATAGATTGCAATGTGGTCAATCATATGCCTGCTTTTTTCAAAGCTCCTCAGAGACTCTAAACAGTAATTTTTATTTTTAAAAAAGAATACATTTGAATCAGTTCTAATGAGGTGGATGAAACTCAGCCTATTATACAGAGTGAAGCAAGCCAGAAAGAAACACACCAATACAGTATATTAACGCATATATGGAATTTAGAAAGATGCTAACAATAACCCTGTATGCAAGACAGCAAAGGAGACACAGACGTATAGAACAGTCTTTTGGACTCTGTGGGAGAGGGCTAGGGTGAGATGATTTGGGAGAATGGCATGGAAACATGTATAATATCATATGTGAAATGAATCACCAGTCCAGGTTCGATGCATGATACTGGATGCTTGGGGCTGGTGCACTGAGACGACCCAAAGGGATGGTACGGGGAGGGAGGAGGGAGGGGAGTTCAGGATGGGGAACACGTGTACACCTGTGGTGGATGCATGTTGATGTATGGCAAAACCAATACAATATTACAAAGTAATTAACCTCCAATTAAAATAAATAAATTTATATTTAAAAAAATAATAAATGTATACACATATATAAGAGCAACACAAATTTGCAATTTGAATGCATTAAAACATCTTTACTGACTCCACATTATTGAACATCTTTCTGTGTTTTGAGGGGACGTCCAATAAATGTCAGACTTCAGATATCAGGGAGTAAAAACAGGAAGAGAGCAATCAAGACTATTTGGAATAGTGAGGTGCTATATAATAACCTATTAGAGTTCAGTGTTGTACATCAGAAACACATATGAGACGAGCCCTGAAAACTGGAAGACTTTGAGGAGGGAACGGTTAAGGGAAGATTTCTCTGGATATGCATGTCAAAATTAACATGGAAAGATTTAAGACAAGGGAAGTTTCAAGCAGAGAATATGTAAAAAAGCAACTAGATGGTTCAGTTCAGTTCAGTTCAGTCACTCAGTCATGTCCAACTCTCTGCGACCCCATGGACTGCAGCATGCCAGGCCTCCCTGTCCATCACCAATACCCAGAGTTTACTCAGACTCATGTCCATCCAGTCGGTGATGCCATCCAACCAACTCATCCTCTGTTGTCCCCTTTTCCTCCTGCCTTCAATCTTTCCCAGCATCAGGGTCTTTTCTATTCTTTCCTTTTTTTACTTTACGATATTGTGTCTTTTCAAATGAGTCAGTTTTTTGCATCAGGTGGCCAAAGTATTGGAGTTTCAACTTCAACATCAGTCCTTCCAATGAATATTCAGGACTGATTTCCTTCAGGATGGACTGGTTGGATCTCCGTGCAGTCCAAGGGACAACAAGAGTCTTCTCCAACACCACAGATCAAAAGCATCAATCCTTCAGCGCTCAGCTTAGGAGCTTAGGCACTGAGCAACTAGTTAAGTACATGCATAATTTCTATAAATTCTAGACATATGCATACATCATGCTTATTCAACTTTACTTTCTAGACTTGGTTCTGTCTTTAATTAGTTACATGAGCTTGGGAAACCCACTTGAATATTTTGGAGTTCAATTTATTCATGTGTATATGTTGAACCAGCCAATCTTAAAGGAAATCAACCCTGAATATCCATTGGAAGGACTGATGCTGAAGCTAAAGCTCTGATATTTTGGCCACCTGATGCAAAGAGCTGACTTGTTGGGAAAAGCCCTGATGCTGGGAAAGATTGAAGGCAGGAGTAGAAGAGGATGCCAGACAATGAGATGTTTAGATAGCATCACCAACTCAGTGGACATGAATTTGAGCAAACTCCAGGAGATAGTGAAGGATAGGGGGGACCTTGCATGCTGCAGTCCATGGGGTCAGGAAGAGTCACTCACCACTTAGTGAGTGAACAACTAACAACAATATATATTTTAAAAGGCACTAGACTAGGTTATCAGAGAAGGCAATGGCAACCCACTCCAGTGTTCTTGCCTGGAGAATCCCAGGGACGGGGGAGCCTGGTGGGCTGCTGTCTATGGGGTCGCACAGAGTCGGACATGACTGAAGTGAGTTAACAGCAGCAGCAGCAGACCAGGTTATCTCTCCACTTCCTTCTAATTATTTAACTGTTTACTTGAAAAACTAGATGTTTTTGATACTTTTGCCAAAACTAATATAAATACAGATAAAGCAGTATCTTTAGGTTACAAAATGTATTTCGAATTGTTTTACTCTAGCGCATTGTATTATTATACTCTTTAATTTTAAAAATTATTATCTTGAGCTATTGTAGCAATGTTATTCCATAAATGTGACTCACAGCTCGCCATTTTGAAATGCATTCTTCTAACCTACCTGAGCAGAGGCTGCACAAATTTCTTTTCCTAATAGTCTGGGTAACAGATTACTGCATGCTTTTGTCAGTATCTCTATCCCAAAGGACTTTACCTCGGAGTGTAATGTAAGTGAGATCATCAAAAAAAGCACAGTCTGTGCTCAGTTGGGAGGTGAAGGCTGACTGAAGATATATTAACCCAAGTCCATTTTTGAAGAACAGCATATCTACAGCTAAAAATTTCATGAAATATCTACAGGGTTGTTCACTCAGTTGTATCCAACTTTTTGTTACCCCATGGACTGCAGCACACCAGGCTTCCCTGTCCTTCACCATCCCCAGATGTTTGCTCAAACTTATGTCCACTGAGTCGTTGATGCCATCCAACCATCTCATTCTCTGTTCCTGCTTCTGCTCCCGCCTTCAATTCTTTCCCAGAATCCAGGACTTTTCCAATGAGTTGGCTCTTCGCATCAGGTGGCCAAAGTATTGGAGCTTCAGCCTCAGCGTCAGTCCTTTCAATGAGGCATTAAATATTCAAAAAATAGCAGCTTGATTATATTCTATAGGTAATGATTAGGATAGGAATTGTATAGGCAGAAACAGTATATTGGAGATATTAAATATTCTATGAATATACAATGCCTGTTTTATTTCATTAATTAAATTTATAAATGAATCTATATTTGAACAAATGTCCCATCTCTGCTTGTACCTTGATATCTCAATCCCCTTTATTTCTGAATAGTATTCCATTGCATGGTTGTATTATGATTTGTTTATGCATTCACCTATTAAAGGATAAATGGTTGTTTTCTCTATCAATAATAAATATGGCTGCAATAAATAAAATTGCAGTTTGAATAAGTAAAATCTATTGGCTAACTATCTAGAAATGTCATTTTGTGTGTTTTTTTTCATTTTTTATTTTTATTTTTATTTTTATTTTTTTTAAATTTTAAAATCTTTAATTCTTACATGCATTCCCAAACATGAACCCCCCTCCCACCTCCCTCCCCAGAACATCTTTCTGGGTCATCCCCATGCACCAGCCCCAAGCATGCTGCATCCTGCGTCAGACATAGACTGGCGATTCAATTCACATGATAGTATACATGTTAGAATGTCATTCTCCCAAATCATCCCACCCTCTCCCTCTCCCTCTGAGTCCAAAAGTCCGTTATACACATCTGTGTCTTTTTCCCTGTCTTGCATACAGGGTCGTCATTGCCATCTTCCTAAATTCCATATATATGTGTTAGTATACTGTATTGGTGTTTTTCTTTCTGGCTTACTTCACTCTGTATAATCGGCTCCAGTTTCATCCATCTCATCAGAACTGATTCAAATGAATTCTTTTTAACGGCTGAGTAATACTCCATTGTGTATATGTACCAGTGCTTTCTTATCCATTCATCTGCTGATGGACATCTAGGTTGTTTCCATGTCCTGGCTATTATAAACAGTGCTGCGATGAACATTGGGGTACATGTGTCTCTTTCCATTCTGGTTTCCTCGGTGTGTATGCCCAGAAGTGGGATTGCTGGGTCATAAGGTAGTTCTATTTGCAATTTTTTAAGGAATCTCCACACTGTTCTCCATAGTGGCTGTACTAGTTTGCATTCCCACCAACAGTGTAGGAGGGTTCCCTTTTCTCCACACCCTCTCCAGCATTTATTGCTTGCAGATTTTTGGATCGCAGCCATTCTGACTGGTGTGAAGTGGTACCTCATTGTGGTTTTGATTTGCATTTCTCTAATAATGAGTGATGTTGAGCATCTTTTCATGTGTTTGTTAGCCATCCGTATGTCTTCTTTGGAGAAATGTCTATTTAGTTCTTTGGCCCATTTTTTGATTGGGTCGTTTATTTTTCTGGAGTTGAGCTGCAGAAGTTGCTTGTATATTTTTGAGATTAGTTGTTTGTCAGTTGCTTCATTTGCTATTATTTTCTCCCATTCAGATGGCTGTCTTTTCACCTTGCTTATATTTTCCTTTGTTGTGCAGAAGCTTTTAATTTTAATTAGATCCCATTTGTTTATTTTTGCTTTTATTTCCAGAATTCTGGGAGGTGGATCATAGAGGATCCTGCTGTGATTTATGTCTGAGAGTGTTTTGCCTATGTTCTCCTCTAGGAGTTTTATAGTTTCTGATCTTACATTTAGCTCTTTAATCCATTTTGAGTTTATTTTTGTGTGCGGTGTTAGAAAGTGATCTAGTTTCATTCTTTTACAAGTGGTTGAGCAGTTTTCCCAGCACCACTTGTTAAAGAGATTGTCTTTACTCCATTGTATATTCTTGCCTCCTTTGTCAAAGATAAGGTGTCCATATGTGTGTGGATTTATCTCTGGGCTTTCTATTTTGTTCCATTGATCTATATGTCTGTCTTTGTGCCAGTACCATACTGTCTTGATGACTGTGGCTTTGTAGTAGAGCCTGAAGTCAGGCAAGTTGATTCCTCCAGTTCCATTCTTCTTTCTCAAGATTGCTTTGGCTATTCGAGGTTTTTTGTATTTCCATACAAATCTTGAAATTATTTGTTCTAGTTCTGTGAAAAATGTGGAATGGACAACGTGGAAGAAATGGACAAATTCTTAGAAAAGTACAATTTTCCAAAACTGAACCAGGAAGAAATAGAAAATCTTAACAGACCCATCACAAGTACGGAAATTGATACTGTAATCAGAAATCTTCCAGCAAACAAAAGCCCAGGTCCAGATGGCTTCACAGCTGAATTCTACCAAAAATTTCGAGAAGAGCTAACACCTATCCTACTCAAACTCTTCCAGAAAATTGCAGAGGAAGGTAAACTTCCAAACTCATTCTATGAGGCCACCATCACCCTAATACCAAAACCTGACAAAGATGTCACAAAAAAAGAAAACTACAGGCCAATATCTCTGATGAACATAGATGAAAAAATCCTCAACAAAATTCTAGCAATCAGAATCCAACAACACATTAAAAAGATCATACATCATGACCAAGTGGGCTTTATCCCAGGGATGCAAGGATTCTTCAATATCCGCAAATCAATCAATGTAATTCACCACATTAACAAATTGAAAAATAAAAACCATATGATTATCTCAATAGATGCAGAGAAGGCCTTTGACAAAATTCAACATCCATTTATGATAAAAACTCTCCAGAAAGCAGGAATAGAAGGAACATATCTCAACATAATAAAAGCTATCTATGACAAACCCACAGCAAACATTATCCTCAATGGTGAAAAATTGAAAGCATTTCCCCTAAAGTCAGGAACAAGACAAGGGTGTCCACTTTCACCGCTACTATTCAACATAGTTCTGGAAGTTTTGGCCACAGCAATCAGAGCAGAAAAAGAAATAAAAGGAATCCAAATTGGAAAAGAAGAAGTAAAACTCTCACTGTTTGCAGATGACATGATCCTCTACATGGAAAACCCTAAAGACTCCACCAGAAAATTACTAGAGCTCATCAATGAATATAGTAAAGTTGCAGGATATAAAATCAACACACAGAAATCCCTTGCATTCCTATACACGAATAATGAGAAAGTAGAAAAAGAAATTAAGGAAACAATTCCATTCACCATTGCAATGAAAAGAATAAAATACTTAGGAATATATCTACCTAAAGAAACTAAAGACCTATATATAGAAAACTATAAAACACTGATGAAAGAAATCAAAGAGGACACTAATAGATGGAGAAATATACCATGTTCATGGATTGGAAGAATCAATATAGTGAAAATGAGTATACTACCCAAAGCAATTTACAAATTCAATGCAATCCCTATCAAGCTAGAAATGTCATTTTGGAGGTGTCATGAGGATCTACAGCTTTGCTGCTAGATATGGGCTAATTTAATATGATGCAGAGCTTGAAAAAATCCATTTCTAGAGATGAATTTCAAAGCAAATGTGATCTCAGTGGCTTTTCTTGGAAACACTAAAGTTGTAGATAATGTGAAGTCACAGTACTGGTTGGTAAAACCAATATACTAGCATATCAGCTGCCTATTTAATAGCAATATCAAACTCGAAATCATCAGCCACTAAGGAAAAGCAAATTAAGACCACAGCACCATTTCACTACGAATACACTAGAATGACTTTAATCAAAATGACTGTCAATACCAAGTGTAAAGACATTAAAACACTCATATGTCTGTTAGAATAAAAACTTTGGAAAACTTTTATTTGTATTTTCATAAAAGATTTAACATAAGACTCTCCAAACACCCTAGCAATTCTGCTCCAAAATATTAATCTAAGAAAAATAAAAATATGAATATAAGACTGTTACACAAATATACCAAAAATATTCCTAATAAGCAAAAAATAGAATAATCCAAATGTCTACCAATCAATAAATGAACAAACAAAAATGGTATATGCATATAAGCAAATGCTATTCAGTAATAAAATATTTCTAACACATGCTACAACATGAATGAAACACAAAATCTTTTATTAGTGTACGAAGTCAGACATAGAAGTTTCCACATTTTAAGACTCTATTTTAATGAAAATTCCTAAAATGGCAAATAAAGCTGTCTGGAGATATGGATGGAAGTGAAAATTAACTGGAAACAAGCAGAAAGAAAGTTTATGTGGTGACAACATAAATATTTACAACTGGAACATGATTGCATATATACAACTCTATTTATAAATATATACTTTATAAACTTGCAACTTTGGAACTGAATCTGGATAATGACATGGTTGCATAATTACTATAAATTTACTCAAATAAAAGAATACTAATTAACTTACAAGAGGTGAATTTCCTCACAATAGGTGCATTTTATGTTGCATATGTATACTTTAATAAAGCTGTTATAACATTATCAAATTCAATGTAGAGGATATTTTTTCATCTCTTGGCTAAGTCCCAATTTATCCAGTCATTATACAATTTGTATGATCAATTATGTATATACTATAAATATTTAAATTTAGTTGAATTTTTTGTAGTGAAAATATGAACTAAACATGATTTGATGCTATGCAATTGTGTTTAGTTCTTGGAAGTGTGAGCTTTGGAGTCAAATTTCCATTTTGAATCTTAACTTTGTCATTTATTAGCTGGAAGATTTTGGCAATTACTCTTCTCAAAGTCATAGTTATCTTATCTGAAAATCTGTTTCAAATTCAAATGCTGTTTGGTTTGAGTTAAAAAAAAACAAATGGATTTAATGTAACTATTGAATAGTAAATAATGTCTATAAACTGCTTAACACATTGTCAGAAATAGCATACTTCAAAAACTTATAGCAATCAAAAATTATTCTTCCCATTTTTGTTGTTTATTTAATTAAGTATTTCCACATAAATTATTTCACAAGCGGAAATGAACTTTTTCTTTCAAAGTGTGGTCATAATAGATGACATAACATTTTAAATTATCTCTTCTTATGTATTCTTATTTTAGGGATTGTGATGACTTTTGTTCCTTGTCTAAGAGTTGGTTCAACTTTGCTTTTTCATGGATTGTAACCTTATTATTGTTGTATATTAAAGGTCTTTGTGGTTTGTCTCTATTATCACATATAAGTCATATAAATATCAGAAGCTACTAGGCTGTAGAAAAGTCTTCTAAGTCGGGATATGTTAGTTTCTAACTTTTTGCTTATATCTGTTTGGTCAGGAAGCAACAGTTAGAACTGGACATGGAACAACAGACTGGTTCCAAATAGGAAAAGGAGTATGTCAGGGTGTATATTGTCACCCTGCTTATTTAACTTATATGCAGAGTACATCATGAGAAACGCTGGACTGGAAGAAGCACAAGCTGGAATCAAGATTGCCGGGAGAATTATCAATAACTTCAGATATGCAGATGACACTACCCTTATGGAAGAAAGTGAGGAGGAACTAAAAAGCCTCTTGATAAAAGTGAAAGAGGAGAGTGAAAAAGTTGGCTTAAAGCTCGACATTCAGAAAATTAAGATCATGGCAATCTGGTCCCATCACTTCATGGGAAATAGATGGGGAAAGAGTGGAAACGGTGTCAGACTTTATTTTTGGGGGCTCCAAAATCACTGCAGATGTTGACTGCAGCCATGAAATTAAAAGACACTTAATCCTTGGAAGAAAAGTTATGATCAACCTAGACAGCATATTCAAAAGCAGAGACATTACTTTGCCAACTAAGTTCCATCTAGTCAAGGCTATGGTTTTTCCAGTGGTCATGTATGGATGTGAGAGTTGGACTGTGAAAAAAGCTGAGCACCAAAGAACTGATGCTTTTGAACTGTGGTGTTGGAGAAGACTCTTGAGAGTCCCTTGGACTGCAAGGAGATCCAATCAGTCCATTCTAAGGGAGATCAGTCCTGGGTGTTCATTGGAAGGAATGATGCTAAAGCTGAAACTCCAGTAATTTGGCCACTTCATGCAAAGAGTTGACTCATTGGAAAAGACTCTGATGCTAGGAGGGATTGAGGGCAGGAGGAGAAGGGGACAACAGAGGATGAAATGGCTGGATGGCATCACTGACTCAATGGACATGAGTTTGAGTGAACTCCAGGAGTTGATGTTGGACAGGGAGGCCTGGGGTGCTGGGATGCATGGGGTCGCAAAGAATCGCACACGATTGAGTGACTGAACTGACTGACCGAGGGTTCATATAATAAAGACTCTGATCCTGGAAAAGACTGAAAGCAGAAGGAGAACAGAGCAACAGAAGATGAGATGCCTGGATAAGCATCACTGACTCACTGGACATGAGTTTGAGCGAAATCCAGGAGACTGTGAAGGACAAGGAAACTTGGCATGCTGAAGTCCATGGGGTCCAGAAGAGTCGGACACGACTGTGCTACTGAATGACAAATGGTTAATATGCTCAAGTCACTGCCACCAGTCTCCTTGCATCGTACTCCATGTCCTTGTAGTATGTTCCTCTTGCCTTACATCTTTCTAATTATATGCGGTCCTTAAAAACGTTCATGTGTGTTAGTTGCTCAGTCTTATCCAACTCTTCGCAACTCCATGGGCTGTAGCCCACTGGGTTCTTCTGTCCATGGGATTCTCCAGACAGGAATACTGGAGTGGGTTGCCATTCCCTTCTCCTAAGAATGTTTAGGCTTTGAACCTATAGAATGTTTCCCCTGTAGGTTGTGAATGCATATAACATCGGTTCAGCTCAGTTCACTTGCTCAGTCGTGTCTGACTGTTTGAAACCCCATGGTCTGCAGCATGCCAGGCCTCCCCGTCCATCAGCAACTCCAAGAGTTTACTCAAACCCATGTCCATTGAGTCAGTGACATCATCCAACCGTCTCATCCTCTGTTGTCCCCTTCTTCTCCTGCCTTCAATATTTCCCAGCATGAGGGTCTTTTCAAATGAGTCAGCTCTTTACATCAGGTGGCCAAAGTACTGGAGTTTCAACTTCAGCATCAGTCCTTCCAATGAATACTCAGAACTGATTTCCTTTAGGATGGACTGGTTGGATCTCTTTGCAGCTCATGGGACTCTCAAGAGTCTTTCTAACACCACAGTTTAAAAGCATCAATTCTTTAGTGCTCAGCTTTCTTTATAGTCCAACTCTCACATCCATACATGACTACTGGAGAAACCACAGCCTTGACTAGACGGACCTGTGTTGGCAAAGTAATGTCTCTTGCTTTTTAATATCCTGTCTAGGTTGGTCATAACTTTTCTTCCAAGAAGTAATTGTCTTTTAATTTCATGTCCGCAGTCATCATCTACAGTGATTTTGGAGCTCCCCCCAAAAATAAAACCTGCCATTGTTTCCCAATCCATTTGCCATGAAGCAATGGGACCAGATGCCATGATCTTTGTTTTCTGAATGTTGAGGTTTAAGCCAACTCTTTCACTCTCCTCTTTCACTTTCATCAGTATAACATAGTGCTCATTACACTATGTCTTCATGCATTCTGTGTTCTCCTCATTCTCTTTTGATCTCGTGTCTTACTGTATGCATGTTGGTACCTGACTTATTTATCCGTGTTGCTACTTTCACCTGTCACATCACACTGTTTGACCTGAAACAATGTCAGTTCTTTTCTTTTTTTTTTTTTTTGCTGTATTGTGTGACATAAGGGATCTTAACTCTCAGACCAGGGATTGAACTTGCACCCCCTGCATTGTAAGTGTGGAATCTCAACTACTGAACTGCCAAGGAAATCCCAAAGTATCAATTTTGAGTGCCTGGTTAGAAGCTACTCTCTTTCATTTTCTTTAACAAATAGCATTTTCCAATAAGATCACACATTTCTGTTTACAAGGATAGTATTAATAGTTCAGTTCGGTCGCTCAGTTGTGTCTGATTCCCTGTGACCCCATGAACCCAAACACGCCAGGCCTCCCCGTCAGGAGGAGGAGTTGTCATCACCAACTCCCAGAGTTACCCAAACTCATGTCCATTGAGTTGGTGATGACGTCTATCTCATCCTCTGTCGTCCCCTTCTCCTCCTGCCCCCAATCCCTCCCAGCATCAGGGTCTTTTCAAATGAGTTAGCTCTTCACATCTGGTGGCCGAAGTACTGGAGTTTCAGCTTTAGCATCAGTCCTTCCAATGAACATGCAGGGCTGATTTCCTTTAGAATGGACTGGTTGGATCTCCTTGCAGTCCAAGAGACTCTCAATAGTCTTCTCCAACACCACAGTTCAAAAGCATCAATTCTTCGGTGCTCATCTTTTTTTATAGTCCAACTCTCACATCCACACATGACCACTGGAGAAACTATAGCCTTGACTAGACGGACCTTTGTTAACAGTGTAATGTCTCTGCTTTTTAATATGCCATCTAGGTTGGTCATAACTTTCCTTTAAAGGAGTAAGCGTCTTTTAATTTCATGGCTACAAACACCATCTGCAGTGATTTTGGAGTCCCCCAAAACAAAGTCAGCCACTGTTTCCACTGTTTTCCCATCTATTTGCCATGAAGTGATGGGACCAGATGCCACGATCTTAGTTTTCTGAATGCCGAGCTTTAAGCCAGCTTTTTGACTCTCCTCTCTCACTTTCATCAAGAGGCTCTTTAATTCTTCACTTTCTGCCATAAGGGTATTAATAGTGGTATTACACATGTACAGATACAGCAAATTCACTGTAATTTCTTTGTATTTTAAACATGACGTCTTTTTAAAGTCAAATGATAAATAGAAATAAGTGACAAAACAAATTTATTCTGGTCCACAGAAGAGAGGTGTAAAAGAGACACTATTGGGAAACATTTACCTAATGATGCTGAGAAGAAATTTCTGAAATTAAAAAAGGATATTCAGAGATTTCCTTTCAAATGAAGTTATACCCATAGCACTGTTAGTTTGTACAACATAATTTAAAAAAATTAACCTGATACATTTTATCATGAAACACTGAGGGTTTTAATATTCTCTATTTGAGGATCCAAATGAAACTAACCTTTTTCAGGGATACTATTTGTGCACCAGGTACATGGCTAGTCTAGAAATCCAGACATTGTTAGTAAATTAGTATCAAACAAGACTTACCGTTCTTCACTGGAAATGCCCAGCTTGGTTATATGCACTATATAAATAGTACTCCATTAATTTACCCTCATATTGGTTAAGTCCATTCTGATTTGATAAATCTGAGATATAGTCTGGTCACGTGCATATATGTGAGTTGTCTGATAAATTTTGATATGCACTCAAAAACTATCAGAAACCAAAAAATTACAAAAACAATTAATTTTCTTCTTAATGATGCAAGGGACTTTCCCAAAACATGATTCATTGAATGCTTATTTATATCAAAACACAGTACATTTATTAAACATACTGCAGAAAACTGATACTTAGAGTAAAGAGAAGAGAAAATTCTTATAAACTCCGTTTATAGGATTATCATACAGTAGTACTCAGAGTGAAAGCCATCAGCAATGATGCCTTGTGTTCTTCATTAATAAGTTGTATCAATTGTGTTCATTGCCATAAAAATAATTTCAACTGCATTTTGGTTATCGTTCAAAATACAAACGTATCAGGACTGTGTAGCTTTTCCTTCAAACCATACTAAGAAAGAGTTAGGGATTGCTTTAAATAAATTTGTCAGTTTAATTTTACTACTTGGTGGTGAAAAGGACTTAGGCCATCTGCAATTCCAGATGCAGGGATATGCTTCGTGCACAGAAAGTAAAAGAAAGCCAAAGAATGAGAAAAACCCACTTACTTCTCCCAGCTATTATGTTCCTTCTTCTGTTTTGACTTATTTAAAACTTTCAAATTCATATCTCTCTTGACTCCCAGAAATATTTATTTCAATGTAGATGTTTGCATAATCCTTGAGAAAATAAGTGAATAATGCTTTGTTTCTGTATTAAATCCATACATCCAAGAGCTTCAGATTATTTTTGAAATCTGTGCATCCCAAATTCTAGCACCTTTTAATTCCCAGAGTAACCTGCATACCTATTAACCCGTCATCTAACCATTGCTTTTTCTGACACAATGGCAGTTTGTTTTAACTTTATTTACTTATAGATTTCTGAAATTACATCGGCTTAAAAGAACAGCATGAATTTGTCAGAAATCTCTTTAAAGCAGCCTTCACGTCCTTGTTCCTCAGGCTGTAGATCATGGGGTTCAGCATGGGAATCACCAGAGTATAAAACACGGAGGCCACTTTATCAGTATCCATAGAATGGTTAGCTTGAGGCTGCACATACATAAATATCATTGTGCCATAGAAGACGGATACTGCCATCATATGTGATGCACAGGTGGAAAAGGCTTTTTTCCTTCCTTCTGATGAACGTATTTTGAGAATGGACAAAACTATGTTAAAATAAGATACAAGAACTATAATTATGGAAACCACCAGATTTGTAGCTGCAGATATAAACACAAATGTTTCTGGAAAGGAAGTATCAGAGCAAGACAATGCTAGCAGAGGGGCGATATCACAATAAAAATGATTGATGATATTACAAGAGCAATAAGTCACAGAGAATACAGAAGATGAGGCCACAACAGCTGTGGAAAAGCTATAGAGGTATGTGAGAGAAACTAGCAGGAGACAGACCCACCGAGACACCACTGCCATGTAGAGCAGGGGGTTACAAATGGCCACATAGCGGTCATAGGCCATCACGGCTAACATGAGCACCTCAGCTACAATGAAAACCAAGAACGCTCCCAGTTGAGTGGCACATTCATAGTAGGAGGTGGTGTGTTTCTTTACTAAAAAGTTGACCAGCATTTTAGGGGCGATGACAGTTGAATTGCCAAGATTGATGATAGCCAAGTGCCGGAGGAAGAAATACATGGGGGTCTGAAGGTGAAAGTCCACGCTGGTGAGGGTGATGATGCTTAGGTTCCCTGTCACGGTCAGTCCATAGATGACCAGGAAGACAAAGAAGAGTGGGATCTGGAGGTCTGGGCGTTCTGAGACTCCTGTGAGAATAAATTCAGTGACCTGAGTGAAATTTCCATTAGCCATGTAAGAGTGTAGAAAGTCATCTGGGAAAGAAAGGAGAAGTGGTTACAGTTTTTAAAAATTTCTAGGACTGTTGTTATATGGCAAGGGCAATTTCTGGGGTAAGATTTCCTGGAATCATACTTTGAAACATATCCATTCCCTTGAGTAAGTGAAAGTCACTCAGTTGTGTCTGACTCTTTGTGACCCCATGGGCCTTACAGTCCATGGAATTTGCCAGGTCAGAATACTGGAGTGGGTAGCTGTTGCCTTCTCCAGGGGATATTCCCAACCCACGGATAGAACTCAAGTCTTCTGCACTGCTGACAGATTCTTTACCATTTGACACACCAGCGAAGTCCATCAGTTCCCTTGCTGCTAAGCTGCTAAGTCGCTTCAGTCGTGTCCGACTCTGTGCGACCCCATAGACGGTAGCCCACCAGGCTCCCCTGGGATTCTCCAGGCAAGGACACTGGAGTGGGTTGCCATTTCCTTCTCCAATGCATGAAAGTGAAAAGTGAAAGTGAAGTCGCTCAGTCATGTCCGACCCTCAGCGACCCCGTGGACTGCAGCCCACCAGGCTCCTCCGCCCATGGGATTTCCCAGGCAGGAGTACTGGAGTGGGGTGCCGTTGCCTTCTCCATCAGTTCCCTTACTTCTGCTAAATTCAAGCGTGTTGATGGTTTATAACTTCCCAGGGGGTGCAGTAGTAGAGTCTGTCTACCGATGCAGGAGATATGGGTTCAACCCTGGGTCAGGAAGATCCCCTGGAGGAGGGCATGGCTACCCACTCCAGTCTTCTTGCTTGGAGAATCCCATGGACAGAGGAGCTGGCGGGCTACAGTCCATGGAGTCGCAAAAAGTCGGGCATGAGTGAGTGACCGAGCACACACAGGCTGGTTATATCTCTTCTTAAATTGCAAAAGTAAATGTTGAAAAGCAATCGATTAAATCTCAAACATTATATTTTTCCTCTAAGTTTCTTTTAAAGCTCTGTGTGGTATTTTTTGCTAATTTCCATATTTCTTTGCCATCTTAAGCACCCCATATCCTACTTCCTTAGGTCAAGCTGTCATTAACACTGTCCTGGACTGCTGTATCCTTCTCTTCTTCAGGATACCATTCTCTCAGATTTATTGATAAGCAAATAGGAGTCATTAAAACTTTCTGATTAATCAAACATGCAATCTGAGATATCTTTTAGAATAATTGAGAAAAGCCTGGGTCTCACATTCAATGCATTCCACAGTCAGGTCTGCATCTCTTTTTCAGTCATATTGTTTCACCAGACACACACCCAACCCTAGTCCCTCTGTTTCCCTGCTGATATTCAAAGATACCAGTTGAGCGAAGACAAGCAATCTAGAAACAAAACAAAACAAAACATTTTTTCCCCTCAGATTTTCTTTTCTCTTTAAGATACTACAGAGGTTCTGACTTATCAAACCAGAAATCTAGTCTGATCCAAGGAGTGGAGTTGAGAAGGAGAGACAGTGCTGGAGATTGCTGAGCCAGTTCCAGGCCTTCTTTCTAGATGGTGCCTGCTCTTTCTCTACTCTACTGAGTCCCACTCTGATTTCAGTCTCCTTCTTCACGTACAGATTAGAACCAGGGGTAACATGGCTTGCTATCATGTTTTCTTTTTTTTTTTTTTAAATAGAGAGACACATTGGATTAAGCAATGGAATTCAGATTTCTAGAATCAGTTTTACCACTTTGAAGTCTTCATTTCTACTAAGAATCATCCTTATGTTTATTAGACATGTCTTCATTTTCAGTATCAGTTATTACACCCTTCTACATTTCCAGATCCTTGCACCTTGCCCGTTCTTTAAAATTTTTATTTTAACAATGTGGTAAGAATACATACCTTGAGATCTGCCCCATTAAGAGATATATGGCTGAACAGAACAGTATTGCTAATTACAGACACAATGCTGTGTATCAGATCTCTAGATCTTATTCCTCTCATGTAACTGAAACTGTATACTTGTTGATTAGCAACTCTCTATATGATCCAGCTTACAACTTCCAGGTGTTTATCAAAAGGAATTGCTATCAGAATGTTTAAGAGAAAGTGAAACCCAACCCATTCTAATTTGGGAAATGATACCTCTGGTCATTTTCTAATATCCTGATGAAACACTTTATATTCGTTCATTTAGGGCTAACCATTAGAGGAGAATCCCATGGGGAGAGGAGCCTGGTGGGCTGCAGTCCATGGGTTTGCAAAAGTCAGACATGACTTAGAAATTAAATCACAGAGTACAAAATTATGCAATGGGATGACACTTTTCAATCTTCAGACTTGGTGATAACAGTTAGGAATTATTTGAGGTTCATAGCTTTCTCCGTAACTCTTAAAAATGTCATTCTATTCATTTGCCAGTCTATTCACTCAGTTTGTAAATATCTGTCTGAAAAGAAACAAACAGATGAACAAACATAAGCATAAGCAGTCAGTAGGGGAAACAACTAAAATGTCTCTCAAGCATGGGAGTTTATTCACATATATAAGGAATATTATAGTAAAATTATTCAGTTCATAAAATGATTCATGAGTAACACATATCTTAAAATATTATTTTCCTAAGATTGCACTGGGTATTTGTTTTTGTTGTTGTTCAGTTGCTAAGTCACATTCAGCCCCTGGCAACCCCATGGATTATAGACCACAAAGCTCCTCCGTTCATGGGATTTTCCAGAAAAGAATACTGGAGTGGGTTGCCATTTCCTTCTCCAGGGGATCTTCCTGGACCAGGGATCGAATCTAAGTCTCCTGCATTGGCAGGGGAATTCTTTACCACTGATCCGCCAAGGAAGACCTGTGTTGGGTATATTTGTAGAAAAAAAGTCAAATCTTACATGCTGCTGCTGCTGTCACTTCAGTCGTGTCTAGCTCTGTGTGACCACACAGATGGCAGCCCACCAGGCTCCCCCGTCCCTGGGATTCTTCAGGCAAGAATACTGGAGTGGGTTGCCATTTCCTTCTCCAAATGAGCCAGATATTAAAACGTAGTTATTATTTTTCTGAAATTTAAATTCAACCGAACATCCTATATTTTATCTGGAAATGTTAACTTTACTAATTTTAACAGATTAATTTGCTGGTGATTTTCAGATACTCCTAATTACTTCTATACTTGCAATATCCAACTACCACTTTTCATTTTCACAAACCAAATGAATATATGACCTCTAGTCAATTCATAGGATTTAATGTCCTAAAATGCCATGCTTTTCCAGGGAAACCAGTAAACAAAAGAGATAATGAAATTTTTGTGATGTAAAGAATAAGCTGTCAGTGACTGAAAGAGTATCCATAGTTAAGAATTAAGTGAAATTACCAAAAACTGTGGTGTTAATCAATATCTACAATTCCTATTTACTCACCTTTAATGAAGAATTCAATTTTCTGCTTTCAAATTACTCTGGCTTGTCTTTGGGTAGGGGCAATTTATATGTTCCCTCTCTCCTTGTGATGTTCCCTGAGGAAGTAGTATGAAATTTATTCAGATGATTCTCCCCAAATTACATGAGAGGTGTTTTGTTTTTTTTTTAAATTGCCTGTAATGTCTTCAAATTACCTAGGATAACCTGCATATTCTCTAGTGAAAAATTGTAAGGGACAATTTAAGGAAAGGAAGAAGACAGTATAATTTATCTATACAGTTCCAGGGAGACACTTACTTTAAGACAGCTATTACCATAACAATGAAAAAAATGGATGTGCTTTCTCATAGTAAAACTACAACTGTTCCAGAAGTTATGATAAAATTGCAAGCAAATCATCATCATTGGATAGGATTTTAAAAAAATAATTTATAAATGGAAATAGGGATGAAATAATCTAATTGTGAGTTTAATTTTCATTTACTTACTGACATGATATTGGACATTTGTCAACGTATTTGCTGGTCATTCATACATATATACATTATAAAGTGTCCTAATTTTGTCCATTTTAATCAATTTTTCATTGATTTTTTTGGACTTTTTATAAGTGTGTTAGATGAAACTACTTTTGGAGATTTTCTTCTAGAAGTGTTCTTAATTTATTTCATATTGAGGGAAATTTGCTCTACAGTGTTTTGATATTATCTACCATAGAGCAAAACAAATCAGCTATAATTATACATATATCACATCCCGCTGAGGTTTCCCTCCGCTTCACCTATTCCACCCCCCTAGGTCAAGACAGAGTGCCAGTCTGGGCCCCTGTGTTATGTAGCAACTCCTCACCAGCTGTCTGCTTTGCACAGGACGATGTATACACGTTAGTGCTACTTTCTGCATTCATCCAGTTCTCCCTTTCCTCCACTGTATCCGCAAGTCCATCCTCTATATCTGAGCTTCCATTCCTTTTCTGCAAATAGATTCACCAATACCATTTTCTCTAGAGTCACTCTCTCTATATATATATGTGCGTGCGTGTCTGCGTGTTTGTGTGTGTATCTTAATATGCAATATTTGTTTTTCTCTTTATGACTTACTTCACTCTATATAGCAGGTTGTAATTTCATCCACCTCTCTAGAATGGAGTTAAATCCCTTCTTCTTGGAGGCTGAGTAATATTCCATTGTATATTTGTATGACATTTTCTTTATCCATTCATCTGTCAATGGACATCTAAGTTCCTTCAAAGTCGTAGCTATTGTAAATAGTGCCTCTATGAACATTGGGGTACATGTATCTTTTCCAATTATGGTTTTCTCAGGGTATATGCCCAGTAGTGGGATCACTGGGTCACATGGTAGTTTTATGCCTAGTGTTTTAAGGAATCTCCGTAATGTTCTCCATAGTGGCTGTATCAATTTACATTCCCACCAACAGTGCAATAGGGTTCCCTTTTCTCCCACATTCTCGCCAGCATTATTGTTTGTAGATTTTTTGATGATGACCTTTGTGACCTGTGTGAGGTGATACCTCATTGTGGTGATTTACATTTCTCTAGCAATAAGCAAAGCTAAGCATTTTTTTTTTCATGTGTTTATTCTGTATGTCTTCTTTGAAGAATTGTCTACTTAGGTCTTCTGCCCATTTTTGGGTTGGTACAAAAACAGAAATATAGACCAATGGAATAAGATAGAAAGTCCAGAGATAAACCTGCACACCTATGGACATCTCATTTTTGACAAAGAAAGCAATGATATACAATGGAGAAAAGATAGTTTCTTCAGTATGTGGTGCTAGGAAAATTGAACAGTTATGTGTTAAAGAATGAAATTAGAACAGTTCCTACCACCATACACAAAGATAAACTCAAAGTGAATTAAAAAACAAAACAAAACTAAATGTAAGACCAGAAGCTATAAAATTCTTTTCTTTTCCTTTTTTAAAAATTTTTTTTTTTTTTACTTTACAATACTGTATTGGTTTTGCCATACATTGACATGAATCTGCCACGGGTGTACATGAGTTCCCAGTCCTGAACCCCCCTCCCACCATCCTCCCCATATCATCTCTCTGGGTCATCCCGGTGCACCAGCCCCAAGCATCCTGTATCCTGACAGAACACTCTTTGACATAAGTTGCAGCAAGGTCCTCTTTGACCCACCTACTAGAGTAATGGAAATAAAAACAAAAATACACAAATGGAATCTAATTAAACTTAAAAGTTTTTGCACAGCAAAGAAAACAATAAACAAGATTAAAAGACAATCCTCAGAATGGGACAAAACAGTTGCAAATGAAACAACTGACAAAGTATTAACCTCCAAAATATATAAGCAGCTGATATAGCTCAATGTTAGGAAAACAAACAACCTAATCAAGAAAATGAGCAGAAGACCTAAACAGAGATTTGTCCAAAAAAGACATCCAGATGGCCAATAAACACACAGAGGTTTTATTATTTTGATGTATCTATTTAGTTCTTTGGCTCAAGATCCTGCAGTGATTCAAAGCAGAATTATGCACCAGTAGGGACGGAGAAGGCAATGGCATCCCACTCCAGTACTCTTGCCTGGAAAATCCCATGGATGGAGGAGGCTGGCAGGCTGCAGTCCATGGGGTCTCGAAGAATTGAATAGGACTGAGTGACTTCACTTTCACTTTTCACTTTCCTGCATTGGAGAAGGAAATGGAAACCCACTCCAGTGTTCTTGTCTGGAGAATCCCAGGGAAGGCGGAGCTTGGTGGACTGCCGTCTATGGGGTCGCACAGAGTCGGACACAACTGGAGTGACTTAGCAGCAGCAGCAGCAGCAGCAGCAGGGAGGGCAGAAAATCTCCCCTCTGACAGCTTCTCATGTACAGAACAGATTGGGATGCAGGAGATGGAGTGGGTAGGAGAGGCCATAAAGCTGATACAGTCCCATCTCAAGGTATACAGACTAACACTCTGAAGACTGAGAAGGGAGAAGGAAAACTTGAAACCACTCTGTTATCACTTCAAGGTTTGGAGTCTAATTGGAGATTGTGATAGGATGCTGTGACAGTATCTAAATATTGCTATATTCTTCTTAAGATGGCTGAGTTTATTTGTTCTTTTAGTTACTTATTTCTGCAGGAAATTAACAAAGTTTGTGTCAAACTGCAAACTCTGCCTCTGGATGGTATAAATGTTTGTGCACATTTTTAGCTTTGTCTGGGGTCTTCAACCTTTCCCCCACCCGCACGGCTCAGGTTTGAGTTGGACAGAGCGCTAGACAGTCAGTGAGTTTTCTCACCAAGTTGGACAGAATTTTGATGTGTTTCAATCCTGTGTGAAGTGGCAGTCTGCACCATCCAGATCTCCAGCTGTTTCTCACTCCCTTGTAGCTGCTCTTGACCTGGCCGTATGGAATCTCACCTTAATAGGTTTGTTCCGAAGTCACTGGCCTCTCAAGCAGCATTCAGGCTGATGGGTCATCACTGTGTCTGCTTAGGTGTCTCCACTCCAGTTCCAACGCACATATCCCAGCACCTCGGCCCTGCTGGCCTGACTGTGTCTCCATCTTTACCTGTGTCTCCATCTTTACCTGAATACTGTGTTCTCCACGTGCCCACCGTCACCCCGTGTGAAGGACAGCTAACTGTACCCCTTACTGACATCACAGCCCTGTGCTGCCAATTGTCAGATATCTGAAAACGCTCGTTACATATGTGTCCTCTCTGTTCGCCAAATTTCCAGGAATTTTGCACACAGTGGATTGTGCCTCTTTCTCTGCCCCTATCTTATCTGTCTCCTCTTCCCTTTCCCCACTAGTCTGCTCTTTGCTCCTATGAATCTATTTCTGTTTTGTTCTAGTCATTAGGGTGTTTTATTTATTTTTTTAATTTCACATATGTAGTGTTCAACTACACCTAAAACTAATATTGTAAATCAACACTTTGTGAAAACTAAAGTATATCCAAATGTCCCTTATTTTACTGATTTCATTTCCTCTCAATTGCTTTTCAGTTCTTTCAAAACATAAACTTCTGATATTTGGACATAAAACCCATTTTATATTGCATTAAAAATAAAGTGTGGATTGTATTTGAAAGCTTATATGTTAATGTGAGTCTTTACCATCTTATCTCTGAATATTTTTGTAACCTCAACTCCTTTCAACTTTTCTTAAAATATGGTTTTAGTAATCTTTATTTTGTGATCTGACTTAATAAGTCTGTGATATGGTCTGGTCACCCTTATCCATTCAGAGTTGGAGAACAGATTTTAGTGTAAGCTCACCAATCAAAAAGTATCAGAAAACACCACAGAGTATTTTTGGAAAACAAATTGTTTTTGTAATGGTATAAAGAACTCTGAAAAAGATTGTTCATTGAATGTCCATTGTCTCACAATAAAGTCCATGTATTAAACACAATAAAGAGGACTATACTCAGTAAGGAGAAAGGAAAATCTTAATGGTATCCACTAAGCTCATGAATAAAATGAGAGCATATTAAAAAATTTACTATGTTTTTACATTGATGTATAAATTATATACATTTATAACAAATTCAAAATATATGAAGTATATTAATAGAATAAAATAGTCATATTTTGGTTGACATTCAGAATATAAATTCACTCCTACTATATGTTTTATCAAACAAACAATATTAAGAAAGAGTAGGGAGTTTTACTTTAAAGATAACTGGCATAATTTTGCTAAAAAGAGTCAAAAGGATTTTAGCCATCTCCAATTACAATTCTTTAAGATGTAGTTATCTACTATACCCATACATATCCAGGATAAAAAGAAAAAGAAACAAAATAATAAGAAAGAGCAGCTTGTTTGTTTCATTTATAAATATTGCTCTGTTCTAGTTTTCTTATTTCTTAATATATCCATCCTGACTCCTGGAAACATTTCTTTCAATCTAAATAACTAAACACTTAGTAAAGTTAGTGAATATGCTTCATTTCTGTATTTATCTGAGAGTACCAGGAGAGTCCGTTTATTTTTTAAATCACCATTTCCTAGACACAGAATCCTATTTAATTTCCAGGATTACTTGAGAACCTATAAACCAGACATCTAATCTCAGCTGTCTCTAATCAATGGCATCCTATCTTCATTTATCTACAGAGTTTTAAAACTAGAATGATCTTATTTTATTTTTTTTAATTTTTTTAATAGCCCCATTTGCTGCTTTATTAGACTAATAATTTATTAATCATGATGGGGTGACATTATAAAAATAAATATATTGATTTTAAAAAACAGCATGGATTTCTAATAAATCTCTTCAATGCAGCTTTCACGTCCTTGTGCCTCAGGCTGTAGATCATGGGGTTCAGCCTGGGTATCACCAGTGTATAGAACACTGAAGCCATTTTATCAGCACCCATAGAATGGTTACTTTGAGGCTGCAAATACATAAAAAGTAGCATTCCATAGAAGACTGACACTGCTGTCATATGTGAGGCACATGTGGAGAAGGCTCTTTTCTGTCCTTCTGATGAACGTATCTTTAGAATGGACAGAAAAATGTTGAAATAAGATGCTACAACAGTAATTAAGGAAAACATCAAATTTGTAGATGCAGATATATGTATTACTGCTTCTGGAACTGAAGTATCAGAGCAAGACAATGCTAACAGAGGGACGGTATCACAGTAAAAGTGATTCATTACATTGGAAGAGCAACAAGTCATAGAGAATACAGACGATGAAGTCACGATTGATGTGCAAAAGCTATAGAGGTATGTGAGGGAAACTAGCCGAAAGCAGGTCCGCCGAGACACCACCGCCATGTAGAGCAGGGGGTGACAAATGGCCACACAGCGGTCATAGGCCATCATGGCTAACATGAGCATCTCAGCTACAATGAAAACCAAGAACCCTCCCAGTTGGGTGGCACATTCATAGTAGGAGGTGGTGTGTTTCTTTACTAAGAAATTGACCAGCATTTTAGGGGCAATGACAGTTGAATTGCCAAGACTGATGATAGCCAAGTGCCGGAGGAAGAAATACATGGGGGTCTGAAGGTGAGAGTCCACGCTGGTGAGGGTGATGATGCTTAGGTTCCCTGTCACGGTCAGTCCATAAATGACCAGGAAGACAAAGAAGAGAGGGATCTGGGGGTCTGGACATTCTGAGACTCCTGTGAGAATAAACTCAGTGACCTGAGTGAAATTTCCATTAGCCATGTAACAGTTTGGAAAGTCATCTGTTTGAAGAAAAAAAGAAGTAGTCACAAACTTTATGGAATTATTTTCCAGGACTGTTATTAGATGTCAAAAGCAATCCATTGATGAGATTTCCTATTGGTCTCAGTTATTAAACTCAAAGTTCTAGGTCTAGTAAACCAACTTTGCAATCATTTACTGAAGAGATGAAACAGGTATGGAAAACTGAACAGATTATCCAGTGTAACGTATATTTTGAAAATTTATTTTCTCATAATCTTATTAAATTATGAATGTTTTAATAGCTTAAAAAGCAGAGCAGAGATTCCAATCTGATGCCTCTTGCACAGAGTGTGAGGAAGACATGAGTAATTGCAAGTTACCTAATAAGTCAAGATTTCCCAAGTGGCTTAATGGTAAAAAATCTGCCTGCCAATGCAGGATACGCAAGAGACAGAGGTTCTATCCCTGAGTTGGGAAGATCCCTGGGAATAGGAAATGGAAACCTGTTGCAATAGTCTTTCCTGGAAAATTCCATGGACAGAAGACCCTGGTGGGCAACAGTCCTGATGGGGGTCACAGAGTCAGACATGACTGAGCGACTAAGCATACAAATAATTTGACATCTATTCTTAATTTCTTAATCTGAGATTTCTTGCTTTATCTTTATATAGTTTAGCCAATGCTCTACCCCTTTTCATTTATACTGTATTTCTATAGCTTTTATTCTGTGTATATTGAACTTGCAAATTTGACCCATCTATTTCTTTTAACCTCTTTGCTCATTTTTCACTTTATTACCAGAAAAAATATATATGGAGACATGTTCTCAGATATATTTTTTTTACATCAACTATTCTCTTTTCAATGGCATCCCACTCCGGTGCTCTTGCCTGAAAAATCCCATGGATGGAAGAGCCTGGTGGGTTGCAGTCCATGGGGTCGCTACAAGTCAGACGCAACTGAGCAACTTCGCTTTCACTTTTCACTTTCAAGCATTGGAGAAGGAAGTGGCAACCCACTCCAGTGTTCTTGCCAGGAGAATCCCAGGGACAGGGGAGCCTGGTGGGCTGCCGTCTATGGGGTCGCACAGAGTTGGACACGACTGAAGCAACTTAGCAGCAGCAGCAGCATTCTCTTTTCAGCTTTAAAAAATTTTTTCTCTTTGAAAGTGTTTTCCTCCCTTTCATAACTCTTTTCCTTCTTGCCCACAGGTTGATGTGATTCCTCATATTATTTCAATGTGCTTTTATTTTTAACCATTATTTTTTATTTATACAATTTTATAATGTTATTTTTTGAATTGTGAAATACTTCTGACCTCAATTTTAGTTCATCATTTTACTGATATTTTATCAAATTTTTAATATTTTTTCATCAATGCAATAATATTAAACATCCTTTTATAGAACTTCTATGGTAATTTATTACATATATTTGCTAAAGGATCTACATGAGATCATAATATAACTGAATATTCTTCTAGAGATATTTGAAAGGTGATATTTGACCTCACCAAGTTGAGCTTTTTCTCAATAACAATTGATATCTAGTTGGGGGCATCTGACACAAAAGAAGTCTCTTCATAGTCTCTAATCCGAGGACTTGGAGAGAAGTTGTAGAGGGTCCAAGCTACATGATCAATTAACATAAGATTTACCCTTTAGCAACAATTAACATATATATGTAATATATTAATAATAATTAATAAAGTGAGCAGGAAGAAACTTTTGTAGACGGTGAATCTGCTTATGGCATAGATTGCGGTGATTATTTCACTGATACACACATATCTCCAATCTCATCAAGTTGCATACATTAAACATGTAGAGTTTTTGCATGTCAATCATAATTCAATAAAGTGTTTTTTAAATCTATATATCATGAATATGTGACTTTTAAAAGACCAGAACTGTTGACATTTCTCTTCTAAACAAAATTAAAACAAAAATTCTACAGTAAGAAAAAAAAAAGACGTGACAATGAAAAAGAATCAGAGCTCTAAGACCAAAATTACTTCTAATATTGTTGAATATTTTATACTAGTTTGTTTCTGACACTAAACATTCTCTTTGGTCCCTTGAGTCATTTTCTTACTTAATTACCAGGTATTTGTTGATTTTCTACTTTTGTCGGGAAATAGCCAAGTTTCAGTTGAATTACTTGTTCCTTACCTCATGGACATTCTATTCCAATAATAGGGAAGAGAGAAAGGGCTGGTAACAAAATATAATCACAAGATAACTGTAGAGCATATTAATTTTAACAATAACAAGTAACAAAGTATACATTAGGATAACCTGGCAGAACTATTTCACACAAGATGTTAAGAGAAGACATTTTTGAGACATGACATTTGAACTAAAACTGAACAGTGAGGCAGAACCAACTTTTGAATGACTCACCGGAAGAACGTTCCAGGATTCCGATTTCCTGAAGATGCTGTTTTGGGGTAGAAAATAACTTTTCTTTTTCCTGTCTGTTTTTATAGCAAAACTTAATGGAGCCAGTGTGACTAAATAATAATGAGGAAATGGGGACAGTAGAATCATATGATATAGGTCACAGTAAATAGCTGGATTTTATTTTAAGTGAATTCTAAAGCATTGATAAGTTTGAAGGTAGATAGGGAACATGGCCAGTTTTAAACTTTAGAAATATAACTCTTGCTGTTATGAAGATAATAATTACATAATTGAAAAGAGGTAGAAGGCAATGGCAACCCGCTCCAGTGTTCTTGCCTGGAGAATGCCATGGACGGAGGAGCCTGGTGGGCTGCAGTCCATGGGGTTGCACAGAATTGGACACGACTGAGTGACTTGACTTTCACTTTTCACTTTCCTGCGTTGGAGAAGGAAATGGCAATCCACTCCAGTGTTCTTGCCTGGAGAATCCCAGGGACGGGGGAGCCTGGTGGGCTGCCGTCTATGGGGTCACACAGAGTTGGACATGACTGAAGCAACTCAGTAGCAGCAGCAGAAATCATGAATAAAAATTTAAAAGTGAGTTAAGCAGTTGCTATAGAATTCCTGGTGGAAGATAATGAGCCAAAGTAGAGAAATGGAAATAGAGAGAAAATGGTATGTTAACAGGTGAGAGAAGAAACAAGAAAGCATCAGCAACATAATTCCTTGTGTGGGCTCTATGAGAAAGAGATGAGGGAATGACACTGAGATTAGGAACAAAAAATTCTTTTGTGGGGTTTTTTTGTTTTTGTTTTTTTTGGTGACTGGGTCAGATATGGTTTTCAAATATTTGGGGTTATGATTTAAGATGGAGTGATGAAAGTGATATTATGAACTTATTACACTTTAAGTGTTTATGAGACATTTAAATATTACTTTGGGCAAGCTACTATGTAAGTCTGCAGCATGTTTGGTAAGTTAGACTTGCGGATATTTAGGAAATGAGCCCTAATGATCCTATGATAGTTTTTCATCTATTTCAAGATTTTTTCATCTGCTTCCAGTTTTTTTTTTTTAATTGTAGCATAACTTCCCAATAGGTTTCTCAATCTACCTGCATCCTTTTCCACTGAGGACAACCCTGTCTTTTGAGATTCTAGTTTTTCTTTTGTCCTGTAACAATGCATGACAGGATGTTGATTCTGTGTCTCTCATGTCTCTTTTTTTTCTCAAGAAAAAAAAAATTTATTGAAGTATAGTTGATTCGGGCTTCCCAGGTAGCACAGTGGTAAAGAATCTGCCTACACATGTGGGAGACTTGAGTTTGATGTCTGGATTGAGGAGATCCCTTGGAGTAGGAAATGGCAACCTACTCTAGTATTTTTGCTTATGAAATTCCATGGACCTTGTCTACTTTTTAAATTTTGATTTTATGTAATAAAATACATAATATGAGATCTGCCCCATTATATAATTTGAGTGAACAGTACAGTATGGTAAATTATAGTTAAATGTATAGAGTAGATCTCTAGATTTTATTCACCTTCCTTAATGGACTTTTTTTTATACCTGTTGATTAGCAACTCCCTGTATGGCCCAACATACTACTTCTGGGCATTTATTGAAAATATTTTCCACCCAAGACAGAAAGGTAATGGTGGAGAAGACTGACAGAATGTGGTCCACTGGAGAAGGGAATGGCAAATAACTTTACTATTCTTGCCGTGAGAACCCCATGAACAGTATGAAAAGGCAAAATTATAGGACACTGAAAGATGAACTCCTCAGGTTCGTAGGTGCCCAATATGCTACTGGAGATCAGTGGAGAAATAACTCCAGAAAGAATGAAGGGATGGAGCCAAAGCAAAAACACCATCCAGTTGTGGATGGGACTGGTGATAGAAGCAAGGTTAGATGCTGTAAAGAGCAATATTGCATAGGAGCCTGGAATGGTAGATCCATGAATCAAGGCAAATTGGAAGTGGTCAAACAGGAGATGGCAAGAGTGAACATTGACATTCTAGGAATTAGCAAACTAAGATGGACTGGAATGGGTGAATTTAACTCAGATGACCAATATATCTACTACTGTGGGTAGGAATCCCTTGAAGAAATGGAGTAGCCATCATAGTCAACAAAAGTCTGAAATGCAGTACTTGGATGCAATCTCAAAAACGACAGAATGATCTCTGTTTGTTTCCAAGGCAAACCATTCAATATCACAGTGATCCAAGTCTATGCTCTGAACAGTAATGCTGAAGCTGAAGTTGAACAGTTCTGTGAAGACCTACAAGACCTTCTAGAACTAATACCCAAAAAAGATGTCCTTTTCCTTATAGGGGACTGGAATGCAAAAGTAGGAAGTCAAGAAACACCTGGTGTAACAGGCAAATTTGGCCTTGAAGTACAGAATGAAGCAGGGCAAAGGCTAATAGAATTTTGCCAACAGAACACACTGGTCATAGCAAACACCATCTTCCAACAACACAAAAGAAGACTCTACACATGGACATCACCAGGTGGCCAACACTGAAATCATATTGATTATATTCTTTGCAGCCAAAGATGGAGAAGCTCTATACAGTAGGCAAAAACAAGACCAGGAGCTGACTGTAGCTCAGATCATGAAAACTCCTTAATTCCAAATTCAGACTGAAATTGAAGAAAGTGGAGAAAACCACTAGACCATTCAGATACGGCCTAATGAAATCCCTTATGACTATACAGTGGAAGTGAGAAATAGCTTTAAGGGACTAGATCTGATAGACAGTACCTGATGAACTATGGATGGAGGTTCGTGACATTGTACAGGAGACAGGAATCAAGACCATCCCAAAGAAAAAGAAATTTAAAAAAGCAAAATGGCTGTATGGGGAGACCTTACAAATAGCTCTGAAAAGAAGGGAAGTGAAAAGCAAAGGAGAAAAGGAGAGATATACCAATTTGAATGCAGAATTCCAAAGACTAGCAAGAAGAGATAACAAAGCTTTTTTTCAGTGATCAATGCAAAGAAATAGAGGAAAACAATAGAATGGGAAAGACTAGAAATCTCTTCAAGAACACTAGAGATTCCAAGGGAACATTTCATGCAAAAATGGGCTCAATAAAGGACAGAAATGGTATGGACCTAACAGAAGCAGAAGATATTAAGAAGAGGTGGCAAGAATACACGGAAGAACTGTACGAAACAGATCTTCACAACCCAGATAATCACGATGGTGTGATCATTCCCCTAGAGCCAGACATCCTGGATGTGAAGTCAAGTGGGCCTTAGGAAACATCACTATGAACAAAGGTAGTGGAGGTGATGGAATTCCAGTTGAGCTATTTCAAATCCTAAAAGATGATGCTATGAAAGAGCTGCAATCAATATGCTAGCATATTTGGAAAACTCAGCAGTGACCACAGGACTGGAAAAGGTCAGTTTTCATTCTAATCTCAAAGAAAGGCAATGCCAAAGAATGCTCAAACTATCATACAATTGCACTCATCTCACACGCTGGTAAAGTGATGCTTAAAATTCTCCAAGCCAGGCTTTAGCAATACGTGAACTGTAAACTTCCAGATGTTAAAGCTGGTTTTAGAAAAGGCAGAGGAACCAGAGATCAAATTTCCAACATCTGCTGGATGATCGACAAAGCAAGAGAGTTCCA
Organism: Ovis canadensis; assembly: GCF_042477335.2. Classification (NCBI taxonomy): domain Eukaryota; kingdom Metazoa; phylum Chordata; class Mammalia; order Artiodactyla; family Bovidae; genus Ovis; species Ovis canadensis. The sequence continues at coordinate 87,053,734 of NC_091259.1, forward strand.
GCAAAACATCTACTTCTGCTTCATTGACCAAGCCAAAACCTTTGACTGTGTGGATCACAATAAACTGTGGAAAATTCTGAAAGAGATGGGAATACCAGACCACCTAACCTGCCTCTTGAGAAATCTGTATGCAGGTCAGGAAGCAACAGTTAGAACTGGACATGGAACAACAGACTGATTCCAAATAGGAAAAGGAGTACGTCAAGGCTGTATATTGTCACCTTGCTTATTTAACTTATATGCAGAGTACATCATGAGAAACGCTGGACTGGAAGAAACACAAGGTGGAATCAAGATTGCCAGGAGAAATATCAATAACCTCAGATATGTAGATGACACCACCCTTATGGCAGAAAGTGAAGAGGAACTAAAAAGCCTCTTGATGAAAGTGAAAGAAGAGAGTGAAAAAGTTGGCTTAAAGCTTAACATCCGAAAAACTAAGATCATGTCATCCGGTCCCATTACTTCATGGCAAATGGATGAGGAACAGTGGAAATAGTTTCAGCCTTTATTTTGGGGGCTCCAAAATCACTGCAGATGGTGACTGCAGCCATGAAATTAAAAGACACTTACTCCATGGAAGGAAAGTTATAACCAACCTAGACAGTATATTAAAGAGCAGAGACATTACTTTGTCAACAAAGGTCCATCTAGTCAAGGTTATGGGTTTTCCAGTAGTCATGTATGGATGTGAGAATTGGACTCTGAAGAAAGCTGAGTGCAGAAGAATTGATGCTTTTGAATTGTGGTGTTGGAGAAGACTCTTGAGAGTCCCTTGAACTGCAAGGACTTCCAATCAGTCCATCCTAAAGGAGATCAGTCCTGGGTGTTCATTGGAAGGACTGATGTTGAAGCTGAAACTCCAATACTTTTGCCACCTGCTGCAAAGAGCTGACTCATTTGAAAAGACCCTGATGATGGGAGGGATTGAGGGCAGGAGGCGAAGGGGACGACAGAGGATGAGATGGTTGGATGGCATCACTGACTCAATGGACATAGGTTTGGGTGGACTTCGGGATTTGGTATGGACAGGGAGCCCTGGCGTGCTGCAGTTCATGGGGTCACACATAGTCAGACATGACTGAGCGACTAGACTGATCTGATACCCTGCCAAGTTGGTGTTTTTATTTTTTTGGAAAGGATATGTCTGTTTATAGATGCAGTTTCTATTCCTGTAGGGTCAGAAAGATACCCTGGATGAAGAAATAACAATCCACTCCAGTATTCTGGCCTGGAAAATCCCATAGGGGGCTACAGTTCACAGGGTCCCAAAGAGTCAGACACAACTGAGCATGCATGTGTTCATGACAGCAGACAAGATACAGAATGCATGCAGGCATGACTGCGTTCTGAATCTTCAGAACTGCTGACGGCAGTTAGGAATTATTTGGGCTTAAAGTCTTTCTCCAAAACTCTTAAAAAATCATCCAATATTTACCAGTCTACTTGCTCAATTTGTAAAGTGTTTCTTTAAAAAAGAAATAGAACAAGACAAAAATGGACCATGTAATTAGCAAGTTAGCAACTGGTAGAGAAAACAAGAGTCAGACACTACTGAGCGACTGAACTGAATGGAGCTAAACTGAGAGAAAACAAATGAATAAAAAAATCTCCAAGTTTGTGCATGGGAGTTGATGTTATATATAAGAATATGCATATCTTTAAATTAAATTATTTTCAAATTATAAAATATTTAATGGGTGACACAACATTTTTAAATATCCTTTTTAAAATATTAAATTGGTTACATTAACAAAAATGCCAAATGTTGCATGAGGCAGATACTAAAAAGTATTTGTTACTGATCTGAAATTTAAATGCAGCTGAATATCTTGTATTTTATTTGCAAATTCTAGCCTTACTGGATTCTAATAGTTAGATTGGTGATGATCTGTGCACTCTTTCTGCAACTGTAATATCCAAATGCAGCTTTCAACTTTCACAAGTTGAAACAGACATAGAACATGTTGTCAATTCATGGGATTTTAACACCTTAAATACCATACTATTCCAGAGAAACCAGTTAAAAAAAGAAATAATGAAATTTCTGTGACATAAAGAATGATCTGTCAGCGACCAAAAAGTGTCTTTAGTCAGAATCTATGAATCAAGGTGAATTACCAACATTAGGAGATCATGAAAATCAACAGCAATGTTTATCTATTCACATTTAAAGAATAATTGCAGTTTTCTGCTCTCAAGTTCCTCTGACTTTTTCCTGAGTAACGAGAATTTACGCTTTTCTTCTATCTTTCTGATGTTCCTTGAGGAAGTAGTATGGTATTTATTAAGACATTTTTGTTTAAATCATCTGAGAGATTGAAAAATTGTTTCTGCTAATTATCCAAGATATTCTGCATATACCCTAGTGAAAAAGTGTAAGGGGCAATTTAAGGAAAGGAAGAAACAGCATAAATGATCTGTACAGCTCCATTGAGACTTACAGCCTGTTTTATGTGTTCATTCATTTACACAGACTCAATGATTGTAGTAGCAGTGAAAATGCTACTGTATGGGCTTTAACTCAGCAAAACTGAAACAGCTCCAAACCTCATGATGTAATTGTAAATGAATCATCATCATTGTATAGAATTTTTTAAATTTATAATTCCAGTAAAAAAATATGTAGTTGGCACTGGTGTGAAAATATATAACAATAAACAGAGGAAAACCAAGCTCAGATAAATTATGTAATTTGACCAAAGCCATGATGAAATTAAAGCCTCATCTTTAAGTGAGTGGTATACATACCCTGACCTTTAATATGACAAATCTATAACAATCATTGAAATGCAGTGTGTGTTTAAACTATAGTGCTTCCTGAACTTGGATAGTGTTCAGTACAACCCCATGGAAGGTAAACTTTAATATAAGACCGTACATGCCCTCTCATAACATTTTACCTATACCCTCATCCTTATGTATTAGAATTGAGGAAAAATCATAAACAGCTAAAGATGATTCTAAATTGCATAGATGGGTAAGTTTTGGAAAATGTGTCATTTGTTCCTAATACCTAAATCAAGATATAGAATATTTTCAGCACCACAGAAACTTCTCTAATGCTTTATAACCCCTCCACCCCTCACCTCTCCAGGAATAATGGAAATTTCCCTCATTTAACTCTATAAACACTCTCACAACTCTAGCAACTACTACTCTGTTTTCTATCCCTGAACTTATTATCCTGCTTTTAAATTTCATGTAAGTGAATCACACAATAATCTCAGTCTGGTATCTTTCACTCAGCATAGTGATTTTGAAATTTATCCATGTGTGATTTTATAACTATATGATATCCCACTGCATTTGAGTACCACAACTCTTCAAATATTGATGGATATTGTGTTTGTTCTATTAAAATGTCCAGCATAAAGAGTCCTATATAAGTGTATGTATGAGTATATATACATTACTTTCTCCTAGTTAGGGATCTTAGAATAACTAGGACATAGGTCACTGTATATTTAACTTTATAAGAAACTGCAAGATAAAAAACTTACTGTAGCATTTTACATTAGCAAAAGCTGTGCATGAGAATTTCATTTTCACCATATTCTTACCAATATTTGATGTAAAAATTAATACACACACATATATAAATGAACATTGGGATAAAATAATTCTATTCCCTGGTGGCTCAGACAGTAAAGAATCTGCCTGCAATGTGGGAGACCTAGGTTCAATCCAAGGAGCAAGCGTATTTTAATTTTATAGCTGCAGTCACCATTTGCAGTGATTTTGGAGCCCCAAAAATAGTCTGTCTCTGTTTCCATTCTTTCCCATCTATTTGCCATGAAATGATGGGACCGGATGCCATGACCTTAGTTTTCTGAATGTTGAGTTTTAAGTCAACTCTTTCGCTCTCCTCTTTCACTTTCATCAAGAGGCTCTTTAGCTCTTCTTCACTTTCTGCCATAAGGGTGGTGTCATCTGCATATCTGAGGTTATTGATATTTCTCCTGGCAAACTTGATTACAGCTTGTGCTTCTTCCAGCCCAGCATTTCTCATGATGTACTCTGCATATAAGTTAAATAAGCAGGGTGACAATGTACAGCCTTGATGTACTGCTTTCCCTATTTGGAACCAGTCTGTGTTCAAATCTACATCTTACGTCTAAATTTTGCCCATTGAAATTTAATCTTTCTTGATTTTTTGAATTTTTACATGTGCTAGATAAAACAATTTTTGTATATTTTCTCCCTGATCTTTTATATTTTGATATTTCTGTTTTGTTCTATGACCCAATATCTTACTGTATTACCAAAGAGATTTTTGCTATCACTGCTGCTGCTGCTGCTAAGACACTTCAGTCGTGTCTGACTCTGTGTGACCCCATAGACGGCAGCCCACCAGGCTCCCCCTTCCCTGGGATTCTCCAGGCAAGAACACTGGAGTGGGTTGCCATTTCCTTCTCCAATGTATGAAAGTGAAAAGTAAAAGTGAAGTCGCTCAGTCGTGTCCGACTCTTAGTGATCCCATGGACTGCAGCCTACCAGGCTCCTCTGTCCATGGGATTTTCCAGGCAATCACTAGGAAGAGCAAAAAGTTATCTCCCGCCAGAAAAATTCCACAAGTACAAAACAGATTGGAATGCAGGAGATGAAGTGGGTAGAAGAGGCCGTGAAGTTGACAAAGTCTCAAACGAAGGTGCAGACTAATGCTCTGAAGATCTGAAGGCTGAGAAGGGAGCAAGAGAACTGAGAGCCACTCTCTGCTGTTACTTCAAGGATTACTTTAATTTTCTTCTATTGACTATATTACTCTGTCAGGAACTTAGAATCTGTCTTGAACATGGTTATATTGTGCTGTGAAGACATGTGAATATTGCTATCTTCTTCTTAAGAGGGTTGATTTGTTTCTTCTTTTTTAATTAGAATAGGAAATTAACAAGGTTTGTGGCAAACTACAAACTCTGCCTCATGGGCGATTTCATAAATATTAGTTCATTTTTTGGAGTGTGTTTTTTTTTTTGGGGGGGGGGGTGTCCGGGACAAGTGAAATCCTCCAGTAACCTACGTGGCTCAGTAGGATAAATGAACTTGGCTCAGGATAAGTGAACTGGACAGCTTTTACAAAGAATGGGGATCTCATTTTCATACACTGTTTCCTTTCTGCAATTCATTGCCTAAATTTCTGAGACTATTGTCTCAAATTCTGACTTTTTTTCTTTAGATCAGAAAAAAAAACAGTTATTTTTAAGATTTCTATTTGTATAATGCAGACTAGAGCCTTGCCTCAAAATAAATAAAATGGGAAAAACACCCATTCCGTTAGCTTCTAATGCTGTTCAGAGTCTCCTTCACACAATGTGCCTTTCTTAACCATCTCCTCATTTACCTTAGAGTTAAAAATTACATCAGTTTAAAAGAACCGCATGAATTTGTCAGAAATCTCTTCAAGGCAGCCTTCACGTCCTTGTTCCTCAGGCTGTAGATCATAGGATTCAGCATGGGAATCACCAGCGTATAAAACACTGAAGCCATTTTATCAACACCCATAGAATGGTTAGTCTGAGGCTGCAAATACATGAAAAGCAGAGTTCCGTAGAAGACTGACACTGCTGTCATATGTGAGGTACATGTGGAGAAGGCTCTTTTTCTTCCTTCTGATGAACGTATCCTTAGAATGGACAGAACAATGTTGAAATAAGATGCTACAACGGTAATTATGGAAAACACCAAATTTGTAGATGCAGACACAAATACTACTGTTTCTGGAAAGGAAGTATCAGAGCAAGACAGTGCTATCAGAGGGACAATATCACAGTAAAAATGATTGATTACATTGGAAGAGCAATAAGACATAGAGAATACAGAAGATGAAGCCACAATAGCTGTGGAAAGGCTATAGAGGTACGTGAGGGAAACTAGCAGAAAGCAGGTCCTCCGAGACACCACCGCCATGTAGAGTAGGGGGTTACAAATGGCCACATAGCGGTCATAGGCCATCACAGCTAAAATGAAAATTTCAGCTACAATGAAAACCAAGAACATGCCTAGTTGGGTGGCACATTCATAGAAGGAGGTGGTGTGTTTCTTTACTAAGAAATTGACCAGCATTTTAGGAGCAATGACAGTTGAATTGCCAAGATTGATGATAGCCAAGTGCCGGAGGAAGAAATACATGGGGGTCTGAAGCTGAGAGTCCACGCTGGTGAGGGTGATGATGCTTAGGTTCCCTGTCATGGTCAGTCCATAGATGATCAGGAAGACAAAGAAGAGAGGGATCTGGAGGTCTGGGCGTTCTGAGACTCCTGTGAGAATAAATTCAGTGACTCGGGTGAAATTTTCATGAGCCATGGTAGAGTTTGGAGAGTCATCTGTTTGAGCAAGAAAGGAGAAATGGTTACAGTTTTTAAAAGTTGTATTTCCTAGGATTGCCATTAGTTGGCACAGGCAATGCCTAGGGGGAGATTTCCTGGAATCATGTTTCAAAATTATACCAGCTCCTGTATTTCTGCTGAAATTTAGTGTGTTGCTGGCTACATACACTTTTTAAATGGCAAACAAAAATTTTAAAGGGAGCATTTTAAATCACAAATATTGTACCCATCCTCTAAATTTCTCTTTCAAAGTTCCACATTCTATTATTTGCCAGTGCCAATAATATTTTGCCATTCTATGCACTCCTACTTCCTTAGGTCAAGCTTTAATTAATACTGTCATTGACAACTGTATCATTTTGACCTCCATGTCATGATTCTCTCAGTTTGGCTGATAGACAAATAACAGTCTTTAATACTTTTTGAGTAGTCAAATTTGTAATCTGAGATTATTTTTAGAATAATTGAAGAATAAGCTTCAGCCTCATATTCAATGCATTTGACATTCAGCTCTGTATAGCCTTTCTACTTACATCACCTCACTCAGCATACACTCAGCCCTATATTTTTTTCTCTTGTCCTCTGTGTACCTGCTGATATTCAAAAATACCAGTTGAACTAAGAGCAACCTAGAATATAAACATTTCTTCCTAGATTTTACTTCCTTATTAAGATACTACAGAGTTTCTGTCTTGTTAAATCAAGAAACTAGTCTGATCCAAAAATGGGTTTAAGGATGGAACATGATGCTGGGCTTGTGGAGCCAGCTCCATTGGTTTTTCTTAGATGACACTGTCTGCTGTTTCTCTATTGTGTCCCATTCGGCTTTCAGGCCCTTTCCTCTTTCACAGAGAAGAACCAAGTGTTGCCTGGCCTGCCATCATGGGTTTTCTTGTAGAATGTGAGACACACTGAATTAGCAAAGGAATTCAGACATCTGCTACCAATCTCACCATTTTTAAGTCTTCAGTTCTGTTAAGGATTAGTCTAGTGTTTATTGACTGCATCTTCGTTTTCAGTGTCTTTTATTATTTTCTTCTAAATTTCCAGATTATTTTACCCTACCCATTCTTTTTTTTTTTCTTTTTAATATAGTTTTTTATTTTTTAAATTTTAAAATCCTTAATTCTTACATGCGTTCCCAAACATGAACCCCCCTCCCACCTCCCTCCCCATAACATCTCTCTGGGTCATCCCCATGCACCAGCCCCAAGCATGCTGCACCCTGCGTCAGACACAGACTGGCGATTCAATTCTTACATGATAGTTACTTTTCTCCTTAAGAATATATAACATAAGATCTGTTCCATTAAAAGATTTAAGGTTGAATAGACTAGCATTCTTAATTATAGGCACAATGCTGCTCCTCTCTAGAACTTATTCATCTTCCATTACTGAAATTTGATATCTGTTGATTAGCAATTCCTCATATGGTCCAATTTACAACTTCTGGGTACTTATCAAAAAGAATTGCTATAAGAATCTTAAAGAGATAGTAATACTCCGCCCGTTCTTCTTATTTTGCAAAGGATATCTTTGGTTATTTTTGACCATTCTGATGCACCATTTATATGCTTCTATTTAGGGCTAACCATTAGAGCACACAGGATAAAAAAAAGTATGCAAAGATATAACTGATATTTCAATCTTCAAACCTGGTGATAAGCGTTAGGAACTACTTGAGGTTCATGGCTTTCTCCTTAACTCTTAAAACAGTATTCTATTCATTTACTAGTTTACTCAGTTAGTAAAGGCATTCCTGAAAAAAAAAAAAAGTAAGCAACCGTTAGGGAAAACAAACAACTAAAAACTCTCCAAGTTCATGTGTGAGAATTGATTCTCATATAGAAGAATATACATATCCTTATATTAAGATCATTTTCAGTTTGTAAAATGTTTCATGGGTTATACATATCTTAAAGTCTTTTTCAAATATCACATTGGATATATTTATAGAAAATTCAAATGTTATATGAGGCAGGTACTAAAAAGTATTTGTCATTGATCTGAAATTTAAATGCAACTGAACATCTTATATTTTATCTGGAAATTCTAATCTTACTGGATTTTAATAGATTAGATTGCTCATGATTTTTTTCAGATATATATAACTCCCTCTGCACTTACAGTATCCACATCTGACTTTCAGGTCTCATAAATAAAATAGATGTATGACATCTAGTCACTTCATAGGTGCTGCCCTGACACTACCACAGTATTCCAGGGAAACAAGTTAACAACAGAAAATAATAATAATGGAGTTTTTGTGGTTAAAGAATATCTGTCAGTGTCCATAAAAGTGTTCATAGTCAGAATCTAAGAAACAAGGGAAATTACCAATGTCAAGGTGATAATCAAAATCAACAATTTCTGTCTACTCACGTTAATGAAGAATTGGATTTCCTCCTCTCAAATTTCTCTGACTTTTCTTTGAGTAGGGAGAATTTATGCTTTGTGATGTTTGTGATGTTTCCTGAGAAAGTATTAGCAGCATGTGAGTTATTCAGATCACTTCTCTTAAATCTTCTGAGAGATTTAAAAATGATTGCCTGTGTGCCTACCTATCCTCCGGGATATCTGGCCTAGACTCTAGTTAACAGTTGTAGGAATAATTTAAAGAAAGGAAGAAAACAGCATAATGATCTTTACAGTTCCATGGAGACCCACATGGCATGAAAGTACTCAATCACTGACACAGAGTCAATGATCAAAACAACAATGAAAAACACTAAAGTGCTTTATTGCAGCAAAATTGGAACAGTTTCAATAGTCATGATAAAATTGCAAATTAATCACCACCATTGCATATAATTTTTTATTTAAGTTTATTATTCCAGTAAAAATATGTCATAGGTGCTGCATTAAAAATATACCATTTAACCTAAATGAGGTGGATATTACTATTCCCAGATTCAGAGGACACTAAGCTCAGATAAACTATGTGATTTGACCAAAGATGTGTAATTGATGACTAGAAGATTTGAAATTAAAGCCTTGTCTTTAAACGAGTGATATACATGCATTTTCTCGTCATATGACAGACACATGACAATTACTGTAATGCAACGTGTTGCAATAATAGTTGCCTAAATCATAGTGCTTCCTGAGCTTCGATCTACCGGTTTTGCATGATGTTCACATAGTCTCACAGAAGATAAAACCTAATACAAGGAAATATATTCCCTCGCACAACAGTTAACCTATGGTCTCTTCTTCTATGAATTCCTTTTGCTTTAGAATTGAGGAAAATTTGCATACAGAAAAGATGGCATTAAATTGTACAAATGGGTAAATTTGGAAAATGTGCCATTTGTTCCTAATACCTGAATCAAGATAACATTTCAACACCACAGACATTTCCCTGATACTTTATAACCCCCGCTTCTTGGCTACTCCCATCATAAAGGCAATTTCCCTCAGACCTTAACTTCCCAAAGAGCTCGCTCTCACCTAGAGGAAACGCTGCTCTGGTTTCTATACCTAATCTCATTTTCCCTGTTTCTGAATTTCACATAAGTGAAACCACACAATAAATGTTCTTAGTCTGTATCTTGCACTCAGCTTAATTGTTTTGAAATTCGGCTGTGCTGAGTTTATATGGATGCATATAGCCCTCTGCCACATCTATCCCATCTTACTCATTCTCTTATCAATAGATATTTGAGTTTCAGTTTATTATAAAATATCTTGTATAAACACCCTTATAAAAGCATATGTGTGTATATATGTATTATTTTACTAGTTATAGGTCTAAGAGGTAATTACTGTAACATAAACATCTGCTTTTCTTACTTTATAAGAACCTGCTAACTTTATGAACTTACGGTAACATTTTACATTACCAAAAGCCATGTATGAGAATTCTATGTGCCCCATCTCCTTGGCAATATTTGATGTAGACATTTTAAAAATAACTTATAAATGGAATTGGGATAAAATAATCTCATTGTGAGTTGAATTTTCATTTACTTGGTGGCTAGTGAAAGTGGACAGCTTTCTATGTACTTGGTTATTCATATACTCACCTCTTACAGTCCTAAAATTTGCCCATTTTAATTGTTTTCTTCTTTCTATTGATTTTTTGAATACTAAAAGTTTGCTAGATGAATCTACTTTTTCAGATTTGTTTTTTTCCTAGACTCTCTTGCTTTTGATGCTTCTGTTTAGTTCTGTCTCAAATTGCTGCAGTGATACAGCGCAGAGTTGTGCGGCCAGTAGGAAGGGCAGAAAACCCTCGCCCACCAAAAAGTTCCAAACAAAGCAGTTTGGGACCCAGGAGATGAAGTGGGTAGGAGAGGCCATAAAACTGATAAAACTGCAAGCCAAGGCACATAGAGGAACATTCGGAAGACAGGAAAGGAAGCCGGAAACCTAAGAATCTCTCTCTGTTATCACTTCAAAAGAAAGAAAGAAAAGAAAGTGAAGTCGCTCAGTCGTGTCCAACTCTTTGCGATCCTGTGGACTGTAGCCTATCAGGCTCTTCTGTCCATGGGATTCTCCAGGCCAGAGGACTGGAGTGGGTTGCCATTTCCATCTCCAGGGGATCTTCCCAACCCAGAGGTCGAACCCGGGTCTCCCACATTGCAGGCAGACACTTTACCCTCTGAGACACCAGGAAAGCCCCAAGAATACTGGAGTGGATTGCCCTGCCCTTCTCCAAGGGATCTTCCAAACCCAGGGATCATACTCAGATCTGTCACATTGCAGGCAGATTCTTTACCATCTGAGCCACCAGGGAAGTCCTATCACTTCTAACATTGCTCTAATTTTGTTGCATTGAATATACTGGTGTGTTAGGAAATCTGCAGTCTACTTTGGACATGGTGACACTCTGCTCTGCAGATATCTGAATATTGTCATCTTCTTAAGTGAGTTGATTTTATATGTTCTTTTTCTTTTTTAATATTAACTAAATATTAACTAAACTACGGACTCTGCCTCATGGGTGATTTCATAAATACTAGTTCATATTTTAGCCTTGTCTGGGGTACTGGAATTGTCCCCCACAGCCACATGCATCAGAAAAAGTGAACTGGAAAATTCATACAAAGAATAAGGATCTGACTTTCACTGGCTCTTTTTTTTTCTTCTTCAATTCAGCCCCCAAATTCTGTGACTATTGACTCAAACATTTTTATTCTTTAGATCAGAAAACCTGGGTTGTATTCAAGAGTTCTATTTGAATGGTGCAAACTAGGACCTTTTCTCAAAACAGAAATTGCAAAATGGAAAAATAACCCATTCCTTTGGCTTCTAATGTTGTAAGAATCTCCTCCACACAACGGCAGCCTATCTTAACCATCTCTTTATTGACCTGTAGAGTTCAAAAAGACATCAACAGCACGAATTTGTCAGAAATCTCTTCAAGGCAGCCTTCACGTCCTTGTTCCTCAGGCTGTAGATCATGGGGTTCAGCATGGGAATCACCAGCGTATAAAACACTGAAGCCATTTTATCAGTGTCTAATGAATGGTTATTTCGAGGCTGTAAATACATGAAAAGCAGAGTTCTGTAGAAGACTGACACTGCCATCACATGTGAGGCGCATGTGGAGAAGGCTCTTTTCCTTCCTTCTGATGAACGTATCCTTAGAATGGACAAAATGATGTTGAAATAAGATGCTACAACTACAGTTATGGAAAACATCAAGTTTGTAGATGCAGATATGAAGACTACTGTTTCTGGAAAAGAAGTATCGGAGCAGGACAAGGCTAAGAGAGGGACAATATCGCAGTAAAAATGACTGATTACATTGAAAGAGCAATAAGCCATTGAAAATACAGAAAAGGAAGTCACAATCGATGTGGAAAAGCTATAGAGATATGTGAGGGAAACTAGCAGAAAGCAGACCTGTCAAGACACCACTGCCATGTAGAGCAGGGGGTTACAAATGGCCACATAGCGGTCATAGGCCATCACAGCTAAAATGAAAATTTCAGCTACAATGAAAACCAAGAACCCACCTAGCTGAATGGCACATTCATAGAAGGAGGTGGTGTGTTTCTTTACTAAGAAGTTGATCAGCATTTTAGGAGCAATGACAGTTGAATTGCCAAGATTGATGATGGCCAAGTGCCGGAGGAAGAAATACATGGGGGTCTGAAGCCGAGAGTCCACACTGGTGAGGGTGATGATGCTTAGGTTCCCTGTCACGGTCAGTCCATAGATGACCAGGAAGACAAAGAAGAGAGGGATCTGGAGGTCTGGGCGTTCTGAGACTCCTGTGAGAATAAATTCAGTGACTCGGGTGAAATTTTCATGAGCCATGTAACAGTTTGGAAATTAATCTATTTGGGGAAGAAAAGAAAATATGGTTACAAACTTCCAAGTAATTATTTTCATGGACTGTCATTAGATAACAAGGGCTATTCTTGGGGTGGGGTTTCCCTAAATCATGTTTCCAAATTTCATCAGCTCCTCTACTTCTGCTGAAATCTAGTGTATTCCAGCTTATATAGTTTGCCTAAATGGAAAAAATAAATGTGAAAAAGCAACCACTGTAAAGCACAAACATTGTATCCATCCTCTAATTTTCTCTGTCAGAGTTCCACATTGTATTTTTTTTTTGTAATTTCAATTTTCATAATATTTGCCATCCTAAGCATCTCCTCACCTACCTCCTGAGGTCAAGCTTGTATTAACACTGTCATGGACTGTTGTAGCCTTCGGGTCTCCATGTCATGATTCATATTAGCTGATAGGCAGATAGCAGTCATTAAAACTTTTGGATAGCATGTAATCTGAGATATTTTTAGAATAATTGAAAAAATCTTTAGCCTTGTTTTCAATGCATTCCACAATCAGATACATATCCTTTTTTCTATTCATATCACATAGGACCAGGCTTTTTGAACTCTAAATTTTCATCTCTGTCTTTCTGTTTCCCTACTGACATTCGAAAGTACCAGCTGAACCAAGAGTAGACAACCTAGAATATAAAACCTTTATTCTTAGCTGTTATTTTCTCTTATGCTGCATAAGTTCTGATTTATCAAACCGGGAATCTAGTCCAATCCAAGGAGTGGGGTTGAGAAAGAAAGGCAGTAGTAAAGATTGCTGAGCCAGTTCTTTTCCTCTTTCCTAGATAGTATTTTCTGCTGTTTCTCTGGGCTTCTGTGGTGGCCCAGGTGGTAAAGGATCTGCACGCAATGCAGGAGGCCCAGGTTTGATCTCTGGAAGATCCCCTGGAGAAGGAGATGGCTGCTCCTCTGCAGAGCCCCACTCTACTTTCAGGCTCCGTCCTAACGCACAGACAAGGACCAGGTGCTGCCAGGCCTGCTCTCATGGCTTTCATTGTGCAAAGAGAGACACACTGGATTAAGCACAGGAATTCAGATTTCTAGTATCAGTCCTGCAACTCTGAAGTCTTCAGCTGTGCTAGGATTATTGAAATGGTTACTGAGGGTACCTCCATGTTCAGTGTCAGTAATTATCTCTTTCTGAAATTCCAGACTCTTTTACCTTGCCCATTCTTTTCTTAATTTTGATTTTAATTTTCTGCTTCTAATCAATGAGTATAGTAAAGTTGCAGGATATAAAATCAACACACAGAAATCCCTTGCATTCCTATACACGAATAATGAGAAAGTAGAAAAAGAAATTAAGGAAACAATTCCATTCACCATTGCAACGAAAAGAATAAAATACTTAGGAATATATCTACCTAAAGAAACTAAAGACCTATATATAGAAAACTATAAAACACTGATGAAAGAAATCAAAGAGGACACTAATAAATGGAGAAATATACCATGTTCATGGATCGGAAGAATCAATATAGGGAAAATGAGTATACTACCCAAAGCAATTTACAAATTCAATGCAATCCCTATCAAGCTACCAGCCACATTTTTCACAGAACTAGAACAAATAATTTCAAGATTTGTATGGAAATACAAAAAACCTCGAATAGCCAAAGCAATCTTGAGAAAGAAGAATGGAACTGGAGGAATCAACTTGCCTGACTTCAGGCTCTACTACAAAGCCACAGTCATCAAGACAGTATGGTAGTGGCACAAAGACAGACATATAGATCAATGGAACAAAATAGAAAGCCCAGAGATAAATCCACACACATATGGACACCTTATCTTTGACAAAGGAGGCAAGAATATACAATGGAATAAAGACAATCTCTTTAACAAGTGGTGCTGGGAAAACTGCTCAACCACTTGTAAAAGAATGAAACTAGATCACTTTCTAACACTGCACACAAAAATAAACTCAAAATGGATTAAAGAGCTAAATGTAAGATCAGAAACTATAAAACTCCTAGAGGAGAACATAGGCAAAACACTCTCAGACATAAATCACAGCAGGATCCTCTATGATCCACCTCCCAGAATTCTGGAAATAAAAGCAAAAATAAACAAATGGGATCTAATTAAAATTAAAAGCTTCTGCACAACAAAGGAAAATATAAGCAAGGTGAAAAGACAGCCTTCTGAATAGGAGAATATAATAGCAAATGAAGCAACTGACAAACAACTAATCTCAAAAATATACAAGCAACTTATGCAGCTCAATTCCAGAAAAATAAATGACCCAATCAAAAAATGGGCCAAAGAACTAAATAGACATTTCTCCAGAGAAGACATACGGATGGCTAACAAACACATGAAAAGATGCTCAACGTCACTCATTATTAGAGAAATGCAAATCAAAACCACAGTGAGGTACCACTTCACACCAGTCAGAATGGCTGCGATCCAAAAATCTGCAAGCAATAAATGCTGGAGAGGCTGTGGAGAAAAGGGAACCCTCCTACACTGTTGGTGGGAATGCAAACTAGTACAGCCACTATGGAGAACAGTGTGGGGATTCCTTAAAAAATTGCAAATAGAACTACCTTATGACCCAGCAATCCCACTGCTGGGCATACACACCGAGGAAACCAGAATTGAAAGAGACACATGTACCCCAATGTTCATCGCAGCACTGTTTATAATAGCCAGGACATGGAAACAACCTAGATGTCCATCAGCAGATGAATGGATAAGAAAGCTGTGGTACATATACACAATGGAGTATTACTCAGCCGTAAAAAAGAATTCATTTGAATCAGTTCTGATGAGATGGATGAAACTGGAGCCGATTATGCAGAGTGAAGTAAGCCAGAAAGAAAAACACCAATACAGTATACTAACACATATATATGGAATTTAGGAAGATCGCAATGACGACCCTGTATGCAAGACAGGGAGAGACACAGATGTGTATAACAGACCTTTGGACTCAGAGGGAGAGGGAGAGGGTGGGATGATTTGGGAGAATGACATTCTAACATGTATACTATCATGTAAGAATTGAATCGCCAGTCTATGTCTGACGCAGGATACAGCATGCTTGGGGCTGGTGCATGGGGATGACCCAGAGAGATGTTGTGGGGAGGGAGGTGGGAGGGGGGTTCATGTTTGGGAACGCATGTAAGAATTAAAGATATTAAAATTTGAAAAATAAAAAACTAAAAAAAAATAATAATAATAATTTTCTACTTTAAGAACATATAGCATCTGCCACTTTAAATGATTTTTGGGTTAATTGTACAGTATTGTTAATTAAAGTTATATTGTACAGTGGATCTCTATATCTTATTCAATCTTATGTAAATGCAACTATATTTGTTGATTAGCAATTCCCCATGTGATTCAACTTATTACTTCTCGTTATTTATCCAAAATAACTGCTTCAGTATCCTAAAAAGATAGGAGTGCCCTGCCAATTCTTCTCCTTTGGGAAAAGGTATCTCTGGTCATTTTTTAATATCCCAGTGCAACATTTTATGTCCTTCCATTGAGGACTAATATTTAGAGTAGACAGAATACAGAAAGTATGCAGTGGGGAGACTGATTTTTCAATCTTCAGTCCTGGTGATAGCAATTAGGAGTTATGTGGGGCTCATGGCTTTCTTATAGCTCTTAATAAATCATTATACTTTTTTTACCAGTCTACTCACTAATTTGTTAAATCTTTTCTGAAAAACAAACAAACAAGTGCTAAGAAACCAGCAAGAAAAACAAACAAGTAAAAATTATCCAAGTTTATGCATGGGAGTTATTTTCATACTGAAGAGTATGCATATCTATATATCAAAATTATTTGGGGGCTTCCCTGGTGGTTCAGTTGGTAGAGAATTTCCCTGCAATGTGGGAGACCTGGGTTCGATCCCTGGGTTGGGAAGATTCCCTGGAAATGGGAACAGCTACTCACTCCGTTATACCCTCAATATTTTGGCCTGGAGAATTCAGTCCATGGGGTCACAGAGAGTCAAACATGACTGAGCAACTTTCACTTCACTTAACTTCAGAGTCAATTTTAAAATAAATAAAATTATTTTAGGTATATACAATGTTTAATGAATAATACATGAATTATTATTTTTCAAATATTGCATTGGGTATATTTACAAAAAATAAATATTATATTAAACAAATACTAAAAAGTATTTGTTATTGATCTGAAATTTAAATGCCACTGAGCAGACTTGTATTTTATCTGGAAATCCTAACATAAATGGATTCTCTTAGATTAAATTGGTGATAATTATTTTCAGGTACCTGTAACTTCTTCACTTGCAATATCCGAATACCACTTTTGACTTTCACAAATCAAAGGATATATAACATGCAGTGAAGTCATGTGATTAATGCCTTAAAACTACCATCCTATTCCAGGGAAATCAGTTAGCAAAGGAAATAATGAAATTTTTATGGTGTAAAAATAAGCAGTCAGTGACCATGATAGTGTCCTTAGTCAGAATCTAAGAATCAAGGGAAATTACCAACACCAGAGTTGTTATCAAAATCAATATTTTTTATGTGCTCACCTTTATGAAGAACTGGATTTTCTGCTCTTATGTTCTCCTGATATTTCTTTGGGTAGAGAGAATATATGCTTTTCCTCTTTCTTTGTAATGTCCCTGAGGAAGTAGTACAGAATTTAAATCATTTGCGAGATTTAAAAAAGAAATTACCTACGGTGCCTGCTAATTCTCCAGGATATTTTGCATATTCTCTAGTGGAAAAATTGTAAGGAATAATTTAAGGAAAGGAAGAAAGCAGCATAAATGATCTGCAGAGTTCCATGGAGACCTACATGTCATAGAGGACTTACGGAGTCAATGATTTAAATAACAATAAAAGCATTACTGTATGAGTTCTATTTCAGCAAAACTGGAACAGTTTGAAAAGTCATGATAAAACTGTAAATGAATCATCATCACTGCATAGAGTTTTATTTATTTATTTAGTTTTCCCCCAGTAAAATAAGTAGTAGGCCCTGGGTTAAAAATAAAGCATTTGACCTATATGATATAGATATTACTATCCCCACATCCAGAGGACACCGAACTAAGACAAACTATTTCATTTGATCAAAAACATGTAACTGGTGACTAGAGATTTGAAATTAAAACTTCATCTCTGAGTGATATACATACATTGGCCTTTAATATGACAAACACATAATTCTTGCAGTGAAATGTGTTACAATAATAACAGTCTAAATGTTAATGTTTTCTGAGCTCTCTCATGATTCTTGCATAATGTTCAGCACAACTTCATAGACACTAAAATATAACAGAAGATAATATATTCCCTCTCATAACATTTACCCATGCTCTCTTCCTCTGTTACTTCCTCATGTAGAATCGAGGAAAATTCTATATAGTTAAAAATGGATCTAAAATGTAAAAATGGGTATGTTTTAATAAATGTACCATTTGTTCCTAATACCTAAATCAAGATATAGAACATCATCAACACCAAAAATGGCCCCTGATACTTTAAATGCCCCCCAAATATCCCTACATCCTAGGCTACTCCCATTATAATGATGAACAACATCCTCCAACTTCCACTTACTGCTGCTACAAGCTTATTTTCCCTGTTTCTGAATTTCATATAAGTGGAATCACACAATAAACAGTCTCAAATGAGCAGTCTTTCGCTCAGCATAGTGATATTGAAATTTGTCTGTGCTGTGCTTATACAGATACATAATAACTGACTACATGCATATATCCTATCTGTAACCATCCTCTTATTGATGGGTATTTGAATTTTGGCTTGTTGTAATAAGTCTAGTGTTAACACTGCTATATAACTGTATATGTGCATATATGTGGGGCTTCCCAGGCGGTAAAGAACCTGCCTGCCAATGAAGGAGACATAAGAGATGAGATGCAGTTTCCATCTCTGGGTTGGAAAAATCCTCTGGCAGAGGGCATGCCAACCACTCCAGTATTCTTGCCTAGTGAATTCCATGGACAGGGGAGTGCATAGTGTTGCAAAGAGTTGGGTGCAACTAAAGTGACTTAACATGCATGTGTATAGATGTATTAATCTCCCTAGCAATAGATCTATGAGGGAAATTACTGGAATATAGATAACTATATATTTAACTTTATAACAAACTGCAGATTTCTAAGCTAACTGTTGCATTTTCATTACCTAAAACCATGTATGAGAATTCATATTTTTCCCACATACTTGCCAATATTTGAAGTCAAAATTAAAAAAAAAAAGACATAAATTGAAACTGGGATAAAAGTAATACTGTGAGTTTGATTTTCACTTACTTGATGATTAATGATACTGAACACTTTTCTATATACTATATTCATTCATATATCTCCATCTTAAATTTCTAAATTTTGTATATTTTAATTGAGATTTTTCTTTTCACTGATTTTTAGAGTTTTTATAAGTGTGATAGATAAAATTACTTTTTCAAATTTTATTTGAGAAGTTTTATTTTTTGATTTTTCTCTTTAGCACTTTGACCCATGATCTTGCAGTTTTACAAAGAAGAGTTTTGCTACCACTGAAGAAGACAGAACAGTTTCTCCCACCAAACAGTTCCATGTGTACAAAACAGATTGGGATGAAGAAGATGAAGTGGGTAGGAGAGGACATAAAGCTGGAAAATTCCCAACATAAGGTACACAGACGGACACTGAAGGCTGGGAAGGGAGCAGGAGAACAGAGTCCCTCTCTGTTGTCACTTCGAGGATTACGCAAATTTTCTTGAAAACAGTGATGTTCAGCGGACTTGGAGTCCATGTTGGACATGGGGACATCGTACTGTGAAGATTTCTAAATATTGTTATAATCTTAAGAGAGTTGATTAATTTGTTCTTTTCCTTTTATTTTAGAAAAAACTAACAAGGTTGTGTCAGACTATAGACTCTGTCTCATAGTTACATAAATATTTCTTTATGTTTTTAGCTTGTCTGGGAGTCCCAGATAGTTCAGTGGTAAAGAATGCACCTGCAGGAGACTGAGGGGACGTGAGTTTTATCCCTGGATCGGGGAGATCTCCTGGAGGAAGAAATGGCAGCCCATTTGAATATTCTTGCCTGGAAAATTCAATGGACAGAGGAGCCTGGCAGGCTACAGTCTAAGGGGTCTCAGAGTGTCAGATGTGACTGGGCAAATGCACACACACATGCATGCACACACACACACACACACACACACCCTTTCCTGGGATGCTGAAATCTCCACACCCACGTGCCTCAAGACCAGTGAATTGCACAGATTTTGTACAAATAATATGGATCTGACTTTCACTAGCTGTTTATCACCAAAATTTCTGTGGCTGTTCTCTCACATTTTTCACTTTTTAGATTATAAAAAAAGGGCTTGTATTTAAGATTTCTGTTTGAAAGATGTGGACTGGGACCTTTTCTCAAAACAAAAATTGTAAAATCGGAAAATCATCCATTCCTTTAGCTTCTAATGTTGTTCAGACTATATCCCACACAGTGGTAGCCTATCTTAACCATCTCTGTAGTGACCTATAAAGTTCTAACACTACATTACTAATTGGTCAGAAATTTCCTCAAGGCAGCCTTCACGTCCTTGTTCCTCAGGCTGTAAATCAAGGGATTCAGCATGGGAATCACCAGTGTATAAAACACGGAAGCCATTTTATCAGTATCCAGTGAATGGTTATTTCGAGGCTGCAAATACATGAAAAGCAGAGTTCCATAGAAGACAGACACAGCTGTCACATGTGAGGCGCATGTGGAGAAGGCTCTTTTCCGTCCTTCTGATGAACGTATCCTTAGAATGGACAAAACGATGTTGAAATAAGATGTTACAACTACAGTTATGGAAAACATCAAGTTTGTAGATGCAGATATGAAGACTACTGTTTCTGGAAAGGAAGTATCAGAGCAAGACAAGGCTAACAGAGGGACGGTATCACAGTAAAAATGATTGATTACATTAGAAGAGCAATAAAACACAGAAAATACACAACATGAAACCACAACAGCTGTGAAAAAGCTATAGAGGTATGTGAGGGAAACTAGCAGAAAGCAGGCCTGTCGAGACACCACAACCATGTAGAGCAGGGGGCTACAAATGGCCACATAGCGGTCATAGGCCATCACAGCTAAAATGAAAATTTCAGCTACAATGAAAACCAAGAACCCTCCCAGTTGGGTGGCACATTCATAGAAGGAGGTGGTATGCTTTTTTACTAAAAAGTTGACCAGCATTTTAGGAGCAATGACAGTTGAATTGCCAAGATTGATGATGGCCAAGTGCCGGAGGAAGAAATACATGGGGGTCTGAAGCTGAGAGTCCACGCTGGTGAGGGTGATGATGCTTAGGTTCCCTGTCACGGTCAGTCCATAGATGACCAGGAAGACAAAGAAGAGAGGGATCTGGAGGTCTGGGCGTTCTGAGACTCCTGTGAGAATAAACTCAGTGACCTGAGTGAAATTTCCATTAGCCTTGTAACAGTTTGGAAAGTCATCTATATGGAAGAAAAAGTTACTTGGTTAGAAATTAAGGAATTATCTTCTAGGACTATCAATAGATGGCAAAAGCATCCCTTGGATGAGATTTCCTCAAAGAATTTATTGAACTCATGTTTTTGGTCTATTAAATCAAATTTGAAATAATCTCTTAAAGAGAATATTCAAGTGCAGCAAAAAAAATAGATGATCCAACATTATGAATATTTCAAAGATCCAATCCATTGAATTTTATTAAGTTATGGATGTCTTATTAGCTTGAAAACATTTAAAGCCATGATTCATATCATGGCATCATATTGATATCTTCTGCACTGAGTGTGAGAAACTCTTGAGTAATTGTATGCCTCCAAATAATTCAATGTTCCTTGTGATCTCTAATTTGAAAATATTTGCTTCTTCTGAATAATGCATGATCTAGTCATTTTTAAATATTATTTAGTTGCTAAATCACGTCCAACTCTTTTTTAGTGACCCCATGGACTGTAGACTGTCAGGCTACTCTGTCCCTGTCATTTTCCAGGCAAGAATACTAGACTGGGTTGCTATTTCCTCCTCCAGAGGATCTTCCTGATCCACGGATCAAACCAGCGTCTCTTGCATTGGCAGGTGGATTCTTCACCACTGTACTGCTGATCCAGTCACTATTCTTCCCTCTTTTCTTTATTCCATCCTTGTACTAACATTTATTCAGTGTAGACTGAAATTGCAAATTCTGTCATTTTTACACTTTTGATCATTTTTATTGATGTAACAATGCTAAACATTTCATTTTCATAAGGCTTTTCTGAAAATTACATTGTATATATTTGCCAAAGAATCAGCATGGAATTATAATGTTTTCCTAGAAATATCTGCTTGAAGGATGGCTTCCTGTTACTAACTAAGCCAGTTATAGTCCCTTCTCACTTTTAATTGATCTCAGTAATGGTCTGTGGCCTTAAATATTCTATCTCAGTCTCTTATATGAAAAGGTAAAATTTAGATCCAGAGAATCAACACTATTTCATCATTTAATATAAGATCTACCCTTTAATGAAAAGTTAATTATGTATATGTATAAAATAATCATAATGATAAAATGGACAAGATGATACTTTGGGGAATGGTGGGTATGTTTACAGCATAGATTTTTGGTAACTGTATCACTAATATATACTTATCTTCAAATTCATCAAATTGTATACATTAACCACATACAGCTCTTTTATGTCAAAGATAACTCAGTAAAGTGATTTTTAAAAGATATGTATCATAATTTCCTGACCAGTAAAAGTTATTGATATCTCTTCTCCTAAAGAAGAGATTTGATATCTCTTCTCCTAAAGAAAGAAGAGATTTGATATCTCTTCTCCTAAAGAAGATTAAAAAAAAAAAATCTGCAATGAAATGAAAAATGAAGCAGTGATATAAAACAATTGAAGAAATAAGGTGGTAATAACACCAAACATTTTTGAATATTTGATATTAGTTGTTTTTAACTCCAAATCATTCTTTCTCTTAACACTTTGAGTCATACTAGAAGGCTGAGTTTCCAAGAATTGACACTTTCAAACTGTGGTGCTGGAGAAGACTTGTAAGAGTCCTTTGGACAGCAAGGAGATCAAACCAGTTGATCTTAAAAGAAATCAACTCTGAATATTCATTGAAAGGTCTCATGCTGAAGCTCCAATACTTTGGCCATATGATGCAAAGAACCTGACACTGGGAAAGATTGAGGGAAGGAGGAGGAGGGGGTGACAGAGGATGAGATGGTTGGATGACATCACTGACTGAGTGGACATGGGTTTAAGCAAATTCCGGGTGATAGCGAAGGAGAGGGAAGCCTGGCATGCTGCAGTTCATGGGGTCACAAAGAGCTGGACAACAGCAATATAATCTTATTTGTTTCCTACTTGTTCCAACAGATATTAAAGTTTCAGTTACTTTATTTGCCCCTTACCTCTGGACCTGGTTGGTTGGTTGGTTTAGTCACTACATCGTGTCCGACTCTTGTGACCCCATGGACTTTAGCCTGCCAGGCTCCTTTGCCCATGGGATTCTCCAGGCAAGAATATTAGAGTGGGTTGCCATTTCCTTCTCCGGGGGATCTTCCTGACCCAGGAATCAAACCTATATATATATATATATATATAAAGGAGGTTTATCTTGAGGAGTTCAGTTCCCTATTTATGGAGGCTGAGAAATTCCACAATCTTCTGCCTACAATGTATAAAGCCAGGAAAGCCAGTGGTATAATTCAGTCCCAGTCTGAAGGCCTGTGTACCTCTGGACCTGCTGCTGCTGCTGCTAAGTCGCTTCAATCATGTCCAGCTCTGTGTGATCCCATAGACGGCAGCCCACCAGGCTCTCCCGTTCCTGGGATTCTTCAGGCAAGAACACTGGAGTGGGTTGCCATTTCCTTCTCCAATGCATGAAAGTGAAAAGAGAAAGTCAAGTCACTCAGTCGTATTCGACTCTTAGTGACCCCATGGACTGCAGCCTACCAGGCTCCTCCACCCATGGGATTTTCCAGGCAAGAGTACTGGAGTGGGTGCCATTGCCTTCTCCAACCTACTATTCCAATTGTGAGGACGAAACAAAACAAATAATGAGGACAAAACAAAACAAAAGGGCTAGAATAAAACACATAAACAAGATAACTGTAGATTAAGTACCATAAGTAAATTACACAAAAATGATGTATCAAGATAACCTGGGAGAATTGCTTCTTAGATGTTGTTAAGAGAATTCCTTTCTGAGGGTGAAATTTCAACTAAAACCTAAAGAATGAGAAGTAATCAAGTACTGAATAAATCACAAGAAGAATATCCCAGGATTCCAGGCATCTTTAAGAGATACATTCATAATTATAATAAAGAGTGTATTTCCTAAAGATGCTGTCCTGAGAGAGAAAATCTTTTTTGTTTTTGTTTTTTTGTATCATGGGAACTTAATAGAGGCTAGTGTTTCCTTTAATGCCAGAGTCACTGAATAACAGTGAGTATTAGTAAAATCAGATAACGTAGGTCACAATAAATATTTGGATTTTTTTCTAAGTAAATTGTAAAAAAATAATAGGTTTTTGGGTAGGTGGGTAACAAGGTCAGCTTTACATTTATAGAAAAAGTTTACTCTTGCAGTTTCAAAGATAATGAACTATGTGATTGGAAAGGGGTAGAAATTATAGGTTGAAAGCGGGTAGAAAATATATGTGGGAAGGGAGTAGAAAATCAAAGAGGGGCGTAAATTTTAACAATGAGCTAAGCAGTGTTACAGGATTTCTGGCAGAAGACAATGAGCCAAGTAGAAAACTTGGAAATAGAAAGCAGAGGTAAATTTAATAATTGGAAGAAGAAAAAAGATAATATCTGAGACATAATTTGTGTTACATTAGAAACAGGAAAGGGATTTGATTTAGGTCATACCTGAATGGTCTAGCGGTTTTCCCTACTTTCTTCAACTTAAGTCTGAATTTGGCAATAAGTAGTTCATGATCTGAGGCACAGTCAGCTCCGTGGTTCTTTTTGCTGACTGTATAGAGGTTCTCCATCTTTGGCTGCAAAGAATATAATCAATCTGATTTCAGTGTTGGCCATCTGGTGATGTCCATGTGTAGAGTCTTCTCTCCTGTTGTTGGCAGAGGATGTTTGCTATGACCAGTGCATTCTCTTGGCAAAACTCTATTAGCCTTTGCCTTGCTTCATTTTGTACTCCAAGGCCAAATTTGCCTGTTACTCCAGGTGTTTCTTGACTTCCTACTTTTGCATTCCAGTCCCCTATAATGAAAAGGACATCTTTTTTGGGTGTTAGTTATAAAAGTTTTTGTAGGTCTAAATAGAACCATTCAAATTCAGCTTCTTCAGCATTACTGGTTGGGGCACAGACTTGGATTACATTGATATTGAATGGTTTGCCTTAGAAATGAACAGAGATCATGCTGTCGTTTTTGAGATTGCATCCAGGTACTGCATTTCAGACTCTTGTTGACTATGATGCCTACTCCATTTCTTCTAAGGGATTCTTGCCCACAGTAGTAGATATAATGGTCATCTAAGTTAAATTCCCCCATTCCAGTCCATTTCACTTCACTCATTCCTACAATGTCGATGTTCACTCTTGTCATCTCCTGTTTGACCACTTCCAATTTGCCATGATTCATGGACCTAACATTCTAGATTTCTATGTAATATTGCTCTTTACAGCATCAGGGTTTACTTCCATCACCCATCACATCCACAACTGTGTATTGTTTTTGCTTTGGCTCCATCCCTTCATTCTTTCTGGAGTTATTTCTCCACTGATCTCCAGTAGCATATTGGGCACCTACTGACTTGGGGCGTTCATCTTTCAGTGTCCTATCATTTTGCCTTTTCATACTGTTTATGGGGTTCTCAAGGCAAGAATAATGAAGTGGTTTACCATCCCTGGAGAAAGAAATGGCAACGCACTTCAGTACTCTTGCCTAGAAAATCCCATGGATGGAGGAGCTTGGTACAGGCTACTGCCCAAGGGGTCGCAAAGAGTTGGGCACGACTGAGCTTCTTCACTTTCTTTCTTTCACTTTCTCCAGTGGACCGCGTTTTGCCAGAACTCTCCACCATGACCCTTCCGTTTTGTGTGGCCCTACAAGGCGTGGTTCATAGTTTCATTGAGTTAGACAAGGCTGTGGTCCATGTGATTATATTGGTTAGTTTTCTGTGATTGTGGTTTTCAGCCTGTCTGCCCTCTGATGGAGAAGGATAAGAGGCTTATGGAAGCTTCCTGATGGGAGAGAATGACTGAGGTGGAAACTGGGTCTTGTTCTGATGGGTGGGGCCATGCTCAGTAAATCTTTAATCCAATTTTCTGTTGATGGGTAGAGCTGTGTTCCCTCCCTGCTATTTACGTGGGGCCAAACTATGCTGTAGATAATGAATATAACGGTGACCTCCTTCAAAAGATCCCATGCACACACTGCTACACTCAGTGCCCCCAACCCTTCAGCTGGCCACCACTGACCCGCACCTCTGCTGGAGACTCCTGAAGACTCACAGGCAAGTTAGGGTCAGCCTCTTGTGGGGTCACTGCTCCTTTCTCCTGGGTCCTGGTGGCCAAGGTTCTGTTTGTGCCCACCATGAGTCTTTTTCCCAGCCCTGTGTAAGTTCTGGCAGCTCTCTGATAGGATTACTGGTGACTTCCTCCAAGAGGGTTTATGCCATACCTAAGTCTACTGCACCCAAAGCCCTTGTCTCTGCAGCAGTCCACTGCCGATCCATACCTCCATAGGAGATGCTCAAACAAAGTTCTGTATCAGTCTCTGTGGGGTCTCTGAGTCCTGGTGCTCACAAGGTTTGTTTAAGCGTTCTGAGAATCTCTGGAGGGAATGGAGTTTGATTCCAAACATGAATTCGTCCCTCCTACCATCTTTCTGGAGTTTCTCTGACCTTGGATGTGGGGCATGTCCTCACGGCTGCTCCATGCCATGCAGCTGCCATTCCAATGCTGCAGCTGGAAAGTTCAACACTACCAGAACCGTGTACTTCCAGATGTTCAAGCTGGTTTTAGTAAACACAGAAACCAGAGATCACATTACCAACATCCCCTGGATCATCAAAAAAGCAAGAGAGGTCAAGAAAAATATTTACTTCTGCTTTATTGCCTATGCCAAAACCTTTTACTGTGTGGATCACAACAAACTGTGGAAAATTCTGAGAGATGGGAATACCAGACCACCTGACCTGCCTCTTGAGAAATCTGTATGCACGTCAGAAAGAAACAGTTAGAACTGGACATGGAACAACAGACTGGTTCCGAATAGGAAAAGGAGTACGTCAAAGTTGCATATTATCACCCTGTTTTTTTAACTTAAATGCAGAATACATCATGAGAAACGCTGGGCTGGATGAAGCACAAGCTGGAATCATGATTGCCAGCAGAAATATCAATAACCTCAGGTATGCAGATGACACCACCTTTATGGCAGAAAGTGAAGAAGAACTAAAGAGACTCTTGATAAATTCAAAGAGGAGAATGAAAAAGTTTGCTTAAAGCTCAACATTCAGAAAACGAAGATCATGGCATCTGGTCCCATCACTTCATGGCAAATAGATGTGAAACTTGTGGAAACAGTGGCTGACTTTACTTTTTTGGGCTCCAAAATCACTGCAGATGGTGACTGCAGCCATGAAATAAAAGACACTTACTCCTTGGAAGGAAAGTTATGACCAACCTAGACAGCATATTCAAAAGCAGAGACATTACTTTGCCAACAAAGGTCCATCTAGTCAAGGCTATGGTTTTTCCAGTAGTCATGTATGGATGTGAGAGTTGGACTATAAAGAAAGCTGAGTGCCAAAGAATTGATGCTTTTGAACTGTGGTTTTGGAGAAGACGCTTGAGAGTTTCTTGTACTGCAAGGAGATCCAATCAATCCATCCTAAAGGAAATCAGTCCTGAATATTCATTGGAAGGACTGAGGCTGAAACTGAAACTCCAATACTTTAGCCATCTGATGGGAAGAATTGACTCACTGGAAAAGACCCTGATGCTGGGAAAGCCGGAGAAGGGGCGGCAGAGCATGAGATGGTTGGATGGCATCACCGACTCAATGCGCATGAGTTTGGGTAAACTCTGGGAGTTGGTGATGGACAGGGAGGCCTGGCGCGCTGCAGTCCTTGGGATCACAAAGAGTCAGACACGACTGAGTGACTGAACTGAACTGAACTGAAGGAATAGGAAAGACTTTTGTGATCTTTTCACAGGCCGTTGGCCATGACATTTTTCAAATATTAAAAGATATGATTTAAAATGAAATGATCAAAGTGATATTTTCAACATATTAAGTTTTAGGTACTTATGAAACACTTATAAAACATTCAGGCAATTTAATATTTAAGTCTGGGACACATTTCGTGTGATTAGCCTTACAGGCTCTTAAGAAAATGCCAGCCTTAATAGATATACTATATTTTTTTCATTTATTTCAAAATTATTTGTTAAAGGTTGTAAGAAAAATTCCTAATATGTTCCTCAATCAACCTCCGTCCTTTTACACTGCAGACAACCCTCTATTTTAAGATTCCAGCTTTTTTTGCCCTCAGACACTGAGCTACAGAATATTGCTTCTGTTCCCCCTGTCCCTACCATGCCTCTTATTTTTTTTTTGTCTTGTCTTCTCCATGTTTACAATTTTTAATGTTTTGTCAGAAATTGTCAGTTTCTCCATCATCTCCCTTGACAAACATATCAACTATCAGCCCAAACCAAACTTCCAAGTTATATCAGCTCCTGTGTTTCTGCTGAAGTCTAATGTCTCACTGGTTATATACTTTATCTTAAATTGTAAAATTACATTTTTAAACCAACTATTTTAGATCACAAACATTCTATTCATCCTCTAATTTTCTTATTCAAGGTTCCACATTGAAGTATTTGGCAATTTATGTAATACTTTCGATCCTAAGCACCCCCTCTTTTTCTTTCTTAGGTCTAGACTTCCCTGGGTCAGTAACACAGTCATTGACTGTTATCCTTAATGGTCGCTGTGTCGTGATTCTCAGATTAGCTGGTAGGCAAATGGCAGTATCACAGCCTTTTGATTTATTAATTCATGCAATCTAAGCTTTGCTTTTTAGAATAATTGAAGTATCTTTAGCTTCATTTTCAATATATTTCACAATCAGGTTCATATTATTTTTCTTGACTTACTACCTTATACCAGGATACATTTTAAATCTGGAAATAAAATCAGATAATTTAAGTCACAATAAAAATATTTGAATTTTTTTTCTAGTAAATTGTAAAACAGATAGGTTTTAATGTAGGTGAATAATAACATCAGCTTTAAATGTAAAAATGAAGATTATTCTTGCTTTTATAAAGATAATGAATTATATGATGGGAAAGGATAGAAATTGATTGGAAGGGGTAGAAATTGGAAGGGAGGAGTAACATTTTGAGAATAAGTCAAGCAGTGTTACAGTATTTCCGTCTGAAGAGAATGCATCAAAGTAGGGAATTTGGATTTTATTAGTATCTCTGGCCTTTTGTTTCCATATTCATATTGATTCTTCAAATACATAGATTGGTGAGAGGTACCTTATTATCTGAAAAAAAGATTGCTCATCTTGCAACAGTTGTCTTATGCTACCAGAAACTGCAAATGAATGTAACCTCAAATGAGGCTACAAAACTTGAACTTATAGTATTGAAAAATGTCATTCCTGATCATACTCTAGGCATTTTCAACCTTCATATGATCACCAATGAGTAACAGGAAGGCTAAAAGAATTATCTTTAAATTAGCAAAGATGCTTATGAATAAGGAGGAGTAATTATACATACATACATACATATATATATATATATATGTGTGTATATATATATATATATAAATACTTTTCTCCATGTACTTAGAAATTTATTTTATTATAAAATTAAGGCCAGTATTTTTTTAAGTAAATTTATTTCAGATATTTTATTTTGGGTTACTTTAACTAAAAGCAACCCAGTAAATGAGCATTCTCTTTCTTCTGGGTTTCATTTCCTCCTTGAGAATGTTACAGAAAGCCTTGTCCTATCAAACCAGAAATTCAGGGTCTGCAGTTCTTAATGTCTCGATCCTGTTTACGCACTGTCTCTTCAAACTGAAGTCTTCTTTCGGAAAACTTCTTGAGTAAAATGTTGTCAGATTAAATTTATTGTACATAGATGATTTATCTAAATATATGTTATTATAGCATTGGTTATATATTATGTTTATATATATATGTATATATGTATATATGTGTGTGTATATATATATATATATATATATATTCACCTCCATTGTATTGAATATATTACCAGAGATTTTCTTGAGAAAATTGATGGTATATCATTGTATTCTCAAAAAGAATCCTCATTTAAAATTTGGGTGGTTCTGTACTCAGTTTTCCTTCACAAGTGTGTTTGCGTATTTGTGTGAAAGATGAGTTTTTCATTCTAGTTAGTATTACAGGAACAAAACTATGATATAAATAATCTCAGTGAGCAAAAATCCATTGTTTCAGAAGTGGTATAAGTATATAATATCTAATGATACCAGTTGTAAGTTTTAAATATAATAGCTAGATAGTTTTTAATGACTTGTTTTCTCCAAAAATGTTGTAAATCTTGGAAATAGCCTTTACTTAAGCATTGTATTATTTGATCATACATGATGTCTGATGCCTTCCAAAATGAAAGTGAAGTGATGCACTTTGAGGTGTAGATTTCAATCCTTTGAAGGCCATTATACCAAATAAGATATTTTCTACCCACCTCTAAGGCACATCTGTTTCAGCCTCTTAGTGAGAATTTCTACGTGGCTGTGTCAGTAAGAGTTGGTGGGGCTCTATAAACCTTTGAGAACCTAACTAAAACCCAGGTGATTCTAATATCCACAAATTGTCTTTTGCATCCTTTGGGAAGATGCCATTTGGGATTTGCTGTTTCATAAGATCTCCCGCTAGGAGTTCAACCAGACATCTCTCCAGTCTTTCTCTCTCTCTCTTTTTTTTTTTTTTTTTTTTTTTTTTGGCAGTATGACCTATATTATTGAAATGAGTTCAATTCCATGACGTCTGATTAAAGCGTATCTATCAAAGTAACTTCATTGCATTCAGCGACTCATTATCGAAAAAATGCAAACCGAAGAGCTAGAAACCAATGGTCTAACAATGAAATAAAAACAAATTCCATCTACATATTTTGTTTTTATATGACACTATTTCTGTTTGATTCCTACTTTTACTTCAAAGAATGCAATTTAGCACTGTCATTATTTCAAGAATAGGATAGATTGCATATTAAAGGTGAAGCTGTGTCCTCCAAAAAATTGTCTATATTAAAAATATTATTTTAATCCTTTCTTTATAATTGTGTTTCAGGTGAAAAAAATGTAGAAGATAAATTCTAGGCAAGGATCAAATATAGTATTTGAAACTAAAGCTTTTATTTAAAGCTTTAATATAAATTTCCTATCACACAATTTTTTTAAACACTAAATATTTTTGACATATATTTTCATGCATTTAAAGACTAAGAGAATCATGTAAAAAGAAAAGTGCCCTGGAGAAATTGTCAGCTTTGGGGCTTAAGTTCTCTTTGCAACAACATTTTTGTTTGTTTGTTTTGGTCATATTATTTTCCCCTTTAGGCCTTAAATTTAAAGCTGGAAGTTGGAGTAGATTCACATTAAATACATTGGGATGGTTATCTAGTAAGGTTTTGTTGTTGCTTAGTTATTAAGTCATTTCCACCTTTTTTGTGACCCCATGGACTGTAACCTGCCAGGCTCCTCTATCCATGGGGTTTCCCAAGAAAGAATACTGGAGTGGGTTGGGTTGCCATTTCCTCTCCAGGGGATCTTCCCAACCTAAGGATCAAACTTGTGTCTCCTGTATTACAGGCGGATTCTTTACGATTGAGCCACTGGGAAGCCCACCTCGTGGGGTAAATGAATAAAGATGAAAAATGTATTCATTTGCTTGAGCAGCTATAACAGAAATACCCAAAACAGGTTTGTTTAAATAAAAGAAATATGTGTTCTCAGTTCTGGAGTCTGCCCATGATGAAGGGACTTCCCTAGTGGTCCACTGGTTAAGGCTTCACACAGGGGGTGTGGGTTCGATGCATGGTCAGAGAGCTGAGATCCCACATGCCTACGGTCCAAAAAAAAGCAAAACATGAAACAGAAGCAACGCTTTAACGAATTCAGTGAAGATTTTAAAAGCAGTTCATATCAAAAAGGGCTTCCGCGATGGCTCAGCAGGCAAAGAATCTCTTGCCAATATGAGTTCATTCTCTGGGTCAGAAGATTCTTGGAGGAGGAAAACGGCAACTCACTGCAGAATTCTTGCCTAAAACATCCCATGGACAGAAGAGCCTGGAGGGCTACCGTCCAAAGGGTCACAAAGAGTCAGACACAACTGAGCAAATAAGCACGCATATCAAAAAATCTTAAACAAATAAGTAAAGTCTATGAAAAAGAGGTTAGCAGATTTGATTTCTTCTGGGGCCTTTCTCCTTGGCTTGCATATAGATGGCCCCCTTCTTGCTGTATCTTCATGTGATTGTCACTCGGTTTGGGTACATTGAAGTGTCTGGTGTCTTTCTATGTGCTTTAGCCTCTTCTTATAAGGACACCTATGATATTGAATTATGGCTCATTTTAATAACTTGTCTTAACTAATTACTTCTTTAAAAAGCCTTATCTCTGAATACATTTAGATTCTGAGATATTGCGGATTGAGCCTTCAACATACCAATTTTGGTGGGATGCAATTCTGCCCACAACAGATTGGAAGAAAAAATAAATAATAGAGCCTTTGTGTGGATCGCAACTAACTGTGGAGCGTTTTTATTTATTTATTTATTTTAGAAATGATCTATTTATTTGTTTTTTTGTAACCAATGCCCATATTTTTATTGAATACCTTGAAAAAAGAGATGATAAAGCCAGACCACCTGACCGTCTCCTTAGAAACCTGTATAAGATTTAACAAGCAACAGTTAGAACCTTACATGGAACAACTGACTGGATCAATGTTGGGGAAGAAGTACGACAAAGCTGCATATTGTCATCCTCTTTATTTAACTTATATGCAGAGCACATCACGTGAAATGCCAAGCTGGATTGTTACAAGCTGGAATCAAGATTTCTGGGAGAAATATCAACAACCTCAGATAAGATAAGCAGATGACATCACTCTAATGGCAGAAAGCAAAGAAGAATTAAAGAGCTTCTTGGGGAATATGCTGGTTTAAAACTCAATATTCAAAAAACAAAGATCATGACATCCAGTCCCATCACTTCATGGCAACTAGAGGAAAAAGTAGAAACAGTGACAGATTTTTCTCTTGTTGGACTCCAAAATCACTGCAGACAGTGACTTCAGCCATGAAATTAAAAGATGTTTGCTCCTTGGAAGGAAAACTATGACAAACCTAGATAGTGTATTAAAAATCATAGATGTCACTTTACTGATAAAAGCCTGTATAGTCAAAGCTGTGGTTTTTCTAGTAGTCATATATGGATGTGAGAGTTGGACCATAAAGAAGGATGAGCACCAAAGAGTTGATTCTTTCAGATTGTAGTGCTGGAAAAGACTTTTGAGTGTCCCTTGGTCTGCAAGGAGATCAAACCAGTCAATCCTAAAGGAAATCAACCCTGAATATTCAGTGGAAGAACTGATGCTGAGGCTGAAGCTCCAATACTTTGGGCACCTGATGTGAAGAGCAGACTCAATGGAAAAGACCCTGATGCTGGGAAAGATTGAGGGCAAAAAGAGAAGAGGGCGGCAGAAGATAAGATGGTAGGATAGCATTACTGACTCAATGGACATGAACTTGGGCAAACTCTGGGAGATAGTGAGGGATAGGGTGGTATGGTGTGTTGCAGCCAATGGAGTGTCAAAGAGTCAGACACAACTTGGTGACTGAAAAACAACAACAACAAGAAAGTGACCAGATAGCTCATTTTTCTTGAATCTGCAACCCTAAATAAACTTATTTATCAGGAAGCTAGCAGAAACCAAAGCTAACGATAGCATGTGTCTCTGTCAAGGGAGGCTCAGAGTTAGCCAGTAGTCTTCTCATGTTTCTTAATTTAAATATCTTCTAAAATCCCCACTGTATCCCTGAGATGGGAAATATTAACTCAATCTGACTGAAAATTTAATTCTGAGAGGCATACTTTATTTTCTATATTGCTTATGTTCTTGAAATAACTTGTTCAGTTATATTCATAAACTTATTCACTTTCTTGCCTCTTGTCTACTTTATACATTATTCATGGTTTAATATTCTTTACCTTTAGTACGGTGCCTGCTTTAACATACATATCACTAATTTTTGGTCCATTGTACTCCATTTTGACTAATAAATACTTTTTAAATCTCTGCAAGTCTGAATTTGCCCAAAAATTTGGCATGATTTGCCTTATTTTTAGATAACATAGGTTCCAATATGACCTTGAAAATCACTTGAGACTTAATCATCTGACACCATGTTTATTCAGGTGAAGTGGAGAAGAGTACTGGGAGAGATGAAAGGAAGCATTTTATCCTGAAAAAGATGAAACAATGTGGTAAAACATTTTTATTTTTGATGCTTTCATTAGACTAATAGAGTATTCTACAAAGATTTTGGACCTACATTTGCAACTTGTATTAAGATATTAGTTGGGAATTTTGCATCGATTAGTTAAAGTTCTCCTCAGAGCATCTTTTACTTCTTTGTTCCTTAGACCATAGATCAATGGATTGAGCATAGGGATCACCAGAGTGTAAAACACAGAGGCCATTTTATCAACAGCAAAAGTGTGGCTGGATTTGGGTTGCAGGTACATAAACAGTAATGTTCCATAGAACACGACCACCGCTATCAGATGGGAACTACAGGTGGAGAAGGCTTTGTATCTCCCCTTGCTTGAGTTCATTCTGAGAACGGCCACAAGAATGAACATATAGGATACAAGAACAATCAAGAGGGAACAGAGCAAATTGCAGCCTGAAAAGATCAAGATGATCAATTCTAACTCATGTGTGTCAGAACAGAGCAGAGATATCAGAGGGACGGAGTCACAGTAAAAATATCTGATGACATTAGAGCCACAGAAGGACAATTTAAATAACTTGATGGTGAGAAATAGAGACACGAAGGTGCTGTAGAGGTAGGGAGTGAGCACCAGCCCCCAACGCACTTTTTGTGCCATGATGACTACGTAGAGCAGAGGTTTGCAGATGGCTACATAGCGGTCATAGGCCATTGCTGATAGAATGAAGAGTTCGGTGATAATAAAAGTCTCAAAGAACGCCAGTTGGGTGGCACACCAATTGTAGGAAATAGTATTTTTGTGCACCACAAAGTTGACCATCATTTTTGGGCCAATGACAGTGGAGTAACCAAGATCAGTAATTGACAAATGTCTAAGGAAAAAGTACATGGGAGTATGTAGCTTGGAGTCCCAATGGGTCAGGATAACCATACCCAGGTTTCCTGTCACTGTGACCAAGTAGATGACCAGGAAGATTCCAAAGAGAGGCGCCTGCAGCTCAGGACTGTCTGTGATCCCCGTAAGAACAAATTCAGTCACTTTGTGCATCGCAGTATGGTTGTGTTTCTCCATGAGGTCTATCCTGGTTACCTGGGTATAAAATCAGTACTTTGTATTTGCAATGCGATCATCTAGGAGAATTTAATATATGATATGTGAGTCATTTTCTTTGTCTAAAATTATAAATACAGATTCATCTTCCCTTCAGGTCAAGATTACACCTATATTCACATCGCAGTGTAAGTGCGTAATGATCAGCTTTTTAAATTGTTATATAAGTTCTGATATTAACCTTTTCATTGTTGAGACAATAGATTTCAAAGATATACATCTCAAATAAACATATTTCTAGCTAAACACTTAGATAAATAGCTGGGCTGTCCTATCCATGAAATTTCCCTTTTAGAAAGCCCTGAATGATATAAGTAACTGCCAGCTTGATTGACCCTACTTTTCCCTTTCTGAATATTATAACTCCTGCTCTTATTACCTTATGTTTTATTTCTTTTTAGCTTTACTTTTATTTTATTTTTTAAAAATTTTAATTTATTTTACTTTACAATACTGTATTGATTTTGCCATACATCAACATGAATCCACCATGGGCGTACATGTGTTCCCAAACCTGAACCCCCCTTCATGTTTTAAATTAACCAATAAAAATTTAACGTAGACACCTCATCCTTGTTCACAACAAAGGCAGAACCATGCTGTCCTCTCTTACTCTCCTTCTTTCTCTCTTTCTCTCCTTAACCTCTCTGTGTGTCCTTGGGTGTGCTATGTACCCTCCAGAATGTAACAAGACTTGTTTTTCAGAGTTACCTGATACTTGTTGCCGAGATGCATCTTGCAATCATAAAGAATCACAAGTGCTCTTCCAGCCGCAGCACAGCTCTGACCGGGGAAATGTCTGTGCAGTTCACCACAAATAATAGGGCCCACTTGAGTGCCCACAGGCACTCCCCATTGATAGAATCACTATCAACAGGCTGAGACCAACACAAAGCACATTCACTGAAACTTTGGGAAATTTTGCTTTAAAGGGACAAGACATTTTGAAATGATTGCTTTGATACAGCTTCTATGGCCTACTTGTTTTCACATGGTCTTTTTAAATATATCAAAAGATCTGTCTATTATATTTGAACTTTTAAAAAATGTTCAGATAATTTTTAAAACAAATATCTATACTAAAACAATAAAGCATATATTATTGACAATCATCTGTTCAAAGTTGCAAGGAATAATTAAAAGATTCTCTGTTGGTAGCTTGATGAATGATGTGAGTAGAAAAACTGATAATTAAACACAAATTTCAATGTTCCTCATTTACTATAAGTTCAGCTTGTTTATTCAATACAAAATCCAATGTTATAATGTCTTAATTTTCAAATTTTGCTATTAATATCTTAATCCTCATTTGCCATATTAATTATTTCTGATAATTGAATCTCCTCTAATGGTCTTCCAATCACACATTCATCTTCTGAAAAAAAAAAAAAGGTTGATCATTCTAATTATTTATAAATCTGGTTATTTATGGAGATCCATGTAAATAGATCCACTGGAAAGAAGAATGCAAATGAATACCAAGCACTAATATGGAACTGAACATTTGCCAGGGACTTTGCATGTATTAATTCACATGATCCACACACTAACTCTAGAAAATAAATAGCACAGTTGTCCCTGGTACTTGTGGGGAATTGTTTCCAGCATCCACTGAGGATAACATCTACAGACACTAAAGTCCCATAGTCCACCTCCCTTATCCACTGGGGGTACTCTATCTGTAGATCTGGCCAGCCATCACTGGTAAACATAGTGGTATAATTGCTAAGGAAAAAAAAAAAAAAGATCTGCATATAAGTGGACCCATATAGTCCAAAACATGTTGTTCAAGGGTCAACTATATGAGCATAATCCCTTTACATTTCAAGAATAAAATATCTTAATCAAGATCACCCAGACAATAACTGGCAGAATTGGGATTCAAATAAAATTAACTTTCTTCAGAATATATTCTCACAAACATGGCATTCTTCTGTTCTATCATGATCATCCTGAGTACACAGGCAATGAAAAATGGAGAAGGGGAGGCACCCAGTAAGCAAGGATAGAGGAAGATGCTTGTTAAAATAGATGGGAGAGCTTTAAGTTCATTTGGAAAGCTAAGATAGTCTAAATGCATTGCATCAGAGACCATACAAAAGGTCTGTCCCATACATTAATCTTGTTGATCAGAAAAGTATCCTGAAAGGGAAGAAACAGTTTTGCAGAGCATAATGCCTTCAAGATCTTTGGTGATGATTGGGTTTGAGCTGTATGCCCTCAGAAACGTGCATGCCAGTGTTTTCTACTTACCTTACTGAATAATTTGCATCCACTTCCTACTGTTTCAATACTCCTTGTCTATTGCAGAATGTTTTTAAGTGTTTTTCTATCCCTTTGAGACTCATTTTGTTAAAATTTTGATCTGATTCAAAGATTAAAAAAAAAAAAACAACAACAACATTGAACATAATTACCTTAGGGAGAGTGCCCTGGATATCTGTTAGTTATTCTCCATATGTCTCATTAGGAAAAAT
Organism: Ovis canadensis; assembly: GCF_042477335.2. Taxonomy (NCBI): domain Eukaryota; kingdom Metazoa; phylum Chordata; class Mammalia; order Artiodactyla; family Bovidae; genus Ovis; species Ovis canadensis. The sequence goes on from NC_091259.1 coordinate 87,091,453, forward strand.
TAAAAGTATTTCATTCCCTGGTCTAATTGAACAAACTAGGCAATATCACTAAACACTGGAAAACATAAATATACTTTTGTCAGTATCTCAGTTACACAATTTAATGCACATATTAGATATGTCCCACATGCATACAGTGTATGAGTAAATGAAAAATGACTTTGTAGAAAAAGATTATACAATATTTGATAACATAGCATTCGTTAACCAAGAATGTTTTTGAAGGATATAAAATGGTAGGTTGACACAAAACAATGTTTTATGATATATTGTTTCTGTGAAACGATCAGTGATAACTCTTTTATCTGTTCATCTTCATCTATATCTTTCATTTCTACTTTATTAATGCTTTCATCTTCAGTTTTCAGAAACTTAACATGACATGCTTTGGTGTAATTTCCTTTCTGTTTATCCTGCTTAGAATTGTTTTAGCTCTTTATATCTTAGGATTATCTTTTTTAATGTTTGGAAAAAATTCTGGCCAATATTTCTCTTATTGATTTTTCAATCATACGTAATTTCTTCTTTCCACTTTTCTGCACTTGAATATACAGTATTTAGGTTGCTATTGTTCTACAGATCACTGAAACTATTTTCGTGGTGTGTATCCAGTATTTTAGCTTTTCTCTTTGAGTACCATTATTGTGATGTGTTTCAGTGTAGCCATCATTTCTTTTTCAATACACAATATGCTGTTACACTAATTCAATAAATATTTTGTTCCTAAATTTAGTGTTTTTATTAAATGATTTGGTATATGGAACATATTCATAATACATTTTAACGTCCTTGCCTGTTAATTATATCTTCACTGACATTTCAGGATCTATTTAATTATCTCCTGGGTGGGGGTCACATGTTCCTGCTCTCACATTTGTCTAGTATTTGTGACTAGCTGCTAAATACTGGGAAGAAATACAGAATAATGAGTGCTGCAATTTCCTGTTGTCTTCCTAAAAGAATGACAGCTGTTTCTGTTTTTGGTTTTTACTTTACAATATTGTATTGGTTTTGCCACACATCAACATGAATCCACCACGGGTGTACGCGTGTTCCTAATCCTGAACCCCACCTCCCACCTTCGCTCCCCCACCCCCACCATCCTCCGGGTCATCCCAGTGCACCAGCCCCAAGCATCCTGCACCCTGCACGGAACCTAGATTGGAAATTCATTTCTTATATGATATTATACATGTTTCAGTGCTATTCTCCCAAATCATCCCACCCTCTCCCTCTCCCACAGAGTCCAAAAGACTGTTCTATACATCTTTGTGTCTTTTGCTGTCTCACATACAGGGTTATCATTACCATCTTTCTAAATTCCATATGTATGTGTTAGTATACTGTATTGGTGTTTTTCTTTCTGGCTTACTTCACTCTGTATAATAGGCTCTAGTTTCATCCACCTCATTAGAACTGATTCAAATGTATCCTTTTTAATGGCTGAGTAATATTCCATTGTGTATATGTACCCCAGCTTTCTTATCCATTCGTCTGCTGATGGACATCTAGGTTGCTTCCATGTCCTGGCTATTGTAAACAGTGCTGTGATGAACATTGGGGTACACGTGTCTCTTTCAATTCTGGTTTCCTCAGTGTGTATGCCCAGCAGTGGATTGCTGGGTCATATGACAGTTCTATTTCCAATTTTTTAAGGAATCTCCACACTGTTCTCCATAGTGGCTGTACTAGTTTGCATTCCCGCCAACAGTGTAAGAGGGTTCCCTTTTCTCCACACCCTCTCCACCATTTATTGCTTGTAGACTTTTGGATTTTTTTTAATGTTTTATTTTATTTAAATGTTGGATTTTTAAAAATGTTTTAAACAAGAATCAGCTAGCTTCTTTTGAGACTTGTTTTCAAACTATGGGAGTCTAAAGTAGCTTTTATTATGCCTCTGAGATCTCTACTGGATGCCCAGGTGTGGAATGAGGATTCCACTCTCTGGCTTTTTGGAACACTGATATCTTTCTGTTCTGTGTGATCTCTTGGATTGTTTAGCTCACAACCCCATGATTACTATTTTAACAGACTTGTGGCCTTTCACTGAAGGCATGCCCGAATTAGTTTCAGTCACAAACGCAAGAAAATCTTGTAATGTAATTACCTTGTGTAATCGATTTGTTATTCTTACTATTAATAGTTTAATTAATAAATAGGTCTTAAAAAAAAAGGAAAATTGATTAAATTTCCCAAAGGTTGAGATAAGTAGAATGATTTTTTTTTTAATTGTGATCCAAATGTCTGCTGAATGTAAGAGGCTCACTCGATCTACACACAGTTGTTTATGTTCAGGAAATACAATGCAAAATGTTTGAAAGGACATCTTCCTAGGAAACAAACAAAAAGCTTGGCAGAAACAAACACATAGTTTACTAAGTAGATTTTAATAAGAGCTTCCTTTGGGATAGATTCAGGGTTCTGTGGAATCGTTAAAAGAAACATAGAATCAACAGCAAGGAATGTGGGGAAGGGAGTGAGATTTCATTGAGATTTAAAGGATGAAAATTAACTGGACTGAATACAAAGGAAACAATCTATTTCTCTGTGTATTTTAATGAGCTTTTGTTCTGGATCCAAGAAGAATGATATATATATTTTTAGAAACATCAAGTGACATATGCTTTAATCATAGTTTATTAAAATACTATTTCTTATTTCATTATTGGATATTAGATACAAAGTTTGCACTTATTCTTTAAGACCATTTGGAAGGCACTTTTTACTTCTTTGTTCCTTAAGCTGTAGATGAAGGGGTTAAGCATGGGAATCACTAAAGTATAAAACACAGAGGCCATTTTATCTGTATCAAAAGAGTGAGTGGAGTTGGGCTGCATATACATAAATAGTAGAGACCCATAGAACACAACCACCACCATCAGATGAGAACCACATGTGGAGAAAGCTTTTTTCCTGCTCTCTGCAGAACGCATTTGAAATACGGCTATCAGGATCAGTATGTAGGACATTAGGATGACCAGGAGGGAAGAGATCAAATTAAATGCTGAAAACAGTATGATCAACAACCCTATTTCTTGTGCATTTGAGCAGAGCATAAGCAACAAGGGAACATCATCACAGTAGAAATGACCGATGACATTAGAGCCACAAAAAGTCAATGTAAAAATCTTAATAGTAAACATGAGTGCCTGAAAGGTACTGTAGAGGTAGGGAATGCCTACCAGCATAAGACAAAGTCTCTGGGACATGATAACATTGTACAGCAGAGGGTTGCAGATAGCCAAGTAGCGGTCATAGGCCATGGCTGACAAGATAAAAAATTCACTGATAATGAACATAAGGAAGAAAGCCAACTGTGTGGCACATGCATAATAGGAAATGGTATTTTGATCCACAACAAAATTCACCAGCATCTTGGGACAAATGACAGTAGAATTACCAAGATCAATGAAAGCCAGGTGTTTGATAAAAAAGTACATAGGTTTGTGTAGCCGGGAATCCACTTGAGTTAAGATAATCATGCCCAGATTTCCCACCACTGTGATTGTGTAGATGATGAGGAAGACACAAAAAAGGGGAATCTGAAGCTCAGGCTGCTTTGTGACCCCCATCAGAATGAATTCAGTCAGTGATGATCGATTCTGTTGGTCCATTTAGTCCAGTTAGCTTTTCTGGAAAGAAATGTGAGTTTTCCCGTAATGTCATTTAATTAAGTATGATATCTTTAGAGAGAGTAGATATTTTATTTCATGACAAGAGATAGAAAAATAATTTCCATATCTTATTTTGAAACTAAAATGAAGGACAGAATCTTCTACTTTCCAAAAAGAGGAAATCGTGAGAAATCACATGCACTGTCACTCCAGATTAAATAGTCAGTGATATTTGGAAAATATCCATTGATTTAAATTACCATATAGGTATTAACATAGAAATATAGACTTTATTTCATCTATACAAGGATATCACATTTTCCTTTAGTACACTTCCACTTTCATCTGAGAATTCTTTCGGACTTCTCAAATTGCACAGCACAGCATATATTGTACACTTGTACAATACAAAGCACAGCACCATGATTTTTAAAATGTCTCAGTGTTAAGCGCTGCCTCCTCCATTTCATAAAATTTACATGGGCTTCCCTGGTGGCTCAATTGGTAAAGAATCTGCCTGCAATGCAGAGGACCCAGGTTCTATCCCTGGGTGGAGGAGATGCTCTGGAGGAGGAGATGCTCTGGAGTAGGAAATGGCAACCCACGTCAGTATTCTAGCCTGGAAAATCCCATGGGCAGGGGAGCCTGGTGGGCTACAGTCCACGGGGTCACAAAGAATCAGATACTTAGCGACTAAATCACCCATCAGTAAAAACAATTAGAACTTCTCTTAGCTTAATCCATCTGGATTCCCTTTCTTTCAGTTTCTCCTTCAACAAAATCTGGAACTCTGTAAGCATGACTTTTAATTGGAGGAGTAATTCGAGTTCAAAAACCTCAATCAGACAAAATAAAGGCTAGAATTATTAATAGTAACAGAATGCTCAACTTTTGCCTGAGAAATCCAAATGGGCCAAGATGAAAACTTGTACCAGGTGAAAATTCTGGAATCCGTTGATGAAACAATTAATCAGTTGATCTAAGAATTAAATAGATCTTATTTGAACAAAACTAAGGATTATAACCCAGAAACAGCCTCTCAGAAAGTTCTGGAATTGTTCTATCTTTAAAAGGTCAAAGCACAGTCAAGTAATTTTCTGAGACGAAGAGCTGTTCATTCAATGATGTATTTTTGACAGTGTAAACAGACCAGATCTACATGTACAGTTAGTGGTGGGTCAGGGGTCATCATGGCGAGCCCCTTACAAGAAGGAAGGTTATTTCCTAAGGATTTATGTTGCTGATGCTAGGAGAATTTGTCTCTTTGTTTTTCAGTAGACATTTCTGCTGATGGGAAGTTTGGTTGAGGCATAATAGAGATACACAGTGCACAGCAGAGGGGACAGAGGATGCCAAAGGAAGAGAAAGAAAATTATGTACACATTTCTCTGACTTGCCTTAGAATGCACATTTTTATTTCATCAGAGCTGTCGGAGAGGAATGAATTCTCTTCCACCATCTTCCTAAGTTCTTTTGGCTGCTTGGTGAGTCTGAGAATTCAATTGCCATCAGACACATTTGCAGGAAGAAATCAAATACAAGTTGTATAACATGTATACATGGAAGCAACTCAGGAAAACTGAGTAGCTCATCAAAATGGCCAAAGTCTTTACCTTAAATACTGTCTTCAGCTAGAGACAAAAGAGGATGTTGAGGGTAGTGGTTTGGGACTTCCAAGGAGCAGGCGGGAATTCGTATGGAGATGGAAAAACAAATGCTTGATAAACTGGTATCTGCTGGGTCTGATAGAGAGACTGGTACAGAATGGACTTGGATCTCTAGGTTCTGCCTGCGTTTCCCTGACTACACCTAGCCAACTTTCTCTGCAGATATCAACAAGCCCTTTATCTAGTATTTTTTAGACAATCAGGGGGAAGATTAAAAATTATTCTGGAGTCTTCTGGATCTTGATTGTTTTCAGCTGGAAATAATCCACATGCCAAAGAGACATTCTGGGGGGCTGGGGGGTTAAATATTGCTCCCCTACAAAGCTGACCGGAAGGTTAGCTGGAGTCTGAAGCTACTCAGTGGCACTTTGTAGTTTTTAGTATTGATTTAGCCAGTTTGATTCAAAGACTAGGGACGGCATACTGGAGATTGCTGAGCCATTTCTATCCCTTTATCCTAGATTGTCGTCTTCGGATTCCCCATTGAATCCCATTCTGCTTTCAGGCCCCTTCTCATTTTACAAATAAGAACCTAATATTTCAGACTCTACTGTCGAGGCTTTCCTGCAGAATGGGAGACACATTGAGTTCAGTTCAGTTCTGTCGCTCAGTCTTGTCCAACTCTGTGATCCCATGGACTGCAGCTCACCAGGCCTCCCTGTACATTACCAACTCCCGGAGTTTACTCAAACTCATGTCCATTGAGTCGGTGAATGCCATCCAACCATCTCATCCTCTGTCAACCCTTTCTCCTCCTGCCTTCTATCTTTCCCAGCATCAGGGTCTTTTCAAATGAGTCAGCTCTTCACAATAGGTGGCCAAAGTATTGGAGTTTCAGCTTCAACATCAGTCCTTCCAATGAACACTTAGGACTGGTCTCCTTTAGGATGGACTGGTTGGATCTCCTTGCAGTCCAAGGGACTCTCAAGAATCTTCTCCAACACCACAGTTCAAAAGCATCAGCTCTTCGGTGTTCAGCTTTCTTTATAGTTCAACTCTCACATCCATACATGACTACTGGAAAAACCATAGCCTTGACTAGATGGACCTTTGTTGGCAAAATATCTCTGGTTTTTAATATGCTGTCTAGGTTGGTCATAACTAAGTTAAGACAATCCAAAATTCCAGTACCCTTTGAAGTCTTCAGTGTTTGCCAAGAATTATTTTAGTGTTTACTGAGTTGCTCTCCATTTTCAGAGTCAGCGATTACCTCCCTCTGAAGATGTCTTGATTCTTTTACCCTGCTCATTCTAGTATTAGAATTTACCCCATTAAAATACTTTGAAGAGTACAATACAGTATTATTAACTGTGTACACAATGGTGTACAGCATATCTTTATCCTATTCATCTTGCAAAATTGTAATTTTATACTTGTTGATTAAAAGTTCCCCATATGATCCAACAACCTCACTTCTATAGAAATAGCAGTTGCTAGAATCTTAAAGAGGCTTTGATAACCTGTCCATTCTTCTATTTCAGGAAAGAATACCTCCAGTCATTTTGATGCAGCATTTCATACACTTCCATTTAGGGAATTAAGGCATACAAAATGCAAAAATTATGCAAAAGAATAACTGACTTTTCAATCTTCAGACATAATGATAGAATTTAGGAGCTATCTGAGGGTCAGGGCTTTCTCAGTAACTCTTAAATCGTTCTATTTATTTGCCAGTCTTTTTTTTTTTTTTTTTCAGTTTGTAAAGCCTTTCCTGAAAACAAAGAAGCAAACAAAAAACACAAATCAAGTAGTAAGCAACCAGTAGGCGGAAAAAGCAGACAACTAAAAAATGTAAAATACTTATGTTTTATCTTTATATATAAAGACTTGAAACTCTTAGTCACTTAGTGGTGTCCGATTTTTTGCAAGCCCAAGGACTATAGGCTGCCAGGCTCCTTTGTCTGTGGAATTCTCCAGGAAAGAATACTGGAGTGGGTAGCCATTCCCTTCTCCAGAGGATCTTCCCAACTCTGAGATCAAACCCTCCCGCATTGTAGGCAGATTCTTTACCATATGAACCACCAGGGAAGTGCCATAAAGACTTATATCGTTATATTAACATTGTTTTCACTTAAAATATTACAAATTTTAAAAATATATATTATAATATATAATGCATAATTTAATATATTCTTTTGAAATATTGCATTGTATATGTTTATATGAATAATAATGATCAAATAGTACAAAAGACATCTACAAAAAAATATTTTATCTAAAAATCAGATGTAACTGGGCATCCTATATCTTATCTAGATAAATCTTAATCTTAATAGATTCTAACAAGAATCTATTAAGAGATTCAATCAGTGATGATTTTTTCAGATATTTCTAACTTTTTCATCCCATGAACTATCCAAATGCACCTTCACATTTCAGAAATCAGTGGATATATTACTTCTAGTCAATTCATAGGATCTAATACTCTAAAAATTTCATACTACTCCAGATAAAAAGGGAGATAATAATGTTTTTGTCATGTAAAGAATTAGCGCTCAGTGACCATTAAGAGTCCTAAGAGTCCATGGTCAGAGGCCAGAAAACTTAGGAAATGACCAACACCCAAGTGCTAAGCAAAATCGGCCACTTCTATCCACTTACCTTTAATGAAGAATGGGATTTTCTTCTCCAAAATTACTTTTTGTTTGGGTAAGGAGAGTATATGACTTTTCTCTTCCTCTGTGATGATCCCAGAGGAAATAGTATAATTTATTCAGATGATTACACCTAAATCATCTGAGCATTTATTAAAAACTGCCTGTGGTGACTGCTAATTATTCAGAATGTTCTGCATATTCCCAATTGAAAGAAAAACAAAAGTGTAAGGGATAATTCAAGGAAAGAAAGCAAACAGCATAAAGGATCTGTACAGTTCTCGGAGAGCTCTGTAAAAATACGTATCCCCTCACACAGAGTCAATGATTGAAGTAGCAACGAAAGATTCTTCAATCAGCTTTATTCCAGTAAAACTGGTACAATTGCAAAGCCCATGATAAATTCTAAATGCATTATCATCGTCACATACTTTGTTTTTCTTTAAATGTGTTAGTCAAGTAAAAATATGCAGTGAACACTGGGTTAAAAATATATCATTTAATTTATTTTAGATAGGTATTATTTCCATATTCAGAGGACATCAAGTTTTGGAGAACCAGATAATTAGACCAAAGCCATATAATTGATAACTAGACGATTTGAAATTAAACCCTCATCTTTAGGTGGATAATATATTCTTGTCTTGTCCTTCCATATGACCAACCATAACAAACTGAGATGCAGTATCTTACTGTGATGATCGTCTCAACCATAGTGTTGCCTGAGCTGAGATTCAACCATGCTTGGATAATGTTCAGTACAACCTCATCAAGAAAAAAAATCTAACATAAAATATTATATTCCTTCTCACAATATTTTACCCATGCCATCTTCCTCTATGACTTCTGTACATACAATAATTGAGGGAAACTCATATACAGTTAAAGATGGATCTAAATTGTACAAATGGATAAGTTCTGAAAACTGTTTTATTTGTTCCTAATACCTAAAACAATACATAGAACACTTTCAGTCCCAAAGAAATTGTTCTGATGCTTTATATCCTGTATCTAGACCATTTCCAACGTAGAAATGTTCCTCTCCCCTTTACACCTCGAACAAAATCCTCCCACCTCCAGCAACTGCTGCTCTGGCTTGTTTCCATAAACTTATTTTCCCAGTTCCTGAGTTTCATGTAAGTAGAGTAATGCAATACATACTGTTAATATGGTATCTTTCACTTCGTATAGTGATTTTGACATTTATCTATGTTGTGATTTTTATAGCTAGATTATATCCCAGTACATGCATGCACCACCATTCTTTAGTCATTGATGAATATTAGTGATTTGGGTTATTATAAAAAGCTTAGTATAAACATTTCCATTTAAATATGTTTGTGGATGGATGAGTTAATTTCTCATGGTTAGATCTAAGGGTGAAATTACTGGATCACAGGATAAATGAATATTTAAGCTTATAAGAAATTTGAAGCCTTCCAAGCTTATTGCAGCCTTTTACGTTACCAACAAATATCCATGAGAGTCCCATTTTCTGAGAATCTGTGCCAATATTTCATGTAGAAGTTTTAAATTTTTGAAATAGAAATTAGTGAAAATTATTTCATTGTGATCTTTTTTGCTTGAAGACTAATAATAATAAACACTTTTCTCTATAAAATATGAGTCTTTCATACACTTCCTTTTGAAGCATCTACCCTTTGGTTCATTTTAATTTGGTTGTTTTTCTTTCTGATCAATATATTTTTTTGAACTTTTATATCTGTGCTAAATAAAACTGCTTATTCAGATTTTCCTCTATATGTTTTACTGTTTTATTAGTTATTTGGCCAGGGTCCTGTAGTGACACAAAGAAGAACTGTGCTCCCACTAGGGAGGGCAGAAAACCCTCTCCCACCTTTGCTCCTGTGTGCTCAGTGGCTTCAGCCCTCTCGGACTCTTTGCAACCCATGGACTGTAGTGGCCAGCCTCCTCTGTCCATGGGATTCTCCAGGCAAGAATACTGGAGTGGGCCGGCCATGCCCTCCTCCAGGGGATCTTCCCAAAGCCCTGAATTCCCTGTGTCTTCTGCCTTGCAGGTGAGATTCCTTACCCCTGAGCTACCAGGGAAGCCACTCAGATATAAAAGAGATTTGGGAATGAAATGGGAAGGGGAGATGGGAAAGTGAAAGCCACCATTCAAACTATACAGAACTATCTAAAGACTGAGAAGGGAGAAAAAGAGCAAAGAACCAATTTCTGCTGCCCTTTCAAGGCTTGTCCTAATTTTCTTGCACATTTGCATGTCAAGAAATTTTTGACTTTATCTTGGATATTGTAATATCCTGCTGTGTCTGAATATTGTTGTCCTTATCTTAAGAGAGTTGATTTTATTTGTTCCTTTTTCTTTTAGCAGAAAACTGACAGGCTTTGACTCAAACTCTGTCTCATGGGTTGTAATACAAATATTACTTCATATTTTTAGCTCTGTCTAGCATATGGAGTCTGCACATGTTCATGGCTCAGGATCAGTGAACTGGACGATGTTTTTACACAGGATATTAATCTCCCCTTCCCTGGCTTTCTCCTTCCTAGAATTCATCTCTCTCTCATTTCTTCCCTTTGACTATGTTTGTCCCAATTCTGTCTCTTGTTGTTCAGCTCAGAAAGACTGTGGGCTATTTACAGGGTAATCATTTGTTGCAAGATCAAGCCCTTCTCAAAGTAGAATTTGTAAAAGGAGAACATCACTTGTTCTATTAATGAATGTCTAATGCCTTTCATAACTTGCTTAATTTTCTGTCTCCAGTACTTTCAAGGTTGGCTATTTCTTTTTTTTTTCTCAAAGTTTTTAACTGTGATGTGATATCATATAAAATTTTACCTGGTGATTGCCAGAAGCAGATAAGGAAAATGTGTCTTTCTTTAAATTTCTAGGTTATGTTTTTGTCTGATATAAAATTATTCTTTGCTGTTTTTCCAGTGTTGTTAAATGTTTGTTCATTTTCTTTTAGTGTGCATTATTTTTCACAAAGTCAGTGTTTATTATTCTTTTAAAAATATATATAATGTATTTTACTTGGGCTTGTCAAGTGTCTAACTTTTTAGCGATTTCCATTTATCTCTTGGTACTTAAATGTAGAGAGTTCTGTTGTTTTGTGTCTTTTTCACTAAGTTATTTCTTCGATGTCTAATCTGCTTTTAACAAATACAGAGTAAAATGTTCATTCTTGATACTCTACTGAATCCTAGTGACTCAATTTGGTTTTCTATTATAACTCTCAGTTCTAGTTTTCATATTTATATTTGCCTTCAAATTCTTAAAATATTTGCTACTGCTTTTAAAGTCCTTTTTTTACCTATTCTGGGGCTTCCCTGGTGGCTTGGATAGTAAAGAATCTCCCTGCAGCGCTGGAGACACATGATCCCTGGGCTGGGAAGGTCTCCTGAAGAAGGAAATGGCCACCCACTCCAGTATTCTTGCCTGGAAAGTTCCATGGACAGAGGAGCCTGGAGGGCTACAGTCTATGGGCTTGCCAAGAGTTGGACACGACTGAGTGACTAACCCTTTCACCACTTATTCTCTCATCTGTTATTACAGGATCTAGAAATGATGACATATTTCTCATGGTTATGGATAACATTTTCTCTTCAACTTGCAGATGTTTCTTTGGATGCTGGACATTGAGTACATTTTTCAGTTGAGTCCATAGTTTTTGTTTGTTTGTTTGTTTGTTTGTTTATATCTTCAAAGTGTTGGGATTTGTTTTGCCAGTCAGTTTATTTGCTTGCTCACCTGCATAATCCTTTTGAGATTTAATGTTGAGTTCTGTTAGATGGAATTTAGTGGATTATTTCCTTTGGGGCAAGTTCTCTCTTCAGCTGTCTTTATGGAAAGCCCTAGATGTTCAATGACATTCTTCAATAAGATTTGACAAATTTGAATGTATCCTAACCCTATGAGAACTGGTAGTTTTCAAGGTACAAATTCCTTGCAGTTCCTTTTTTTCTTAGTAGCTGTTCTAGATTTCTCTTTAGCCGCTAAATCGTGTCCTACTCTTGTGACTCCATGGACTGTAGCCCATCAGGCTCCTCTGCACATGGGATTCTCCAGGCAAGAATGCTGGAGTGGGTTGCTGTTTCCTTCTTCAGGGGATCTTCCCTACCCAGGAATCGAACCCGGGTCTCCTGCATTGTAGGCCAATTCTTTACCAACTGCGCTATGAGGGAAGCCCATTCTTGGCTTGGCTTTATACAGTCTCAATAGCTGCAATTTAGAAGCCATCGGATGTGTCGCCAGCCAACTTCAAGCTGATGTGAAATCATTTTGCTTCGGTGTCTCCACTCCAGGGCTCAGCCCTGCATATTCCAGGCCCTGTAGCCTTCCTGACCTGACTGAGTGTCTTCCTCTCTACAGGACTGTTATGTTCTTCCTGTGCCGCACCATCATTCCATACCAGGGGCCAGTAATCACGATCCTTCTGTCATGGGCCACCAGTTGTCAAATATCTGAAAACTTTTGTTACATGTCTGTCTCTAGTTTTCCGCTTATTTTTAGCAACAGGTTTATTAAAATCCAATATTCTTGTTACAGAGATTGATAAAAGCCCTCGGGAAATGCATCCTACCAATTTTCCTACTTGTTTAATTTGAGTATTCTCTCATTTCTCCCCATGGTGATTATCCATTTCTTTATTTAAATTATCGATTTTAAACTCAACGTTCTATTTTAATTATAGATTTTTATATATTCTAAGTGTCTTTGGGAGTATATTTATTCTCCAATCTTTCTAAAAATGAAGATTGAACCATTTTTGATAACCCATTTATCTCTGTAAATGATGCTAGAATATGTTGTTCTTCAGTAAATAGTTTGATGAATGTAAGCCTTGAATTTTCACCAGAGTTCTAGAAGGATTCTTTTGAACTCAGTTTCCAAGTTAAACTGAAAATAGAGATTGGCAATCTAACCACCAAAAATTCACTTTTTTATTCTCTCTCTGTATATGATGCTTTTAAAGATTCTTTAAAATTAACTGTGTTTTCAGTTTCCTTATCTTGCATATCTGCATAACAAGCCTAGTGACACCTGATCATTTATCATTTAGGTAAATCTCTGTTCTGTGGAGTAAATTCTTTCCATTATTTTTCTTTTTAAATTTTATTGAATTCAAGAATCCTCCAAGCTTGATGATTTAAAAATTCTTTATAGTGTTTTAGTTAATTACACACTTTAGGGACATCTATGAATCAGGGGAAAATGTAAAGTCCCTTAAGAACTGTGTTTCCCAAGGTTTCATTTGTTAACTTTGTAACATTTAAGCTGTAATAGAACTCATTAGAAGCTGATGTAAAAAGTGGATGTATATATATATTTAGTTGTACCTTCTATTCAAATTTGTTCTTTTAGAGCAAAAATAAAAAATGTTAAAAATTTGTTATTTTGTTACTCTATTTATTGTGTTTTAATGATGATTTGCCTTCCGTTGTTTTGCTTGGAGATATCATCTTCATCATATACTTTTAATTATTGTTTTTAATAAAGTTTTGTGAAAAAGAAAACATGGAAAACAACATGAAGTTTCTAAAGCTGAAATTTTAAAATATTTTCTTTCAGTAAGTTGAATTTATTTTACAATAATTGACTTATTTCTTTGTTTTTAAAAATTTTTCCCATATTTTAATAGATCACTTAGACTGTTTTAAATCTGATATAATCATGAATGTTAAGAATATTAGAAGTCATTTAAACCAACTTAACTCTATCCACTCCACCTGTATCATCTAGTTTTATTCACAATATTGTCTTATGTTTTACAGGGATAGGCATGCCTGATGAGTAATATAATTTAATTTCTAAATTCCATTTGGAAACCCTTTTTAATTATGCTTACAATGAAAACTATCTGTAAAGTATCTTTCCTTGAGACAATGCTATTTAATTGATACTTTAGAAAGATGAGTTAGAGAGTTAGATGAGAGCTCTAATCAATACAAGTCTTTCTGCAGTAATTGAAATGTTCTGTAATTAGCACTGATCAATATAGTGGCTATATAGTCATGTATGACTATTGAGCGCTTGAGAGTAAATCAGACTGTAGAATTTTACCTATTTTTATTATGTTTAATTTCTATTTAAACATTCACATAAAGTTGCTAATTACTGAATTAGATAGCTCAGATGTGATGAACTAATGTTATATTTTGTTTTGAAATGTCTAGATTTAACATTACAGTTTGAAGAACTCATGCATTTTGGCAAATGTTTTGATAGTTTCTGAGTAATGTGTTAGCAATTGTGAAAACTTCTAGGCTACATATTTATGAAAGGAAATATTAAAACATCCATTTCTATTTCATTGTATTTTTAAACAGAATGAACTAAAGATTTCAAATTTGGGAAATGTTAATAGATTTAGTATTGTACCTTTTTTCATGATTTATACTCATCTGCATGACCATTAAATTTGTTCACATTACAATTCTCTGTCAATATATTGCTTATCTACTAACTTATCTCCCCACCTTCCTATTTATCTATCTTATAATTTGTGCACTTATTATTAAAGCAAAACCTAGCATTTTTCTCATAGTATCTCTTATTTTCAGTAATTATGTGATATAGGTGTGATTGTACTAGTATAAAAGAAGATAAATGACTTTCCCAAAGTCAATAAATCAATAAATGATAGCACATATTTTAATTGTAGTTTGGGCTGATGCCAACTATTTCGCTTTTGTGGCAGTTGAAATATTTATTAAAATAAATTAATAGAATTGACATAGATAAACCAAATTTTATCATTGTATTTATTTCTTTATATCTAAAAATATATGGAGAGCCCTACCCTCTTATGGATGTATTGATTCTTATATAAGCATAGTGGGGCTTCCTAGGTGGTACAGCGGTAAAGAATCTGCCTGTCACTGTAGAAGGCAAAAGAAACACAGGTTCCATCCCTGAATCCATAAGAGTCCTTGGAGGAGGAAATGACAACTCCCTCCAGTATTCTTGTCTGGAAAATTCCATGGACAGAGGAGCCTGGTGGACTACAGTCCATGGGGTTGAAAAATGTCGGAAATGGCAGAGCACTCACATAGCATAGAAGCCTGGTACAATAGACTAAAAAGCCTAAGTAACCAAACTACCTAAAGAATAGACACTTTATTGAGAAAACCACAGTGTTCCCTAGTGGCTCAAACTGTGAAGGCTCTGCCTGCAGTGCAGGAGACCCGGATTCAATCCCTGGTCAAGAAGAAAATGGGGTACACCCTCCAGTATTCCTGCCTGGAGAATTCCAAGGACAGAGGAGACTGGCAGGATACATTCCCTGGGCTTGCAAAGAGTCAGGCTTGACTGAATGACTTTCATTTCAAAATGCTGTTTTACTAATAAATATATTAGTGTTTTATATGAACATATAGTTAAATATATATGTGTGTGTATATATATATATATATATATATATAGAGAGAGAGAGAGAGAGGGAGACCCGGATTCAATCCCTGGGTTGAGAAGAGAATGGCTACCCACTCCAGTATTCTTTCTTGGAGAATGCCAAGGACAGAGGAGACTGGTGGGCAATAGTCCCTGAGCTCGCAAAGAGTTGGGTACAACTGTAAGACTAAACACAGCACAACAAACACATATATAAATATAAATACATACATCTGCCTACGATGTGGGAGACCCAGGTTCGATCCCTGAGTTGGGAAGATCCTCTGGAGAAGAAAATGGCAACCCACTCCAATACTCTTGCCTGGAAAAATCCCATGGATGGAAGAACATGGTAGGCTATAGTCCATGGGGTCGCAAAGAGTCAGACACAACTGAGCCACACTTCAATTTTATATATAGACTTATATAAAGGCATTCCAGAACATTAAATGAACAAAAAACATTCCAGAACAATAAATGATTGTGTTATTCCACATTTTACATTTTATCTTTTCTATGCATATATATATATAAGTTTATATGTGAATGGTTATAATAAATAGTTAAATATTCTGTATAGAAATTTATATAACAACAGATGTAGCTAAAAAGCCCCATGTAATATATAACATCTTTTAACTGCTCCATTTAGACAAGGCCTCATTTTCTATGTTCTGAGTCTCACCCTTATGTGATTTCACTGAGGGTCTCTCTCTGTGATGCTTATAAGGAAGTGTCATAAGAGGCCAGAGATTTATGCACCTTAAAGAGATTCATGGCATCTTTGGAGGTCAGGACTCCATCTCACAGCTTTGCTTTTATCTGGCTACATCATAGTGCTTTTATAGATTAACAATGGAGATAATAGTACAGCTGACTAAAGATCTTCTTGTAATTTACTCCTTTAAAAATGAAGACTTTTGAAGAATGATTAAGTTTAATTTTGTGAATTCCTTATATTTTCCATCAGTATCCCTCAAGCTAGTATCACTTTCTCATAGAGGCAGGCACTTGGAGACAGAATTAGATTTTTGAGAGCCAAAATGAATTTTCATATATTTGTTTATGGAGTAAAATTATAACTAGCACTAAATGAAAAAAAAAAAAACATTCTAATCAAGCTTGGTTTGGCAAAATAATTTATTTTTCCAAGGACAGAAGCCTATATATATTTCTCTGAGTCTTTAATATTAAACACCAGATTCTCCTGTGTACATTCTAATCCCCGCATCTGTTTTACTTACAGATTTCAAGATTAAGGAATTAAATGGCTGCAAATAATTTTACGGTTGTTACTGAATTTATTCTTTTGGGACTGACAGACAATGCTGAGCTGAAAGTTATTCTTTTTGTATTGTTCCTGGTGATTTATGTTATTACTTTGGTGGGGAATCTGGGCATGATCTTCTTAATCCAAATCACCCCCAAGCTCCACACACCCATGTACTTTTTCCTCAGCTGCCTTTCATTTGTGGATGCCTGTTATTCATCTGTTATTGCACCAAAATTGCTGATCAGCTTCCTAGTTGTGAGGCAAACCATCTCCTTCTCTGCCTGCATAGTGCAGCATTTGTTTTTCGGGGTGTTCATCACCACAGAAGGCTTCTTGCTGTCTGTGATGGCTTATGACCGTTATGTGGCCATTGTCAACCCTTTGCTTTACGCTGCAGCCATGTCTAAGAGGAAGTCTGTGGGACTGGTCACTGGATCACTCATTGGTGGAATGATCAACTCACTGACCCACACCATAAGCTTTGGGAGATTGTCTTTCTGCAGGTCCAATGTCATCAGGCACTTCTTCTGTGATGTCCCCCCACTGCTGAAGTTGTCATGTTCTGATACCTCCATGAACGAGCTGTTGCTCCTAACCTTATCTGGAGTCATTGCCGTGGCCACCTTCTTGATGTGATCATTTCCTACACCTTCGTTGCTGTTGCTATCCTGAGGATCCGCTCAGCAGCAGGCAGACAGAAAGCCTTCTCCACCCGTGCCTCTCACCTGACCGCTGTGACCATATTCTACAGCACCTTGAGTTTTAATTACATTCAGCCAAGTTCCCAGTATTCTGTAGACCAAGAGAAGGTGGTTTCAGTGTTCTATACACTGGTGATTCCCATGTTAAACCCACTGATTTACAGTCTGAGAAACAAAGAGGTAAAGGGTGCTGTGAGAAGGGTCATAGAAATAAAACATTTGTCATGCTAATTTCACATTATTTAGCCCTATAGCAGTCAGTCAGTCAATTCTTCCCTTACCAACATCCACACAAATTCAATGAATTCTAGAACTTCTAAGTATAGGACAAATAATTTCATTCTATATAGTCCTTTTCACATGAGAAGCTGAGACTAGAAATCAGAAGTGATTTTATGCATAAGTCAATTTTTAAAAAGTCAAACTAAAAACTCAGGTTATTAATATCTGTATTAATCATTTTTAATAAAATGATTTTAATAAATTTATTTTATCAATTCATAGAATTACATGCATCTTCTCTGAAATTCAGAAAATAAAGTTTGTGGATGTGTGTATACTATTGGAGATATAAAGAATTAAATATTTTTATAAAATACTTACATGTATTGACTCAGAAAATTAAGATAATTTTATACATGGCACTTTATTTTCCTCTTAAAGATTATATTAAAATTTTAAATATTGGTAAATCCCTATATTAGCAAAAAAGGAGACTATGATTCCAAATGAGATTTTCTAACTAGTAGTGATTTTCTTACTTTTCTTCCTGTTCTTGGACATCCATGACCTCAACAAAAAAGTTGAGTTGTTGGAAAATGACACTGTTGTAATTTTCAGTTTGCAGTAATGTTCTCTTCCTAAAAAAAAAGCCCAGTATAAAGATAGATACATATTTGGAATTTGAGAGTAGATATAATTCAGCACCCTTTCAGCACCCTTCCCATTCAACTCTGATTCTTAGAATCTACTTCATATTCTTCCAAGATTAAAAAAAAAAAAAGAAAGAAAGAAAGAAAGAAAAATCTCTAGCAATTTTAAAATCACAGGATGGGTGTTACTGCTGGATGAGAGTTTCTATTCTGTAATGATGGTTTACTTGATCATGTAACTTCAAAACTCCCCATCATTTTAGAAATGATTATCTGTTACCAAAGGTCCTGTGCATAATATTGTAATAAATTTTGAAAATAAAAATTAGTTATACTATGGACAGTTTTCTGTATTTTTAGAGTCTTTATTAACTACTGATACCAGAAAGACACAGATTGGGATTTTTAAAACAAATGAGAAAATGTTTAAAATAGTTAAACAAGCTTACATTCACTAGTTCATATCTGACAATGAAGACATTGTCAATGTGCTAGCAAGGATGACAGGATTTAAAGCAGGAAAAGCAATTTTTACCTTTCCTATGAAAAATAATAACAAAATATTGTAAAAGTAGTTGTCTTTGCACATACATTTTGCAAGGTGCATGCCATCCTTCCAATATCAGGGTCTTTTAAAATGAGTCAGCTCTTCACATCTGGATTGATTTCCTTTAGGATTCACTGGTTTGATCTCCTTGCTATCCAAGGAACACTCAAGAGTCTTTTCCAGCACCACATTTCGAAAGGGTCAGTTATTCAGCACCCAGCCTTCTTTATGGTCCAACTCTCACATCTTTACATGATTACTGGAAAAACTGTAACTTTGACTATATGGACGTTTGTTGGCAAAGTAATGTCTCTGCTTTTTCTTTTTTATTTTTGTTCATATTTCATTTTTATTTTTAATATAAATTTACTTATTTTAATTGGAGGCTAATTACTTTACAATATTGTATTGGTTTTGCCATACAACTACATGCTTGTTCATATGCTGTCTAGGTTGGCACAGATTTTCTTTCAAGGGTCAAGTGTCTTTTAATTTGGTGGCTGCAGTCCCATACCACAGTGATTTTGGAGCCCAAGAAAAACAAATCTGCCACTGTTTCTACTTTTTGCCAAATCTGTTTGCCATGGAGTGATGATATCGGACCCCAACTTCTTGTTAGTTGCATCTATCAGAAATATATTCTCCTATCAAGGTTTGTCTTGTCTTAATTTCCTCTTCTGACAACCGGTGAAAGTTGAACAATCGCTCAGTCATGTCTGACTCTTTGCGATCCCATGGGCGATACAGTCTATGGAATTCTCCAGGCCAGATTACTGGAGTGCATAGACTTTCCCTTCTCCAGGGGATCTTCCTGACCCAGGAATGGAACCAGGGTCTCTTGCACTGAAGAAGGATTCTTTACCAACTGAGCTATGAGGGAAGCCCATTTTGACAACAAAAACATGTAGACTTTCAGCATAGGATAAATTTATATATTTACAAATTTATATATAAAAATATATAAATATTCATATATTTTACAGTTAGAATTTTCTACCCTGTGTCTAATGAGATATATTATCATCTAAAAAGGTTATGTTTTACCTTGTGTTTATATACAAATACACAAATATTCAGCACCATTTATCAAAAAGAGCAGCTATTTTCTGTTTTGTATCAATTCTTCCTAATTTAGGGATTCATACATATCTGGAAAACAATTCTCACTCAGTGTTACTCCGGTATTCTATTGATCTATTCCTGTGCCAATATTACAGTTTATCAAACACTCTAGCCACTGCGTCTTAGTATCTGTGTGAACTGGAACATGTCCCTTGGTCTTCTTTTTTAGAAGGATTTAGCTACTCTTGACTGACTCTTTATACTTTTCTTATAAGTTTTATAATCAATACATATTGATGGAATTCTTTCATTTCTAAGGCACAGATGCAACTGAAATGTGATAACTTTGTCTTTCACAGGTTTACTGTATGCCTCAACCATTTACAGCATCAAAGATGCTTCATGGAAAGAATCTGACACAGTTTTGAATTTCTTTTGATTTCACATTTTTCATATTAGTGTTGGTCAACACATTCTTTACAGTTTTTCACTTTCCCATCAGAGATTCCCAATCAGGATAGATTGACCCTGTAATATATGTCAGATCAGGCAAATACTCCCCGGGGGGGTGGGGTGGGGGGATGACTGGAGTTTCTCAATTGTTTTGAAAAAAAAAAAAATCTCCAGTAGAAATTAGAGTTCATATAAAAATGTTTTTTTTTTTATAGTCACTGAAGCCTTAAATTAAGATTCTAAAACTTACGTAACATAAAATTTGTTAGTTGGACAATTGCCCCATAACAATTTAGCATTTTCTACCTTTCTACCGTAAAGACACTAACTTATCTTTACCTATACAGAAGCAGAAATTTCATTTAAAGAGATGTTTATAGGTTCCAGCTTGTTTGAGGAGTTATTCCAGAAGATATGATTGTGCTTTGACAGTGAGCTGGACCCAGATAGCAGATGTTCCTCACCACCCCCCCATCCTGGGAATATATGTTCTGCCCAGCATTCCTATAACAAGCATTGTTTAGGGACACTCCCCTGAGAGAGTAAGATGCTGTTGAGATAATCTGGACTGAATATATGACTGAATCCAGTTAAGGTCTCTCCATAAAATTTTAAGATTCTGGCAGGCAGGGGTTGCAATTTACAAAAATTTGGTCTCCCAAGACAAGCTCATTTGTTAATTTCCCTTGTTTATTAAACCTGCCACCTTCCATCTGGAGTGGTCAGACTCTTTCTGCTGTCTCTATTTGCACTCCATGCATGCGGGCTAGTTTGCAACCCCAAACAATTATCTGTCAGCATTTCCTATCTTGTCTTTACATTCCTTTAACATATAGCTCATATTTATGTTAATATTCACATATAAAATTTTAATGTATTTTTCTAGTTACTCTAGTATTTTTATTGGCAAATAGATGGGGAAACAGTGGCTGACTTTATTTTGGGGGGTTTGAAAATCACTTCAGATGGTCATTTCAGACACGAAATTAAAAGACGGTTGCTCTTGAAAGGAAAGTTATGACCAACCTAGACAGCATATTGAAAAGTAGAGACATTATTTTGCCAAAAAAGGTCCTTCTAGTCAAAGCTATGGTTTTTCCATTAGTCATGTATGGATGTGAGAGTTGGACTATAAAGAAAGCTGAGCTCCAAAGAATTGATGCTTTTGAACTATCTAACACCATACACAAAAATAAACTCAAAATGGATTAAAGATCTAAATGTAAGACCAGAAACTATAAAACTCCTAGAGGAGAACATAGGCAAAACACTCTCCGACATACATCACAGCAGGATCCTCTATGATCCACCTCCCAGAATACTGGAAATAAAAGCAAAAATAAACAAATGGGATCTAATTAAAATTAAAAGCTTCTGCACAACAAAGGAAACTATAAGCAAGGTGAAAAAACAGCCTTCTAAATGGGAGAAAATAATAGCAAATGAAGCAACTGACAAACATCTAATCTCAAAAATATACAAGCAACTTCTGCAGCTCAATTCCAGAAAAATAAATGACCCAATCAAAAAATGGACCAAAGAATTAAATAGACATTTCACCGAAGAAGACATACGGATGGCTAACAAATACATGAAAAGATGCTCAACATCACTCATTATCAGAGAAATGCAAATCAAAACCACAATGGGGTACCATTTCACACTAGTCAGAATGGCAGCGATCCAAAAGTCTACAAGCAATAAATGCTGGAGAGGGTGTGGAGAAAAGGGAACCCTCTTACACCGTTGGTGGGAATGCAAACTAGTGCAGCCACTATGGAGAACAGTGTGGAGATTCATTAAAAAACTGCAAATAGAACTGCTTTATGACCCAGCAATCCCACTGCTGGGCATACACACTGAGGAAACCAGAATTGAAAGAGACACATGTACCCCAATGTTCATCGCAGCACTGTTTATAATAGCCAGGACATGGAAACAGCCTAGATGTCCATCAGCAAAGTGTAATTGTGTTGTTCTTGTTGCTTTTGTGTAATCAGCATTTCAACTACAGGAAACGGACCTCATTAAAACAAAAACCTGCATATGTGTATATGTGTACCTGCCCTTTCTTTCCAATTTGTTCTCTTTGAGGAGAGAATTAAAGACATAAAACCATTGTTTCTTTTTTCCAATATGTTTGTTTTGTATTAAGTTTTATTGGGGCATTTTTTAACCTGAAAAGATGTTCGGTTATCTATCATTAATGTATTGATCAATCTGTCTCTCAGAAAAAAAAAACATTAACTGATTTCATGTCCAATAAGACATTAAGAAACCATGAAAATATACACAGGAGTATCCTACATAAACTGATATCATAAACTTTTCTTTCTTTGGTAAGTTAAATTAGTGTCTTTCTATTTATTCTTTTCAGGTTTAGCCTACATTCTGCAGATAATTAAAATATTGAAACATGATAGAGTTCTATTGTTATAACCAAATGCTCCAGGAAACAAACTCACTCAGAAGGACAGCATGGGTAGTGGAGTGCAGTTTATGACACCGGTGGGTCTGAGGCAGAGTTTCCTCTTTAGGCAGGGACCCCAACCAACTATTGTGAAAACCTTATATATCTTAGCTGTACCACTCAAGCCTACATCCCCAGATTCCTTAAACCTAGCCTGGGAAGTGTTAAAGGGAGATGCAGTCAGGTTACAGCCATGGTTCATAATCAGGAGGGTCCGCTGGTTTTACATTGAAGCCTACACCAATTGCTGCCACCAAGATTACAAAGGTGACTGACTACATACGGAATTATTACATTCCTTTTGGTGATGGGAAATATTGGTATGGAATCTGGTGTTTATCAGTCCAGGAAGCCAGTTCGGCTGTAGGTATGCTATCCCCATGGCTACCAGGCACATAGTCCAAAGTTCACGGAAAGTGAAAGATAGAGATTCTTTCTTTTTCAAGAAAGAGTCAGCTCGGCCTATTCCATTCCTCCCTCACTATCACTATTTTAATCTTAAAATTGATCTTATTTGAATTCATAGCTTATATAATTCAATTGATAGAGTTGTCATCAAATTTTGCTGTTGAAATTAACAGGTCAGTTCAGTTCACTCGCTCAGTCATGTCCGACTCTTTGCGACTCCACGAGGGAGGCACGCCAGGCCTCCCTGTCCATCACCAACTCCGAGTCCACCCAAACTCATGTCCATTGACTCGGTGATGCCCTCTAATCATCTCATCCTCTGACATCCCTTCTCCTCCTGCCTTCAATCTTTCCCAACACAGGGTCTTTTCAAATGAGTCAGCTCTCCGCATCAAGTGGCCAAAATACTGGAGTTTCAGCTTTAACATCAGTCCTTCCAATGAACACCTGGGACTGATTTCACTTAGAATGGACTGGTTGGATCTCCCTGCCGTCCAAGGGACTCTCAAGAGTCTTCTCCAACACCACAGTTCAAAAGCATCAATTCTTCGGTGCTCAGCCTTCTTCACAGTCCAACTCTCACATCCATACATGACCACAGGAAAAACCATAGCCTTGCCTAGACGGAACTTAGTCGGCAAAGTAATGTCTCTGCTTTTTAATATGCTGTCTAGGTTGGTCATAACTTTCCTTCCAAAGAGTAAGAATCTTTGAATTTCATGGCTGCAATCACCACCTACATTTATTTTGGAGCCCCCCAAAATAAAGTCTGACACTGTTTCCACTGTTTCACCATCTATTTCCCATGAAATGATTTAATATGGTGTAAATTTAAAGTCTACAACATGTTGATTTGACCTATTTATATAGTTTATTATGGCAACAATTTATCACTAGCTAATATTTTCACGTTACATGATTATCATTCCTTTATGTGAGGTGAGAATATTTAAGGCCCACTCTTTTAGCAGCTGGGAGGAGCCACTCAAGCCCAAGGCTAGGGCCAGTGGCCGGGAGGAGCAACCCGAGGAGCAGTGGCTGAACAGGCACAGGAGGGCCTAGGGGAGCTATCCCACATTGAAGGTCAGGAACGGTGGCAGTAAGGAGATAACCCTCGTCCAAGGTAAGGAGCAGCAGCTGTGCTTTGCTGGAGCAGCCGTGAAGAGATACCCCATGCCCAAGGTAAGAGAAACCCAAGTAAGATGGTAGGTGTTGCAAGAGGTCATCAGAGGGCAGAAACCCTGAAACTATACTCACAGAAAACTAGTCAATCTAATCACACTAGGACCACAGCCTTGTCTAACTCAATGAAACCAAGCCATGCCCTTGGGGCTACCCAAGACAGGTGGGTCATGGTGGAGAGATCGGACAGAATGCGGTCCACTGGAGAAGGAGATGGCAAGCCACTTCAGTACTCTTGCCTTGAGAACCCCAGGGACAGTATGAAAAGGCAAAATGATAGCATACCAAAAGAGGAATTCTCCAGGTCATTAGGTGCCCATTATGCTACTGGAGATCAGTGGAGAAATAACTCCAGAAAGAATGAAGGGATGGAGCCAAAGCAAAAACAATACCCAGTGGTGGATGTGACTGGTGATAGAAACAAAGTCCAATGCTGCAAAGTGCAATATTGCATAGGAACCTGGAATGTCAGGTCCATGAATCAAGGAAAATTGGAAGTGGTCAAGCAAGAGATGGCAAGAGTGAATGTCGACATTCTAGGAATCGGTGAACTAAAATGGACTGGAATGGGTGAATTTAGCTCAGATGACCATTATATTCACTACTGTGGGCAGGAATTCCTCAGAAGAAATGGACTAGCCATCATGGTCAACAAAACAGAGTCTGAAATGCAGTACTTGGATGCCATCTTAAAAATGACAGAATGATCTCTGTTCGTCTCCAAGGCAAACCATTCAATATCACAGTTATCTAAGTCTATGCCCCAACTAGTAACGCTGAAGAAACTGAAGTTGAATGGTTTTATGAAGACCTACAAGACCCTTTAGAATTAACATCTTAAAAAAGATGTCCTTTTCATTATAGGGGACTGGAATGCAAAGGTAGGAAGTCAAGAAACACCTGGAGTAACAGGCAAATTTGGCCTTGGAATGCAGAATGAAGCAGGGCAAAACTAATCTAGTTTTGCCAAGAAAATGCACTGGTCATAGCAAACACCCTCTTACAACAACACAAGAGAAGACTCTACTCATGGACATCACCAGATGGTCAACACCGAAATCAGATTGATTATATTCTTTGCAGCCAAAGATGGAGAAGCTTATACAGTCAACAAAAACAAGACCAGGACCTGACTGTGGCTCAGATCATGAACTCCTTATTAACAAATTCAGATTCAAATTGAAGAAAATAGGGAAAACCGCTAACCATTCAGGTATGACCTAAATCAAATCCCTTATGATTATACAGTGGAAGTGAGAAATAGATTTAAGGGCCTAGATCTGATAGATAGAGTGCTTGATGAACTATGGAATGAGGTTCGTGACATTGTACAGGAGACAGGGATCAAGACCATCCCCATGGAAAAGAAATGCAAAAAAGCAAAATGGCTGTCTGGGGAGGCCTTACAAATAGCTGTGAAAAGAAGAGGGGTGAAAAGCAAAGGAGAAAAGGAAAGATATAAGTATCTGAATGCAGAGTTCCAAAGAATAGCAAGAAGAGATTAGAAAACCTTCTTCTTTGATCAATGCAAAGAAATAGAGGAAAACAACAGAATGGGAAAGACTAGAGATCTCTTTAAGAAAATTAGAGATACCAAGGGAACATTTCCTGCAAAGATGGGCTCGATAAAGGACAGAAATGGTCTGGACCTAACAGAAGCAGAAGATACTAATAATAGGTGGCAAGAATACACAGAAGAACTGTACAAAAAAGATCTTCACGACCCAGATAATCATGATGGTGTGATCACTAATCTAGAGCCAGACATCTTGGAATGTAAAGTCAAGTGGGCCTTTGAAAGCATCACTACAAACAAAGCTAGTGGAGGTGATGGCAATCCAGTTGAGCTGTTTCATATCCTGAGAGATGATGATGTGAAAGTACTGCACTCAATATGCCAGCAAATTTGGAAAACTCAGCAGGGGCCATAGGACTGGAAAAGGTCAGTTTTCATTCCAATTCCAAACAAAGGCAGTGTAAAACATGCTCAAACTACCGCACAATTGCAGTCATCTTACATGCTAGTAAAGTAATGATCAAAATTCTCCAAGCCAGGCTTCAGCAATACGTGAACCATGAACTCCCTAATGTTCAAGCTGGTTTTAGAAAAGGCAGAGGAACCAGAGATCAAACTGCCAACATCTGCTGGATCGTGGAAAAAGCAATTCCAGAAAAACATCTATTTCTGCTGTATTGACTATGCCAAAGCCTTTGACTGTGTGGATCACAATAAACTGTGGAAAATTCTGAAAGAGATGGGAATACTAGACCACCTGACTTGCCTCTTGAGAAATCTGTATGCAGGTCAGGAAGCAAAAGTTAGAACTGGACATGGAACAACAGACTGGTTCCAAATAGGAAAAGGAGTACGTCAAGGCTGTATATTGTCACCCTGCTTATTTAACTTCTATGCAGAGTACATCATGAGAAACGCTGGGCTGGAAGAAACACAAGCTCGAATCAAGATTGCCAGGAGAAATATCAATAACCTCAGATATGCAGATGACACCACCCTTATGGCAGAAAGTGAAGAGGAGCTAAAAAGCCTCTTGATGAAAGTGAAAGAGGAGAGCGAAAAAGTTGGCTTACAGCTCAACATTCAGAAAACGAAGATCATGGCATCCAGTCCCATCACTTCATGGGAAATCGATGGGGAAACAGTGGAAACAGTGTCAGACTTCATTTTTAAGGGCTCCAAAATCACTGCAGATGGTGACTGCAGCCATGAAATTAAAAGACACTTACTCCTTGGAAGAAAAGTTATGATCAACCTAGATAGCATATTCAAAAGCAGAGACATTACTTTGCCGACTAAGGTCCGTCTAGCCAAGGCTATGGTTTTTCCTGTGGTCATGTATGGATGTGAGAGTTGGACTGTGAAGAAGGCTGAGCACCGAAGAATTGATGCTTTTGAACTGTGGTGTTGGAGAAGACTCTTGAGAGTCCCTTGGACTGCAAGAGATCCTGTTATGCCCAGAGTCCGAGTCCCCAAAACTGAGAGAATAAGACGTCCACAGCAATGCAAAAACATGAAGGGGTTTTATTTCTAGTTCGAGCTAGGGCTCACGCCACATCCAACACAGTGGAGTGGAGCAAGGAGCCCCGAGCCCAGATTTACAGCAGTATTTATAGGTTTTAGAACAGAGAGTTTGGCAAGGGCTGATTGGCTGCAGGAGTTTCCTAGTATTTACTAATTGGCTAATCTTTATTGGCTGCAGGGGTTTCCTGGTATTTACTAATTGGCTATTGGCTACAGGGGGATGTCTTTTACGTCCTGATAAACTCAAACCAGATTACAGGGAGTATGCTGATTAGACAAGTCCTGGCATCCATGGGGATGACCTCACTGGGCAATGACTCAGCCTTCCCCGTGAGTCCTACCTTAGTCCCTGAAGCCTATCATGGCGTTTGTTAGGTCCCAACATTCCCCCCTGTCCTTTGATCATGGAAGGAATCCTCTTCTTCTCTCTGAGACATTCCTGATATTGTTGTCTCAGCATCATCACTTGAACTGTACTGATATGTTCCTTTTACAAAGGTCCAAGGTCAAAGAATAAATCTGGCCACCAAGTATTGGGGGGATTCCAGTAGTCGAATTGAGTACCTTATGGGTTAGTCCATCCAGGTGATCTTAGCAGGTTGATGTGGGTTAGCACCAGCCGTTCTGGAGTGGAGGAGAGCCACCAACAGGAGAGTCAGGGGGATTTGTCTGGGGCCAGCTGGCGGACGAGCTTCATTTTTAAGGGATTGGTGGGATGCGGTGTTGCCTTCCATTCTTTTGGGGCCTTTTCTTGTTTCTCTGGGGTGGCACGACGCACGTGGTTGCAGTGCACCCAGGGTCCAATTCCGGGATCACCAGAAATGAGTGGGAAACCCGTTGGGCTCCCAAGTCCACTTTTTATTTAGTAGTCCAGTAATATCTTTTTGTCCTGGTGGCTCCCTGGACCAAGCTAGTCTTCTTGGACATCGGCCCGAATTTTTGATTGAGGACTGAGTATTGGGCTTCCGTATCCACCATGAAGCCGACCAGTTTCCCCTCCACGTTAATAGTTTCCTGGCGGCTGCCCAGAGTCCAGCCATCAGAGTCTGGTGGTACACTCAGAGATGCTCCCAGGACTCAGGGAGGGGTGCTGGGCCCTGACCCCCTAATCAGTATCTTCTCCTGCATATAAAATGTGGGTACCCCAGGGAGACTCTTCTTTTCTTACAGTCCTTTTTTTCAGATTTCTCTTGGGGCACTCATTTTTCCAGTGCTCTTGCTTTTTGCAATAGGCGCATTGGTCTCTCTTTAGGGTCGGTCTGGCTGGTTTCTCCCTTCCTTTTGGCTGGGTGTCTCGAGTCTTCCAGGAATCAGGTCCTAGTCTTGTTCCCGCAAAGAACATTTGAGCCAGCTCTTTCTGATTTCTCCGGTTTTCCTTGACTCTAAATTCCCTTTCCTCCCGTCTAATTTGTTCCTCCCTCTTCTCAGGGGTCTCTCTGTTATTAAACACTTTCTCAGCTGCCCTCACCAGATCCTGTATTGACTGTTCTCCTAGCCTCTCTATCCTCTGTAACTTCCTCCTGATATCCGGAGCTGCCCGATTAACAAAGGCTAGCAAGACTGCTGTGTGTGACTCATCAGCCTGAGGGTCCATGGGCGTATATTGCCTGAAAGCCTCCATTAACCTCTCTAAAAAGGCTGCCGGGCTCTCATTTGGCTCCTGCCTTATCAAATTTACCTTAGACAACTTCTTTGGTTTCCTGGCGGCTGCCCGGAGGCCAGCCATCAGAGTCTGGTGGTACACTCAGAGACGCTCCCTACCTTCAGCGTGTTCAAAATCCCAGTTTGGTCGCATCAAAGGAAACCCCTCCTCGATTAGGTGGGGCTGCGTGGTGGGTCTTCCATCCACTCCTGGAACATGTTTTCATGCTTCGGATAGAATTCGCTCCCGTTCTTCTGTGGTGAAGAGCACCTGCAATAGCTGCTGACAATCATCCCAAGTAGGATTGTGAGTAAACAAGATACAATCTAAGAGATCAATAAGACCTTGGGGTTTTTAGGAAAAAGAAGGGGTTTTCCAGTTATATAAATCACTCATAGAAAAAGGCCAGTACTGGTATGTTCGCTCCCCACCAGGATTTGCCGGCCCCACCCAGACAGGGAATGCCCAAATGGTGGATGAAGGAGCCTCCCGGCTTCCGTCCTCAGACAAGTCTCTGCCCCTTCGAGTCCTTCCGCGAGTTCCTTGGGCCGGCCCCCCTTCCCATGGCAGAGCCGAGGGTTCTGGGTCCCTTCTTTGTTCTACAGACGACACCTGTGGTGCCTGCGGGGGCAAGGGTGGCTGCATATATGGTGGAGGTGAGATCTCAGTGTCTAAGTCAATCAGGCTAGGATATAAAGAGGATTCCTGGAGTATCGGCTTCTTCTGACTCTCCTGATCTTCATGGTCAGTCATTACAGACAAAGGGGTGGAAGAGCTTTGACCCATAATGACGGAGCCCACAATGAACACACAAAAAACCAAAAATGGCGCCGGCACACAAAGAAAGGAGACAGACAGAAGACAAACAAATATCTGCCGAAAACACAGAACTGGGTCTATCCCAGGTTACTGTTGTCTTGCTTCCCAATGTCATCTCACCGAAGGGCATCCACTGCCCACCAGATTCGGAGTCGGGAGAGATGTTCCTTCCCAATCCCTCACAGAACCAGCTGCCTTCCAGCGCGAATGCTGCGCCCCGGTCTTATGCTGGCTGCCAGTTGCCTTCCAGCATGCTCACTGGGCCTCGGTCTTACACTGGCTAGGACGACTAATTCACCTCTGATTAGGCCTAACAAGAGCCAGCTGCCTTCCAGTGCTTATGCTGGGCCTCGGCCTTACACTGGACTTAACCAGACTTAACACTGGTGTTCAAATATCTTTCCTCCTAGTGAGGAAACCCCTTCTACCGGGAGAGTGTTATTCTTCCCAGTTAAAGGGATCTCGGACGAGCCCCCAAATGTTATGCCCAGAGTCCGAGCCCCCAAAACTGAGAGAATAAAAGGTCCACAGCAATGCAAAAGCATGAAGGGGTTTTATTTCTAGCTCGAGCTAGGGCTCATGCCACATCCAACGCAGTGGAGTGGAGCAAGGAGCCCGGAGCCCAGATTTACAGCAGTATTTATAGGTTTTAGAACAGAGAGTTTGACAAGGGCTGATTGGCTGCAGGAGTTTCCTAGTATTTACTAATTGGCTAATCTATATTGGCTGCAGGGGTTTCCTCGTATTTACTAATTGGCTACTGGCTACAGGGGGATGTCTTTTACGTCCTGATAAACTCAAACCAGGTTATGAGGAGTATGCTGATTAAACAAGTCCTGTCATCCGCAGGGATGACCTCACTGGGCAATGACTCAGCCTTTCCCGTGAGTCCTACCTTAGTCCCTGAAGCCTATCATGGTGTTTGTTAGGTCCCAACAATCCAACCAGTCCATTCTGAAGACCAACCCTGGGATTTCTTTGGAAGGAATGATGCCAAAGCTGAAGCTCCAGTACTTTGGCATTCTCATGCAAAGAGTTGACTCATTGGAAAAGACTCTGATGCTGGCAGGGATTGGGGGCAGGAGGAGAAGGGGACGACCCAGGATGAGATGGTTGGATGGCATCGTGGACTCGATGGATGTGAGTCTGAGTGAACTCCGGGAGATGGTGATGGACAGGGAGGCCTGGCGTGCTGAGATTCAAGGAGTCGCAAAGAGTCAGACACGACTGAGCGACTGAACTGAACTGAACTCTTTTAGCAACTTTCAAGCATAGACTATTGTTAAAGACAATTTAAAGATGTATGTGGTACAGAGAATAGCCACCTGTTGCAAAGAACTGATCCTTTGGAAAAGACCCTCCTACTGGGAAAGATTGAAGGCAGGAGCAAAGGGGACAGCAGAGCATGAGGTTGGTGGATGGCATCACTGGTGTGATGGACAGGGAAGCCTGGTGTGTTGCACCCTATGGGATAGCAAAGAGTCGGACATGACTGAGTGACTGAACTTGAATTTATAGAGAAACGGTGTGACTTAGACAAATTAGATGTTGTGAGTTACTGAGTTGCTAAGTGTGCTGAGTCTGAAGACTTTCTAGGGCTCATATATGAAAGCAACTTCACTGATGAGAACAGAGCAGGATCCTAAACTCTTCCAGGTGACAAGGGAACATCTCTATCAGTTGAGATGACTGATGAATTCAAATCATTGTACTACACTGAGCCTCCTAGAAACCACCATAAGTTTAATTATAATACATGCCTTAGAAAAATATAGCGAATAAAAAAGCAGAAGTATGCACTTACATAAAACCACATGTACATGTACAAACACATGTAGACACTAGGAAATTTATTCTAATAGTTGGGAATAACAATAATCCTTTGAATCCTTTTATATATGCTATTCTTCCTCACTTGACTTTATTTACTTGCCCTTACAGTGTCCTAACTCATTCTAAGACATGGTGCTATTTACTTAATTATATTTGTAATTCATCACTTACCCTCAGGAAAGGCAGATATTGTCCCCCTTTGGGTGCTAATGTATGTATAGCACATAGAAGTATGACCAGCCCTGTGGCTCAGAGGTTAAAGCATCTGCCCACAATGTGGGAGACCTGGGTTCAATCCCTGGGTCAGGAAGATCCCCTGAAGAAGGAAATGGCAACCCACTCCAGTATTCTTGCCTGGAGAATCCCATGGATGGAGGAGCCTGGTGGGTACAGTCCACGGGGTCGCAAAAAGTTGGACACGACTGAGCAACTTCACTTTCACTTTAGAAGGCATTTTCTAAATATGTGCTGAACATTTCCATACTTTTTATTCCTTTTAGAGACACACAGAGAGCAGTATGAAGCCCATCACCTACATTATAGGATTCATATTGTACAGAAGCCTTAAGAGAGAGAATTGCATAGTTTTTTCCATGTACTTTGTAGGCCATGTTTTACATCTTTGTTCCTCAAACTGTAGATCAAGGGATTTAGCATAGGGATAATGAGAGTGTAAATTGTAGATGCCATTTTACCTGTGTCAAATGAATGGTTAGACTCTGGCGGCACATACATGAATATTAAAGCCCCATAGAACACTGTGACCACCGCCAGGTGAGACTCACAGGTAGAAAAAGGCTTGTGCCTGCCTTCAGCAGAGCTCAACCTGAGAGTGGATGCAAGAATAAGAAGGTAAGACACAAGAACTAACAGAAGGGATGAAATAAAATCAAAACCAGCTGTAATTAGTATAATCATTTCTACTTCATGTGTATTTGAGCAGAGCAAAGATAGCAAAGGGAAATTGTCACAGTAGAAATGTCTGATGACATTATAACCACAGAATGGTAAACTGTCTTTACAGTGATGAGAAGAGATACAAATGCACTATAGAGGCACAGGATCGTCACCAACACCCTACATACCCTTGGTGACATAATAGCTGGGTAGAGCAGAGGGTTACATGTGGCCACATAGCGGTCATAGGACATTGTTGACAGAATAAAATGTTTGCTAATAATGAACACAAGAAAGAAAGCTAGCTGTATAGCACAAGAATAATAAGAGATTGTATTTTGATCCAAAACAAAATTTCTTAGCATTTGAGGTCCTATATTTATAGAGCAACCAAGGTATCAGGTATCAGGGAAAAAATTACATGGGGTTTGTAGCCTGAAGTCTGTCTTGTTAAGGATGACCATGCCCAAGTTGCTAACCACTGAGATCACGTAGATGATGAGGAAGAGCCCAAACAATGGAGCCTGCAGCTCAGGACGGTCTGATTCCCATAAGGATGAATTCACTCAGCATTGTTATATTGTGTTTGTCCATCCACGTTCATCAGAAACTTATTCTGGATAGAGATATGAGCATAGCAAGCAGATTTCATGTATTATCACCTGGAAGATTTTTAAATGCAAAGCTGGTCTAAATAAAATGCATATTAATGTCTCAAAATAAGATATTTAAAAATTAACCCATGTTCTACATGTAATAATACATACAAAGGTAAAGACAGAGTCAGGAATATTTATTAGTTCTCAACTGAAAACTATTTTACTAACCAAAGAACAATTTGCCAATGTCTAGGAGTCATGTTGGTTGTCACAACTAAGAGTTGGGGGCTACTTGCCAGCAATGGTTAAAGGTCAGTTATGGTTCTCAACCTCTTATAATACCCTTTATCAGTGCAATATCTGAAGAGTTATAAGATTGAAAAACCAGGATGGTTAGATAGATAAATATGTAAATATGTAGTTGAATAGATAGAGCTAAATATTTATAAATATATAGATACTGATATATAAACTTAGATATGCAAAGGAAGAAAGCTAAAACAAAAATTTTGGGTTACATGTATAACTATTTTTGTGCTATTCTTCTAAGCTTTCTATTAGTCATTTACATAACTGCAATCACATAGGGGCATGTATAAATGACGTTTGCTAATATGACAATGCATATGCCAATTGTGTAACAGATTATATTGTACAATTAAATAATAATAAAACCATAAAACTGGGTACTTAAAAATCTGTTACTATCCAATTAATTCTTTCCACATTTCAGTCTGTGTTAGAAACTCCATTTTGCCTCATCATGGGATCTGGAAAGAATTGTACATTTACTGGGGCTTCCATGATAGTTCAGTTGGTAAAGAATCGGCCTGCAATGCAGGAGACTCCAGTTCAATTCCTGGGTTCAGAAGATCTGCTAGCGAAGTGATAGGCTACCCATTCCACCCACTCCAGTATGCTTGTGTTTCCGTTGGGGCTCAGCTGGTAAAGAACCTGCCTGCAATGCAGGAAACCTGGTTTCCATCCCTGGGTTGGGAAGATCCTTTGGTGTAGGGAATGGCTACCCATTCCAGTATTGTGGCCTGGAGAATTCCATGTCACAAAGAGTCGGACACAACTGAGCTAATTTCACTTTCACTTTGGATCTGAGAGATATGAAGGGAACATTTCATGCAAAGATGGGCACAATGAAGGACAAAAATAGTATGGACCTAATAGAAGCAGAAGATATTAAGAAGAGGTGGCAAAAATGCACAGAAAAACTATACAAAAAAAAAAAAAAAAAAAAAAACCTTCATGATCCAGATAGCCACTATGGTATGATCACTCACCTAGAGCCAGACATCCTGGAATGTGAAGTCAAGTGCGCCCCAGGAAGCATCACTACGAACAAAGCTAGTGGAGGTGATGGAATTCCAGTTGAGCCACTTCAAATTCTAAAAGATGATGCTGTGAAAGTGCTGAACTCAATATGCCAGCAAATTTGGAAAACGCAGCAGTGGCCACGGGACTGGAAAAGGTCAATTTTAATTCCATTCCCAAAGAAAGGTAATGCCAAGGAATGTTCAAATTACCACACAATTGCACTCATCTCACAAGGTAGTAAAGTAATGCTCAAAATCCTTCAAGCCAAGCTTCAACAGTATGGGAATCGTGAATTTGCTAAACCTTTGCTAAGCCAGGTTTAGAAAAGGCAGAGGAGCCAGAAATCAAATTGTCAACATCCATTGGATCATAGAAAAAGCAAGAGAATTCCAGGAAAACATCTATTTCTGCTTTATTGATTCACCAAAGCCTTTGACTGGATAAATCAGAACAAACTGTGGAAAATTATCAATATGGGAATATCAGACCACCTGACCTGTCTCGTGATAAATCTGGATGTAGGTCAAGAAGCAACAATTAGAACTGGACATGGAACAACAGACTGGTTCTAAATCGGGAAAAGAGTATATCACCCTGCTTATTTAATTTATATGCAGAGTACATCATGGAAAATGGCAGGCTGGAAGAAATACAAGCTGGAATCAAGATTGCCAGGACAAATATCAATAACCTCAGATACAGAGATGAGACCACCCTTATAGCAGAAAGTTTAGAGGAACTAAAGAGCCTCATGATGAAAATGAAAGAGGAGAGTGAAAAAACTTACTTAAAACTCAACATTCAGAAAACTAAGATCACGGCATCTGGTCCCATCACTCATGGCAAATGGATGGAGAAACAATGGAAACAGTGCAATACTTTATTTTCTTGGGCTCCAAAATCACTGCAGATGATGAATGCAGCCAAGAAATTAAAAGATGCTTGCTTCTTGCAAGAAAAGCTGTAACCAACCTAGACAGCATATTAAAAAGCTAAGACATGACTTTGCCAACAACGTACATCTAGATATAGCCATGGTTTTTCCAGTAGTCATATATGGATGTAAGAGTTGGCCTATAAAGAAAACAGCACTGAAGAATTGGTGCTTTTGAACTGTGGTCTTGGAAAAGACTCTTGAAAGTCCCTTGGACTGCAAGAAGATCAAACCAGCCAATCTTAAAGGAAATCAATCTTGAATATTCATTGGAAGGACTGATGCCGAAGCTAAAACTTCAATATTTTGGCCACCTGATGTGAAGAACTGACTCATTGGAAAAGACTGTGATGCTGGGAAATACTGAAGGCAGGAGGAGAAGGAGACGACAGAAAATGAGATGGTTGAATGGCATTATTGACTCAATGGACATGAGCTTGAGTAAGCTCCAGGAGGTGGTGATGGACAGGGAAGCCTGGCATGCTGCAGTCCATGGGATCACAAAGAGTTGGACATGGCTGAGTGACTGAACCGAACTGAACTGAACAATCCCTAAGTCCATTCATGTTCTTGCAAATGGCTTTATTTGATCTTTTTAATGACTGAGTAGTAATTCCATTGTATATATGTGCTATATCTTC
Organism: Ovis canadensis; assembly: GCF_042477335.2. Classification (NCBI taxonomy): domain Eukaryota; kingdom Metazoa; phylum Chordata; class Mammalia; order Artiodactyla; family Bovidae; genus Ovis; species Ovis canadensis. Next base: position 87,127,405 of record NC_091259.1, read on the forward strand.
TAGGGACTTCCCTGGTGGCTCAGATAGTTAAGCATCTGTTTACAATGTGGGAGACCTGGGTTCAGTCCCTGGGACGGGAAGATCCCCTGGAGAAGGAAATGACAATCAGCTCCACAACTATTGCCTGGAAAATGCTCTATCGTCTTTATTTATTCCTCTGGTTTTGGACATTTATGTTGCTTCCGTGTCTTGACTACTGTAAACAGTGCTGCAATGACATTGGTTGTGTATATATTTTGAATCATATTTTTTCTCCATATATATGCCTAGGAGTGGGACTCCAGGCTCATATAGTAGCTCTATTTTTATCTTTTATGTAACCTCCATACTGTCTTCCATAGCTTCTATACCAATTTATATTCCCACCAATATTTTAGGAGAGTTCCTCTCTCTTCACACCCTTTCCAGAATTTACTGTTTGTGGATATTTTGAGGCTAGCCATTCTAGCTGACGTGAGGTAACATCTTATTGAAGTTTTAATTTGGATTTTTCTAATAATCAGCAACACTGAACATATTTCCATGTGTCTCTTGGCCATCTGTATGCCTTATTTTGAGAAATGACTAGGTCTCCTGATCATTTTTTGATTGGATTATCTAGATTATGTTTTGATGTCATACAAACTTTTCACTAGCCCTTGGTCTTGGATATAGATTTTCCCTTATTGCTTTATCTGAATGTTTTATGGTTTAGCATTTTACACCTAATTTTTTTTTTCATTTTGAGTGCATCTTTATAAGGTTCGGATCAGCATTATTTGTTAATTTGTTTATTTTTGTCTCTGTATTCCCAATAATATTAGCACATGTTTTTAAAAGGCTATCATCCATTTTCTGGATATACCATATTTTTTTATCCATACTCATATTAAAGGAAATCTTGGTTGTTTGTGTCATGTTGTTTAAAAATTGTATTCCAGGGAAGATTTTTTATTAAAGCTTCATGGGATAAACAAATAATTTTATTGCAAGATACTAAATAAAGCATACATTGTAGACTAATAGCCTCAGTAAAGTTGCAGGATTATTAAATAGATTAAAAGGTAGCACATCGGAAAATGTAGAAATCATTTATAAAAAGCGAGACAATTGCATTCCTGCCATGTATCAGGCCTTAGAAATATGGTATAGTGCCAACAATGAGATTGTTTCCATTTGCTTCCCACAAGTAGAATAATGAATTGTGCAGTTAAATACTGAAAGTCAATTAAAACTTACTGCATAAACAGTGTTGATAAAAATTGGAGACATCAATCCAAGGGAAGAGAACCAACAGTTAATTCATCAGCACTTCTCTTACTCAAGAATGCAAAACGTAGAACATTACTTTAAACATGGATAAATATTTTTATTCAAAAAGACAAAATTATTTTACTCTCCCTTCAATGAAACTACCAGTTATGAAGAAAGAATTATCACTTGAGAGAACAAAAGTACCAATCTGGAAGCTACTGAGGGATCTCAAATTTTATCTTGATTTAAATGTCCTCTGATTTCAACAAAATGTATGAATTGAGGCAAAATCAGGCTTCCGTGGGACCTATGAATTGCTGAATTGCAACATATTTTCAGTTACTAGGTGAATAGATTCTTATAAGGAATTAGAGGAATTGCTGATAAAAAATGTGGGAGCTCAGTGTAAAGAATAAGGGTATTTGAGAAAACAAATGTGATTGATGACTTCAAATACACAGATGAAACATACTGGGGAAAAGTATGAAGGCAAAAATGAAAGAAAATAAAGAACTCACAGACACACACAATATACCATAATTTTATTCTAAAAGATGAGAAAACATTCAGGAACCTGGACAGTCATTTCTTTGTCTATATCCTCCTAACACATTCTCTTAACATTTACTTAATTTATATACAAAATTGGTCTTTTGTGCTCAAGGCAAATTTTTTTTTTTTACTATTTTGTTCATTAATCTCTGCAGCAATTGGAAGTGCCTAGTATATATAATGTAATCTATAAATAATTGTTGAACATATTTATACTCATTACTTAATTTGGAGGCATATAAACAAAATTTAGAGTCCATAACCAGTTTATAGAAATTGTATTGCATGTTAATAAAAAAAGCTGCATGATTTTTTCCACATCCTATGTAGTGCACATTTTACATCTTTATTCCTCAAGCTATAGATTAAGGGATTCAACATAGGGATAATGAGAGTATAAAATATGGAAGCCACTTTATCAGTGTCAAAGGAATGGCTGGACTCTGGTTGCACATGCATAAATAGTAAAGTCCCATAGAACCCTATGACCACAGTCAGGTGAGACCCACAGGTAGAAAAAGCCTTGCGCCTGCCTTCAGCAGAGCTCATCCTGAGAATGGATGCAAGAATTAGAAGGTAAGACACAAGAACTATCAGAAGAGAGAAAATCAAATCAAACCCAGCTAAAATCAGAATAATCATTTCTACTTCATGTGTATTTGAGCAGAGCAAAAGTAACAAAGGAAGACTGTCACAGTAGAAATGACTGATGACTCTATAGCCACAGAAAGATAAATTAAATAATTTTACGGTGACGAGAAGAGACACAAACGTGCTGTAGACATAGGGGATGGCTACCAGCACCCAGCACACTCTTTGTGACATGATGACTGGGTAGAGAAGAGGGTTACAGATGGCCACATAGCGGTCATAAGACATTGCAGACAGAATAAAAATTTCACTAACAATAAACACAAGAAAGAAAGCTAGTTGCATAGCACAAGAGTAATAGGAGATTATATTTTGATCCTCAACAAAATTTACTAACATTTTGGGTCCCACAGTTGTTGAATAACCAAGATCTGTAAAAGCAAGGTGTCTAAGAAAGAAGTACATGGGTGTCTGTAACTTGGAGTCCATCTTGGTGAGGATGACCATGCCCAAGTTGCCCACCACTGAGATCACATAGATGATGAGGAAGAGCCCAAACAATGGAGCCTGCAGCTCAGGGCGGTCTGTGATTCCCATAAGGATGAATTCACTCAGCACTGTTCCATTGCGTGTTTCCATTCAGGTTTATTAAAGAACCTGTTCTGGGTAGAAACATCAACATAGTCAATAGGTTCTATATATCATCATCTGGAAGAGTTTCACTATGCAAAGCTAGTATAAACAGATTAAACATTCCAGTTTAGGATATTTGAAAATAAACTCATCTCATGGCTCAGATAGTGAAGAGTCTGCCTGCAGTTCAGGAGACCTGGGTTCAATTCCTGAATCAGAAAAATCCCCTGGAGAAGGGAATAGCAACTCACTCCAGTATTCTGGCCCAGAGAATCCCAAGGACAGAGGAGCCTGGCAGGCTACAGTCCATGGGGTTGCAAAGAGTCAAACATGACTGAGCAACTAACATTTTAATTTTCCTACATATAATAAAATATATAAATAATGATAGAGACAGAGGTAGTTGCTGTTTCTCAACTGGAAATTATTTTACCAAAGGACATTTGGCAAAATTGAGAAGACATGTTAATTGTTACAACTGGAATGTGGAAGCTATTGGCATATGATGGTTAGAGGTCAGTGATGCCTCTAAACATCTTATAAATCACCATATTTGTCTAAAATCTCAGTAGTACTAAGGTTGAAAAACCAGGATGTTATAGGTAGATAGATGATAGATAAATAGACGAATAAATATATACATGCATAGATATTATAGATACAGACAAGAAATACAATAGATACAGACATAGATATGACAAGAAAAAATTTAAGACATAAATTTGAGGGCTACATATATAAACTATTATTGTGCTGTTTTTGTAAACTTTCTATTCTTTCTATCTAGTCAGTTATATAATTGCAATTACATAGAGACATGTATAATTAAATTTAATAATATGACAATACATATGCCAATTATATAATAAATTATGATGCAGTTAAATAATATCCATAATAAAATTTTAAAACAAGAATTCAGAAAATGTGTAGAACTTGATACTCCAACACAGAGTTCTATATTGTTCTATGCACAGTTGATATAAGCTGAAACAGTTAACACACTAGACACATATTAGACAGCTGTATAAATAAGAAAACTGTAACAGATCGCAGTGAGGCTTATTTGTATTTCTGTGAAGAAACATATAAGACATATAATAAGTAGACAGAAAGATAAATAGATGATAGATAGAATTCCTGTTCTAAAGTTCCTTATGATATATAAAAAAGGCTAGTTTGGGCAAATAATTCAACTTATCTGAAAGTTTATTTTCTTACACAAAGCCAGTATGGTTACAGGATTGCTGGGTGGCAAAATTAAGGTTAAATAATTAAATGTTTTTATGTTACCTGGAAATCAAGTATATATATGTATGCTGCTAAGTCGCGTCAGTCGTGTCTGACTCTGTGCGACCCCATAGATAGAAGCCTACCAGGCTCCTCTGTCCCTGGGATTCTCCAGGCAAGAACACTGGAGTGGGTTGCCATTTCCTTCTCCAATGCATGAAATTGAAAAGTGAAAGTGAAGTCTCTCAGTCCTGTCCGACCCTCGGCAACCCCATGGACTGCAGCCTTCCAAGCTCCTCCGTCCATGGGATTTTCCAGGCACGAGTACTGGAGTGGGGTGCTATTGCCTTCTCCGATATATATATATATATATATATATATGTGTGTGTGTGTGTGTGTGTGTGTGTGTGTGTATGTATATATATGTGTATATATATGTATATATATATGTATATGTATATATATAATGAAGTCAATAGCTCAACTCAAAGAGATCTTCTTTATGTTTGTAAATTCATCTGCACTGTGACATACCTTCTTTGTCAAGGCAACATGATTAACAAGTGAGGATTATATAATGTACAATGGAATACATGCAATTTACTCCAAGCCTTGCCCCTTCTGCAGAAATAATATTGGGCCATCAGAGTACTTGGATTTCCTTATCTTCTAAATTTCTTAGTTATTTTAGCAAAGTGTGAATAAAACTTTATTTTGATCTTTATTTCCTTAAAATATTAACCTGATCCAAGGTGCATTTTCACTATAATGGACTTCTACTAACTTGTAAGAATTCAAATGTACTTTATTATGCAAGAACCCAGGGTAATATGAGGAAATTTGAGCAAATTGGAAGAAAGAGAAGTCATTAGCATTGTTTTCATATCTTGAATATCATAATAACTTTCTTTGAATAAAGGGATGCTAAACTTTAAAAGGGGACTTCCCTGGTGACTCAGGATTAAAGAATTTGCCTGCCAATGCAGGAGACATGAGTTCAATCCCTGGGTCAGAAAGATCCCATGGAAAGGAAATGGCAACACATTCCAGTATTCTTGCCATGGAAAATCCCATGGACAGAGAAGCCTGGCAGGCTACAGTCCATGGGGTCGCAGTCACCTGGAACTTAGCACAATGGGCCAGAGTATGATAAAAAATGTTCAAATTTCCTATGTTAAGTAATAAGGTACTAGAGTGATGGGATAAAATACACTATAGAATGGCTATACATGGATCCTTGCATATCATTTTAAATTTTACATCTTAAGCCAAAGAAATTCCTTCAAACTATAATATAAAATGTAGTTATTTTTATATAATCAAATAAAAAATATCTCTGGAGGTCCCTAATAATGCACACATCAAGAATATACCAGTGTAAGAAGTGGATGGCAGATTAAGCTAGATAATTATTAAATTTAAAATATTGTGAGCCTGAATGTTTCTTTAAAGAAATAGAAATGATACAGGTTACAATAAAAATTACAGTGACAGTAATCGCTAAAGGATCTCTATAAGAAAAGGAATAAAAGCACAATTTTTATAATATTACATGTGAAAATGATTACATTAAATCTGCATTAAATTCACTAAAATTATTGCTTACAATTTTATGACCTCTTAATCACCAGTCTTGCCTTGATGCATACACTTTTCTTATATCAGAAATACTGAAATGCGCATCACTAGAGAATACATTTAGAGAAACATCTTCAATATATTTAATAAAAAGTAGTATGAAACTTGTTTTTGTTTCTTTGCTTTGTTTTGAAATTATGAAAGTGAGAAAATACAAACTTAGCAAATTTCAATTTTCCTGTAAATATAAGAAAAGTTAGAAGTGTTTTCGTTTTTCTCTCATGCTTTAGCATTCTGCAAAGCCAAATAATTTTTTCAGAGTTTAACATCTTTGTTGAATATCAACTGTTATTTTTTTTAAAGCTGTACCTCATGAAATAATTATATATTTTAAGTCTGATCTCATTTGACATCAAAGAACATGTTGATCACTGTACCATTACCATAAAACTGGCTACTTAGAAGTCTCTTAATATGCAAATAATGTTTTCTACATTTCAGTGTGAGGTGGGAATTCCATTTTGCCTCATCAAGGGATCTGGAAATAATTATACTTTTACACTTATTTAAATAATCATTCGGAGAAGGCAATGGCACCCCACTCCAGTACTCTTGCCTGGAAAATCCCATGGATGGAGGAGCCTGGAAGGCTGCACTCCATGGGGTCGCTGAGGGTCGTACAGGACTGAGCGACTTCACTTTCCCTTTTCACTTTCATGCATTGGAGAAGGAAATGGCAACCAACTACAGTGCTCTTGCCTGGAGAATCCTAGGGACGGGGGATCCTGGTGGGCTACTGTCTATGGGGTCGAACAGAGTCGGACACGACTGAAGCGACTTAGCAGCAGCAGGAGCAGTAGCAGCAAATAATCATTAAATATTAAATGATATTGAGGGGAGGTCACAAAAAATCATGTGGAGTGCTAAATAAGAATTCAGGAAGGAGTTTAAAAAAAAAAAGACAATACCCCCAGCTTCTGAATTTTCCCAGTTTCTAAACGTTCACATCTCTTTTGCTATGTGTCATTTGCTCTCTACTTTGCCCTCCATTAGAGATATTGTTATTTATATAAAATAAATATCATGGTGATGTTTCAAAGATGCTTTTCAGCATTTTGTCTATCATCCTATGGCGTAACATTCAACAAATTAATATGAAGAGACAAGAAAAGAGGTCCTATTCCTCCTCAGGAATTATGGAGTAGTGGAAAACAAAACAAAACAAAAAAAACGGTATCGAAAGTGGTCTCATTTTGCTTGGGCTTTGCCATTGAGCTAAACTGGAACTTTGACTATGTCACTGAAACATTGTTGATATTGAAAATGAGGCATCACATGCAATATCCCGTCATTTTACCTGTAACGAAGAATCTCTCGAGACTCTCACCTGTATTTCTGACATGGCTAAGTGAGAAGAATTTATGGATTTCTTGCACTTTTTGAGATTCTCCCTGAGGAGATGCCAAGCAATTTGTTGATTATCCCTAAAGTATTGAGAGCAAAACAACATGTCTAGAGATTGTCTTTTAATTGTCTGGGACATTTTTCTTTTCTTTCTTACTTCTTGACTTCCTTCTTCCCACACCCCTTCTTTCTTTGCATATATATGCATACATTTATATATTTTTTTAACTCTTGGTTAACTTTCCTTTTGTAGCACACAAGACTCTTGATTAAATCTTGCATTGACAGGGCATGCCCACGAAGAGTCAGTATTTCTACAGGTTCTCCTCAAATGTGTGACTGTGGAGAAGTTTTCAACATTGTTTTATTACAGTATTTAATATATTGAGGAAATTAAAATTATATGTTATGCTGATATGAGGTGTAGTCCCCTTGCTTTGTTGCCCATGTCATTATTTTTACTTATCTCTCAGAGACAGAAATTAGTTACTTAATGTTACTTCTTATTTCTGGAGGAGGAAATGGCAACCCGCTTGAATATTCTTGTCTGGAGAATCCCATGGGCAGAGGAACCCGCTTGTCTACAGTCCATGGGGTCGCAAAGAGGTGGACACACGACTAAGCACACCACAGCACTTCTTATCTCATCGTGAGTTTCTATCACATGGCTGTTTACAACTTCTGCTATTTTCTTTTTCTTCACTACATAAATTACCATTTTAGTCATTCCAGCCTGTCACCCCATTCCAATAAGCACCTGTGTCATCACACACTCCCTGCGCCTGCCTTTTATAATCACACCTCTTTCCTCCTCTGCTACCATCCCCAACCCTTGGTCATCATTAATCTTTTCTATTGCTACACTTTTTCACATAGAAAACATGGATTGAAGTTTTCTTTCAACATAAAACTTTTGACATTCTTTGGCACTTTTGTGTGTATGGATCATCTGTTCCCTGCGTTGTTGAGTAATATTCCATGATATTGATGATAGTTTGTTTAAACATTCACTTATTGAAAGACTTGTGGGTTCTTTCCACTTTTCTACTATGACAAATACAACTACCATGAACTTTCACTTAAAAGTGATTGCATTTTGGGTAATGAAAGCTATCCTCTACTCTTCTAGGTTCTTTTGACCTCAAATGAATGGACATTTCTGCTGTTTCTGGGCTTTGATCACCACACAAAAATAAATTAAAAAATCAATAGATCAAGTGGAAGAAAAGCATCTTCTTTACACAATGGCTCTTGCCTGGATTAATAATTAGATTGACATCAGATTAACAGGACAAAACCATATATATTTTATTTAGTAATTGTACGTGTAGATGGGAGTCATCAGATGGAAGAGAACTGGGTTCGATTCCTGGGTTGGAAAGATCCCATGGAGTAGGAAATGGCAACTCACTGCAGTATTCTTTCCTGGAGAATTTCATGGACAGAGGAGCCTGGTGGGCTAGTCTATGGGGTCACAAAGAGTCAGATACAACTGAGCAACTGATCACACAAATGTTTATATGCTAGGCTGAACCAAAAGCAGCGATTGTAGGCAACTCATTAAATATATATGGGAAGACGAAAGACAAAGGGGCATAGACTTGGATAACTGTGACATTAAATGGTTTGCCTTGGAGACAAGCAGAGATCATTCTGTCATTTTTGATGCATCCAAGTACTGCATTTCGGACTCTTTTGTTGACCATGATGGCTACTCCATTTCTTCTGAGGGATTGCTGCCTGCAGTAGTAGATGTAATGGTCATCTGAGTTAAATTCACCCATTCCAGTCCATTTTAGTTCGCTGATTCCTAGAATGTCGACATTCACCCTTGCCATCTCTTGTTTGACCACTTTCAATTTGCCTTGATTCATGGACCTGACATTCCAGGTTCCTATGCAATATTGCTCTTTACAGCATCAGACCTTGCTTCTATCACCAGTCACATCCACAGCTGGGTATTGTTTTTGCTTTGGCTCCATCCCTTCATTCTTTCTGGAGTTATTTCTCCACTGATCTCCAGTAGCATATTGGGCACCTAATGACCTGGGGAGTTTCTCTTTTGGTATCCTATCATTTTGCCTTTTCCTAATGTTCATGGGGTTCTCAAGGCAAGAATACTGAAGTGGCTTGCCATTCCCTTCAGTTATTAAAGTCTATGCCCCAACCAGTAACACTGAAGAAACTGAAGTTGAACGGTTTTATGAAGACCTACAAGATCTTTTAGAACTAACACCCAAAAAAGATGTCCTTGTCATTATAGGGGACTGGAATGCAAAAGTAGGAAGTCAAGAAACACGTGGAGTAACAGGCAAATTTGGCCTTGGAATGCAGAATGAAGCAGGGCAAAGACGAATTGAGTTTTGCCAAGAAAATGCACTGGTCATAGCAAACACCCTCTTCCAACAACACAAGAGAAGACTCCACACATGGACATCACCAGCTGGTCAACACCAAAATCAGACTGATTATATTCTATGCAGCCAAAGATGGAGAAGCTCTATACAGTCAACAAAAACAAGACCAGGAGCTGACTGTGGCTCAGATCATGAACTCCTTATTGCCAAATTCAGACTTAAATTGAAGAAAGTAGGGAAAACCGCTAGACCATTCAGGTATGACCTAAATTAAATCCCTTGTGATTATACAGTGGAAGTGAGAAATAGATTTAAGGGTCTAGATCTGATAGATAGAGTGCCTGATGAACTCTGGAATGAGGTTCGTGACATTGTACAGGAGACAGGTATCAAGACCATCCCCATGGAAAAGAAATGCAAAAAAGCAAAATGGCTGTCTAGGAAGGCATTACAAATAGCTGTGAAAAGAAGAGAGGCAAAAAGCAAAGGAGAAAAGGAAAGATGTAAGCATCTGAATGCAGAGTTCCAAAGAATAGTAAGAAGAGATAAGAAAGCCTTTTTCAGTGAACAATGCAAAGAAATAGAGGAAAACAACAGAATGGGAAAGACTAGAGATCTCTTCAAGAAAATTAGAGATACCAAGGGAACATTTCATGCAAAGATGGGCTCGATAAAGGACAAAAATGGTCTGGACCTAACAGAAGCAGAAGATATTAAGAAGAGGTGGCAAGTAATACACGGAAGAACTGTACAAAAAAGATCTTCACTACCCAGATAATCATGATGATGTGATCACTAATCTAGAGCCAGACATCCTGGAATATGAAGTCAAGTGGGCATTAGAAAGCATCACTATGAGCAAGGCTAGTGGAGGTGATGGCATTCCAGTTGAGCTGTTTCAAATCCTGAAAGATGATGCTGTGAAAGTGCTGCACTCAATATGCCAGCAAGTTTGGAAAACTCAGCAGGGGCCATAGGACTGAAAAAGGTCAGTTTTAATTCCAATCCCAAAGAAAGGCAATGCCAAAGAATGCTCAAACTACCGCACAATTGCACTCATCTCACATGCTAGTAAAGTAATGCTCAAAATTCTCCAAGCCAGGCTTCAGCAATATGCTAACCGTGAACGTGATGTTCAAGCTGGTTTTAGAAAAAGCACAGGAACCAGAGATCAAACTGCCAACATCCACTGGATCATGGAGAAAGCAAGAGACTCCCACAAAAACATCTATTTCTGTTGTATTGACTATGCCAACACCTTTGACTGTGTGGATCACAGTAAACTGTGGAAAATTCTGAGAGAGGTGGGAATACCAGATCACCTAACCTACCTCTTGAGGAATCTGCATGCATGTCAGGAGGCAAAAGTTAGAACTGGACATGGAACAACAGACTGGTTCCAAATAGGAAAAGGAGTACGTCAAGGCTGTATATTGTCACCCTGCTTATTTAACTTCTATGCAGAGTACATCATGAGAAACGCTGGACTGGAAGAAACAGAAGCTGGAATCAAGATTGCTGGGAGAAATATCAATAACCTCAGATATGCAGATGACACCACCCTTATGGCGGAAAGTGAAGAGGAACTAAAAGCCTCTTGATGAAAGTGAAAGAGGAGAGTGAAAAAGTTGGCTTAAAGCTCAACATTCAGAAAATGAAGATCATGGCATCTGGTGCCATCACTTCATGGGAAATAGATGGGGAAATAGTAGAAACAGTGCAGACTTTATTTTTTTGGGCTCCAAAATCACTGAAGATGGTGATTTCAGCCATGAAATTAAAAGACGCTTACTCCTTGGAAGAAAAATTATGACCAACCTAGATAGTATATTCAAAAGCAGAGACATTACTTTGCCGACTAAAGTCTGCCTAGTCAAGGCTATGGTTTTTCCTTTGGTCGTGTATGGATGTGAGAGTTGGACTGTGAAGAAGGCTGAACACCGAAGAATTGATGCTTTTGAAGTGTGGTGTTGGAGAAGACTCTTGAAGGTCCCTTGGGCTGCAAGGAGATCCAACCAGTCCATTCTGAAGGAGATCAGCCTTGGGATTTCTTTGGAAGGAATCATGCTAAAGCTGAAGCTCCAGTACTTTGGCCACCTCATGCGAAGAGCTGACTCATTGGAAAAGACTCTGATGCTGGGAAGGACTGGGGGCAGGAGGAGAAGGGGACGACCGAGGATGAGATGGCTGGATGGCATCCCGGACTCGATGGGCGTGAGTCTGAGTGAACTCCAGGAAATGGTGATGGACAGGGAGGCCTGGTGTGCTGCGATTCATGGGGTCGCAAAGAGTCGGACACGACTGAGCTACCGAACTGAACTGAAAGACAAAGGTACTTAATTCTGAATATCCATTGAAGCTCCAATACTTTGACCACCTGATACAAAGAGCTGACTCATTGGAAAAGATCTTAATGCTGGGAAAGTTTAAGGACAGGTGGAGAAGAGGGTGACAGAAGATGAGATGGTTGAATGGCATCAGTGAGTCAATGGACATGAACTTGAACAAACTCCAAGAGATAGTGAAGGACAGGGAAGTTTGACGTGCTGCAGTTCATGGGTCACAAAGAGTCAGACATGGCTTAGTGACTGAGGAACAACATTTAAAATGGAAAAAATATATATTAGCAAACTTTGTAAATATCTACATATTTTATTCTCTTTCTGATTCATCTTTGGAGGTACTATACAATGTACAGCAAGATTTATTTTAGAAATAGGATATTGGTATATATATATAGTCACAGTTTATTTTTTCAAATCCAGATATTAGATTTTTCTGCCTTTTTCTGCCATAAAAGTCACATTCAGTGAAGATAATTTAGAAAAGTACATATCCAAAAATATTAATTTAAATTTTCATGTTCTCAGAAGCTATCAATATGTAATCATCATTTTACTGTATCTTTTTCCAACATGCATTTTCCAGAAACCAAAATTTTTCTGCATTTATATTCAGAATGTTTATATTCAGTACATATTTTTCTTAGTAATTTAAAAAAATCAACTATATAAATTCCTTACATTTTACCTCATTTGAAAGAGTACCTAGTTCTATTTGCTACCTTATGACCCAGCAATCCCACTGCTGGGCATACACACCGAGGAAACCAGAATTGAAAGAGACACATGTACCCCAATGTTCATCGCAGCACTCTTTATAATAGCCAGGACATGGAAACAACCTAGATGTCCATCAGCAGATGAATGGATAAGAAAGCTGTGGTACATATACACAATGGAGTATTACTCAGCTGTTAAAAAGAATTCATTTGAATCAGTTCTGATGAGATGGATGAAACTGGAGCCAATTATACAGAGTGAAGTAAGCCAGAAAGAAAAACACCAATACAGTATACTAACACGTATATATGGAATTTAGGAAGATGGCAATGACGACCCTGTATGCAAGACAGGAAAAAAGACACAGATGTGTATAACAGACTTTTGGACTCAGAGGGAGAGGGAGAGGGTGGGATGATTTGGGAGAATGGGAATTCTAACATTTAAACTATCATGTGAATTGAATCGCCAGTCCATGTCTGACATAGGGTGCAGCATGCTTGGGGCTGGTGCAAGGGGATGACCCAGAGAGTTGTTGTGGGGAGGGAGGTGGGAGGGGGGGTCATGTTTGGGAACGCATGTAAGAATTAAAGATTTTAAAATTAAAAAAAAAAAGAAAGAGTACCTATAATTATATTTTATTCCAATAAATTATTTTAATTTGAATTTGATTGACTACATAAAGAATTTAATCTGTGATGGTGAAAAAAGTGTTTAAACTATGATTCAAATAAAGTTTCATGAGTGTTAAAAATACTAAATATAACCAAACAAAGTGGAAATTTAGAAGGATTAGGGGAGCTCACAATACATAATATTTATATAGTGGTACTTATCTTACTACACTTTCACTAGAAACATACTATAGAACAAATCGTGGAATTACCTTCTTTTGCTTCTTATAAGAAGAATTATCAAATTGATCTTAATAAAAATATATCATAAGCTTTTATGAACCAATATTGAGCAAAGTCACCCCATGAAAGAGACAGCAAGCCTAATTCAGTATAGAATAGACCACTTATGTAAAGATGCACAAATATTAAACAAGAAATATTCTTGTACTTCACATTGTCAGAAAATATAACAACCTCATGAAACAAAGGTCCTTATAGTCAAAGCTATAGATTTTCCAGCAGTCATGTGCAGATGTAAGAGTTGTACCATAGGAAGGCTGAGTGCTGAAGAATTGATGCTTTCATATTGTAATGCTGAAGAAGACTCTTGAGAGTCCCTTGGACCGCAAGGAGATCAAACCAGTCAATCCTAAAGGAAATCAACTCTAAATATTCATTGGAAGGACTGATGCTAAGGTTGAAGCTCCATTATTTGACCCCCTAATAAGAAGAGCAATATCATTGGAAAAGATCCTGATGCTTGGAAAGACTGAGGGCAAGAGGAGAAAGGGGTGATAGAGAATGAGGTGGTTAGTTAACATCAATGACTCAAAGGATATGAGTCTGCTCAAACTCAGGGGGATGGCAAAGGACAGGGAAGCTTGGCATGCAGCAGTCCATTGGGTCTCAAAGAGTCAGACATGACTTATCAACTGAACAACATTAAACAAAAAGAAGCAGTTAGGAATCAAAATCTCCAAAAATCATAAACGCAAAATTGAAAGTGTCCATGGAAGACTTCAAGAGATTTATCTTTTCTGCATCACTGAGATATAATTGACTTATAGCATTGTGGAAGTTTGTGGTGTACAATGTGTTATTTGATACTCTTACACACTGCAGCATGATTACAACTTAGCATGAGGTAATACCTCCATCAGTAGAAGGAGAAGGGAGTGGCAGAGGATAAGATGATTAGATAGCATCACTGACTCAATGGACATGAATTTGAGCAAACTCTGGGATTCTCTGGTGAGTCAGTGGTAAAGAATCTGCCTGCCAATGCAGGAGATGCAGGTTCGATCCCTGGGTCAGGAATATCTCCTGGAGAAGGAAGTAGCAACCCACTTCAGTATTCTTGCCTGGGAAATCCCATGGAGTGGAGCCTGGCTGGCTATAGTCCATGGGGTTGCAAATAGTCTGACAGGACTTACCGACTAAACAATAAAGATGGCATATAGTGGCAGACAGAGAAGCCTAGAGTGCTACGATTTATGGGGTTGCAAAGACTTGAACATGACTTAGCGACTGAACACCACCACCAACAATACCTCCATCATATTACCTTTCCTTTTGTGATGAAAGCATTTAAATATTGCTCTCTTAACCTTCAGATATGGAGAAGGCAATGGCACCCCACTCCAGTACTCTTGCCTGGAAAATCCCATGGACGGAGGAGCCTGGTAGGCTGCAGTCCATGGGGTCGCTAAGGGTCAGACATGACTGAGCGACTTTACTTTCACTTTTCACTTTCATGCATTGGAGAAGGAAATGGCAACCCACTCCAGTGTTCTTGCCTGGAGAATCCCAGGCACGGGAGAGCCTGGTGGGCTGCCATCTGTGGAGTCGCACAGAGTTGGACACGACTGAAGCAACTTAGCAGCAGTAGCAGCAGCAACCTTCAGATATACAGTAAAGATTGCTAACTATAATCAAGGAAATTGATCTTATTTGGAATGTCCACTGGTACAGAAAATGAACTGATTGAAGTAAAATATTGTGCTGATTTTGTAGGTTACTGAATTGCAAAGTGTGCTGAGTTAATAGGCTTTCTAGGGCTCATGTATGAAAGTAACTTCACTGATGAGCACAGAGCAGGACACTAACCCCCTCCTTGTGGGATGGAAACATCTGGGAAAGTTCAGATAATTGCTGAGGTCAAATCATTATGCTACACTGAGCCTCCTTGAAACCACAATGTTTAATTTTTGTGTTGTGTTCAGTCATGTCCAGTTCTTTGTGGCCCCATGGAGTGTGGCCCACCAAGCTCCTCTGTCCATGGAATTTTCCAGCAAGAATACTGGAGTGGATTGCCATGTCCTTTTCCAGGAAAGTTTAATTTTTCATATGCCTTAGGAGTGTGTGGATGCTCAAACAGATAGATGTTCTTACACAAAAACATATGCACATGCCTAAACACACACATAGTCATGGGGAAGTTTATTCTAGTAGCTGAGAAAAGCAATAAACATTTAAACTCACCTTTTATATCTACTATTCTTCCTTTTTCATTGGAAAAGACCCTGATGCTGGGAAAGATTGAGGGCAGGAGGAGAAGGAGATGAAAGAGGATGAGATGGTTGGCGGCATCATCGATTCAATGGACATGGGTTTGGGTAGACTCCAGGAGTTGGTGATGGACAGGGAGGCCTGGCGTGCTGCGGTTCATGGGGTTGCAAAGAGTTGGACACGACTGAGCGACTGAACTGATTCTTCCTTTCTCACTCACAGCATACCCGCTCTCCTTTCCTGCTTGAATACTCTGTAGTTTCCTAGTCATTTCTCCTGTATAATAACATTTACTCAATTATATTTATGATTTATCTCTCTTACTCAAAGAAGGCAGATATTTTCGTTACTTTGTGTGTTAGTGTAGGTACAGCATATAAAAGTGTTACTGGCACATAAAAGGCAATCTCTAAAAGTACATTGAACTTATTTGTGTTCACTATTCCATTTAAGGGCATACAGAGAAATGTTTGAATCCCAGGATCTAAATGATAGGAATCGTATTGTACGTAGGCTTTAAGAGGAAATGTTACAAAGCTTATTCCACACGTTTTGTAGGGCATATTTTACATCTTTGTTCTTCAAACTGTAGATCAAGGGATTTAACATAGGGATAACAAGGGTGTAAAATATAGATGCCATTTTATCAGTGTCAAAGGAATGACTGGACTCTGGTTGCGCATACATAAATATCAAAGCCCCAAAGAACACTGTGACCACTGTCAGGTGGGATCCACAGGTAGAAAAAGCCTTGTGTCTGCCCTCAGCAGAGTTCATCCTGAGAATGGCTACAAGGATGAGCAGATAAGACATAAGAATTATTGGAAGGGACAGGATCACATTAACACCAGCGAAGATCAGAATGATCAGTTCAATTTCTTGCGTATTTGAACAGAGCAAAGATATCAAGGGGAGACAGTCACAGTAGAAATGTTTGATGACATTGTAGCCACAGAAGGATAAATTAAAAATCTTTACAGTGATTATAAGAGACACGAACGTGCTATAGAGGTAGGGGATTGCCACCAGTATCCTACACACCCTTTGTGACATGATGACTGTGTAAAGCAGAGGTTGACAGATGGCCACATAGCGGTCATAGGACATTGCTGCCAGGATAAAAAATTCACTTATAATGAACATGATGAAGAAAGCCAGCTGTGTGGCACACATATAATAGGAGATTGAATTTTGACTCACAATAAAATTTGCCAACATTTTGGGTCCTACAGCTGTTGAATAGCCAAGATCAGTAAGAGCCAGGTGCCTGAGAAAGAAGTACATGGGTGTCTGTAGCCTGGAGTCCACCTTAGTGAGGATGACCATGCCCAAGTTGCCCACCGCAGAGGTCACATAGATGATGAGGAAGAGCCCAAACAATGGAGCCTGCAGCTCAGGGTGGTCTGTGATTCCCATGAGGATGAATTCATTTGGCACAGTTAGATTTTGTGTTTTCATGCAGCTTTATCAGGATATGTATTCTGGGTGGAGACATCAAGCATAGTAAGCAAATTTCATGTATTATCACCTGGCAGATTTTTCATATGTGAAGCTTGTATAAATAAAATACATCCTAACTTCCCAAAACAGGATATTTTTTAAAAATCTCATATCCTATATATAATAATATGCATAAATAAAGATAGAGACAGAGTTTGAGATATTCATTAGTTCTCAAATAGGAGTTATTTTACTAAGCAAATAAAAACTGTCAACATCGGAACGACATTTGTTATTGCAGCTGGAAGGTGAGTGGTACTTGCATATAATGGTCCATGGTCAGTTATGTTTCTACAAATCTCATAACACCCCTTATCAGTCCAAAATCTCAGTAGTGCTAAAGCTGAAAAACAAGAATGGTATAGATGGTATGCTGCTGCTGCTGCTAACTTGCTTCAGTTGTGTCCGACTCTGTGCAACCGCATAGACGGCAGCCCACCAGGCTCCACGGTCCCTGGGATTCTCCAGGCAAGAATACTGGAGTGGGTTGCCATTTCCTTCTCCAATGCATGAAAGTGAAAAGTGAAAGTATCTAGATATAAATACAGAGATAGAAAAATATCCTCTGTCCATGGGATTCTCCAGACAAGAATACAGAAGAGGATGGCCATGCCCTCTCCAGGGATTCTTCCTGACCCAGGGATTGAACCTGTGTCTCTTATGTCTCCTGCCTTGGCAGGCAGAATCTTTACCACTAGGGCCACCTGGGAAGCCCCATATAAATATTTAGATACACATATAGGTGTGGATACCTATAGGTACCTAGATCAAGATACATAAATGTATGCATAGAAGTATATTAGAAATGAAATAAAAATTAAAAGTGTGATTCATATATACATATATAAACTTATATGATACATATTTAAAGTTTTCTACTAGTCATTTATGTAATTGCAATCACATTATGGTATTTATAAATTATATTTGATCATATCAATTAATCATATCACTTAATACATATAAAATTATATTATTCAATTATATGAGAATTATGATAAAAATGTAAAGCTATAAATTCCAAAAATGTGTAGAACACACTGGAGCCTACTAGGCTCCTCCATCCATGGGGCTTTCCAGGCAAGTGTACTGGAGTGGGTTGCCATTTCCTTCTCCAGTATATAGATATAATCTCTGCTATATTTTCTTTTATGTTATATACAAATGATTACTTAGGGCAAATAATTTATCTGAACATCTTTATTTTCTTATGCAAAGCCAATATTTCTTTACAGGGTGATTGGGAGAGAAAAATGAAGATTAAAGGATTCAATATGTTTAGGCTTACCTCGAATTCAGGTTAAATATATATATATATATATATATATATATATATATATATATATATATATATATCCTGGTGACAATAACTTAGCTCAAAAAGAGTTTCTTTATACATTTGTGTGTCAGTTCTTCTGCACTGTGAAATTATCTTATCTGTCAAGGCTATAATATAATGATCAATAGGTTAGGATTAGGTCAAGTGGAATGGAGCATATTTAACTTACTCCAAGCCCTTCACTATTCCCCTCTGCAGGACTAAAACTGGACCTCTGAAGTCCATAAAGTGGATTCTTTATGTTCTAGTTTTATTTACTATGTTAGCAAAAATGAAAGTTTATTACGATGCAAATTTTCCTAAAATATAATATTTCCCTAGGAGCATTTTCACTACAATTGGCATATATTAATTTGTATGTACCAATTCAAATATACGTTGTCATGCATGAACCCAGGAGAATGAGAGGATATCTAACCAAACTGAAAGAAAGAGTAATCATTGGCATTTTTTTCTGCATAATGAAGATTCATTAAAAACTCCTTTTGGAAAAGAAGATGCTGTGCTTTAAAAAAAAAGTGTAAGGTTACTATGTTACACAATGCTATGCTGTTGTTTAGTCACTAATTCCTTTCTGACTCTTTGCGATCCCATGGACTGTATCCTGCCGGGCTCCTCTGTCCATGGGAACTCCCAGACAAGATTAGTGGAGTGGGTTTGCCATTTCCTGACCCAGGGATCAATCCGCATTGACAGGTGGATTCTTTACCACTGAGCCACCAGGGAAGCCCCACGCAATAATACTGTAGACGTGAATAAAATAATATACATGGATTAGGGGTGTTACTTAACTTTTTTTGTATTTTAAGGCCACAAAACTCCACCAAATGATAATGTAATAAAAACCACAAATCAACATTTTATAAAATCAAATAAAAGTATATCTGAATATAATAATAATAAACATAGTGTGAATATACCAGAATAAGAGTTGGGTTTCCCTGGTGGCTCAGACGGTAAAGAATCTGTCTGTAACACAGGAGACCTGAATTCAATCCCTGGGTTGGGAAGATACCTTGGAGAATGGAATGGCTACCCACTCCAGCCTTCTTTCCTGGAGAATTTCATGGACAGAAGAGCCAGTGGGCTACAGTCCATGGGGTCTCAAAGAGTCAGATATATCTAAGCAACTAACTCACAAGAGTAAGAGGTAAATGGCAGATCAAGGTAAAAGGATTATTAGGTGCAAAATATTGTCAGCATAAACACCTCCTTTAAAAATATCAATAACATTGGTTACAATAAATTTTTAGTGACTGCAGTCTCTGAATGCTCTGCAAGAAAATTAATTTTAAAAATTTATAACATTAAATATAAAAGTATTTACGTGAAGTTAGCATTTTGCTCACTTAAAATATTGTTTACAATTTTAAGACCTTCTGATAGTCTGCCTGGACTTGACACAGACAATTTTCTAATATTAGAAACATGAAATGTATATCAGTCAACAGTTATCATAGAGAAGTATCTTCAGTAAATGTAATAAGAAGTAATATAAATCTTGTTTTCTTGTCTTTGTTTTGCAATTATGAAAAGCTAAAAAAAATAAGACTTTGTAAATTCCAAATTTTCCTGTAAAGGTCAGAAATGATAGAAGTGTTTTTGGCTGTTTTGTCACAAGTTTATCATTCTATGGATATACCCAAATAGCTATCTCATAGTTTAACTTTTTTTTTTTTAATTCTGATTGTCAATTTTTTAAAAGTTGTGCCTTGTGAGATAATTTTATCTAATTTGTGGTCAGATTCCACTTGAAATTGAAGGACACGCTGAAAACTACACCATTGCCATAAAACTAGGTACTTAAAAGCCTGCTAATAACCAAACAGCAATTTCCACATCTCATTGTAGGGTGGACATGCTCTTCTGTCTCATCAAGGGATCCAGAAATAATCACATTTACATACTGAGGTACATAATCATTAAACATTAAATTATATTGAAACAGTCACAAAAAAATGCCCAGAGCACTAAATGGCTAAGAATTTAGAAGACCGTCCCAATAGGAGACTGAACACATGAGGCTTCTTAATTTTCCCAGTTTCTACATATTCATGTATTTTTGGCAGTGGTGATTTCAGTTGCTAAAACATGTCTGACTCTTGTAACCCCTGGACTGTAGCCCGCCAGGCTTATCTGTCCAAGGGGTTTCTCTTACAAAAAATGCTGCCATGGGTTGCCATTTCTTTCTCCAGGGGGCCCCCTGACCCAGGGAAGGAACCCAGGTTGTTGCAGGCAGATGCTTTACCAGGTGGGCCACCACGGAAGCCCTCATGCACCTTTAGTTTTGCTTTACGTACTCTTAGTCTTGCCTTCCACTAGAGACATCATTATTTATACAAATGGGGATCACAATGACGTTTCAGAAACACTTTTCAGGGTTTGGTCTGTAAATATGTGACTATTTTCAAAAAATTAATATGAAACGACAAGAGGAGTCCTATTCCTGGCAGAACTGAACCAGAAATGGTCTCATTTCGCTCAGGCGCTGCCAGTGAATTAATGTGAGACTTTGAACCCGTCACTGAAACGCTGTCAGCATGTTGGAAACAAGACATCACATGAAATACTCCATCATTTTACCTGTAATGAAGTATCTGTCATGCCTCCCTCATGTGGCTCTTACATGGCTAAGTGGAACAATTTATGGATCTTCACATTTTGATCCTCTCCCTGAGGAGATGTCAGAGAATGTGCTGATCATCCCTAAAGTCCTAAGACCACAACAAAATATCTGGAGACTGTCTTTTCAATTTTCTAGGGCAATTCTTTCTTTCCTATTTTTTTTTTTTTTAATTCTTGGCTAACTTACCTTTTGTAGTATGCATGCCTCTTAATTAAACCTATCTCTAGGGCAGGCCCATTAAGTCTGCAAGTCCACAGCAGTCTTCTCAAATGAATGATGGTATAGAAATGCTTAAACATTGTCCTATTTAATTATTGAAAAACAGGGAATTAAAGACGGGCTTCTCAGGTGGCTCAGTGGTAAAGAACCTGCTTACCTAGCAGGAGACGCAGGTTCTATTTCTGGGTCAGAAAGAGCCCCCGGAGAAGGAAATGATAACCCACTCCAGAATTCTTGCCTGGAAAATCTCATGGGCACAGGAACCTGTTGGGCTTCAATCCATGGGGTCTCAAAAAGTTGGACACAGCTGAGGGGCTGAGCACATACGCATGTGATGAAGTCTTCACCAGGCCTAGATTCGACATGGATCTTCCCCTATTGTTCTATCTGAATATTTTATTTCTGGCTGTTGTTTAGTTGCTAAGTCATGTCTGACTCTATTGTGAACCCATGGACTGTAACCTGCCAATCTCCTCTGTCCGAGGAATTCTCCGGGCGAGAATACTGAGTGGATTGCCATTTCCTTCTCCAGGGAATCTTCCCAACCTGGTGTTTCCTGCACCACAGGCAGTTTCTTTATCACTGAGCCGCCAGGGAAGCCCTAAATGTTTCATAGTTTAGCATTTTTACAGTTAAGTTGTTCTTCATTTTGAGTTAACTGTTGTATTAGGTCAACATTATTTATTTGCTTGCTTATTTTTTCCTCTAATTAGCTCAGCACAATGATTTTAAAAGGCTATACCCCTTCTTTTGAATTACTTCTGCAACTTTAAGAAAACTTAGTTGAACTATTTATAAAAATCTATTTCTGTATTGTCTATTCTGTTCCATTAATTTATACATTTGTGTTTCTACCAATATCAAAATCTTGATTATATGGTTATATAATTAATCCTAACATGAAGGAGTGTTTTTTCCTAGTTATACTAAATTTTAAAATGTGTTTTCATCTATGTTCTGCCCTTAACCTTTCAATAAAATTCAGTATAAAATCACTTCTGCACTAAATCTTGCTGAGATTTTATTTAGGTTTGCATTAAATCTATGGATCAATTTGGGAAGAACTTTATCTTATGTATACTGATCTGAGCTAAATATATCTACTAAATTATTCATATCTCCTTTGATTTTTAAAATTGGGATTTGTACTTTTCAACATACAGATCCTGTGCAGGCTTTGTTAGTTTTTATGTACATTTTCATTAGATATGAAGTGACTGTAAGTGGTCTTGTTTTATTAATATTGCTATTTCTTTCTCCAGGAGATCTTCCCGACCCAGGGATTGAACCCAGGTCTCCTGCATTGCAGGCAGACCTCCCACATTGCAGGCAGACGCTTTACCGTCTGAGCCACCAGGGAAGATATTTGTATGCATATCATATATAAACAAATTGTTACATATCTTATTACATTTTTCCTAGAAATATTGACCAAATCATGGAATTTTGTCTTTTGTTTCCTACAAAGAGAGGATCAAACCATGGCAATCAAACAATACAATAAAAATTATAGAAAATAAAATATTTTGCAAAAAGATACACAACACAGTGCACAGACATGCACGCATATGTGGTAAAAGATTGTTATACACTATTGTGAACCAGTACTGGAGAAGGTTCGGTTCAGTTCAGTTCAGTCGCTCAGTCGTGTCCGACTCTTTGCGACCCCGTGAATCGCAGCACACCAGGCCTCCCTGTCCATCACCAACTCCCGGAGTTCACTCAGACTCACGTCCATGGAGTCCGTGATGCCATCCAGCCATCTCATCCTCGGTCGTCCCCTTCTCCTCCTGCCCCCAATCCCTCCCAGCATCAGAGTCTTTTCCAATGAGTCAACTCTTCGCATGAGGTGGCCAAAGTAGTGGAGTTTCAGCTTTAGCATCATTCCTTCCAAAGAAATCCCAGGGTTGATCTCCTTCAGAATGGACTGGTTGGATCTCCTTGCAGTTCAAGGGACCCTCAAGAGTCTTCTCCAACACCACAGTTCAAAAGCATCAATTCTTCGGTGCTCAGCCTTCTTCACAGTCCAACTCTCACATCCATACATGACCACAGGAAAACCATAGCCTTGACTAGATGGACCTTAGTTGGCCAAGTAATGTCTCTGCTTTTGAATATGCTATCTAGGTTGGTCATAACTTTCCTTCCAAGGAGTAAGTGTCTTTTAATTTCATGGCTGCAGTCACCATCTGCAGTGATATTGGAGCCCCAAAAAATGAAGTCTGACACTGTTTCCACTGTTTCCCCATCTATTTCCCATGAAGTGATGGGACCAGATGCCATGATCATCATTTTCTGAATGTTGAGCTTTAAGCCAACTTTTTCACTCTCCACTTTCACTTTCATCAAGAGGCTTTTTAGTTCCTCTTCACTTTCTGCCGTAAGGGTGGTATCCTCTGAAGAGGGTTATCCCATAACAAAGGCACAGACCTAGTTCAGCATAGAGTAGACCTCTTATGCAAAGGCACAAAAATAATTAGAACACAAATTTTAAAGAAATATTTTTGTTTTTCAGACAGATAAGGAAATGTAACTATCTTGTTTGATCAAAAAGCAATTAGGAATCAAGTCCCAATAAAATGTAAAAATATAACTCAAAGCTTCCATGGGAGAATCTCAAGAAATTTAACTTTTTTCCCTCCGGCTTTACTGTGACAAAATTGGCAGTTAATATGGTGTAAATTTTCAAACACCGACTCCTGACTCAAAGACTCGAGTTTTGGGAAAAGCAGTTGCTTATGGAGATGAATGGCTTGGTAATGAATCAGTGGGGAAGAGGGAGGATGAGATAGTGGCCCTCCCCACTGGGAATCAGGCAGTCCCAACTATAGAACCAGACTGGGACTACAACTCAGCTAAAGGAAGATGGGATCAGAGTCATTTTGTCAGATGTATTCTTGAAGGACTCAGGCAGGCACGTTCTAAGCCTTTAAACTATAGCAAATTGGCAGACATAGAACAGAAGGAGAAGGAAGCTCCTGGTAAATTCCTAGATAGACTAAGAGAAGCTCTTCGCAGATTCACTGAGATTGATCCCGAAAGTGAAGAAGGAAAAGTGATCTTAAAAGATTTATCACTCAGTCGGCTCCAGATATCCGCCATAAGCTACAAAAATGGGCTTATGGACCAAATCAGTCTTTAGATACTCTGTTACAACTGGCTCAGATGGTCTATTACGGTAGGGAATATGAGGAAAAGAAAGAAAGGCAAAGAAAGACAAAGGAAAAGGCGGAAGCCTTCGCAATGGCTATGAAAAACGGTCTTAAGCAGCCTGAGAAAAATGCCCAGAGGGACCCAGGTGAAAAGGGATGGGCTTGCTATTACTGCGGGATTGCCCTCAGGCATCTAAGCCGCCCCTGGCTCCATGTCTGGTCTGCAAAGAACCACACTGGAAGAGACTGCCCTCAGAGGCGTAGGTCTCCAGGGTCAGACTCTCAAGACAATCAGGACTGAAGGTGCCTGGGGGTCCCCACACAAGCTCCCGTCCTAATTACACCTGAGGAACCCCGGGTATTAATAATTGTGTGGGGGCCAATCCATTGATTTCCTATTTAGATACTGGGGCAACTTACTCTGTGCTTACTGAAGCCCCTGGCCCACTTTCTTCCCGATCCGCTTCTGTAATGGGACTGCCTGGACGAGTCAAAAGGTATTATTACAGTTATTCTTTATATTGCAACTGGGATTCTGCACTATTTTCACATGAGTTTCTGATCGTGCCAGAATCTCCATCACCCCTTTTGGGGAGGGATATACTGAGCAAGGTCCATGCCTCTGTTTTTATGAATATGGAGCCCTCCCTTTCTCTTCCTCTAGTTGAACAAAATGTAAATCCTAGAGTCTGGGCTGATGGAAAATCTGTGGGTTGAGCACAAAATGCTATTTCTGTAGTTGTCAAGCTCAAAGACCTGCACTTATTTCCACATAAGAAGCAGTATCCTCTGAAACCTGAGGTTAAGGAAGGGTTAAAACCCATCACTGAAAATTTAAAGGAACAGGGACTATTAATTCCCTGTAACAATCCTTGCAACACTCCTATTTTGGGTATAAAGACATCAAATGGCAAATGGAGACTAGTTCAAGATTTACGTATAAAAAATGAGGCTGTAGTCCTTTACACCCCGTGGTGCCTAATCCTTATACTCTATTGTCTGAAATTCCTGAAGGAGCCAAATATTTCTCAGTAATTGATTTAAAGGATGCCTTCTATTCAGTGCCTTTGGTGGAGGAAAGTCAATGTCTATTTGGCTTTGAAGACCCTACACAGCCAGCTTCTCAGTTAACCTGGACAGTTTTGCCCCAGGGATTTCGTGACAGTCCTCACTTATCTGGACAAAGTTTGTCACGGGATCTACAAAACTTTAATAGTTCTGAAGCGGTGGTGTTACAATATGTAGATGATATTTTGCTCTGTGCTGAGACAGAGGAAGCTTGTTTGCAAGCCTCAGAAGATTTCTTAAACTTCCTGGCCAGCTGTGGTTACAAGGCATCAAGAGAAAAGGCTCAGCTGTGTCAACAATCAGTTAGATATCTGGGCCTAATCATATCAGTAGGGACTAGGGCCATAGGCCCTGAAAGAATTAAGCCTATACTAAATCATCCCCTGCCTATGACTTTAAGACAATTGAGAGGATTTTGGGAATCACAGGTTACTGCGTTTGGATTCTGGGTTATGGAGAACTTGCCCGGCCTTTATATAAACTTATAGCTGAAACTCAGCAGGCCCAAACTGATAAACTGGTTTGGTCACCAACTCAAAAGGCTTTTAAGGTTCTTCAAACTGTTCTCCTGCAAACTCCAGCTCTGAGCTTGCCCGCAGGGTCAGAATTTAATTTGTCACTGAAAGAAAAGGTATGGCCTTGGGAGTTTTGACACAACCCCAAGGGCTTCACCAGCAACCTATTGCTTATCTAAGCAGAGAATTAGATGTAATTTCATGTGGGTGGCCGCACTGCCTAAGAGTAATTGGGGCAGTGGCTTTATTAGCACCTGAAGCTTTAAAAATAATTAATGGACAAAACCTTACTGTACTGACTTCTCATGATGTGAGTGGAATCTTAAATTCTAAGGTTAATATTTGGATGACAGACAGTAGGCTTCTTAAATACCAGTAACTAAGCTTAAAGTTTGTGGAAATTTAAATCCTGCCACTTTCCTTCCTGAGAAGGAAAATGAAACACTTGATCACGATTGTTCCCAATTCCTAACTTTAAACTATGCAGCTTGGGAAGATCTAATGGATACCCCATTAGACAATCCTGACATGGAAATATTTACAGATGGCAGTTCTTTTGTTCAGGATGGAAAGCGTAAAGCAGGTTATGCCGTGGCGACTGCTGAACAGGTTTTGGAAGCAAAATCTCTCTCCATCTGGATTACAACGAAGTGGGAAGTATCCTGGAGAGGACTGGGAAACTGATTTTACTCATATGCCAAAAGCTAATGGATATTCTTGCTTACAAGTTTGGGTAGATACATTTATTGGATGGATTGAGGCTTTTCTCTGTCGTAGTGAACAGGCTAAGGAGGTTATAAAGATTCTCTTCATCAATGGAAGGCTTCCGGTGGTGGACATCTCCACTTCAAGGAAAGGACTTTCTCCAAGTCTGTGAATACCTTCAACAGCAATCACATGCGATGCCTCTTCTTCATCTGATGACATCTACCAACCCTAAAATGGACTGGTGCAATACGTTGCACTTTAACTATGGACTTAATGTGTCTTTTAATTTTGATTTTAACTTGTTTTAATGACTATGTTGCCTTACATCTGTAACTGTGTAACTAAATTTGTTTCTAGCTGCAAAAAAATAAAATAAAATAAAATAAAAAATAAAGTCTAACATGTTGATCTGATGCATTTATATAGTTCAATATGGCTACAATTTAGCACTAGCTAGCAGGGAGGCCTGGCGTGCTGCAATTCATGGGGTCGCAAAGAGTCAGACACGACTGAGTGACTGAACTGAACTAAACATTTTCATGTTACATGATTGTCATTCCTTTTTCTGAGGTGAGAATATTTAAGGCCTACTCTCTTAGCAACTTTCAAGTATAGAATATTGTTAAAGACAATTAAGAATACTTTGGCCACCTAATGCAAAGAACTGACTCATTGGAAAAGACCCGCCTGCTTAGAAAGATTGAAGGCAGGAGGAGAAGGGGACGTCAGAGCATGAGGTTGGTGGATGGCATCACTGGTGTGATGGACATGAGTTTGAGCAATCTCCTGGAGTTGGTGAGGGACAGGGAAGCCTGGTGTGCTGCAGCCCATGGGGTAGCAAAGAGTCGGACATGACTGAGTGACTGAACTTGAATTTACAGAGAAATGGTCTGATTTTGATAAATAAGATGTTGTGAATTACTGAATTGCTAAGTGTGCTGAGTCTAAAGACTTTCTAGGGCTCATATATAAAAGCAACTTCACCGATGAGAACAGAGCAGGATCCTAAACTCTTCCACATGATAAGGGAGCATCTGAATTAATTCAGATGAATGATGAATTCAAATCATTGTACTACACTGAGCCTCCTAGAAACCACCATAAGTTTAATTTTAATACATGCCTTAGAGAAGTATAGTGAATAAAAACAGAAGAATGTGCTTACATAAAACCACGTGTACATGCACAAACACATGTAGATACTAGGAAATTTATTCTAATTGTTGGGAATAACAATAATCATTTGAATCATTTTATTTTATTTTTAATATAAATTTATTTATTTTAATTCGAGGTTAATTACTTTACAATATTGTATTGGTTTTGCCATACATCAACATGAATCCACCACAGATATACACGTGTTCCCCATCCTGAAACCCCCTCCCTCCTCCCTCCCCAAACCATCTCACTCAACTCTCTTTACTTGTCCTTAGAGTGTCCTAACTCATTCTAAGACATGGTGTTACTTACTTAATTATATTTGTAATTCATCTCTTCCCCTCAGGAAATGCAGATATTTTCCCCCTTTTTGTGTTAATATATGTACAGCACATAGAAGTATGACCAGCCCTTAGAAGGCAATTTTTAAATATGTGCTGAACATTTCCATACATTTTATTCCTTTAGAGACACAGAGAGAACTGTTTGAAGCCCATCACCTAAATTACAGGATTCATATTGTACAAAGCCTTAAGAGAGAGAATTGCATATTCTTTTCCACGTACTTTGTAGGGCATGTTTGACATCTTTGTTCCTCAAACTGTAGATCAAGGGATTTAGCATAGGGATAATGAGAGTATAAAATATAGATGACATTTTATCTGTGTCAAATGAATGGTTGGACTCTGGCTGAACGTACATGAATATTAAAGCCCCATAGAACACTGTGACCACCGTCAGGTGAGACCCACAGGTAGAAAAAGCCTTGTGCCTGCCTTCAGCAGAGCTCATCCTAAGAATGAATGCAAGAATAAGAAGGTAAGACACAAGAACTATCAGAAGAGAGAAAATCAAATTAAAACCTGCTGAGGTAAGAATAATCAGTCCAATTTCATTTGCGTTTGAGCAGAGCAAAGATAGCAAGGGGAGACTGTCACAGTAGAAATGTCTGATGACATTATAGCCACAGAATGATGAGTCAAATATCTTTAAGGCTATAAGAAGAGACTCAAATATGCTATAGAGATAAGGCATTGCCACCAGCACCTGACATACCATTTGCGACATGACCACTGGGTAGAGCAGAGGGTTACAGATGGCCACATAGCGGTCATAGGACATTGCTGCCAGAATGAAAAGCTCACTAATAATGAACACGAGAAAGAAAGTTAGCTGTGTAGCGCAAAAGTAATAGGAGATTTTATTTTGATCCGCCACAAAATTTACTAACATTTTGGGGCCCACGGTTGTTGAATAACCAAGATCCGTGAAAGCCAGGTGCCTGAGAAAGAAGTACATGGGTGTCTGCAGCCTGGAGTCCACCTTAGTGAGGATGACCATGCCCAAGTTGCCCACCACTGAGGTCCTGTAGATGATGAGGAAGAGCCCAAACAATGGAGCCTGCAGCTCAGGGCGGTCTGTGATTCCCATGAGGATGAATTCACTCAGCACTGTTCCATTGTGTGCTTCCATTCAGGTTTAAGAGGAAACCTATTCTGGGTAGACACAGCAGCAGAGTCAATAAGTTTTGTGTAAAATATCCTCTTAGATCTGTTAGTATGCAGAACTGGTAAGCAAGATAAATTTAAAATTTCAGTTTAGAATATTTAAAAGTAAGTCCATCTGCCACACATCAAAATATACATAAATAGAGACAGAAGGAGCTACGAAGGTAGACCAGCTATTCTCAATTAGAGTGATTTTACTCCCCAAAGAATATTTTCCCACCATCTGGAGACATTTTGGCTGTCATAACTGAGAGTTGAAATGCCATTGGCTTCTAATGTTTATAGGCCAGTTAAAGCACTCAATATCTTAACATACCAAATATGCAACCTGTTACAATATTGAGCCAGTAGTCACAATAGTATCCGGGTTGACAAGCACTATAGTATAGGTATAGAAACACAGACAATTTGAGATACGTAAATATAGATAACAAAGCAAAACCAAGAAGCTAAACAATCACAAAACTTTAGGTATTATGGATAATTATTGTACTATTCCTTAAAGTCCTATCTTTATTCTTTATAAGATATAATCACATAATGGTATTTTAAAAATACATCGATCCTAGCATATAGTTCATTTCAGTTCAGTTGCTCAGTTGTGTCCGACCTTTTGCGACCCCATGGACTACAGCATACCAGGATTTCCTGTCCATCACCAACACCTGGAGTTTACTCAAACTCATGCCCATTGAGCCGGTGATGCCATCCAACCATCTCATCCTCTCTTATCCCCTTCTCTTCCCACCTTCAGTCTTTCCTTGCATCAGGGTCTTTTCAAATGAGACAGTTCTTTGCATCAGGTGGCCAAAGTATTGGAGTTTCAACTTCAACATCAGTCCTTCCAATGAATATTTGGGAGTGATTTCCTTTAGGATGGACTGGTTGGATCTCCTTGCAGTCCAAGGGACTCTCGAGGGTCTTTTTTGACACCACAGTTCAAAAGCATCAATCCTTTGGCACTCAGCTCTCTTTATGGTCCAGCTCTCACATCCATGCATGACTACTGGAAAAACCATAGCCTTGACTAGATGTGTCTTTGTTGGCAAAGTGATGTCCCTGCTTTAAGATATAATGCATATGCTAATTATACAATAAATTTTCAAACCAAAAATTCCCAAAATTCATATAACCCACTACTCAAAACATAGTCTGTGAAAGATATTTTTCCTTCAGGAGGTACTGACTCAAATTTAGCACACCTGACAGGTATGATTAAGTGTATGAATAAGAAATGCATAATGGTCCACAGTGGGAATTAAATTTGTTCACATGGTGAGTCATACCAGGACATGCCTGACTATGTATATGTCATGTATGTCCATGTATAGGACATATATGTCTATAAATAGTTTCTGCAGTGCCTTCATTCATGGCGAGAAGAGGGCAGCAGAGGATGAGATGACTAGATATCACCATCAACTCAGTGAACATGAATTTGAGCAAACTCCAAGAGATAGTGAAGGAAATGGAAGCATAGCATGCTGCAGTCCATGGGATCACAGAGTCAGACACGATTTAGCGACTGAACAACAACAAGGGTTTAATCTGGGTCAATAGTGTAAATGATCTAAAACTCTTTATTACCATATATAATGGAAAACAGTGTGCACAGTTTTGAGGAAAGATACATGAAGAGTCAATAATTCAATGAGTCTATCTTACCTGGTGGAGAAGGCAATGGCACCCCACTCCAGTACTCTTGCCTGGAAAATCCCATGGACGGAGGAGCCTGGTAGGCTGCAGTCCATGGGATCGCTAAGAGTTGGACATGACTGAGCAACTTCACTTTCATTTTTCACTTTCATGCCTTGGAGGAGGAAATGGCAACCCACTCCAGTGTTCTTGCCTGGAGAATCCCAGGGACAGGGGAGCCTGGTGGGCTGCCGTCTATGGGATCACACAGAGTCGGACACTACTGAAGTGACTTAGCAGCAGGAGCAGCAGCAGCATCTTACCTGAAAATAGTTCTCAAATGTCAAATGCATAGTTTTTTGGTTTTTTTTTGTTTGTTTGTTTGTTTAATGTTTATTTGTTTCTAACAGTGATAGTAAGTTACCTGAAAGAGATTTTCTTCACCATATAAACATATTCTCTGGACTGTGGTTTTATGTCTCTGTCAGGGCAATAGTTATGGATGAGTGAGGAACTGGTCAAGTAGGATGTAATGCATGTAATTTATTTCAGTCCCCACCCCACCCCTACGCCATAACTATATGTAGAATCTATGTTATAGAATTACAGTGGAGCTTGGCAAATGTCACTGAAATATTATGGATATTGGTAGCATATTGTACCACATGCAATATTATTTTTACCTGTAATGAAGTTTCTGTGTTGGCTTCTTCCTGTATTTCTTATGCGGCTGTGAGAACAATATATGGATTCTCTTACCTTGGAGACTCTCCCTGAGGAGATGTCAAACAATTGGTTGATTAGCCCTAATGCCTAGGAGAATACAACAAAATGTCTGGAGGTCTTTCAATAATTGTTAAGGACAATTTATATTCACCAATGAGTAAATTCAGTACTTATTTAACTCCTATTTTTCACTCTTAGTTAACATCCCACTTTTAGCACATGGGGCTCTTGATTCAAATGATGTATTAATCCATTTAGGAAAGGCTCATTTCTACAATGGTCTTCTCAAAGGGGTGACCTGATAGAGAAATGTCAAAATTCTTTTTTAATATACCATTTTTTTAATTAAAAGGAGTTGAAATTACATATTAGGTAAATGTGGCCTGTTATTTCCTTGATTTAGTTGGTTTTGCTGTTTTTCTTCACTTCTGAGGCAGACATTAGTTGCTCATTTTTCTCATTTCAGAGTTAGTTGCCATCTTCATTTATTTCATTCTGTCCAACTCCAATTCCTACTCCAATTTTCTTTTCCATCTCTGAATATTTTATACTATGAGCTCAGTATGTCTTATAATGCATCAGATCTTTGATTTCTTTCACCAGCATACTTTTCAGCATATGTATCCTGCACATTTTCTGAGTTTATTATTTCATTACCCTTTGTATTGTAAATGGCATATGTATATGTATATATATACATGCATGCTTACATAATCAGTTGTTTCAGTTGTATCTGACAATTTTCTACTGTGTGGATTGTAGCCCACCTCTGTCCATGGGGTTTTCCTGGCGAGAATACTGGAGTGGGTTACCATTTCCTCCTCCAGGGTATCTTCCCAACCCGGCGATCAAACCCACATTTCCTGTGTCTCCTGCATTGCAGGCAGATTCTTTACCACTCTGCCACCTGGAATGTCACAAATATGCATATTTTTGGTTCCTGAATGTTATATATTATATCAATATATTCATATATTCATATATATATATATATATGCATTGACAAGATATTTGCTTGTTGAGTTTGTATCCTTTTATCTTGTTGAATTCACAATTGTGAGGGGATTCCTGAACTCACATTTATGATAGGGTTCCTTGAGGTTTTCTGTTAGAAAACATGTCCTTTGCAGTTATGAGAGAATCTAATTTCTTTCTTTTTCCCCATTGTATGCCTTGTATGACATTTTTTGTTAATTTCTGACATTTCTTGTTTGATCTGCTTTGTGCAACTATAAATGAATCTTCATTTTAGAATGTTTTTACAACTAAATTTTAGATTATCAGATCTTTTAAGTCTGGCCTCCTTTGCTCTGCTTAATAATTTTGAGAGTTGTCATATTTTTGTGTGTACTAACAATTTATCACTCTTTACAGCAGCATGGAATTCACTTGTCATGATTTACTTATTCATCCTCAGTGGAGAAACATTTAGATTGTTCCCAAAGTCTGACTAATATAAATAAAGCTTCTATTAACATTTGCATACAAAGAAATCTGCTGTCCTGGGTAAGTACAAGGCAGTGAAATGGATAAATAATATGTTAGAGGTGAGATATGTTTAAAGTCTTAAGACAATTTTTTTTTTTTTGTATTTTTATTGAAGCATAATTTACTTAGAATGCTGTGTTAGTTTTGGGTGTATAGCAAAGTGATTCAATCATATGTAAACTTTTTTTTTTTTTTATCTTCTTTTCCCTTAAAGGCTATTACAAAACATTGAGTATAGTTTTCTGTACTATACAATAGGTACTTATGGCTATCTATTTTATACATAGTGTGTGTTTATGTCAATCCCAGACTCCTAAACTGCTCCCTTTTTCCCCACTCAAGTAACCATTAGTTTCACTTCCATGTCTGAGGGTCTATCTCCATTCTATATACAGTTTCAACTGCAACACTGTTTTTCATGTTCCACATATAAGTGATATCATACAACATTTGTCTTTCTCAGCCTGGCTTATTTCATTGAGTATGATTGTCTCTAGATCCATCCATGTTGCTGCAAATGCCATTATTTCATTCACTGTTACTCATATTTATGGCTGAGTACTATTACATTCTACAAATATACCACATTTTTTATCTCTTAGAGGACAAATAGGTTGCCTCCATGTTTTCACTATTGTAAATAGAGCTGCAGTGAACACTGGGGTATATCGTTTTGAATTATTGTTTTCTCTGGTTATATGACCAGGAGTGGGATAACAGGATCATATGAAAATTTTCACAGAACTAGAACAAGAAATTTTTAACTTTGTATAATAAAAAATATCCTGAGGCAGTCCTAAGATAGTGAAGGAATAGGATGGGGAGACCACTTTCTCCCCCATAAATTCATCGAAAGAACATTTGAGCACCGAGCAAATTCCACAGAACAACTTCTGAATGCTGGCAGAGGACATCAGGCACCCAGAAAAGCAGCCCATTGTCTTCAAAAGGAGGTAGGACAAAATATAAAAGATAAAAAGAGAGACAAAAGAGGTAGGGATGGAGATCTGTCCCAGGAATGGAGTCTTAAAAAAGAGAGAAGTCATCCCAGTGCAACAGCCCTTAGCATCCTGTATCATGCAACGAACCTGGACTGGTGATTCGTTTCACATATGATATTATACATTATGATATCATACATGTTTCAAGTCTATGGGGAGGGAGGTGGAAGGGGGATTCAGCAGGGGGAACACGTGTACACCCATGGCAGATTCATGTTGATGTATGGCAAAACCAATACAATATTGTAAAGTAATTAGCCTCCAATTAAATAAATTTATAGTTAAAAAAAAAAAAAGCCCTAACCACCACCAGTCAGGCTCACAGAACAAAGAACTGAGCAGAGCTAGCTTGCTGCAGACCAGCCCACCCCCCACCGGAGACAGGCAGGTGAGGGCAGCCAGAGCTGGAAGAGGGCAATCGTGGCCCCAGAAAGGCATCCTATACCAAACTTCAAGCAGGCTTCCTTGCTAACCAAGGCTTCTTGGGATTCTGGATGGTCGCCATATGCCAGAAGAGTTGTAGACAGAGATCAGCTTCCCAGAAGAGAGAAGGTGCACCGGCTGTACACCCAGAAAACTGAGAGGCTGGGCCGGGGGAGGGGATAAGTCACAGCCTTCAACTGGGGGTGACTACGTGCACCAAGGACCTGGTCACCTGAGCTGCTCAGACCTGGCACAGGTCCAAACCTAGGCCCAACAGTCTGCACTTTTGTGGAGTAACCGAGAACCTGAACCTGAGTGGCTTAGACCTGGGAAGTGCATGCAAACCAGGGCCTGCCTCAGACAGTTCCTGGCAGAGCAACCTAGAGCCTGAGCAGTGTAGACTGGGGAAGCACACAAGCCGTGAGCAGGGCAAACCCAGTGTGGTTGGATCACTGTGGACACACGCCAGTGATGTTTGTTTGCAGTGTTCCTCCCTCCACAAAGCACGACTGAACAAGCGAGCCTAAAGAAGAATGACCACCACCGCACCTCTTGTGTCAGGGCGGAAATCAGACACTGAAGATACCAGCAAACAGAAGAAGCCAACATAATCAGAGGGAACCGCTTTAGAAGTGACAGGAGCAATAGATTAAAACCCTGTAGTTAGCACCAACTACATAGGAAGGGGCCTATAGAGCATGAGAAGTACAAGCCGGACCAAGGAACTACCTGAAAATGAACTGACCCCACACCGTCTGCAACAGCTCCAGAGAAAGTCTTAGATATATTTTTACTATTATCATTTTTTAATTAAAAAATAATTATTTTTTGTTATTTTTAAGTCCCCGTACTCCTTTAATTTTCATTTTTATAACCTATTACCTTGCAAAAAAAAAAAAAGACCCTATTTTTAAAGCAAACCATATATATGTATCTTTTATAATTTCTGTCACTTTTTTCTTGGTTTGTTTGTTTCTTGGGGTTTGTTTTGTGTTTGTTTTCAATATTGTACTTTTGAGAATCTAACCTCTATTCAAGATTTTTAATTTTTGCTTTTTGGTATTTGTTATCAACTTTGTACCTTTAAGAACCCAATCTTCAGTATCCATTTTTACTTGGGAGCAAGATCACTGGGCTGATTGCTCTCTCCTCCTTTCGACTCTCCTTTTTCTCCACAAGGTCGCCTCTATCTCCCCCATCCCCCTTTTTTTCTCTGCCCAACTCTGTGAATCTTTTTGTGTGTTGCGGGCTGTGTAGAACACTTAAGGAACTGATTACTGGCTGGATCTGTCTCTCTTCTTTTGATTCCCCTTTTTATCCTCCTGGCCACCTCTGTCTCCTTCCTCCCTCTTTTCTTCTCTCTGTACCTTTGTGAACATCTCTGAGGGATCCAGACTGTGAGAGCACATAGGGAAGTGATTACTGGCTAGCTTGCTCTCTCCTCTTTTGATTCCCCCTCTTCTCCTCGTCACCTCTATCTCCCTCAACCCTCTTCTCCATTTAGTTCAGTTCAGTCACTCAATTGGGTCCGACTCTTTGTGATCCCATGAATTGCAGCATGCCAGGCCTCCCTGTCCGTCACCAACTCCTGGAGTTCACTCAAACTCACATCCATCAAGACAGTGATGCGATCCAGCCATTCCATCCTCTGTTGTCCCTTTCTCCTTCTGCCCCCATTTCCTCCCAGCATCAGAGTCTTTTCCAATGAGTCAACTCTTCTCATGAGGTGGCCAAAGTACTGAAGTTTCAGCTTTAGCATCACTCCTTCCAAAGAACACTAGGGACTGATCTCCTTTAGAATGGACTGGTTGGATCTCCTTGCAGTCCCAGGGACTCGCAAGAGTGTTCTTCAACACCACATTTCAAAAGCATCAATTCTTCGGTGCTCAGCCTTCTTCACAGTCCAACACTCACATCCATACATGACTACTGGAAAAACCATAGCTTTAACTAGATGGACTTTGTTAGCAAATTAATCTCTCTGCCTTTGAATATGCTATCTAGTTTGGTCATAATGTTCCTTCCAAGGAGTACCCGTCTTTTAATTTCACGGCTGCAATCACCATCTGCAGTGATTTTGGAGCCCCAAAAAATAAAGTCTGACACTGTTTCCACTCTTGCTCCATCTATTTCCCATGAACTGATGGGACCAGATGCCATGATCTTCGTTTTCTGAATGTTGAGCTTTAAGCCAACTTTTTCGCTCTCCTCTTTCACTTTCATCAAGAGGCTTTTTAGCACCTCTTCACTTTCTGCCATAAGCGTAGTGTCATCTGCATATCTGAAGTTACTGGTATTTCTCCTGGCAATCTTGATTCCAGCTTGTGCTTCTTCCAGTCCAGCGTTTCTCATGATGAACTCTGCATAGAAGTTAAATAAGCAGGGTGACAATATACTGCCTTGACGTACTCCTTTTCCTATTTGGAACCAGTCTGTTGTTCCATGTCCAGTTCTAACTGTTGCTTCCTGACCTGCATATAAGTTTCTCAACAGGCAGGTCAGGTGGTCTGGTAATCCCATCTCTCTCAGAATTTTCCACAGTTTATTGTGATCCACACAGTCAAAGGCTTTGGCATCATCAATAAAGCAGAAATAGATGTTTTTCTGGAACTCTCTTGCTTTTTCCATGATCCAGTGGATGTTGGCAATTTGATCTCTGGTTCCTCTGCCTTGTCTAAAACCAGTTTGAACATCAGGAAGTTCAGGGTTCACGTATTGCTGAAGCCTGGCATGGAGAATTTTGAGCATTGCTTTACTAATGTGTGAGATGAGTGCAATTGTGCAGTAGTTTGAGCATTCTTTGGCATTGCCTTTCTTTGGGATTGGAATGAAAACTGACCCTTTCCAGTCCTGTGGTCACTGCTGAGTTTTCCAAATTTGCTGATATAATGAGTGCAGTACTTTCACAGCATCATCTTTCAGGATTTGAACTAGCTCAACTGAAATCCCATCACCTCCACTAGCTTTGTTCATAGTGATGCTTTCTAAGGCCCACTTGACTACACATTCCAGGATGACTTCAGGCTCTACTGCAAAGCCACAGTCATTAAGACAGTATGGTAATGGCACAAAGACAGAAATATAGATCAATGAAACAAAATAGAAAGCCCAGAGATAAATCCATGCACCTATGGACACCTTATCTTTGACAAAGGAGTCAAGAGTATACAATGGAGAAAAGACCATCTTTTTAACAAGTGGTGCTGGGAAAACTGGTCAACCACTTGTAAAAGAATGAAACTAGAACACTTCCTAACACCATACACAAAAATAAACTCAAAATGGGTTAAAGATCTAAACGTAAGGCCAGAAACTATTAAACTCCTAGAGGAAAACATAGGCAAAACACGCTCTGACATAAACCACAGCAGGATCATCTATGACTCACCTCCTGGAATTTTGGAAATAAAAGCAAAAATAAACAAGTGGGACCTAATTTAACTTAAAAGCTTCTGCACAACAAAGAAAACTATAAGCAAGGTGAAAAAACAGCCTTCAGAATGGGGGAAAATAATAGCAAATGAAGCAACACACAAAGAATTAATCTCAAAAATATACAAGCAACTCCTGCAGCTCAATTCCAGAAAAACAAACGACCCAATCAAAAAGTTGGCCAAAGAACTAAACAGGCATTTCTCCAAAGAAGACATACAGATGGCTAACAAACACATGAAAAGATGCTCAACATCACTCATTATCAGAGAAATGAACATCAAAACCACAATGAGGTACCATTTCTTGCCTTTCAGAATGCCTGCTATCTAAAAGTCTACATGCAATAAATGCTGGAGAGGGTGTGGAGAAATCTGTAACTCAGCATTTTTTTTTTTTTTGGTTTACAATCTGAGGGATAATCAAATGTATTCTAACCTGTATTCTAGGAGTGGGATATTAGGTTATGTTTATTCACAATTTACCTTCTCAAATCCATGTGCTGTTAGCATTCTTGTGTATTTCTGCTCATTATATGTAATCTCAGATGCACACATTTTTATCTTTATATATGAATAAATGAGACATATATACATTTATTAAAATTTAAAATGATATATGAAATATAAGTAATAATTATCCTCATTTGACTATTATAAATTATTTTTATTCAAATTCAATTTGTTCATTGATTATTTTATTTTTTGATGATGTACATAGAAGACAATCCAGGATCTCTATGATGTAAATAAATCTATTAAATGTTAAAAAGTAACTGAAATAAGCAAAAGAGAAATTAGGAAAGTTAAAGAGAGTTTTGTAAGCAGTATATTCAAAGGACATGAAAGACTTATAGGTTGCAGAATATTGCACTATACTTTCACTAGAAATATCACCATTCAAATCATAGAATCATCTCATGCTGCTTTCTCCAAGTAAGATCATCAAATGCATATAGTCAAACAATGTCTCTTAATCAAAACATGATACACATTTTAAACAAATTTGTGGAAAATGAGCCAAATGAAAGAGAGGCAAGACCCTTATTTTTCATAGAGTAGACTTCATATGTAAGGAGACAAAAATAACTAGAATATGTTCATTTATTAATGTGTTCAGAGCACTCAGTTTAACTGGTGCACAGAAGTCAATCTCTAAATATATGTTGAAATCATCTATCCTTGCAT
Organism: Ovis canadensis; assembly: GCF_042477335.2. NCBI lineage: Eukaryota > Metazoa > Chordata > Mammalia > Artiodactyla > Bovidae > Ovis > Ovis canadensis. Next base: position 87,166,858 of record NC_091259.1, read on the forward strand.
TAGCCTCTGAGAAAACTTATAAAAAATGTCAATGTTCATAGCCTCATTCAAGGAATCACATAGCAAAATGAACTTAAGAAAAGGTATTACATAGTTTTTTCCATAGTCTATGAACAGCATATTTTACATCTTTGTTCCTCAAGCTGTAGATCAAGGGATTTAACATGGGGGTAATTAGTGTGTAAAATATAGATGCCACTTTATCAGCATCAAAGGAATGGCTGGACTCTGGCTGAACATACATAAATATCAAAGTTCCATAGAACACTGCCACCACGGTCAAGTGGGATCCACATGTAGAGAAAGCCCTGTGCCTGCCTTTATCAGAGTTCATCCTGAGAATAGCTGTAAGAATAAGCAGGTAAGACACAAGAACTATTAGCAGGGATGAAATTAAATTAAAACCTGCAAAGATCAGAATAATCAGTTCAATTTCACGTGTATTTGAACAAAGCAAAGATATCAAACAGAGACAGTCACAGTAGAAATGTTTGATGACATTGTAGCCACAGAAGGATAAATTAAATATTTTTATAGTGACTAGAAGAGACACAAATGTGCTATAGACATAGGAGATTGCCACCAGCATCCAGCATGCCTTTTTTGACATGATGACTGTGTAGAGAAGAGGGTTACAGATGGCCACATAGCGGTCATAGGACATTGCTGCCAGAATGAAAAGCTCACTAATAATGAACATAATGTAGAAAGCTCCCTGAATGGCACAAAAATTGTATAAGATTTTATTTTGATCCACAAGAAAATTTACCAACATTTTGGGTCCCACAGTTGTTGAATAACCCAGATCAGTAAGAGCCAGGTGCCTGAGAAAGAAGTACATGGGTGTCTGCAGCCTCGAGTCCGCCTTAGTGAGGATGACCATGCCCAAGTTGCCCACCACTGAGGTCATGTAGATGATGAGGAAGAGCCCAAACAATGGAGCCTGCAGTTCAGGGCGGTCTGTGATTCCCATGAGGATGAATTCACTCAGCACTGTTTGATTGAGCTTTTCCATCAAGGTTTATCAGAAAATCTATTCCAGATAAAGATATCAGCATAGTCAGTAGTTGTCATATAGTATCATCTGGTAGGGTTTAGTACCCAAAGCTAGTACAAATATGACAAATTTCGAATTCATGATATTTTAAAATAATCCTAACTGCCACACTAAATATATATAACAATGATAGATGATAGACAATCAGTGATGATAGAGATAGGGGTGGCAATAAAAATAAATCAATGGTTTTTCAACTGGTGAAAAGCTGTCCTCCAAATAACCTTGATAATCTTTTGAGAGATTTGGATGCAGGAATTGCAGATAGTAGAGGGAGGCTACTGCTGGCATGTAATGGTTAGAGTCTAGTGATGCTGCTGGAACGAACCACTCCCCCATCAGCATAAAAAGCAAAAATTTACCAAACCCAAAATGTCAATAGGGCCAAGATTCACAAAGACTTTTATAGACAGATATAAATAGATACAAAGATATAGGAGGTAAAAATGAAAAAAAAAAAAACAGTTAATACTTTGTATATTAATTTTACAGATGATTATTAAGCTTTTAGTATGTCATTTATATAATGATAACATAATTGGGGCATTCCAGGCTCAGCTGTAAAAAATCTTTCTGCTAGTGCAAGAGACATAGTTCGATCCTTGGATTGTGAAGACCCCCTAGAGAAGAAAATGACAATCCCCTCTAGTATTTTTGCCTGGTAAATCCTGAGGACAGAGAAGCCTTGTTGGGCTACAGTCCATGGGGTTGCAAAAGATTAAGGCGTGACGGTAACTAAAAATCAATAATAACATAATTACATTATCACATAACAGTCCCTGATGGCTCAGATGGTAAAGAATCTGCCTGCAATGTGGAAGATCTAGGTTCAATCCCTGGGTCAGGAAGATTCCATGGAGAAGGAAATGGTTACTCACTCTAATGTTCTTGCCTGGAGAATTCCATGGACAGAAGCTACAGTCTATGGGGCCACAGAGTCAGACACAACTGAACAATTAACACTAACTAACTAATATGTTAGTTACATAAAAAAACTGAACCCAAATTTTAATACTCTATGGAAATATTAAAGCAGTTTATAGTAAAAGTCATGTGAGACCCTTTGCAAATGCAGATGGTGCAGGAGGAAGCAATTAATACTGTTGATACAGGACATACGCTTTCAGAAGGAAACTCTAACAGACTGTAGTAGAAACTGCTTGTATATATCCTAGGAAATATTCCAGGAAATAGACATGGATAGATAGAGTCAGCCATACATACAATTGTGGTATATATATGAAGGAATACTTTGGAAAAAAATGATATAACTAATCTTACTCTATTTTTCCATACTGGAAAAATCAACTCTTCCTTTTTTTGCAGAGATTCTGGGAAGACAGATGAGAATTAAATGTTTCAGTGTGTCAGTAGTATTTGGAAATATGCCTCAAATATCATGTATTTAGTGTGTTCTTAGTGTGTTTATTTGAGGGTTGATTATCTGATTATTATTTTTAAGACTATGCATTTTGAGAAAAATATATGTATTTGTTTCAGATTCTCCTGAAAACTGAACATGTTATATATCACAATACCACTGTAAACCTGAATACTTGAGAGATTCCTAACCACCAAAAATGTTTTTTCATGTCAATGTAAAGTAGAAATGCCCATCTTTGCTTATTAAAATATCAGAAAAAAATCATATTTACAGATTTTTAAAAATTTGTATTAATTCCCTGGTAGCTTAGCTGGTAAATAATCTGCTTGCAATGTAGGAGTCCCTGATTTGAATCCTGGGTCAGGAAGATCTGCTGGAGAAAGAGTAGGCTAACCACTCCTGTGTTCGTGGGCTTCCCTTGTGGCTCAGCTGGTAAAGAATCCACCTGCAATGCAGGAGACTTGGGTTCAATCCCTGGTGGGAAGATCCCCTGGAGAAGGGAAAGGCTACCCACTCCAGTATTCTGGTCTGGAGAATTCCATGGACTGTATACTCCATGGCGTCCCAACGAGTCAGACATGACTGAGCAACTTTCACTATTAATATTTCTGAGAAGAAAATAAGAAGAGCAGAGACAATGACTGAATATAATTTCGATAGAAACTAACCACTTGCAGCTTCATGATTCTGCTGTGATTTTCATTTTTATTCTTAACCCTTTAGTTAGGCTTCTTGTGTTATACTTTTCCTTTCTTATTTGCATAATTAGGCATTTATAAAAAATATAAATATTACATAAACAGTATGGCACTGATGTTTCAAAGATGCTCATTAGTGTTTGTGAAAATATTTGTATAATTAGTCTGAAGAAAAAGTATTGACGTCCTATTCTGCTTATATATTAACAATAGCAAGGCGTACACAGAATTAAATCAGAAATCCTCTTATTTTGCTGTGGTTTATGCTAGAATAAAAATACTACCTTGTTAGTATCTTCAGAACTATCTGGATATTGATAAAATAGGACACTACATGAGCTATACTGCTTACCTTTCATGAAATGTCTATCTTAGCTTCCTCATGTGCCTCATGACATGCACAGTAAAAACAATTTATGGATTCTTTTCCGTCCTCTGGGACTCTCCCTGAGGAGATGACAGGCAATTTCTTGCTTGCCCCTGAAGCATTTGAAAGCTCAACAGAAACAAGGGAAGGGGTATTTTCATTAGTGGTACAGGACAATTTATACACACCAATGAGTTAGAATATTTACAGGTATTTTTGTGTTCCATTTTACCTTTTACTCTTGAATAATTTTCTTCTTCACATGATGCTAAAGTTTATTTTCTGTATCTGTGTGGCTAGACTATGCTACCCAGATGTTTACAGTCAAGGTGTCTCTGCAGAGATACATTTTAGATGTGATAAACTTTCAAAGCAGTAGATTTTGAGTACAGCTTATTTCCTTCCAGAATATGGTGAGACTCTTTCAATTAAGAGTGAGGAATCCCAAAGAAAAAGGAATTATTTTTCCAGATTTCCACAAAAAAAGTCTGCCTCGGTTTCCTGCATTTGTACTCAGCATCATCTAGTGCTGTCTGCCAGCCTGGCCCACTTCTGCCTTACCAGCCCCCATTATAACATTGTGCACTTTCTTAAATGAATCTATTTATCTCTCTGTCTATCATATATCTGTATTATATTCCTTGGAATACTCTAATACAGCCATATAGGAATCTGGATTAATATATCTCATCCATAAGACAAGCCTGTCAGTATTCCTCCAGCTCTCCAATAGTCTCTCTAGTGGATGACAAAATGCTGTCCTAAATTACTGTTCTAGGGCATAATTTAAAAATGTTTAAATGAAATATAAATAATAGTGTGTATATATATATATATATGAAGAATTTTGTATATATATTCTTTCCTTATTTTTTTTTAGTTTTTTATTTTTTTAATTTTAAAATCTTTAATTCTTACATGCGTTCCCAAACATGAAATCCCTCCCACCTCCCTCCCCATAACATCTCTCTGGGTCATCCCCATGCACCAGCCCCAAGCATGCTGTATCCTGCGTCAGACATAGACTGGCGATTCAATTCTAACATGATAGTATACATGTTAGAATTCCATTCTCCCAAATCATCCCACCCTCTCCCTCTCCCTCTGAGTCCAACAGTCCGTTATACACAGCTGTGTCTTTTTTCCTGTCTTGCATACAGGGTCGTCATTGCCATCTTCCTAAATAACATATATATGTGTTAGTATACTGTATTGGTGTTTTTCTTTCTGGCTTACTTCACTCTGTATAATCGGCTCCAGTTTCATCCATCTCATCAGAACTGATTCAAATGAATTATTTTTAATGGCTGAGTAATACTCCATTGTGTATATGTACCAGTGCTTTCTTATCCATTCATCTGCTGATGGACATCTAGGTTGTTTCCATGTCCTGGCTATTATAAACAGTGCTGCAATGAACATTGGGGTACATGTGTCTCTTTCAATTCTGGTTTCCTCGGTGTGTATGCCCAGCTGTGGGATTGCTGGGTCATAAGGTAGATCTATTTGCAATTTTTTAAGGAATCTCCCACACTGTTCTCCATAGTGGCTGTACTAGTTTGCATTCCCACCAACAGTGTAGGAGGGTTCCCTTTTCTGCACACCCTCTTCAGCATTTATTGATTGCAGATTTTTGGATCACAGACATTCTGACTGGTGTGAAGTAGTACCTCATTGTGGTTTTGATTTGCATTTCTCTAATAATGAGTGATGTTGAGCATCTTTTCATGTGTTTGTTAGCCATCCGTATGTCTTCTTTGGAGAAATGTCTATTTAGTTCTTTGGCCCATTTTTTGATTGGGTCGTTTATTTTTCTGGAATTGAGCTGCAGAAGTTGCTTGTATATTTTTGAGATTAGTTGTTTGTCAGTTGCTTCATTTGCTATTATATTCTCCTATTCAGAAGGCTGTCTTTTCACCTTGCTTATATTTTCCTTTGTTGTGCAGAAGCTTTTAATTTTAATTAGATCCCATTTGTTTATTTTTGCTTTTATTTCCAGCATTCTGGGAGGTGGATCATAGAGGATCCTGCTGTGATTTATGTCGGAGAGTGTTTTGCCTATGTTCTCCTCTAGGAGTTTTATAGTTTCTGATCTTACATTTAGATCTTTAATCCATTTTGAGTTTATTTTTGTGTGTGGTGTTAGAAAGTGATCTAGTTTCATTCTTTTACAAGTGGTTGACCAGTTTTCCCAGCACCACTTGTGAAAGAGATTGTCTTTATTCCATTGTATATTCTTGCCTCCTTTGTCAAAGATAAGGTGTCCATATGTGTGTGGATTTATCTCTGGGCTTTCTATTTTGTTCCATTGATCTATATGTCTGTCTTTGTGCCAGTACCATACTGTCTTGATGACTGTGGCTTTGTAGTAGAGCCTGAAGTCAGGCAAGTTGATTCCTCCAGTTCCATTCTTCTTTCTCAAGATTGCTTTGGCTATTCGAGGTTTTTTGTATTTCCATACAAATCTTGAAATTATTTGTTCTAGTTCTGTGAAAAATGTGGCTGGTAGCTTGATAGGGATTGCATTGAATTTGTAAATTGCTTTGGGTAGTAAACTCATTTTCACTATATTGATTCTTCCAATCCATGAACATGGTATATTTCTCCATCTATTAGTGTCCTCTTTGATTTCTTTCATCAGTGTTTTATAGTTTTCTATATATAGGTCTTTAGTTTCTTTAGGTAGATATATTCCTAAGTATTTTATTCTTTTCGTTGCAATGGTGAATGGAATTGTTTCCTTAATTTCTTTTTCTACTTTCTCATTATTCGTGTATAGGAATGCAAGGGATTTCTGTGTGTTGATTTTATATCCTGCAACTTTACTATAATCATTGATTAGCTCTAGTAATTTTCTGGTGGAGTCTTTAGGGTTTTCCTTGTAGAGGATCATGTCATCTGCAAACAGTGAGAGTTTTACTTCTTCTTTTCCAATTTGGATTCCTTTTATTTCTTTTTCTGCTCTGATTGCTGTGGCCAAAACTTCCATAACTATGTTGAATAGTAGCAGTGAAAGTGGACACCCTTGTCTTGTTCCTGACTTTAGGGGAAATGCTTTCAATTTTTCACCATTGAGGATCATGTTTGCTGTGGGTTTGTCATATATAGCTTTTATTATGTTGAGGTATTTTCCTTCTATTCCTGCTTTCTGAAGAGTTCTTATCATAAATGGATGTTGAATTTTGTCAAAGGCCTTCTCTGCATCTATTGAGATAATCATATGGTTTTTATTTTTCAATTTGTTAATGTGGTGAATTACATTGATTGATTTGCGGATATTGAAGAATCCTTGCATCCCTGGGATAAAGCCCACTTGGTCATGGTGTATGATCTTTTTAATGTGTTGTTGGATCCTGATTGCTAGAATTTTGTTGAGGATTTTTGCATCTATGTTCATCAGTGATATTGGCCTGTAGTTTTCTTTTTTTGTGACATCTTTGTCAGGTTTTGGTATTAGGGTGATGGTGGCCTCATAGAATGAGTTTGGAAGTTTACCTTCCTCTGCAATTTTCTCATGTCCAACTCTTTGCTACCCTATGGACCTTAGCAAGCTCTCCACTGTCCATGGGATTCTCCAGGCAAGGACACTGGATTGGATTGGACTTTAACACATTTCAATATTTCTTGCTTTGCCATCATGTCCAAATCCTCTCCAGGTCTTCTTGTCTACCTGACATATGTTTCCATGTGTCTGATACAGTCCACATGCTCTACAGCAGTGTAACTTGTTCAGTTCAGTGCAGTTCAGTCGCTCAGTCGTGTCCGACTCTTTGCGACCCCATGAATCGCAGCACGCCAGGCCTCCTTGTCCATCACCATCCCCCGGAGTTCACTCAGACTCGCATCCATCGAGTCCGTGATGCCATCCAGGCATCTCATCCTCTGTCGTCCCCTTCTCCTCCTGCCCCCAATCCCTCCCAGCATCAGAATCTTTTCCAATGAGTCAACTCTTCGCATGAGGTGGCCAAAGTACTGGAGTTTCAACTTTAGCATCATTCCTTCCAGAGGAATCCCAGGGTTAATCTGCTTCAGAATGGACTGGTTGGATCTCCTTGCAGTCCAAGGGACCCTCAAGAGTCTTCTCCAACACCACAGTTCAAAAGCATCCATTCTTCGGCGCTCAGCCTTCATCACAGTCCAACTCTCACATCCATACATGACCACAGGAAAATCCATAGCCTTGACTAGGTGGACCTTAGTCGGCACAGTAATGTCTCTGCTTTTGAATATGCTATTTAGGTTATTGAGCTGTAAATGTCCATTGTTGAATATAATTCAGTAGCTATTTGTGGTTTATCTATGCTGTAACTTTTCAGTGTTCACTAAACTAAAAATTCATGGATCTTTTTTCTTTATTGATTCTTTTTTATGGCTGATTAATCTACAACCAAGTAGAAAATAACACTGCAATGAAGAAAAGATGGTTTCTTCAATAAATGGTGGTGGGAAAAATGGATAACTATGTGCAAAAGAATGAAATTAAAACATTCTCTATCACTATACACAGTAGATTAAAGGTCGAAATGTAAGACCAGATACTATAAAACCATTAGAAGAAAATATAGGCAGAGCACTCTTTGATATAAACCACAGCATCCATCTCCTAGAGTTATGGAAATATATACTACTCTTTCTTATCCCACATTGTCCCAGGCAGCCTTAAACTTGATTTAAAAAAAATTGTGTTGAAGTAATTATAGGATCACAAGACGGTTTCAAAACGAGAACATGGAGACTTCTGTCCATTTTAGTGCTCCTAGAGGTAAGAACTTGCATAAAACAGTACAATATCATAACCATGAAATTATCTTTGATACAATCCACTGAATTTGTTCACACTTCACTGGACTTGCACGCACTAATTTGTGTATCTTCATTTATATAATCACATACCCTCCTCAAAATTATCATCACACAGACTCACTTCATCATCACGGATATCACTCATATCGTTTCTTCATAGTCACACCCATTGTCTCCTCTTATTCTTATCTTTAACCTAAATACTAAGCAGCTTTCATGACTATAACTTTTTTAAATATAAATTTATTTATTTTAATTGGAGGTTAATTACTTGACAATATTGTATTGGTTTTGCCATACATCAACATGAATCCATCACTATAATTTACCCATTGAATAATTTTATAAAGGAAATACCACTTGTAATCTTTCCCAATAGGTTGTGTTCATTCAGCATAATTTTAATGAAGTGCATTCATACTTTTTGTATATCAATGCCTGTTCCTTTTTCAGGGCTGAGTATTATGACATGATGGCACACCTTCTTCACTCATTGAAAGGCATGTGGGTTGTTTTCAGTATTAAACTATGTGAAGTGAGTAAGTTTACCAACTCATCAATTTGTCTTTGGTTTTGTTACTCAGCACTCTGTACTTTTCAGTATACTGATCTTGTTTATGTATTTTTTTATTTGTTTGTTTCACCAAAACATTTCATTTTGCTTGGGGCATTTAAGTGCCTTCTTAGTTTCTACTCAATTATTTTATTGTATTAATATTGGGGATATTTAAATGGTATGTGTATAAATTACTTTCTTAATGTGAAATATATTCTTTTCTCATTATGCATTCTTGTTTCCATATTTTGCTAGATTCAATTTGATACAATATTGTTTAGAATTTTGGAATATATGTTAAGACTGATAAACTGTTATTTTTTTCTTAAAATAACTTCTCCTGCACTTTCATAACAGAAAAGCTTCCCAAGTAGAGTTAGGAAATGTACCTTATCTTTAGTTTTCTGAAAGAATTAGAAGCCATTTGTTTACTTCCTTAGCCCTAAACATTATGTAGAGTTTTGCAATCAAGGCACCTGAATCAGATTTTGGAGTGGAGTTATTTTAACACAAGTTTATGTTTGAGATCATCTTAATTCTTGATTTTTTAATAGTGTGTCTTAGTGTCCAAACACATCTATATATATATATATATATATATATATATATATATATAAATTATATCCTTTCATATGGTTCTGGCCTTAAGCACAAATTGCTATTTCAAAGAAATATTGGTGTTGGTAAAGTTTCCTTGTACTTTCCTTTCTATCTAACTTTATTTATTTTAAAAAATATTATTATTATTATATTATGCATTAAATTATATTGACATCAAAAATGTCCATTCAAATTATTCATTTGTGTATAAACTGCTATTTTTCAATGTTTGCATTCCATGAAAAATTAGCCAACTTCCTTAAATAACTGATATGTTTACTGAATATAACAAAGTAGCATAAAATAAATGAAATATATGATATATACACTTAGTCACAGTTAATTTTTAAAATTCAGATATTAGAGACTATATCTTTCTTCATTATGAAAGTTATAGTGTTAGTTGCTCAGCCCTGTCTGATTCTTTGTGACCCTATGAACTGTAACCCGTCAGGCTCCTCTATCCATGGGATTCTCCAGGCCAGAATACTGGAGTGGATTGCTGCTCCCTTCTCCAGAGGATCTTCCTGACCCAGGGATTTAACCCAGGTCTCCTGTACTACAAGCAGATTCTTTACCATCTGAGCTACAGGAAAGATCATGAAAGTTATAACTACTCATTTAAAATGTTTGGGGAAGAATATATAAACAAAAATATAAAATTAAGCATTTTAATAATCTCAATAGCCACTACCATCTAATGTTATTTTACTGTGTTTCTGTCAACATAATTTCCTAGAAACAAATTTTTTAATTCACTTATGTGTGTATTGTTCATACTTTTTTCCTAATTAAAAACCAACTGTAAAACCTGTTGTAAAACCTGTTTTAAAACCTGTGAGTAATATTTATTTTATGTTTGTGTGTGTGTTAGTTGCTTAGTCCTGTCCAACTCTTTGTGACTCCATAGACTATAGGCCACCAGGCCCCGCCATCCACAGGATTCTCCAGGCAAGAGCACTGGAGTGGGTTGCCATTTCCTCCTCCAAAAGGAACTATAGAAAGAAAGAAAGTGAAGTCATTCAGTCCTGTCTGACTCTTTGTGACTCCATGAACTGTAGCCTACCAGGCTCCATCATCTACGGAATTTTCCAGGCAAGAGTACTGGAGTGGGTTGCCACTTCCTTCTCTGTATTTTTATATGACATTATATGTATTTCCTTGATGCTGGGTATGATTGAAGGAAAAAGGAAAAGAGGATGAGAAAGTAGTAGATGAGATGATTAGGTAGCATCTCTGACTCAATGGACATAAATTCGAGCAAAATCTGGGAGATAGCAGAGGACACAGGAGCCTGGTATGCTGCAGTGTATGGGGTTGCAAAGAGCTGGACATGACTTAGCAGCTGAACAGCAAAAACAACATACACATAATTATTTTATTTCAATGAATATTATTTACTGAAATTTTTATGGTCAAAAAATTTTAATATAAATTTATTTATTTTAATTGGAGGTTAATTACTTTACAATATTGTATTGGCTTTGCCAAAAATCAACATGAGTCTGCCACAGGTATACACGTGTTCCCCAAGAATGTCATTTATTGAAATTTAATTGACTACATAGAAAATTCTACTTCTTTGTTGGTGGACAAAGAAGTGAGTCTACACCCTCCTTGATGCAGAGAAAATGTCTTGAATGTTAAAAATACTAAAAGTAAGCAAAAAATGGGGTTCTTTAGTGAGGATTTGGAGGAAGTTAGTCCAGGTATCATATGATATATATCAATTGCTACATTTCACATTACACATTCGCTATAAATACAGCATAGACAAAATCATGAGAATGCCTCCTTTTTACTTCTTAAAAGAGAACCTGAGTTTGCTTTTAGCACACTTTGTGGAAGAACATGAAGACTAAAATGGAGTGAATGTGCTAACACAAAACACACACAGGTACACAAACACAAATTGATACTTTAAAGTTTATTCCAAAGACTGACTATCCTAAAAGACATTTCATTCTCCTTTTGTACCTAATGTTTTTCATCATTCCTACATAGCTTACTCACCTTGACTGCTCTTATGGTGTATGTGTCTTAACTCATTCCACCGTACTCTAAAATTGATTTCATATTTTGCTTATATTTCATCTCTTGTCAAAGATGGCAAATATTTTTCCTGTTTTTTTTCTTACACTAATAAATTTATATCACATAGAAGTGTGAATGGCACATAGAAGTTATTCTCTAAACGTCTAAACTGTTGTGTTCATTTTCCCCTCTGAAAACAAAAAAAATGAGATATGAAGTCCTTAACCTAATTTGTAGCAATCACATTGACACTGATCATTAGGAAAAGATGCTACATAGTTTTCTCCACATCTTCTGTAGTGCATAGTTTACATCTTTGTTTCTTAAGCTATAAATCAAAGGATTCAACATGGGAATAACAAGAGTGTAAAATATAGATGCCACTTTATCAGTGTCAAAGGAATGACTGGACTTGGGTTTAACATACATAAATGTCAAAGTCCCATAGAACACGGTGACCACTGTCAGGTGGGATCCACAGGTAGAAAAAGCCTTCCGCCTACCTTCGGCGGATTTCATCCTGAGAATAGCTGCAAGGATGAGCAGGTAAGACACAAGAACTATCGCCAGGGTGAAAGTCAAATTAAAAGCTGAGAAAATCATTATCATAAGTTCAATTTCATGTGTGTTTGAGCAAAGCAAAGATAACAAGGGGAAATTGTCACAGTAGAAATGATTGATGACATTATAGCCACAGAAGAATGAATTAAAAAGCTTTATGGTAATCAACAGAGAAACGAATGTGCTATAGACATAGGGGATCGCCACCAGCACTTTACACACCCTTTGTGACATGATGACTGTGTAGAGCAGAGGGTTACAGATGGCCACATAACGGTCATAAGACATTGTCGCCAGAATAAAAAGTTCATTAATAATGAACATGATGAAAAAACCCATCTGTGTAGCACACAAATAATAAGAGATTTTATTCTGATCCACAACAAAATTTACCAACATTTTGGGGCCCACAGCTGTTGAATAACCCAGATCAGTAAGAGCCAGGTGCCTGAGAAAGAAGTACATGGGTGTCTGTAACCTGGAGTCCACCTTAGTGAGGATGACCATGCCCAAGTTTCCCACCACTGAGGTCACATAGATGATGAGGAAGAGCCCAAACAATGGAGCCTGCAGCTCAGGGCGGTCTGTGATTCCCATGAGGATGAATTCACTCAGCACCGTTCTGTTGTGTTCTTCCATTTTATCAGAAAACATATGCTGGATAAAGACCTCAAAGTAGTAAATAGTGTTGTGTTTTAAATCCTGGTGATTCTTTTAGCATTCAAATTTAATATAAATATAATAAATTGAATTTTAAAGTTTAGATTCTATTAAAATGACTGCCTCCTTGAAGGAAAGCATACATTTATAGAAATAGAAACGGTTACAGAGAGAGCAATACAGTTGGAGAGAGGGCTAGGTTTGTCATTTTCCAATGGGAAAAATTAGTTCCCCAAAGAGCATTCAATAATATCTTGAGGCATTTTGATTGTCACCAATGGAGGAAGCAAGCTGCTGGCTTCAAATGGTTATAGTCCAGCAACACTTCTAAGTATGATACTGTATTATGGTATCCCTCAGCCAGAAAGAATTATTATGCTTCCCTTGTGGCTCAGATGGTAAAGAATCTGCCAGCAATGCAGCAGACCTAGGTTTGATCCCTGAGTTGGGAAGATCTCCTGGAGAACGGAATGGCTACCCACTCCAGTATTCTTGCCTGGAGAATTCCATAAATGGAGGAGCCTGGTGGTTAGAGTCCCTGGGGTCACAAAGAGCCCACAGACAAATACTTTCACTTTAATAGGCTTTCCTGGTAGCTCAGATGATAAACAATCCGCCTGCAATGCAGGAGACCCTGGATCAATTCCTGGATTGGAAAGATCCTTGGAGAAGGTATAGGTGAATCACTCCACTTTTCTTGGGCTTCCCTCGTGGCTCAAATGGTAAAGAATCTGCTTGCAATTCAGGAGACCTGGGTTTGATCCCTGGGTTGGGAAGATTCCTTGGAGAAGGGAACAGCTACCCATTCCAGTGTTTTGGCCTGAAGAATTCCATGAACAGAGGAACCTGGCAAGCTATAGTCCATGGGGTTGCAAAGAGTTGGACACAACTGAGCAACTTTCCCTTTACTAAAACGCCAAATGGCTATTTTTGACAAACACTGACACATGTGTAGATATATAGATTGATATAAAAGTAGATAAAAGAAGCAGAAAGGAAAAGTATTAACATAACCTTTATTACTTGACAACTTTTCAATTATATATTATATGCTATCAATTCTGTAACTATAAATCTTTAATTTGTAAGCTGTCTAAGATGCAAGCATGTTTTCATGTGTACAATTATGTAAGTTAGTTCAGGTGTCTGGCATCCGTTATAATGCACCTGCATCCATGTAGCTGTGGTTTTTGGTACTTACTGTACAGTACTTTGTACTGCAATACAGCATATTTATTTCTATCCCAGGATAGAAGCAAATATACAAACAGTGGTGATGGGTGCTATAAACCTATTACAGCTCAATACTATATAGTCAATTGCGTTAGTTGGGGACCTAGGGTAATTTTGATGATGAAAAAAGAATATGTTAGCTCCTCAGTCTTGTCTGACTCCTTGTGACCCCATGGACTGTGGCCCACAGTCTCCTCTGTTCATGGGATTCTTCAGGCAATAATACTGGAATGAATTGCCATTCCTTTCTCCAGGGGATCTTCCAGACCCAGGGATAGAACCCCAGTCTCCTGCATTACAGACAGGTTCTTTACCATCTGAGACACAAGGAATCCTACTGGCAAATCAAACTTGCAAACACGCTCTCAGAAGGAAACCCATTATTATGTAGAGGACTTACTGTAATTATAATCATCCTTACATAATTACAATCATATAGTATAACATAGTCATGTTCTAACTGCATAAATTTATAAAATTCTATTTGCAATTGTGTGTAGATACATTTAGTAGCCCCTGTATTCAAACATATTTATATGAAAGACCTTATGTCTATTGATAGTACAAGATGAAATGATTAATACTCTTGACTAATATTGGACAGAGGTGTAAAAGTAAGGAAATTCTATCAAAAGTTACTAGACATTTGTCTTCATATAAGGAAATTTTAAGAAATATACATAGGTTGATATCTGTTATTCCTATATTTTTGTATAAACAAAGGAATAATTTGGCAAGTGTAAATTTTGTGAATATCTTTATATACATCAGCAAAATCAACCCTGTTTCTTGCACGGTTGCTGTGAAAATAATCAAAAATAAAATATTTCAAGATATTCATGGTACCTTAAATACCCTCAAAATCAATTACATAGGAAATTTTTGTTGTTTGTTTTCAACTTCTTAGTAGAGACAGCAGGTTACCTAAAATAGATTATGCTTACACAGGTATTTATAAATTCATTTTTCTGTGATCTAATTTTTTTGTCAGAATTATCATGATGATGAATAGGTTGATACCTGTGTTCGGGTAACAGGTCCCAATTCCATGACTACAAGGGGACTGTCATTTCTTTTGAATAATATATGGACTACCTTACCTCATATATGTAACGTATATTTACCTAAAATTTTGCACATTTCTTCCCCCAAGATTATTTTCAGTGTAACTGACATATTCCACATTGTTTGTAACATGTAATATATATTTTGTCAAGGAGGAACCAAAGACATTGTAAGGAATTTGAGCAAATCGAGAGAAAGTGATGTCACTGGAATTTGTTTTATATAATGAAATTTTATAAACATTATTTTTGGATAAAGACATTGTCTACCTTATATAAAAAATAAATTTTAAATCACTATATTGCATAACAGGATACTGGCAAAATAAAATACATGTATGTGTTAGTTGCTCAGCCATGTCTGACTCTGTGCTCCCATGGACTGTAGCCCACCAGGCCCTTCTGTCCATGGGATTCTCAAGGCAAGAAGACTGGAGTGGTTTACCATGCCCTTCTCCAGGGAATCTTCCAGACCCAGGGATAAAATCCAGGCCTCCCACATTGCTGGTAGATTCTTTACCATCTAAGCAACCAGGGTCTACCCTCATATATATACTCTTTGCTGCCCCATGAACTGTAGCCCACCAGGCTCCTTTGTCATGTAATTTCCTAATTACAAACAAAATAGTAGTGTCAGGAGTTTCTGAATTTTAATAATTGAAAAAATATTTTATTAAAAAATAAAAATATTTTATAATGTTAAATTATAAATATGTTTGTAGGAAATAAACACACCACAAGTAAATCTTGTGTACAAGGCTGTGAGCTTCTGATATCATGTCCTTGCATACATTAATTTCTTATGTCAGAAATGGGCCAAAGAACTAAATAGACATTTCTCCAAAGAAGACATACGGATGGCTAACAAACACATGAAAAGATGCTCAACATCACTCATTATTAGAGAAATGCAAATCAAAACCACAATGAGGTACCACTTCACACCAGTCAGAATGGCTGTGATCCAAAAATCTGCAAGCAATAAATGCTGGAGAGGGTGTGGAGAAAAGGGAACCCTCCTACACTGTTGGTGGGAATGCAAACTAGTACAGCCACTATGGAGAACAGTGTGGAGATTCCTTAAAAAATTGCAAATAGAACTACCTTATGACCCAGCAATCCCACTTCTGGGCATACACACCGAGGAAACCAGAATTGAAAGAGACACATGTACCCCAATGTTCATCGCAGCACTGTTTATAATAGCCAGGACATGGAAACAATCTAGATGTCCATCAGCAGATGAATGGATAAGAAAGCTGTGGTACATATACACAATGGAGTATTACTCAGCCATTAAAAAGAATTCATTTGAATCAGTTCTGATGAGATGGATGAAACTGGAGCCGATTATACAGAGTGAAGTAAGCCAGAAAGAAAAACACCAATACAGTATACTAACACATATATATGGAATTTAGGAAGATGGCAATGATGACCCTGTATGCAAGACAGGGAAAGAGACACAGATGTGTATAATGGACTTTTGGACTCAGAGGGAGAGGGAGAGGGTGGGATGATTTGGGAGAATGACATTCTAACATGTATACTATCATGTGAATTGAATCGCCAGTCTATGTCTGACGCAGGATGCAGCATGCTTGGGGCTGGTGCATGGGGATGACCCAGAAAGATGTTCTGGGGAGAGAGGTGGGAGGGGGGTTCATGTTTGGGAATGCATGTAAGAATTAAAGATTTTAAAATTTAAAAAATAAAAAACTAAAAATTAAAAAAAAAAAAAGAAATACTGAGCTACAATTAATTTTTTTAATTAATGAAAGAAGGCATAGAAGTCTTGTTTAGGTGCAATTTTGAAACGCTAAAGAATAAATAATTACACTGGCAGGTGCTGATTTTCCTGTAAGATAATTAAGGACTGAAAAGCTTATTAACAACATCAGAATTGTATGGAAAGCATCAAATTACTTTTTCCTATTTGCTATCTGTGTTGATTATCTGATGATTCATTTTTAAAATCTGGTCTTTGAGAAAATTATATGTATGTGTTTTCTGTCTGATTCCACTGGAAACATGCTGTACATTATATCATCACCATAACATTAGGCATTCAAAGTCCCCTAGGCTCCAAAAATTACTTTTCACATCTCAATGAAAGGGGGAAATCCCCATTTTTCTCATCAAAAGATCAGGAAAAAAATTACACATTAATTTAAATGTTCATTAAATATACCATTTTTGAGAGGAGACTAAGAAAAGCTCAGAATCAATAACTAAAGATTTGGAAAGACAACAACCTGGAAACTGACTACTTGCCACTTCATAATTAGGCCATAATTTATTTATACATATATGTAATTTCTTACTCTTTCAGTTCAGTCGCTCAGTCATGTCCGAGTCTTTGTGACCCTGTGAACTGCAGCACACCAGGCCTCCCTGTCCATCATCAACTCCCAGAGTTCACTCAAACCCATGTCCATCGAGTTGGTGATGCCATCCAGCCATCTCATCCTCTGTCATCCCCTTCTCCTCCTGCCTCCAATCCCTCCCAGCATCAGGGTCTTTTCCAATGAGTCAACTCTTGACATGAGGTGGCCAAAGTATTGGAATTTCAGCTTCAATATCAGTCCTTCCAATGAACACCCAGGACTGATCTCCTTCAGAATGGACTGGTTGGATCTCCTTGCAGTCCAAGGAACTCACAGGAGTCTTCTCCAACACCACAGTTCAAAAGCATCAATTCTTCAGCAGTCTGCTTTCTTCACAGTCCAGCTCTCACATCCATACATGACTACTGGAAAAACCATAGCCTTGACTAGACAGACCTTTGTTGGCAAAGTAATGTCTCTGCTTTTGAATATGCTATCTTGGTTGGTCATAACTTTCCTTCTAAGGAGTAAGCGTCTTTTGATTTCATGGCTGCAATCACCATCTGCAGTGAATATGCATCTTACTTTTTAAGCTGTCTTATCTCTCAGTTTTGTCCTTTCTTATTTAAATTGTCATGCTGAAAAGACTCTTAAGAGTCCCTTGGATTGCATGGAAATCAAACCAATCATTCTAAAGGAATCAATCCTAAAGGAATCCAACACTGAATATTCAATGGAAGAACTGATGCTGAATCTGAAACTTCAACACCATGGACACATGATGTAAAGAGCTGACTCATTGGAAAAGATGCTGATACTGGGAAAGATTGAAGGCAAAAAAAGAAGAGGATGGCAGAGTATGAGATAGTTGAATAGCATCACCATCTCAATGGACATGAATTTGAGCAAACTCCAGGAGATAGTTAAGGACAGGAAAGCCTGAAAGGCTGCAGTCCATGGCATAGCAAAGAGTTGGATACAACTTAGCAACTGAACAAAAAATTCACATATTGAAGTCTTGATATAAAACATAAATATTACATAAACATTGTAGCACTGATGTTTCAAAGGTGGTCATCAGCAGTGGTGAAAATATTTGTATATTAATCTAAAGAAAAAGGGGAGCGGTCCTATTCTGATTGTGCATTATCAATAACAGGATGCACAGAGAAGTCAATCAGAAATCTCGATATTTTGATATGCTTGGTTATAGAATAAGTGCTCTATTGCAAATTACCAAACTACTTGTATATTGGTAAAATATGATACTACATGAAATATACTACCTGCTTACCTGTCACAAAAGGTGTGTCTTGACTTGTCCATGTGTTTCAGAATATGCATAGTGAGAGCAATTTATGGAAAATATTCACTCTCTGTGTCTCTCCCTGAGGAGATAATAAGCAACTTTGTGACTGTCCCTGAGGCATTGGAAACCTTAATGGAAACTAGGGAGTAGGTGTGTTTATTACTAGTCCAGAATGATTTGTATTCCCCCAAAGTGAGTAACGGAGAAGGAAATGGCAACCCGCTCCAATACTCTTGCCTGGAAACTCCCATGGAGGAGCCTGGTGGGCTGCAGTCCATGGGGTCGCTAACAGTCGGACACGACTGAGCGACTTCACTTTCACTTTTCACTTTCATGCTTTGGAGAAGGAAATGGCAACCCACTCCAGTGTTCTTGCCTGGAGAATCCCAGGGACGGGGGAGCCTTGCGGGCTGACGTCTATGGGGTTACACAGAGTCGGACACAACTGAAGCGACTTAGCAGCAGCAGCTGCTGCAAAGTGAGTGAGATCTACTTGTGTGCTTTTCTTTCTACTGTTACTCTTAGTTAGCTTCCTATTGATTCTGTTTCTCTGGTGTACTCTAAATCCCACCAGACAGGGATCTAGAATAGTGTATTTTACCTGTACAACAAGCCTGTCGGTACTCCTATCGTCCGCAGTGGTCTCCTCAAGTGGGCGATGCAAAGGGGATCTGTTGAATCACTGTCTTATTGTGTTACATAAAACATGTAAGCGAACTAAAAATAATAGTACATTGTGCATATGCAAAATGTTTCCTTTCACATTTCTTTCTTCTTTTTTTTTTAATATAGGAGATTACTCTTTTAATTTCTGTGCTGTGCTCAGTCACTGCAGCTGTGTCCGACTCTACCTGAATTTTCATAAAGGTGATTGCCCAAGCATAAGTTTTCATTTCCTCAGCTGAGTGCTCACGAGTGATTGGTATTAAATATATCCTTTTAATTCTGATGCAGTTCAATTTATAAAGTCTACTATGATATCTACTAATCTTGATATCATGATCTATAAACTAGTTCTGTAACAGAGAACAAACCTGCCTCCATGTCACGTATTCCTTCAGCTCTGAATTATATGCTCTGTTGCCTATGCTTAGTCATGTTGGACCTGCCCCTTTTCGTAAATGAATTTGCATATAGTCTGAAGTATGCATAATAGCTCCTTTTTAAAACTCTGATGTGTAAAGGTACAAAGAGTGTAACAATTGTCTTGCTGGAGGTTGGCATGAACATGGTGACCAGATCTGTGTGGACTTCTGCAAGAACACAGGATTCCTGTACCGAAAAGTTTGCAACAACCAGCCACAACCCTTTCCCTTTTATTATTAAAGAAGCCTGAAGTCTACCTCTGTTAAGATGATTCTTTGGAACATTAGTCTACCATCTTCTCCGTTTGCTGGCTTTCCTAATAAACTCACTATTCCTTGTACCAACAACTCCTCTCTCTCTGTGTTGTCCTATTCTGCAGTACAAGCTTAGGCTGGGTAACAATTCTGGGTCCCAGACAGATTTTGCCCTCTATTGTTCTCTAAAGATTTTCTGTCTTACACTTTGCATTTTTATACTTTTAATTAATTTGATTTACAAAAGGTTTAGATAAACATTATTTGTAGTTTGTTTCCCTTCAGTTCAGTTCAGTTGCTCAGTCGTATCTGACTCTTTGTGACCCCATGGACTGCAGCATGCCAGGCCTCCCTGTCCATCACAAACTCCGGGAGCCCACCCAAACCCATGTCCATCGAGTCAGTGATGCCATCCAACCATCTCGTCCTCTGTTGTCCCCTTCTCCTCCTACCCCCAATCCCTCCCAGCATCAGGGTCTTTTCCAATAAGTCAACTCTTCGCATCAGGTGGTTTCCCTTTTGAATGTCTAATTCATCTACCCCATTTTAAAATATACTGTCTTTCTTTTATTGAATTACCTTTGCACATTCATAAAGAATTAATCAGATTTCAATCTCTCCACCAGTACCAACAGTTTTTTATTACTGTAGCTGCATAGTAAGATAGTAAGTCTTAGCACAATGAGGAGTGGTCATTCTTTATTAGTCTACATTTTAACATGTGTAGGGCTTCCCTGGCAACTCAGATGGTAAAGAATCTGCCTGCAGTGCAGGAGACCAGGGTTCAATCCCTAGGTTGGGAAGATCCCCTGGAGAAAGGAATGGCAACGCACTTCCATATTCTTGCCTGGAAAATTCCATGGACAGAGTAGCCTGGTGGGCTACAGTCCATGAGGTTGCAAGGTCTCACTCAGATTTAGTTATTTTAGGTCCTTGGCCCGTCATATATATTGTAGAGTAAACCCATCTGTGTCTGTAGAATATCTGCTGAAACTTCATGGACTTTGCATTAAATCTATACGTCACTTTAGAGAGAACTAGGATCTTTACCACATTTAGTCTTTCAACTGTGAACTGAGTATGCTTAACATCTCATTCCAAACATCTTTGATTTTGTTAATCAGTATTTTTTACTTTTCAATATACAGATATTCTTAATTTTTTTCTTCATCCCACAAAAGTATTCACTACACTTGGGTGATTTCTATGCTTGCTTAGTTTTTACCAAAGTATTTCATTTTACCTGAAGTGGATTAAATGGTATGGATATAAATTTATTTTTTAAAATATTAAACATGATACTTTTCAGGGATTAGCTAATCACTGATGTATTATTATTTATACATATTGCTAGATTAAGTCTGTTCAGTTTTTGTTTAGAATTTTTGAATATCTATTAAGACTTGTATTTTTTAATACCTTTTCCTGTTTTTTATACTTTTGGAAAGCATTGCTTTAAAAGTTGGAAAATGCAATATGTTTTTTTCTTGTTTGGCTCCAAAATCACTGCAGATGGTGATTGCAGCCATGAAATTAAAAGACGCTTACTCCTTGAAAGGAAAGTTATGACCAAACTATGGCCAACATATTTAAAAGCAGAGACATTATTTTGCCAACAAAGGTCCATCTAGTCAAGGCTACAGTTTTTCAGTGGTCATGTATGGATATGAGGGCTGGACTGTGAAGAAAGCTGAGCGCCGAAGAACTGATGCTTTTGAACTGTGGTGTTGGAGAAGACTCTTGAGAGTCCCTTGGACTGAAAGGAAATCCAACCAGTCCATTCTAAAGGAGATCAGTCCTGGGTGTTCATTGATAGGACTGATACTAAAGCTGAAACACCAATACTTTGGCCACCTAATGGGAAGAGCTGACTCACTGGAAAAGACCCTGATGCTGGGAGGGATTGAGAGCAGGAGGAGAAAGGGACAACAGAGGATGAGATGGCTGGATGGCATCACTGACTCGATGGACATGAGTCTGAGTGAACTCCAGGAGTTTGTGATGGACAGGGAGGCCTGGCGTGCTGAGATTCATGGGGTCGCAAAGAGTTGGACATGACTAAGTGACTGAACTGAACTGAACTGAAAGAAGAGGAGAAAATCGGTTACTTCTTTTTCCTCAATATCAAATAGTCAATGCACAAGAACCTGATTTGGAGTTTGAGGGAGTTATTTTTAATATACATTTCTATCTGAGATAATCCTTATTCTGCAATTTGTTGTAAAGTGTTTCTTAGTGTACTTACATGAATACATACATACATATATATATATATATGTTTAAATTACACCTCATATTTCTGACTTAAAGCTCAGATTGCTGTTTCAAATACAATGGTAGGGTTGTTAAAGTTTCCTTTGTATTTGTCTTTTTCTAATATTCTAGTGCTCTTTTAAAATTGTTTCTGTATTATTTATTAAATATAATTGATATTCAAAATACTCTATCAACTTATTCATTTATGTTGGTAAATCATTGATTTACCAAATCCTCTTTTTTCAAGTATTCATATTCTATTAAAAATTGAAAAACTTCCTTAAATAAAGTTTGTGTGCTAAGTTTCTTTAGTCATGTCAGACTTTGTAAGACCAATGGACTGCAGCCTTCCAGGCTCCTCTGTCTGTAAGATTTTCCAGGCAAGAATACTAGAGTGGGTTGCCATGCCCTCCTCTAGGGGATCTCCCTGATTCAGGCATTGAACATGTGTCTCTTACATATACCTGCTTTGACAAGTGGGTTCTTTACCACTAATGCTACTTGGGAAGCCCAAATAAAGTATGGATTCACATAATACTGAAATAGAGAGTAATTTAGAAAATGTATGAAATATATTGGAAACATCTGTGAATCTGAATTTTTCCCCTTTTGTACATCATTTTAAGGGGACTATTATATGAAGCACACTAAGACTGATATTAGAAAAGGTATATTGCATTATGCTTACTCAAGATTTTTTCAATCCCAGATATTAGACAATTTGTCATAAAAGTTGCAATTATTTACTAAAGATGTTTTGGGAAGAACATATAAGCAAATTTATTAAATTAAGAATACTGATAATCTCAGCAGCCATCAATAACTAAAATTAACATTTCACAGTATCACTGCCCAATATAATGTTCTACAAAGATAGTTTATGATTATAAGTACATATTTCTTAGCTATATTAATTTTCATGATTAAAAAATCAACTATAAAAGCTTATTAGTAATATTTATTTTTACACCCTGCTTATTTAACTTATATGCTGAGAACATCATGAGAAACATTGGGCTGGAAGAAACACAAGCTGGAATCAAGATTGCTGGGAGAAATATCAATCACCTCAGATATGCAGATGACACCACCCTTATGGCAGAAAGTGAAGAGGAACTAAAAAATCCTCTTGATGAAAGTGAAAGAGGATAGTGGAAAAAAGTTAGCTTAAAGCTCAACATTCAGAAAACGAAGATCATGGCATCTGGTCCCATCACTTCCTGGCAAATAGATGGGGAAACAGTGGAAACAGTGTCAGACTTTATTTTTTGGGCCCATCAGATGGTGATTACAGCCATGAAATTAAAAGATGCTTACTCCTTGAAAGGAAAGTTATGACCAACCAAGATAGCATATTCAAAAGCAGAGACATTACTTCGCCAACAAAGGTCCGTCTAGTCAAGGCTATGGTTTTTCCAGTAGTCATGTATGAATGTGAAAGTTGGACTGTGAATAAAGCTGAGCACTAAAGAATTGATGTGTTTGAACTGTGGTGTTGGAGAAGACTCTTGAGAGTCCCTTGGACTTCAAGGAGATCCAACCAGTCCATTCTAAAGGAGATCAGTCCTGGGATTTCTTTGGAAGGACCGATGCTAAAGCTGAAACTCCAGTACTTTGGCCACCTCATGCGAAGAGTTGACTCATTGGAAAAGATTCTGATGCTGGGAGGGATTGGGGGCAGAAGGAGAAGGGGATGACAGAGGCTGAGATGGCTGGATGGCATCACGGACTCCATGGATGTGAGTTTGGGTGAATCTGGGAGTTGGTGATGGACAGGGAGGCCTGGTGTGCTGCAATTCATGGGGTCGCAAAGAGTCGGACACGACTGAGTGACTGAACTGAACTGAACTGGTAACAGAATTTTAATCCAAATGAATTTTTTTATTCAAATTTATTTGACTGCATAAAAAATGTTAATAGTTTTTTAAATATTTTTATTATAAATATTTATTTATTTTTGGCTGTTCTTGGTATTCATTGCTGCATGCAAGCTTTCTGTAGTTACAACAGGTGGGAGCTTCTGTTTTTGTAAAGCACAGGCCATAGGTATTCTGGCTTCAATGATTGTGGCACAAGGGCTTATTATATAGAGTATGAGGGGTCTTCCACAACCAGGGATCAAACCTGTGTCGCTGGCAATGGCAAGTAAATTCTTAAGCACTGAACCATCAGAGAAGTACTGATCACATGCAAAATTTTAGTCCCTGACAGTGGTTGAAGGAAAAAACCTAGTCCCTCTATGACATAAATAAAAACCATTAATGTTTAAAAAAATACAAAAAGTAGACAGAAATGTGGAGCGATTTAAGAGCATCTTGATGAAAAAGAGAGAGAACAGTAAAAAAAAAAAAGTTGGCTTAAAACTCAACATTCAGAAAACTAAGATCATGGCATCTGGTCCCATAACTTCATGGCAAATAGATGGGGAAACAATGGAAACAGCATTTTGAGGGGCACCAAAATCACTGCAGATGGTGGCTGCAGCCATGAAATTAAAAGATGCTTGCTTCTTGGAAGAAAAGCTATGACCTATCTAGACAGTATATTAAAAAGCAGAGGCATTACTTTTCTAACAAAGGTCCATCTAGTCAAAGCTATGTTTTTCCCAGTAGTCATGTATGGATATGAGAGGTGCACTATAAAGAAAGCTGAGTACCAAAGAATTGATGCTTTTAAACTACGGTGTTGAAGACTCTTGAGAGTCCCTTGGACAGCAAGGAGATCCAACCAGTCCATCCTAAAGGAAATCAGTCCTGAATATTCAATGGAAAGAGTGATGCTGAAGCTAAAACTCCAGTACTTTGGCCACCTGATGCGAAGAGCCGACTCATTGGAAAAGACCCTGATGCTGGGAAAGATTGAAGGCAGGAGGAGAAGGGGATGACAGTGGATGAGATGGTTAGATGGCATCACTGACTCCATGGACTTGAGTTTGAATAAACTCCGGGAGTTGGTGATGGACAGGGAAGCCTGTTGTGCTGCAGTTCATGGGGTCACAAAGAGTTTGACATGACTGAGCAACTGAACTGAACCTGAATGGCAGTTTGGAGTAAATCAGTACAGACATCATAACTTGCACATCAATTGTTACATGTCACACTATACTTTCGTTTGAAATACATCATAGACCAACTCATGGGACTGACACATTACATTTCTTAGAAGAGGAACTCAAATCAATGCAGTGAGATAATGTATCCTTATCATTGAATGTGCATATCCTATAATGTACACTAGTAATCAATCAAATTTGAGGAAAAAAAGCAACATGAAAGAGAAGCAACAAATATAATTTATCATACAGTGGACCTCTTATCCAAATATAGTTTGCATATGACCCTCATATGGTCAGTTTGCAAAATGACCTTTAGATAAGAACTATTTAAAATAATTTTGTCTCTAAGAAATTTGTCTTAATTGATATATTCATAAGTATAGACGAAAAGACTGAATAAGACAGAAACTGATGCTTTGCTGATCTGAGTTGTTAAAATGCCATGGTGTTGAGTGAATAGGTTCTGTAGGACTCATATGTGGTAATAATAAAACTGAGGAGGAAAAAACAGGACCCTAAGTTCCCCACGTGGAAGGAGGGTGTTTGAGCAAATTCATATGACTATTGAGTTTAAGTCATCCCACTCCAAGGAGCTTGCTTGAAACCACAAATAAGCTTGCTCTTCAGATGAACCATGACACACAAAGATAACTTCAATGTTTATTCTAAAGTTTGAGGATACAATGAATCATTTAAATTCCCCTTTTGTACCTACCATTCTCTCTCTCTCCCCCATAGCATGCCCATTTTCCTTGACTATTCCATGGTCTATAGTTCCTAATTCATTGCACTACACTCTAAAAATTGATTTAACTACTTTGGTTATGTTTCATTTCTTTTTCTCAGAAATGGCAATTTTTTTTTCTTCTGTTTTTCTTACACGAATGGATTTATAGCCCTTCAAAGTGTGACTGACATGCAAAAGCCATTCTCTAAAATATGTGAACTCATTTATATTTTTTTTTTCTTCTGAAAACACGGACAGTAAAGTATAAAGTCCTGAAACTAATTTACAGGAATCACATTGATAGTGATCTTTAAGGAAAAAAATATTTCATAATTTCATCCAAATCCTTTGTAGGGCATATTTTACATCTTTGTTCCTCAAACTGTAGATCAAGGGATTTAACATGGGAATAAAAAGGGTGTAAAATATAGATGCCACTTTATCAGTGTCAAAGGAATGACTGGACTCTGGTTGCACATACATAAATATCAAAGTCCCATAGAACACGGTGACCACTGTCAGGTGGGATCCACAGGTAGAAAAAGCCTTCCGCCTACCTTCAGCGGATTTCATCCTGAGAATAGCTGTGAGGATGAGCAGGTAAGACACAAGCACTATTAGGAGAGAGAAAACCAAATTAAATCCTGATAAGACCAGGATAATTAATTCAATTTCGTGTGTGTTTGAACAGAGCAGTGATAATATGGGGAGACTGTCACAGTAGAAATGACTGATGACATTATAGCCACAGAAGGATGAATTAAAAATGTTCACAGTGACTAGAAGAGAAACGAATGTGCTATAGAGGTAGGGGATCACCACCAGGGCCCAACACACCCTTTGTGACATGATGACTGCGTAAAGCAGGGGTTGACAGATGGCCACATAGCGGTCATAGGACATTGCCGCCAGGATAAAAAGCTCACTAATAATGAACACGATGAAGAAAGCCAGCTGTGTGGCACACAAACGATAGGAAATTTTATTCTGACCCACAACAAAATTTACCAACATTTTGGGGCCCACAGCTGTTGAATAACCCAGATCAGTAAGAGCCAGGTGCCTGAGAAAGAAGTACATGGGTGTCTGCAGCCTGGAGTCCACCGTAGTGAGGATGACCATGCCCAAGTTTCCCACCACTGAGGTCACGTAGATGATGAGGAAGAGCCCAAACAATGGAGCCTGCAGTTCAGGGCTGTCTGTGATTCCCATGAGGATGAATTCAGTCAGCACCGTTCTGTTGTGTTCTTCCATTTTATCAGAAAACCTATTTTAATAGAGATATCGTATAGTCAATGATATCATTAATGAAATTTAGTGATTTATTTTAGTTTACATACATGACATAAATAAAATTAATTTAAATTATATTTTAAACACAAAGAAAAATTCTGCATCTTCTAAATAAAACATACAAATTAAATAGAAATAAAAAAGAGAGGTAAATATACATCTGGAGAGAGAGAGAGACCTGTAGTTTTTCACTGGTGAGATTAACCCCCCCAAAGAACATGTAACAATATTTTGAGGCATTTCAGTTGTCAGCATTGGAGGTAGTTAGAAACCAGTGACACTGATATTTATCCTAATATATTAGGGCTGCCCCCCAAAACAACAAGGGGGCTTCTCCAATGGCTTAGTGAGTAAAGAATCTGCTTAAAATGCAGGAGACTCAGAAGACATGCGTTCAATCCCTGGGTTGGAAGATACCCTGGAGGAGAAAATGGCACCCCACTCCAGTATTCTTGCCAAGAAAATTCAGTGGGTACAATCTGTGGGGTCACAAAGTGTTTGATGTAGCAACAAGGAATTATACAGCCCAAAATGCGAAAGGGCTAAGACTGACCAGAGTCGGTAGATGTGGGGATATAGATATGGATTGATATAAATATAGATGAAGGAAACATGTCTAAAAAACTTTATAAATTTTAGGTGCTGTTTTATAGGTGAAGGTAAACTTTTCTGTCATCTTTTTGTATAATGACCATCACACCATTATATTTACAAAATTAAAGTCACATAATATTACATACTACACATGCTAAACTTTACCTCATAAAAAATGAAACCCAAATTGCAATTATGTGTGGAAAGATTTAAAAGCCTTTATGTTAAAATAAGTTTATCTGAAAGCCCTTATGTCTACAGGGGGTGCAAGATGATAAAATCAATACATTTGACCAATATTGAACAGAGGTTTAAAAATAATGGAGTTCTAACATATCATACCACACTGTTTTTTTTTTTATTATTTTTTTTACAAGGAAACATTCTATATAACATACATGGGTTGATATAATCTCTGTTATAGCTATACTTTTTGTATATGCAAACGAGTACCCTGGTAAATATGGTAGGTTATTTCAATCTCTTTCTTGCTGCATTGTTGGGAAGATATATGAGATTTAAACATTTAATTGCATTTATGTTATCTGAAAATACCCTTCAAATGTCTAATACATAGAATTTCTGTGTGCATTTGCTTTTAATTTCTTAGTGGGAAAAGCACGCTACCTGAATTGGACTCTCCTTACACATGCACGTATAAATTATTTTTGTGTGACTTCCTTCTTGGGTGTATGATGGTGAATAGACTGAGGGCTGTGTTACCCAGGAAACAGCCCTCAGTGCCCCCACTCCCCTCGTGACCCCTCCCCATGACTGCAACTGGGACCATCAGTGAGCTCTTGCTCAAGGTATTTTAATCTGCTATATAACTTAAAATATGTAATATATATTTACTTAAAGTGGAACATTTTTCTTCCTCCCCAACTGCATTTTCATTAAAACTGACATATACTGAATTATTTTTAACACAGACAGTATATTTAGCCAAGGAGAAACCGAGGTCACAATGAGGAAACTGAGCAACTCGAGAGACTGTGATGTAACTAAAATTGGATAAAAGAGTTCTCTATAGAAAAAGAAAAGTTTTTAAATTATTATATATTATACAATATCGTACTGAAAAAAGTTAAGGATACACAAGCATACATCTATATCTATCTATATATATTTATATGTATCATATATTTCCAGAATGTTATTTCATCTGCTTTCACATTAAGGCTGCAAATAACATCCATACAACATTAAATGCAGAGGTATAAGTACAGTGAATTAAAGATATATATGAATATTTCTAAAAAACATCATTCTTATCATGAATATCACTAAGAAAACAAAATGATACCAGAGTAGAATGTAGATTTTTTTAACGTAAAAGAATTGACTGAGGTTTGCAATACTGTACAGCATGTGGTGATCAAAACCATCCCCAAGAAAAAGAAATGCAAAAAGGAAAAATGGTTTTCTGAAGAGGCCTTACAAATAGCTGAGAATAGACTAGAAGCTAAAGACAGAGGAGAAAAGGAAAGATATAGCATCTGAATGCAGACTTCCAGAGAATAGTAAGGACAGATAAGAGAGACTTCCTAAGTGATCAATGCAAAGAAATAGAGGAAAACAATAGACTGGGAAAGACTAGAGATCTATTCAAGAAAATTACAGATACCAAGGGAATATTTCATGCAAATATGGGCACAATAAAGGACAGAAATGTTGTGGACCAAACAGAAGCAGAAAATATTAAGAAGAGCTAGCAAGAATATACAGAAGAACAACAAAAAAAAAAACCTTAATGACCCAGATAACCAAAATGGTGTGATCTCTCAAAATACCAGCTAATTTGCAAAACTCCGCAGTGGCTGCAGGACTGGAAAAGGTCAGTTTTGATTCCAGTACCAAAGAAAGGCAGTGCCAAAAAATATTCAAACTACCACACAATTGCACTCATCTCACATGCAAGGAAAGAAATGCTCAACATTCTCCAAGCTAGGATTCAACATTACATGAACCGAGAACTTGCAGATGTTCAAATTGAATTTAGAAAAGACAGAGGAACCAGAGACCAAATTGCCAACATCCATTGGATCATAGAAAAAGCAAGAGAACTACAGAGGAGCATCTACTTCTGCTTCACTGACTGTGCCAAAGCCTTTGATTGTAGATCACAACAAACTGTGGAAAATTCTTAAAGAGATGGTAATACTAGACCACCTAACCTGCCTCCTGAGAAACCCGTATGCATGTCAAGAAGCAACAGTTGGAACTAGACATGGAACAACGTGTCCTTTGCCAACAAAGGACTTTATAGTCAAAGCTATGGTTTTCCAGTAGTGATGCATATATGTGAGAGATGGACCATAAAAAAGGCTGAGCACTGAAGAATTGACGCTTTTAAACTGTGGTGTTGGAGAAGACTCTTGAGAGTCCCTTGGACAGCAAGGAGACCTAGCCAGTCAGTCTTAAAGGAAATAAATCCTGAATATTCATTGGAAGGACTGATGCTGAAGCTGAAGCTCCAATACTTTGGCCACCTCATGTGAAGAGCTGACTCATTAGAAAAGACCCTGATGCTGGGAAAGGTTGAAGGTGGGAGGAGAAGGGGACCACAGAGGATGAGATGGTTGGATGGCACCACCGATTCAATGGATGTGGGTTTGAGCAGGCTTCAGTAGATGGCAAAGGACAGGGAGACCTGGCATGCTGCAGTCTGTGGGGTCACAATGAGTCAGGCACAATGGAGTGTCAACAACTAAAACAAAAGCAATAGCAAGAAAAATAAAGTCATTTTTTTTAATGTACTACTGCTTTCCTAAAAATAAATAAATAAGAATTAAAATTGATACAAGAAAAACAAGTATCAGGATTCTCTGTGAACTCTAGGAAAGTAAATAAAAATATAATATTCATAAAATTAGGTTATGTATGTGTTGATTCGAAAACCACATTTATCTCATCAAATATGTTGCTTATAAGGTTTTGGACCTCTGATGTCCTAACCTATCCCCATATACATGGTTTCTTATATCAGAAATATGGCACTACAAATAGGAAACCATGAAGTGACATAAATCTTTGTTTAGTTTGCTTATGAACGGCTACAGCAAAGAAAAATAAATAAATAAACTACACTGGTAAATGCTGATTTTCCTGTAAGGTAAGGCGGGGGGGGGTGGGGGGGAGCATTGAAGAGAATCGTTTGTTTGTTTGTTTCACCAGCTTCAGAATTGAATGAAATGTGTGAGATTACTTTTCTATAGTTTACTACCTGTGCTGGGTTGCAGATTCACCGTAACACTGGGTACTCAAAATTCCTGGCCTCCAAAAATTTCTTTCCACATTGCAATGCAAGATGGAAAACCCTGCTTTTGCTCATCAAAAGATCAGAAACATTCCCATGAATATATTGATTTAATTATTCATTAACAACACAATATTTTGAGAACGCAATAAGATCCCAGAGTCGCTAACTGACTAAAGACTTGGAAGAACACCCAACCATAAGAACACCCACCAGCAGCTTTGTAATTCTGACTTAATTTTTTTTTAAATTCCTGAATCTTTGGGTTTTCTCGTCCCACAGTTGTGTCCTTTCTTATTCATACAATTAAGCATTTATAGAAACATCTGTTCCTATTGTTCAGTCCCTAAGTCATGTCAGTCTCTGTGACCCCATGGACTGCAGCACACCAGGCCTCCAAATAGTAAATAATATGACACTGACATTTCAAAGATGCTCCTTAGTATTTGTGAAAATATTTGAACAGTTATAGGCAGGGAAAGGGATGCAGTTCTATTCTGCTCATACATTATCAGTAGAAAGTTGTACATGGAAAAGAGCCAAATATCCTCATGATTTGCTGTGATTTGTCATAGAATAAAACTGCTATCTTGCAAATGTCACCAAAGCTATCCATCTATTGTTAAAATAAGGCACCACATGAAATATGCTATTTACCTGTAATGAAACCTCTGTTTGACTTTCTCATGTGCTTTGCAACACAAATAGTGAGAACAATTTATGCATTTTTCTCTCCCTCTCTGACTCTCCCTGAGGAGTTGCCAAGCAATTTCTTGACTGTCCCTGAAGCATTAAAATATAACAATGCAAGTACTGAGGTGTTTAATAATCCAGAGCAGTTTGTGTGTACCTGTAAATAAGTTACATATATTGGTTTCCTATTTTTTACCCTTTATTAATGTTCCCTTTTTTCCTGCTTTGATGGTTAATTTCTGTACCCATTTGGCTAGGCTGTGGTGCCCAATTGTTTAGTTAAATATCAGTCTAGTGTCACTGTGAAAATTATTCTTTTTAAAATTTTTATTAACTTTTAAATGAATAGAAATTCAGTACAGCCAATTGCTCCTCAAAATATAGGTGGGCTTCATCTAATCATTTGAAAGTCTTCAAAAGCAAATATTGAGGTTCTTTAAAGGAAAAACTGTCTGTCTCTAGACATTATGTAAGTAATTAAATAAACTGAAAGTAACAATGTGTCATGTAGATTTTATATATATATAAAGGACAGGGGGCTATATTTAATATCCTGTAATAAATCATAATGGGGATATATATATATATATATATATATATATATATATATGCTGCTAAGTTGTTTCAGTCGTGTCTGACTCTGTGCGACTCCATAGACGGCAGCCCACCAGGCTCCCCCATCCCTGGGATTTTCCAGGCAAGAACACTGGAGTGGGTTGCCATTTCCTTCCCAATGCATGAAAGTGAAAAGTGAAAGTGAAGTCGCTCAGCTGTGTCTGACTCCCAGCGATCCCATGGACTGCAGCCCACCAGGCACTTCTGTCCATGGGGTTTTCCAGGCAAGAGTACTGGAGTGGGGTGCCATTGCCTTCTAGTCTTTATTTATTTCCAAGCTCCAAACTGATCCTTCCCCCCGCTTTCCACTTTGGGAACCATAAGTTTTTGTCCATGCCTCTGAGTTTATTTCTGTTCTGTTACTAAGTTAGTGTGTAGCATTGCTTTTAGATTCCACATGTAAGTGATATCATGCGGTATGTGCCGTCCTCTTTCTGACTGCATTTGGTATGATACATTCAAAGTGTATCAGTATTAATACAAGTGGCACTATTTCATTCTCTTATTATGGCTGAAGAGCATTTCATCATGTACATATACCACATCTTTATCTGTCCATCCCTCAGTGGACAGGTGTCTTCCATGTCTTGGCTATTCTTAATGGTGCTTCTATGAACCTTGAGGTTCATGTATCTTTTTGAATTGCTCTTCTCCATATATGTGCTCAGAAGTGGGATTGCTGGATCATGTGGCAACTTTAGTGGCACAGGGACCTCCATACTGTCTTCCATATGATGGTGATGGTCATTCAGTCGCTAATTCATGCCTGACTCTTGAGACCCCATAGTGGCAGCACCAAATTTTATTTTCACCAACAGTGTAGGATGATTCCCTCTTCTTCAAACCCTCTCTAGCATATACTCTTTGTAGACTTTTTAAATGATAGTCATTCTGAACAGTGGGAAGTGATATCTTACTGTAGTTTTGATTTGTATTTCTCTAATAATTATCAAAGTTGTGCATCTTTTTATATGCTTATTGGCCATTTATATATCTTTTTGGAGAAATGTCTATTTAGATCTTCTGCTCATTTTTTGACTGGGAGCAGTCTTCCCCTAAATATACACATATTCCATTCACTCAAATTCTCAAGAGTTTATTTAAGCATCATTCTTAAACAAGGCCACCTGACAACTTTAATCAAAATTTAAGCTCCATCCTGGATATTTCTTCTTTTTCATTTTAACAATGCTCAACAATATCAGTCATATTTACAGCTCACTTTTCATTCTGCAAATTTTCTGTATTTTCTCTAAGCCTCATGAAGAATGAGTCTTGGTTGTTAAAAAGCCAATGCATGTTTAATTTCTTGAATGAATCATTTATGTATTATTTATCAGCCATTCTTTTTTGTACCTTTTACTCTGCTAGCACTAAAGAAAAACTGTGAATGTACTATACATTATCTGGTTTATAAAAATAAGTGTTTTAACAAAGAGACACATAATAGGTCACCCATGAGAACACGTGGGAAAGGCAGATGAGGGCCTGAAACTAGGCATGGGTGAATATCTGAGCAGGGATAGGTCATCTGTTGATGATATATGTTCTTTCAGAGTAATGAATAGTTTTCTTTATTTCTATGCTTCTCGTACATCAGTTCTTGTTCATCCAATAGAGGTAAGTTTACAAGGCTTACACAATACCAATAATAGTATACATTCACTAATACATTGCCCATTGTTAGCATATCCTAGAGTGAATTTTAAATAGTATATTTGCAAATATTTTCCAGTTTTTAGACAGGGCATTTTTCACCTGTTTGTTCCTCAAACTGTAAATCATTGGATTCAGCATGGATACTACTAGAGTATAGAATAAAGATGCCATTTTATCAGTATCAAAGGAATCACTGGATTTGGGCTGCACATACATAAAGAAGAGAGCACCATAGAACATGACATTCTCTGTCAAATGAGATCCACAGGTGGAGAAAGCCTTGTGTCTGCTTTCTGCCTAGTTCATCCTGAAGATGCAGATAAGGATCCAGATATAGGACACGAGAACTATCAGAAGAGATGAAACCAAACTAAAAATTGAAAAGATCAGAATTATCGATTTAATTTCAAGTGTGTCTGAACAGAGCAAAGATATCAAGGGCAGACTATCACAATAGAAATCCTTAATGACATCATGACCACAAAATGATGAAATAAAAATTTTTATGATGGTCAGCAGAGACAAAAAGAGGCTGTATAGATAGGGAATGGCCACTAGTGTGTGATGTAACCTTTGTGACATGATGCTTGTGTAGAGCAGAGGGTTACAGATGGCCACGTAGCAGTCATAGGCCATAGCAGACAGAATGAAAATTTCACTGGTGATAAACCAACTGAAGAAAGTGAGTTGAGTAACACACCAATGATAAGAGATTGTACGTTGATCTATGGCAAAATTTACTAGCATTTTGGGTCCTACAGCTGTTGAGTAACCAACATCAGTAAAAGCCAGGTGTCTGAGGAAAAAGTACATGGGTGTGTGTAGCCTGGAGTCTATCGTGGTGAGAATGATCAAGCCCAGGTTACCCCCCACTGAAGCCATGTAAACAATGAGGAAGAGTCCAAACAAAGGTGCCGCGAAGGGAGATCAGTGATTCCTACGAGGATGAATTCATTCAGCATCATCAGATTGTGTTTGTCCAGTCAGGCCATTCGGGAAACATAAACTGGAAATAAATATAAAAATAATGATTAACCCTCATGAGCTATGATGAGATTATCATTGTAATAAGTGGTTAAAATCTTAAATCTTATGTTTATGGTTTGTTAATTTAATTGGCAGCTCAGTTCTCTCTCTCCCAAGTCACTTAGCTCCTGACAGGTGTCTTAGACATGACACATAAACAGTACAAAAAACAAAAATAAATAATTTGACTTCATCTAAATGAAAATTAAAGCAAAGTTTTGTCTGTCAAAGGACACTCTCAAAGTATTTTAAAAATGTGACCTTCACAATGGAAAAAGTTGGGAATCATATGTCTGATGTGTCTAATACATTAAATATACAAAACACTTTTATAATTCAACAATAGAAAAAACACCCAAATTAAAAGCAGACAAAGTATGTGATTTCTTGCAGGAATTTCTTGCAGAAATTTCTTGCAGGAGATATACAAATGGCCGAAAATCACCTGAAAATATGTACAAAACACAATGGGCAAGGGCGAACATTGGACCTTCACTGTATACACCAAGTACAGAGGTTAGAGAAGCTAAATCATTTCTAATCCTTCTCCCTCACCCACCTCTGCTGATGCCATCAACTATACCTTACTTTTTTTTTCAACTATACCTTTCAACAATAAGTGCATGACAGTAAATGTAATCTACAAAGAGAGATCAAAAATATGCATTTAAATGCATGTAGTTAAACATCAAAGTAATTTTTTGAGAGAGAATAAAGTGAGTTTTGGAAAGAGCTATTAAATAAATAAAGAATGGAAAATAACCTTAATTTTAAGTAAAATATACATTCCTGCTTCATAACTTTGAAAGGACTGTCCTGTGAGTAAATCTGTATTTGTACAGATTTTCTTTTTCATTCCAATCTCCATTAGATGTGCAGTTAGTCATTTAAGGGGTGATTTGAAAGCCTCAAAGATTTGTAGGTGGGAGGGAGTGAGAGTCCTCTAACTAGTTAGATATTATGGTGTGATGAAGTCACAATGTAGTGAAATGGATGCTTTAATATTTTATTTTGACCTCACCTCTAGCAAAAAATAAAGAATGATAACTTTCAAATGGCACTGATCCTTGCAATAATATGGATAAATCTGGGAAACCCATAGAATATTAGAAGCAGATAAATTACAAGGACTATAAATATATTGATATAATGCCTTTAATTCAGACATAGGTTTTTTTTTTTTTTTTTCAGAAAATAGATTTTTTTAAATATAATTGTCATTCATTTATTAGCATTCTAATTTTTTGTTGTTGTTGTTGTTGTTGTTTTAATTTTAAAATCTTTAATTCTTACATGCGTACCCAAACATGACCCCCCCTCCCACCTCCCTCCCCACAACATCTCTCTGGGTCATCCCCATGCACCAGCCCCAAGCATGCTGCACCCTACGTCAGACATGTTGGAAAACACTGTGGGTATGTGTCATTATTTGGTGTGAAAATTTTGAAATAAATTCCATTTATATCAAATCTATATCATATTTATATATGATTTTGTATCATATGATATCAAATAACATATTTCACATCTTCATTAAGGGTCCAAGCATAATCATGAAAATCTTAAAAGGTGGAGTTTCTTAATAATATTAACTCCCTTTCCAAGGGTTGCATTTTTTTTCACTATTCAAAGAGTACAAGCCTATAACATCAAACTAAATGTGTATCATTCATCAAAAAACATAATAAAGATGTATTTTGTTGTTCAGTCACCCATTGTGACTGACTCTTTGCAACCCCATGGACTGCAGCATGCCAGGCCTCCCTGTCCTTCACCATCTCCCAAAGTTTACTCAAGATCATGTCCATTGCATCAGTCATGCCATCCAGCCATCTCTCATCTTCTGATGCCCTCTTCTCCTTCTGCCCTCACTCTTTTCCAGCATCAGGGACTTTTCCATTGAGTCATCTGTATGCATCAGATGGCTGAAATACTGGAGCTTCAGCTTCAGCATCAGTCCTTACAATGAGTATTCAGTTGATTTTCCTTAAGATTGTGTGGCTTGATTTTGCTGTCCAAGGGACTCTCAGGAGTCTTCTCCAGCACCACGGTTCTAAGGCATCAATTCTTTGGTGTTTTGTCTTCTTTACGATTCATCTCTTACAACCATACATGACCACTGGGAAGACCATAGCCTTGATTATATGGACCTTGTTGGCAGAGTTATGTCTCTGCTTTTCAACACACTACCTAGGTTTCTCACAGCTTTCCTGCCAAGGGCGATCATCTTCTGATTTCATGGCTGCAGTCACCATCCCCAGTGATCTCAGAGCCCAAGAAGAGGAGATCTGTCGCTATATCTGCCTTTCCCCCTTCTGCTTGCCATGTACAATGTTATGGACCTCTGCCCATAGTTCTTCAGGCACATTGTTTACTAGATCTAAGGCCTTGAATCTATTAGTTATCTCCACTGCATATGCACAGAGGATTTGATTCAAGTCATACCTTAAAAACGAACATTCAGAAAACTAAGATCATGGCATCTGGTCCCATCACTTCATGGCAAATAGATGGGCAAAGAGTGGAAACAGTGAGAGACTTAATTTTGGGGGACTCCAAAATCACTGCAGATGGTGACTGTGGCCATGAAATTAAAAGATGTTTGCTCCTTGCAAAAAAATTCTGACCAACCTAGACAGCATGTTAAAAAGCAGAGACATCAGTTTTCCAACAAAGGTCCATCTAGTCAAAGCTATGGTTTTTCCAGTGGTCAGGTATGGATATGAGAATTGGACTATAAAGAAAGCTGAGCACGGAAGAATTGATGCTTTTGAGTTGTGGTGTTGGAGAAAACACTTGAGAGTCCCTTGGATTGCAAGGAGATCCAACCAGTCCATCTTAAAGGAAATCAGTCCTTCTTTTACAAGTTTCATTCTTTTACAAGTGGTTGACCAGTTTTCCCAGCACCACTTGTTAAAGAGATTGTCTTTACTCCATTGTATATTCTTGCCTCCTTTGTCAAAGATAAGGTGTCCATATGTGTGTGGATTTATCTCTGGGCTTTCTATTTTGTTCCATTGATCTATATGTCTGTCTTTGTGCCACTACCATACTGTCTTGATGACTGTGGCTTTGTAGTAGAGCCTGAAGTCAGGCAAGTTGATTCCTCCAGTTCCATTCTTCTTTCTCAAGATTGCTTTGGCTATTCGAGGTTTTTTGTATTTCCATACAAATCTTGAAATTATTTGTTCTAGTTCTGTGAAAAATGTGGCTGATAGCTTGATAGGGATTGCATTGAATTTGTAAATTGCTTTGGGTAGTAAACTCATTTTCACTATATTGATTCTTCCGATCCACGAACATGGTATATTTCTCCATCTATTAGTGTCCTCTTTGATTTCTTTCATCAGTGTTTTATAGTTTTCTATATATAAGTCTTTAGTTTCTTTAGGTAGATATATTCCTAAGTATTTTATTCTTTTCGTTGCAATGGTGAATGGAATTGTTTCCTTAATTTCTTTTTCTACTTTCTCATTATTCGTGTATAGGAATGCAAGGGATTTCTGTGTGTTGATTTTATATCCTGCAACTTTACTATATTCATTGATGAGCTCTAGTAATTTTCTGGTGGAGTCTTTAGGGTTTTCCATGTAGAGGATCATGTCATCTGCAAACAGTGAGAGTTTTACTTCTTCTTTTCCAATTTGGATTCCTTTTATTTCTTTTTCTGCTCTGATTGCTGTGGCCAAAACTTCCAGAACTATGTTGAATAGTAGCGGTGAAAGTGGACACCCTTGTCTTGTTCCTGACTTTAGGGGAAATGCTTTCAATTTTTCACCATTGAGGATCATGTTTGCTGTGGGTTTGTCATAGATAGCTTTTATTATGTTGAGGTATGTTCCTTCTATTCCTGCTTTCTGGAGAGTTTTTATCATAAATGGATGTTGAATTTTGTCAAAGGCCTTCTCTGCATCTATTGAGATAATCATATGGTTTTTATTTTTCAATTTGTTAATGTGGTGAATTACATTGATTGATTTGCGGATATTGAAGAATCCTTGCATCCCTGGGATAAAGCCCACTTGGTCACTTCCTAACACCGCACACAAAAATAAACTCAAAATGGATTAAAGATCTAAATGTAAGATCAGAAACTATAAAACTCCTAGAGGAGAACATAGGCAAAACACTCTCCGACATAAATCACAGCAGGATCCTCTATGATCCACCTCCCAGAATTCTGGAAATAAAAGCAAAAATAAACAAATGGGATCTAATTAAACTTAAAAGCTTCTGCACAACAAAGGAAACTATAAGCAAGGTGAAAAGACAGCCTTCTGAATGGGAGAAAATAATAGCAAAGGAAGCAACTGACAAACAACTAATCTCAAAAATATACAAGTAACTTCTGCAGCTCAATTCCAGAAAAATAAATGACCCAATCAAAAAATGGGCCAAAGAACTAAATAGACATTTCTCCAAAGAAGACATACGGATGGCTAACAAACACATGAAAAGATGCTCAACATCACTCATTATCAGAGAAATGCAAATCAAAACCACAATGAGGTACCACTTCACACCAGTCAGAATGGCTGCCATCCAAAAATCTGCAAGCAATAAATGCTGGAGAGGGTGTGGAGAAAAGGGAACCCTCCTACACTGTTGGTGGGAATGCAAACTAGTACAGCCACTATGGAGAACAGTGTGGAGATTCCTTAAAAAATTGCAAATAGAACTACCTTATGACGCAGCAATCCCACTTCTGGGCATACACACCGAGGAAACCAGAATTGAAAGAGACACATGTACCCCAATGTTCATTGCAGCACTGTTTATAATAGCCAGGACATGGAAACAACCTAGATGTCCATCAGCAGATGAATGGATAAGAAAGCAGTGGTACATATACACAATGGAGTATTACTCAGCCATTAAAAAGAATTCATTTGAGTCAGTTCTGATGAGATGGATGAAACTGGAGCCGATTATACAGAGTGAAGTAAGCCAGAAAGAAAAACACCAATACAGTATACTAACACATATATATGGAATTTAGGAAGATGGCAATGACGACCCTGTATGCAAGACAGGGAAAGAGACACAGATGTGTATAACTGACTTTTGGACTCAGAGGGAGAGGGAGAGGGTGGGATGATGTGGGAGAATGACAGTCTAACATGTATACTATCATGTAAGAATTGAATTGCCAGTCTATGTCTGACGCAGGATACAGCATGCTTGGGGCTGGTGCATGGGGATGACCCAGAGAGATGCTATGGGGAGGGAGGTGGGAGGGGGGTACATGTTTGGGAACGCATGTAAGAATTAAAGATTTTAAAATTTAAAAAATAAAAAACTAAAACTTAAAAAAAAAAAAAGAAATCAGTCCTGAATATTCATTGAAAGGACTGATGCTGAAGCTGAAACTCCAATACTTTGGCTGCTTGATGCAAAGAACTGACTGAGAAGACAGTCAAGACAGTGGAGAAGACACTGATTCTGGAAAAGATTGAAGGCAGGAGGAGAAGGGGATGACAGAGGATGAGATGGTTGGATGGCATCACTGACTTGATGAACATGAGCTTGAACAGGCTCCAGGAATTGATGATGGACAGGGAGCCCTGGTGTGGTGCAATCCATGGGGTTGCAAAGAGTTGGACATGACTCAGGGACTGAACTGAACTGATAATTGCCTGGCCTAGTGGTTTTCCCTGCTTTCTTTAGTTTAAGCCTGAGTTTTGCTATGAGAGCTGATGATCTGAGTCACAGTCGTTTCCAGGTCTTGATTTTGATAACTGTAAACAGCTTCTACATCTTTGGCTAAAAGAATTTAATTGATTCTAACACCAAAATAAAAAAATATATATGTTCTACTCATAATTGGAGATTGGTATGCAAAAGCAGTAAGTCAAAAGAAGCTGGAGTAACAAGCAAATTTGGCTTCAAAGAATAAAATGAAGCAGGCTACTCTACAAAAATAGTCTACAAAGTTACTATTTCTGTATGCTGACGTTATAGCCATCAACCTGGTAAAATTAATTTCTTATTTCTAATATTTTAGCTTGAAATTTATTTTTTTGGATTTTTAATTAACATATCCAAAATAGAATAACTGCCGTGTTATTTTTGTTTCCCCAAGCTTAAAAATGTTTGTTTCATAATTTGACAGAAATTTG
The DNA here is from genome assembly GCF_042477335.2 of Ovis canadensis. Lineage (NCBI taxonomy): Eukaryota > Metazoa > Chordata > Mammalia > Artiodactyla > Bovidae > Ovis > Ovis canadensis. The sequence continues at coordinate 87,208,147 of NC_091259.1, forward strand.
AGATGGCAGCAGCCATAAAGGGGATATGGCTAACGTTTCATTAAGGCAAATATTTTTGATGTATTGCTCATTGTTGTATTCGCCAGCAAAAGAACACTAACTGCCATCTTCTACTTAGCCAGTATGATGGGCACTAGTATTTAAATGTTATGTAATACACAACACACACACACAAAAAAAAACATTTTATTAAAAGACACAAGAATGTCTTTAAAAAATATTTAATGATGGATGTAGTAAAAAAAAAAAAAAGGCTTCCCTTCAGTTGAAACATAAATACTTGGCAAAGTGAGAACAGTGATCTGGACTTGAGTCTCTTGCACTGAAACTTGAGGTTAAACCAGAGTTGACACCAGAAGAATGATCACAACGTGAACATCTACAGTTGACACAAGAGAAACCATTCCTAGTGTGCATGGCTTTCACAAATTGCTGCTTTTGAGTAATTTTTCACATAAAATAAACAGTTGTCTATAATCTAATTTATCGTGCATGCCTTCTATATTTACTTTTATATAGGAATTTTGCAGAGATTTTTCCACATCCTATGCAGAGCACCTTTTACTTCCTTGTTCCTCAAGCTGTAGATCACAGGGTTCAGCATGGGTATGACCAAAGTGAAAAATACAGAGGCCATTTTGTCAGTATCGAAAGAGTGGCTGGATTTGGGCTGCATATACATAAAGGCTAGAGTGGCATACAGTACAGCCACCACTGTCAGATGAGAGCCGCACGTGGAGAAAGCCTTCTGCCTGCCCTGTGCAGTGTTCATTTTTAGGATGGCCTTAAGGATCAGTATGTAAGATACAAGGACTATCAGAAAAGATGAAACCAAGTTAAACACGGAACAGGTCAATATGAACAGCTCAATCTCCCATGTGCTTGAGCACAGCAAAGTTAGCAAGGGGAGACTGTCACAGTAGAAATGACTAATGATGTTATAGCCACAGAAGGATGAAGTAAATATCTTGATGGTAGTTATCAGAGAAACGGAGGCACTGTAAACATAGGGGACTGCAACCAGCACCCAGCATGCTCTCGGGGACATAACTACTGTGTAGAGCAGAGGGTCGCAGATGGCCACGTAACGGTCATACGCCATTGCCGACAGGATGAAAAGTTCACTGATGATGAACAGGATGAAGAAAGTCAGCTGCATAGCACAGCAATGATAGCAGATTGTGTTTTGATCAGCTACGAAATTTACCAGCATTTTGGGTCCCACCGATGTGGAATAGCCAAGGTCGATGAAAGCCAGATTTCTGAGAAAGAAGTACATGGGTGTCTGTAGCTTGGAGTCCACCTTGGTGAGAACGATCATGCCCAAGTTTCCCACCGCCGACACCGCATAAATGGCGAGGAAGAGCACAAAGAAGGGAGCCTGCAGCTCCGGCCAGCCTGTGATTCCCGTGAGGATGAATTCACCAGGCACGGTTTGATTTTGTTTATCCATCCAGCCCATCAAGGGCAGTAACTGTGGGAAGAACCCTAAGAATAGATGTTGGAATTCAGAAGATACCATCTGATGAATGTTTAGTAGGCAAAGTCATTATGTGTAAGATGAATCTAATTATTTTCAATAGAATGATTTAAAACAAGGCTCAGGATGCTTGGGGCTGGTGCACTGGGATGACCCAGAGGGATGGTATGGGGAGGGAGATGGATGGGGTTCAGGATGGGGAACATGTGTACACCTGTGGCAGATTCATGTTGATATATGGCAAAACCAATACAATATTGTAAGGTAATTAGCCTCCAATTAAAATAAATAAATTTAAATTAAAAAAAAAAAAGACTCACCTCCATCACTGAACCTGCAACCAAATTTAGAAACCATTATAAGGTAAAATGGACTTTGCTGGTGGATCAGCGATACAGAATCTGCCTGCAATGCAGGAGAGGTGGTTTGATCCTGGAAGATCCCCTGGAGAAGGAAATGGCAACCCACTCCATTCTCCTTGCCTGGGAAATCCCATGGAAGAGGAGCCTGGCAGACTACAGTCTATGTAGTTGCAAAGAGTCAGACACAACTAACCACCACCACCACCATCATAACCTAACATATATAATAGTCATTTTACTCTGTGTCATGTACTGATTCTCATTACAAAATATAAACAGTTCCTTCACGGCTGCTAACAAACTATCATTACAAACATTTGGACAGAGTGGGAAACCTGATTTTTTTTTCAAAAATATTTTTCAGTTGAAGTACATATAATTGTTAAAAAAAAGTATCACATTTTAGAAATAATCATAATACAAAGTAACAGTACTTTCTTTCTTTCCCTCAGAACTTCAACCCCAGTCTCTGAAGAAACTTATTACTAACTTATTTAATAGACTTTGATTTAATTCTGTTTAGTGTAACGCCACATATTCAAACATTATTTTTATTCTAATATCCATTTTGTAAAAAATTGTACTAAATTGATTATAGAAAATGGTGAAATTAAATCTTTAGCTCATACATATAAAAATCAGTCACAGACTGGTCAAGAACTTGGTATTAAAAGAAAAATTTTAAACTCATGGTGCTGAAACTGAAGCTCCAATATTTTGGCCACCTGATGCAAAGAGCCAACTCATTGGGAAAAACCCTGATGCTACGAAGGACTGAAGGCCGAAAGAGAAGGGGGAGCAAAAGATAAGATGGTAGATGGCATCACCTACTCAATGTAGGTGAATCTGAGCAAACCACGGGAGACAGTGAAGGACAGAGGAGCCTTGCTGCAATCCTTGGGGTTGCAGAGACTAGAACAAGACTTAGGGACTGAGCAACAGCAAGTTAAAAGCTAGAACTTCTGGATGTCACTAAGCAAATATAAATTTCAAGAACATCAGAATATAAATTTGCTTAATTTGGAAGATTAAATCTGCTTCATACAATTCATTCTTTCTAAAAATCTATTCACAATATTAACAAATTATTTACAAAAAAAGGTGAAAACAAACATTCATTCAGTTCAGTTTAGTTCAGTTCAGTCGCTCAGTCATGTCCAACTCTTTGTGACCCCATGAATCACAGCACGCCAGGCCTCCCTGTCCATCACAAACTCCCGGAGTTCACTCAGACTCCCGTCCATCGAGTCAGTGATGCCATCTAGCCATCTCATCCTCTGTTGTCCCCTTCTCCTCCTGCCCCTAGTCCCTCCCAGCATCAGAGTCTTTTCCAATGAGTCAACTCTTTGCATTAGGTGACCAAAGTACTGGATTTCAGCTTTAGCATCATTTCTTCCAAAGAAATCCCAGGGCTGACCTCCTTCAGAATGGACTGGTTGGATCTCCTTGCAGTCCAAGGGACTCTCAAGAGTCTTCTCCTACACCACAGTTCAAAAGCGTCAATTCTTCAGCACTCAGCTTTCTTCACAGTCCAACTCTCACATCCATACATGACCACAGGAAAAACCATAGCCTTGACTAGATGGGCCTTAGTTGGCAAAGTAATGTCTCTGCTTTTGAATATGCTGTCTAGGTTGGTCATAACTTTTCTTCCAAGGAGTAAGCGTCTTTTAATTTCATGGCTTCAGTCACCATCTGCAGTGATTTTGGAGCCCCCCAAAATAAAGTTTGACATTGTTTCCACAGTTTCCCCATCTATTTTCCATGAATTGATTTACAAAAAATGTAAAAAACAAACATTCATTAGCAGCAACCAAACAAGAAAGAGGGGAAAATCTAGGGCTTTTAGCTACAAAATTATACTCAAGAAAAAGAATTTTTCTGCAGAAGCTTGTGTATTGTGTCAAACCTTTTCATCCAAATTATGTTGTACTTTACAAATCCTTGGAGTTCTGAAACTCAACTGAGTTGATTTTTTTTTTAATTTTAAAATTACCTTTTTTAAAGCATTTTGAGATAAAGTCCTATGGTATTGAAAACAAGACAAGCTTTCAATTTATGGGCAAATTTATGACTTGGAGGAGTTTGGCTTCCTAACTGTGAAAGTGACACCCGACCTTATGTTTCTAGGTCTTCATGTGATGGATTCAAGAGCAGGATGGTTTGTTTGTGGTTAGAGGGCTCCTCAAGTATAATCAGAGGAATGTTCACTTCTCTACGTAACAACAAGCTCTCATCTTCTTCTTATTATGACATACTGTCATCTGATTCTCCCCACATCACCCCTACCCAAGCATCAAAGCAACAACTGGAAAAAGAAACAGGAAAGTTGAGCAATAAGACTGACTCTTCTCTGATAGAAGCTCAAACTTCAGAGTTTCACCAGGACTTTGAGAATGAATGTACGTAAAACCTATTAATGATTATCTTATGCAAACTCAAACACCCAGTCTTAGCTGTGTATTCTGAAACTTCACAAATAGTCTCAACTGAGAAACATGGATTGGTCAGATTGAGAATATTATCTTTCAAAGAGCAGACAAAAAACTAAGGAGGATAAAAAAGAAGAATCTTGAATGGGTCTTAAAGTAGGTCAGGGTCAGAAGTCTTTAGGTGAGTTAACATCGGCAGAAATATTTACACACTAATTTAAAAGTATAAAAGGACAACAATACTTTCTCATTCAATACAGCTAATAAGGCCCAAAGTCCTTATCTTCCCTTTCCTTATTTTGTAAAATACACCATATTTTCTCAATCAGGGAGCACTAACTCTGCAATTATGTAGCATTAGTTAGGGCATAAAATCAGTCTAAATCTTTTCCAATTACATCTTTGGAATTTGGCAAATCCTCCTTAAGAAACACCAAAATTTTCTAACTTAAGATATCCAGTATTATACTCACCAAATGTGGGATTCAGTGTTGATCGCTAGACCACTATTATATGGCTTTTTATAATTCATGAAGATTATTTAAAACTGTACCACTTCATTATAATGATATCCCATGATGTTAGATTCTCAAACGTGCAGAAATTCGATGAGCTGGGTAACAGTTTTTTTACTTGTGCTATATACCTGGGAGCTGTGAAGAGGTGTAGGGAGATCTTCTGCCCTCTTCTTCTCATCCTTCAAAAAACAATTCTTCCTATTCAATTTTGATGTGTGCAGTTTGTAACACAAAACACAAGAGATCAAGAAGAAAGCTTCTCTTAAGGCATTTAGATTAATGAGAGTGAAAAGGCAATACCCTAGGCTAGATTATGAAGTGTTTAAGGTGTGGCAAATTCACAAATACTGAAACTATAAAGCATGCACTAGATTAATAAATCTTCCAAGGAGTGATGTTTCTTGACTCTTATTGGTATTGATTTTAGACTCAGTTTTGCTCCACTATATATATATAATGCTTCCAAGCCTTCAGCCTCATTATCTGTATAAAATTAAACTTGATACAAAGGTGATAGGGTCAAAGTCATCCTATTATGGTGGTGTGGAGGACGTAGTACCCAGAGTCAAAAAGTCTATTTTGGAAACCAGGGAAGAGCAAAAGTCTCCTTCCTGTTACATGAGTTTGAAATGGCCAGGTCAATGTAGCCCACACACTCGTGTTAGCAGAATTTACTGACATCTGTGTGAGGAGAGAATACCTGCAAACAGGAAAGAATAAATTAACAGCTTCATCTCTGTATAGAAGCTGGTTTTTCCTGAATGCCTCTAAAGACAAAGAGCAGAGGAGGTTGGCCTTTTTGGGATCTCAAGGTCCTTCTGCCTGTGGGTACGGTGGGGGCTGGTGAAGGAACTGTGACTCTGAAGGCAAATTATAGAGATGTCAATGTGATTACTCAACATAATATTGATGAAGAATGACCCGGAGAAGGAGTGAAAGAGGAACCAATGGCAGCTTCTCAGAAAATGTTTTTGAAAGTTTATTCTGTGTTATTTTGCCTTTTCCATCAACTTACTCCTGCAAATATCACTGAGCAGGCATGGCTGTCTCTCACGCTCTGTGTTTGAGGTCACCTCTGAATTGACCTGGGCTTCTCTGCTGGCTCAGACCGTAAAGAATCTGCCTGCAATGTGGGAGACCCTGGGTCGATCCCTGTATGGGGAGATGCCCTGGAGAAGGGAATGGCAGGGCACTCCAGGATTCATACCTGGAGAATTCTGTGGAGAGAGGAGCCTGGGGAGTTATAATCCATGGGGTCGCAAAGAGTCAAACATGATTGCTTGACTGACACTCTCTTTTTCTTTCTGATTTGACCTACAAGCCAAGATGATTGTTTTCTGACATGCTGGTTGCTTTCCATCTCTAGTATTTGACTTCATTTCCTGAGGGCAAAGGGATCTTGTTTGGACACCACCTGCAGCAGTTTGTAAGGGCCTGAGATCTAATGTATTAAGAGAAATATTAACTAATAAGTGACAGGACTCAATGGATAAAAAACACAAGCTTTTCTAGCCCTCTTTTATGCAGGAAGCTAAAGGTATGACCAACCTAGATAGTATATTGAAAAGCAGAGACATTACTTTGCCAACAAAGGTTCATCTAGACAAGGCTATGGTTTTTCCAGTGCATGTATGGATGTGAGAGTTGGACTGTGAAGAAAGCTGAGCACCGAAGAATTGATACTTTTGAACTGTGGTGTTGGAGAAGACTCTTGAGAGTCCCTTGGACTGCAAGGAGATCCAACCAGTTCATTCTAAAGGAGATCAGCCCCGGGCATTCTTTGGAAGGAATGATGCTAAAGCTGAAACTCACATACTTCGGCCACCTCATGCAAAGAGTTGACTCATTGGAAAAGACTCTGATGCTGGGAGGGATTGGGGGCAGGAGGAGAAGGGGACAACAGAGGATGAGATGGCTGGATGGCATCACCGACTTGATGGGTGTGAGTCTGAGTGAACTCCGGGAGTTGGTGATGGACAGGGAGGCCTGGTGTGCTGTGACTCACGGGGTCGCAAAGAGTCGGACACGACTGAGCGACTGGACTGGACTGGACTGAAACTGTCTTAAGTAATTGGAATTCAGGTGCATGCAGCAGTAGTTTCTCTTTATTCCCTACTTTGTTAGCTTTCTCCCTAGTCAGGGGAGTCTCACGTTCCTTGCCTACCAGGGAATGTTTAACTTTAAGGAAGCCTGTATGTTGTTTTCTGTTTCTCAAGGGCCTTCTGTTTCTTGTCAGTTCCTGGAAAACAGGAATGAGCAGAGCTGCACACATCTCTCAGGGCTGAGGTCATGAGATGGAACACACACGTGGATTCCTTTCAGTAAATTTTTACTTTTCGGTAGAACTACTTAGTCATGTTCCTATTTCCAATACATGGATTGTCTTATGGCCCTGTGATGATTGTTATTCCCCTAGTTACTGTGGTTATGCACTTGGTTTCAATGTTTTTGCTCAACTTTATTTTTCTGCCTAAAGCTTCCTTGTATAACAATATATAAGCACATGCCGCCATGATTAAAGCACCCTTGTTCCACCAAACACTTGGGTCTCCCATGGCCTTCTTTTCATCACCTTCTTTTCATCAACTCCTGTCCCCAGGTTCTGGTCTGTCAAGACGACCATAACACTTATCCCTCATTTTTGCTTCCTAAAATCCTCTATGAGTAAACATTTAAAAGTTCAGCTCCTTGATTCAGAGTCTTCCTTTGAAATTTACACTCTGACCAACACTGTCTCTTATATATTAACAGAAAGAGGCACCATATATATATATATATATATATATATATATATATATAGCACAAATAAAACTCCATGGAGCCATGATAATGATAATAATATCGTGTTGCTGTATAAGTGAAAGTTCTGGCAGAAACTTACCATCTGAGGCATAAACGGTTCTTTAGTATCAGAAACTCCAGTCTGCAATCAGCATCTTTGCATTAACAGCATTTTACGTGGAGGTTTCAAGAAATACCTACACTCCCTTCAGAATGTTTATGGTTTTAGAATACCAGTATAGAGTTAATAACAAATAGAAAAAAAGATTATTTACTATTTGCAAATAATACAATAACTGAGTTTACTCTGTAAATTTCTCCACAAATCAGTTATGACAAGAGAGTATTAATATTCATGGACTAATGTATTGGGTCTGGCATCAGTGACTAAATTCATCTATAATTTTAAACTGAAGATATAAATCAACAGTTGTCACTGGAGCTAATCTAGTAATCAGCCATCCACTCACCAAAAACAAGGAATGCCTTCTTGTTTGGCCATGTGGTTAGTAGTCTGATTGAAGTCAGAAGAATTTATGAATGTCCTTCCCCTTTGAGACAGTTCCCTAGAAATCTGAATGCAATTTCTTGATTATTCCCAAAGCATCTAAGAACACAAAATGAAGCCTCTATAGTCTTGGTTAATTATTTTTGATTTCCCTATTGAGGAAACACTCTTTTAGATGCAATTCACATGCTTTTTTATTGTTAACTTTATTGCACTCACTCAAATATCTGGATTTCAGTTTATCATTTATTGGATAAGTCCTTTCAGTTCAGTTCAGTTCAGTCGCTCAGTCGTGTCCGACTCTGCGACCCCATGAATCACAGCACGCCAGGCCTCCCTCTTCATCACCAACTCCCAGAGTTCACTCAGACTCACGTCCACTGAGTCTGTGATGCCATCCAGCCATCTCATCCTCTGTCGTCCCCTTCTCCTCCTGCCCCTAGTCCCTCCCAGCATCAAAGTCTTTTCCAATGAGTCAACTCTTCTCAGGAGGTGGCCAAAGTACTAGAGTTTCAACTTTAGCATCATTCCTTCCAAAGAAATCCCAGGGCTGATCTCCTTCAGAATGGACTGGTTGGATCTCCTTGCAGTCCAAGGGACTCTCAAGAGGCTTCTTCAACACCACAGTTCAAAAGCATCAATTCTTCGGCGCTCAGCCTTCTTCACAGTCCAACTCTCACATCCATACATGACCACAGGAAAAACCATAGCCTTGATTAGCCAGACAATCACCCATAAATTACTTCAATATTCAGTATTTTCCACCATGGCTTCTGCCCAAATTTTATGTCTGAGGATAAAGACAAAATTCTTTAAACATGTCCTAGAGTGGTTCTAAAGACTCAGAAGGAATACAAATTATGAATATGTGTGTAACTAATTTTTTAAGGGACTACATTGAGTTAATCACACCCTAATTCTGTATCCTATAATCCTCTTCAATCCTCATTTCCCATCCTCACTCCAGTTCTCCTTCCTCATACAGGCACCTTCTCTATGAGAGCTGCTATATGCTCTTAAAAAGAAATACGGATGGCTAACAAACACATGAAAAGATGCTCAACCTCACTCATTATTAGAGAAATGCAAATCAAAACCACAATGAGGTACCACTTCACACCAGTCAGAATGGCTGCCATCCAAAAATCTGCAAGCAATAAATGCTGGAGAGGGTGTGGAGAAAAGGGAACCCTCCTACACTGTTGGTGGGAATGCAAACTAGTACAGCCACTATGGAGAACAGTGTGGAGATTCCTTAAAAAATTGCAAATAGAACTACCTTATGACCCAGCAATGCCACTGCTGGGCATACACACCGAGGAAACCAGAATTGAAAGAGACACATGTACCCCAATGTTCATCGCAGCACTGTTTATAATAGCCAGGACATGGAAACAACCTAGATGTCCATCAGCAGATGAATGGATAAGAAAGCAGTGGTACATATACACAATGGAGTATTACTCAGCCATTAAAAAGAATTCATTTGAATCAGTTCTGATGAGATGGATGAAACTGGAGCCGATTATACAGAGTGAAGTAAGCCAGAAAGAAAAACACCAATACAGTATACTAACACATATATATGGAATTTAGGAAGATGGCAATGACGACCCTGTGTGCAAGACAGGGAAAGAGACACAGATGTGTACAACGGACTTTTGGACTCAGAGGGAGAGGGAGAGGGTGGGATGATTTGGGAGAATGACATTCTAACATGTATACTATCATGTGAATTGAATCGCCAGTCTATGTCTGACGCAGGATGCAGCATGCTTGGGGCTGGTGCATGGGGATGACCCAGAAAGATGTTCTGGGGAGGGAGGTGGGAGGGGGGTTCATGTTTGGGAATGCATGTAAGAATTAAAGATTTTAAAATTTAAAAAAATAAAAAACTAAAAAAAAAAAAAGAAATACAGCCATATAATGTAAATATAGTATACCTTTTAATGTGCACTCATGCTATCATTCAGAGAAGGTGATGGCACCCCACTCCAGTACTCTTGAATGGAAAATCTGACAGAGGAGCCTGGTAGGCTGCTGTCCATGGGTCATGAAGAGTCGGACACGACTGAGTGACTTCACTTTCACTTTTCATTTTCATGCATTGGAGAAGGAAATGGCACCCCACTCCAGTGTTCTTGCCTGGAGAGTCCCAGGGATGGGGGAGCCTGGTGGGCTGCCATCTATGGGGTTGCACAGAGTTGGACACAACTGAAGGACATAGCAGCAGCAGGAGCATGTTGTCATTTAACTTGCTTTGATGCTTAAAGAGTCCCATTCAACTCTATATTATTGAAGCACATTCATTTTACTGTGTGTGGAGGGGGATTGTGGGTGTGTGTTAGTTGCTCAGTCATGCCCAATTCTTTGCAACTCCATAGACTGAAGCCCACCAGGCTCCTCTGTCTGTGGAATTTTCTAGCAAGATTACTAAAGTGGGCATCCATTCCCTTCTCCAGAGGATTTTTGTAACCTAGGGACTGAACCCAGGTCTTCTGTATTGCAGGCAGATTCTTTATCATCTGAGCCCCCAGAGAAGCCCCGTTGGACTGTAGTCTATCAGGCTCCTCCATCCATGGGATTTTCCAGGCAATAGTACTGGAGTGGGTTGCCATTTCCTTCTCCAGGGACCATCTTAGTACAAACCCAACACTATGTCTCTCCTTTTTGTTTTGTAAAATTACTATAATCTGGGCCTCCTTTAATTTGAAATCTTTGCTTCCATAGTACTGGGATTCAGCTAGTTACCAACTCTGGAATTTTATCTGTGTCACCACAGTTAATGAGTTTATGTGTGTGGTCCCCACACATCCATGAATGAACTTTTCTGTGACATATTGGGTTAGTCCAAAAGTTTGTTTGCTTTTTTCCCATAAAATGACTCTAATAGCATTTATTTATCTTTAATTTCATTTGAAACAATTTACTTAGATTGTATCAAAACAGCTGTCATTGAATCGCCAGTCTATGTCTGACGCAGGATACAGCATGCTTGGGGCTGGTGCATGGGCATGACCCACAGAGATGTTATGGGGAGGGAGGTGGGAGGGGGGTTCATGTTTGGGAACGCATGTAAGAATGAAAGATTTTAAAATTAAAAAAAAAACTAAAAAAAAAACTGGTGAATGTTTGTATAGCCATTTTAATATTGAAGATGGAAGCAAAAAGCAACATTTTGGCATATTATGCTTTATTATTTCAAGAAAGATAAAAGTGCAACTGAAACCACCCCCCTAAAAGATTTGTGCAGTGTATGGAGAAGGTGCTGTGACTGATCAAATGTGTCAAAAATGCTTTGCCAAGTTTTGTGCTAGAGATTTCTTGCTGGATGATGCTCTACTGTTGGATGGACCAGTTGAAGTCAATAGCGATCAACTAGAGACATTGAGGACAATCAACATTATACCACATGGGGGACAGCAGACATACTCAAAATATCCAAATCAAGCACTGAACATCTTTTGCACCAGCCTGGTTATATTAATCACTTTGATGTTTGGGTTCCACGTAAGTTAAGTGAAAAAAACCTTCATGATCATATTTCCGCAAGCTACTCTCTACTTAAACATAATAAAAACATTTTGTTTTTTAAAAAAAATTGTGGTGGGTGATGAAAAATGGATACTGTACACTATTGAGGAACACAAGAAATCACAGTGCAAGTGAAATTAACCACCATCAACCACACCAAAGGCTGTTCTTCATTCGAAGATGATGTTGTGTATATGGTGGGAGTAGAAGGGAGTCCTCTATTATGAGTTCTTTCTGGAAAACCAGATGCTTAATTTCAACAAGTACTGCTCTCAATTAGATCAAGTGAAAGCAACACTCGATGAGAACCATCCAGAATTAGTTAACAGAAAACATTTAATCTTCCATCAGGATAACGTAAAGCCACATATTTCTTTGATGACCAAGCAAAAACTGTTACAGCTTGGATGGGAAATTCTGATTCAACCACTGTATTCAGCAGATATTGCACCTTCAGATTTCCATTTATTCTGCTGTTTATAAAATTCTCATAATGGAAAATATTTTCAATTCCCTGGAAGACTATAAAAGGCACCTGCAACAGGTTTTTGCTCAAAAAAAATACAAAAGTTGTTGAGAAGATGGAAATATGAAGCTACTCTTAAAAGGTGGCAGAAGGTAGTAGAATGAAATGGTGGATACATTGTTCAATAATGTTCTTGGACAAAATTAAAAATATTTCTTGTATTTGCACTTAAAAACTGAGGAAACTTTTTGACCAACTCAGTATCTCCTAGAGTGAGTCCCTGATAAGAGAAATACAAGCAAAATATATTTAAATTAATATGAATCTATGCCAAGATTTATCAATATACATTACATCATCACTACACAAAACTTTATACTTTGGACATCCAACTTATGAATATGTACAATTTGTTCACATGATAAGGGACTGTAAAAAATAATTAAACCAGATTCAAATTTTTAGAGCCAAATTTGCTTTCTTATCTTAATACATTATTTTTTAGTAATCATCCAAATGATTTGGAATAGAATGATATAATAAGCACTATCCATGCCAACTGATACAGATAACACACATTTTAAAATAGTTTTAATATCCAAATGTCTATAATAGTGATAAGACTGACAATTTTAAAAAATGCTGAAGAAATAATCATCGAAGTGACACAAAATCCGCCACATACATCCTGAGCCGAGATTGACTGGCCATCAAATCGTTTTAGTTTTCATTTTGACCACTTCTACCTATATATCCAATTTTCAGTTCAGCCTACTTATCTTTTGAATGATTTCTTTGAATGGACTTTTTCATTTCCATAAACGTGGCTTGTGGAAACAGCCCTTTGGAAAGTAGAGATGCAGGTATGGCAATGTAGACAAATGGAGTCAATGCTTGTGGACTTTCAGTGTGAGAGTGATAGCTGCTAAAACTAAACTTATCCATAATATCTCATATTCTTTTTTCAATTAGTAACCTCTTCTGACCAAGAGACAATCTTAACTTAGCTGAAAACCTTAAAAAATCTTAACTGAAAATCTTAACCTTAAAATCTTAACTGAAAACCTTAAAACTTAAGTTTGCTTTTAAATGAAAAAGAAAAGAAAAAGAAAACATAAGTGGGACCAGTTTCTATTATCTTTTTGGTTATTGAACTAGAAACTTCTTTTAAAACTGAGTGTTTTGAGACATACATAAAATAATGGAGATACATGATCACAGTCCTTCAAAACAAAAGGGATTACTGAGAAAATGGCAGGGTCTTTTAGTAGGTTTTTGGATTTAAATTTGTAAAATGGTATTTGTTAGTCTGAATTTGGGAAATTTGATTGGCTTTTCTTATTTTCATGATCTTGAAAGGATTTATTTATGACCTCCACCTCCAAGATTAAGACACTTGCGGTGCTTTCTGCCGAGGGCATCCTTATATTACAGAGCTGGGCTCAAGTTATTATACTTACTGTCTCTATTGCAGCTACAGAATGAGAGGTCCTTCTGGTTGCTGTTCCAAGTCTTTCCTAAGCTTGGGAGATGGGAGGGAGGTTCAGGAGTGAGGGGCCATATGCTTACCTGTGGCTGATTCATGTGACATATGGCAGGAACCAACACAACATTGTAAAGCAATTATCCTCCAATGGAAATGTTAAAGCAAAAAAGAGATTTGCCAATGTGATTAAGTAAAGGGCCTTAAGTGAGTGAGTCGAAAGTAGTCACAGGGAGAGAAAGATGCAAAAGTTGGAAGCAGAGATGTGTCAGTGAAAGCAGAGGTTAGAATGATGGCTTTGTTGGATGGAAGGCGAACGCCGGGCAAGGTATATGGAACCTGCAGGAGCTGGGAGAGGCAAGGAGACAGACTGAACCCTATTTGGGTCCTGAAAGGAATACAATCTTCTGATACCTTGAGTTTAGGTCTGGATGACTCATTGTGAACTTCTGACCTCCAAAATTGTGGGACAAGAAGTTCACATTGTCTCAAGCTGCGAAATTGGAGATGATTTGTTATAGCTCCATTAGGAAGCTAATACAAGTGATAACATAATTATTTTAGAAAATACATATATATCAACCAAATTAAGAAGTAGGAAACACTACAGTGTTCATTCTTAACTTCATTTCAGTTCAGTTGTTCAGTCATGCCCAATGCTCTGTGACCCCATGCACTGCAGCACACCAGGCCTGTCTGTCACCCTCCTGGACCTTGCTCAAACTCATGTCCATTGAATCAGTGATGTCATCCAACCAGCTCATCCTCTGCTGTCTCCTTCTCTTCCTTCCTTCAATCTTTCCCAACATCCCTTTCCAATGAGTCAACTCTAAATCAGGTGGCCAAAGTATTGGAGCTTCAGTTTCAGCATCAGTTCTTCCAATGAATATTCAGGACTGATTTCCTTGACTTAAATTCCTAACTTAAGTTAATAAAATAGATTGCAGATAATTGGTAGAAATACAAGTGTGAGTTTAGTCCTGTTGCTCTGTTTCTGTTGACCTAACCAGACTCAAAGAGAATTGTTTTCTGCTATAAAGTAAACTTTTCTGATTGCAAGTACCTAGGTTGATGAAGCTAAATAAAACTGTAATAAAAGAAAACAAACATTCCCTATGGACTTTTATATAACTATAAATAATAAAATATAAAATTCTAAAGGCTAATGATACCAAGTTATTACTGGCTTTGTCCTTGAAGACCAGAAATGTACATAATATATGACAATTTTTCCATCTTCAAATAATCTACTTACTTGTGAGTAAAGTTGAAAATTAACTCATGAACTTGACTCTCACTAAAAGAAGTATTTGCTGTTATGATCTTATAACAAAAACTTTTTAATATGAGTCTATGTTAGGAAAAACAATTATATATTTTATATTTGAATGAAGATTGATATTTTGCTTTATGTATACATACAAAACAAAAAGGATGAAAAAATAGAATAGTTTTATATGTATTTTTAGTCAGTTTTGCAATATGTCCTATTTTCATGTATATCTAAGCATTCTATATTCAACATTTATTTCCCTGTACAAACTTATTATTTTTTCAAATTTATTTTAAATGCGAAATGACAATTGGCTGAAAAGCTTGATAAACTGATGGGTAAATACTACAAAAAATTATGAAACTTTTAGTAGTTGAAGAAAAGATACTTGTGACAAGGAAGATAATCTAACTCATAGCAAATATCCAAAACAGTTCCTACAGGCATTCATTGTTATCTTCTATATTTAGAAATTCTGAAAACCTTTTATATACTTATATTTTATTTTTAAAGTATTTATTTTCAAATTATTTGTATTATTTATATTAGTATATTTTTTCACTTAATGCATTTTGTATGGAAAATTATATTTAAAGATGAGATTAAAAGGATTAATATTTTTCCTTAAAATTAATGGAAATTTTATTTATTGCTTCATCGCTTAGCAAACTTTTCAGGAACAAATAAAGCCTTTTACTGGAGATAGTTGCAGTTTTAACTTTACACTGATTGGAATAACTGACTTGGGTTATCCAAGAATCTCTTCAATGCATCTTTCACATCCTTGTTCCTCAGGCTGTAAATGAGGGGGTTCAGCACTGGAATCACCAGGGTATAGAAGACCGAGGCCATCTTATCAGTATCTAATGAGTGGTTGGTCCTTGGCTGCAAATACATGAAGAGTAGTGTCCCATAGAACACAGTGACAGCTATCATGTGAGACGCACAGGTGGAAAAGGCTTTGTGTCGCCCTTCTGAAGAACGTATCCTCAAAATAGCAAGGATGATGTTGAAATAGGATGTTAGAACAACAATCATAGAGAAAAACAAATTGGTCCCTGAAAAGGTAAACACTGCTGTTTCTGGAATGTAAGTATCAGAACAAGACAATGCTAACAAAGGGACATTATCACAGTAAAAATGGTTGATCACATTGGACGAGCAATATGACACGGAAAACACACAGGAGGAGACCGTCAGTGCTGTGGTCAGACTGTAGGAGTAAATAAGAGCCATCAGGAGAAGGCAGATCCCTGGAGAAACCACCGCCCGGTAGAGCAGGGGGCTGCAAATAGCCACATAGCGGTCATAGGCCATGGCAGCCAGCACGAAAATCTCAGCCACGATAAAAACTAAGAATCCACCTAGCTGGGCTGCACATCCGTAATAAGATATGGTTTTCTTTGCAACCAAGAAGTTAACCAACATTTTGGGGGCAATGACAGAAGAATTGCCCAAATTTATGATAGCCAAGTGCTTGAGGAAAAAGTACATGGGGGTTTGAAGCTGAGAGTCCACACTGGTGAGGATGACGATTCCCAGGTTCCCTGCCAGGGTCAGTCCATAGACGATCAGGAACACACAAAAAAAGGGAATCTGGAGTTCTGGACGGCCTGAGACTCCCATTAGAATGAATTCAGTCACATGAGTGTGATTCCCTGGAGCCATTTATTTTGCTGATTTCCTCTTTTAATGGGGAAAATAGAAAGGGAATAACAGAGGACAAAATCATAATTTTTCTGTTAGATGTCAGATTATTAAATGTTTCATTTAAAGTCAGTTTACTTCTGTTCAAAAATAGTTAAAATTCTCAGATCTTCCTTGTTTTCCCCTCTATCTTTTCACAAAATTCAGGTATACTAACTCTACAGAGATCCGTTTCAGGATCTTATAACTATTTGACCAAAATATTAATGTATTATTCACTGAAGGATATGGTTTATATTGAATAAATGCATATTATTGTATTATGCCATTACATGTATTCATATTAATATTATTAATTATATTAACACATATTTAATGAATATTTAATTAATACATATTTAATACACATACACTTGCCTCTGTGTAGGTATTTCCAGTGATTAACAAAAGGTACCTAAAATATGTTGATGAGCTAGAGAAATATCCAGTTATTTTTTATTATCTCCTACATGTCATCACCTCAGACCAGGCTTTGCCATCATTTCTGGGAATTTCCATTTTTCTATGGGGAACACTTTCAGTAATGCAGTTTTATCTTTAATAATCATTACCACTTCTGCTTCAGTTGCCCACAGGCAGTCTTATATTTCAATATTGTTCCTTAGCATCAGGGAGAAATTCTTCTGAAACTTCTTTCCTTTATCTCATTTCCTTTCTTCTGCCAAATTAAAAAAAAAAAAACAGTCCTGTCTTATCATTCTGATTTCTAATTGCTCTCTCTTCCCTATTGTTTAAACAGCCTTTTTTCTTTCTCCTTTCCAACATATACCCTTTTTCCCTTAAATGGTTTAAAGTCCATTTTGATTTTTAAAAAGCATACTGTGGGCAGTTTTGATTTTGTGAAAATTCAATCCATTTGTTTATTTATACAGATAAATGAGTAGAAAGCTTAACATTACTTAGTATGTAGTATACACTTCCCTGGTGTCTCAGACGGTAAAAAGACTGCCTGCGCTGCAGGAGACCCAGGTCCAGTTCCCTCTGGAGAAGAAAATGGCAATCCACTCTAGTATCCTTGCCTGGGAAATCCCACGGATGGAGAAGCCTGGCAGACTATAGCCCATGGGGTCGCAAAGAGTTGGACATAACTGAGTGACTTCACTCTGTTTTCTTTCTTTCTTTACTCTGTGCCCAGAGGTATGTGAAGTATTTTGAAATAATCATTTTATTATTTTGCAGGAGCGTCCAGGAAGATGGGTTTTGTTTTTTTTTGTTTTTGTTTTTTTTTTTTGGTCTGTTGAGACAATTTAGGCCTAGTGAAATTAAGTTACTCAGTGTCTGTATAGGATATCAGTTAATAACATGGTTTTATAATTTTTTATATTGCTTGTTTGGCCTATTAGTCTTTTGGTTATTTGTTAGTCCACCAATTATTAGTTGTGTGATTTTTACCAGGTAATTGTGTCTTTGTGCTTTATAAATTAAATGAGGTATTTTACACGTAAACGCAGTTCTCACAAAGCGGAAATAATGAACCTCACATAACTAGCCATGCGGCCTTCAGCACTTGCAGCTTGAGGCTCAGTGGTTGGAGCCTGCAGGCTCTAGAGTAGTCGTGGTTCACGGGCTTAGTTGTAGCACGGCATCTGGGATCTTCCCAGACCAGGAACTGAACCCGTGTTCCCAGTATTGACAAGCAGATTTTCAACCACTGAAACCACCAGGAAAGTCCCTTGAATAACTTTTTAAAATGTGGTTTCTCATTTCAGTCCCAGTAACTCATTTTCCCTTACTGGAAATTTTATAGTTGAGATGAAAATGTTAAGTGAATTATAATTTTGTATTTTCAAAACACAGGGACAGATTGTATCTATCTCTACAGTAATTCAAATCCAGATATGCTCTCGTACGAGCTGACTCTCTTACATATGCCTTTTTCATTTCTATTAAGTAAAGATACTCTGCTCCATACATCACATATGTGTCTAATGAGTTGATCTGATTGTTGCAGCATCTATGCCTTATTTCTTGCCGTCTACCACTGCATTTAAAATAAATGCATAAGTAAGCTTTTGATGGCAAACATAATGGCAGCACTTAAAGCAAAATGTTCATTTGCTATACATAAAGCAAGTCAGTGCAAGTTTCACTATGATATAATATATCCAATAAACTCATTCTTAATTTAACAAGAATAAAAAGAGTGTCAATAACAGAAAATATTGTCTAGTCTCAATTTGTGCGGTTAGCTTTTAAAATGGAGACCATGATATGCATCATGGTCTATTACTAGTTACCATTTATCATATAATATAAAGAATGCAAAGCTTTTTCATTGGGTAAGTACTCGTCACTAAAATAAAGTTTTTATAGAAGAGCCCCAGTTTTCACCTATGTATTCACAATCTTGTTTGACAGAATTTGCTACTGATGGTAGCTATTTTAATTCTTGAAAAATAGTTTTCTCAAATTTATTTTCAAAATGAACTATTTTGTAGATTTTCTAAAACAACAGATTCTCAGTGAACAAAATTTTTAAAAATACAAATGTTAATCATTTATCTCAAAATGTGAATGAAAAATAATATTGCAAGTTATTTTTTTTAAATAGATGCTGATGTGATTTCAAGAGTATGTTCCATTGGTCTGTGACTATGGAATTTATCCTAAATGGGTTGTGTTAGGGACAAACGCTGCATCTCAACATGAGCTCTCAGTGTCCACCAGCAATAGAAAATGACTGCTTACTCCAAAACTCTTTCCTTCTGAAGGTTTATCACACTGGGCAACACAAAAAACAGGAAGGGAAGAAAAACTTGTTTTTATTGGCATTAGGTAAGAATAGATCTTACTTGGAGACATAGAATCTTGTATAGACATAGCGTTTCCAGTGTGGTATAGTGCACACCCTAAAACATCCATCAATTCTGCAGAAAACATTTCTTTATAAATTAAGGTAAAATATAATTCCTTAGTCACACTTTGTTATTCTGTGCAAAAGGTCAGTCTATCGGTGGAAATGCTAGAAAATACGGTTTATGCTGTATCACCAGCACTTCCACTTTGCAATCAAACAGCAGGTCGAGAAGTGAATGACTTGAAAAGAGAACAAAGTGGATATAACTTCAATTCTGATTGCAGTTCACTACTTTTTATCTTTTTGTTCCCTCTTGGCCATGCTCTGAGAAGCATGCAGGATAGATATTACTCCCCCGATTAGGAAATTGACCCATGCCTTCAGCATTAGAGTGTGGAATCTTAACCACTGGACAAGTGCCAGTTCTGATTTGAATTGAATAAGTTTTCAATATCCTTGCTTGTCTCTCCCAGAATTTGTAATAAACAAGATTTTTAAGTTTACCTACCTTAACAGAGAGTGCTGGGGAGACCTGCTCCTGAGGCCTTGGCCTGAGTTGCACTAACTGGTTTCTGTGCTGTGCTCAGTGGCTTCAGTCATGTCTCATTCTCTGTGCCTCTTTGGAGACTGTTCCTGCCAGGCTGCTCTGTCGGGGGCATTTTCCAGGCAAGAAAAATGGAGTGGGTTGTAATGCCTTCCGCTGGGAGATCTTCCCAACCAAAGGATAAAACCTGCATCTCCTGTGTCTCCTCCCTGGCAGGATAATTCCTTACTATTGAGCCACCGGTGACTGAATTATACAAGATTCTGAAGTCCCTGAAGACCTTCACAATGAAATCTCCATTCATGGCCTAGTTCCTGAACAGGAGAACCAGAATCCCCTGGCTCAGGCCAGATTCCCCAGAGAAAGAATGACAAACTGAATATTCATTAGTCAAGTCTGTGCAAAACTGCCCCCCAAAGTGAAAATGTGGAGACTGCTTGTGGGCATGCTTGGATAAGCACATTCAATAACTACTGCCTACAGTGATTTCATCTTTTGATTGGTTTAAAATGTACCTCTACATCTTCTGACATTTTCTGAGAGTGTTGCCTCTGGCCCTGGGATGGAGAAAATCCGATGGCTAGAAAACACAGAATTCTGATCCCAATGTTCAACTTAATGTGAATGTTGGAAGTAGAACCAACTGCAAAGCCTCCATTTTTGTGTCAACAATAAACCCTGCCGTATTTGCTGCATATTAAGAAAAAATCAGACAATTTCAACATAAAGTCAAATGGGAATGGTTGTCAAGACAGTGAATATCAACTTTTAATTGAAATTCTTAGAGTAGCTCTCATACGTGTAATTGCTGTTGTTTAGTTAACTACTTCTTTTACAACTTTTCACTTTCATTGACGCTTTATTTGACAACTTGATCTCAATTGTAGCCTGCTATTTACTGCATAAGAGGTATTTTCTATCACAGAATTACAAAATTTCACTTTCAAACTATTTGTAAGAAGCACACACATATAAATAAGCAGAAAAATGACATTATGGACACTATAATTCGATCACTCACGTTAAACCATAGATTTATCTTACTAGGTTTATTATTTTAAAGTAACACAGAATTACATGTAAGCCAAATTTCCATCAGTCCAGCCTCTCTCAATCCCATTCCATCCACGTCATCTAGAGGAAATAACTATTGACTAATACAATATGTCTGACTCTTTGCAACCCCATGGACTATAGCCTACCAGGCTCCTCTGTCCATGGGATTTCCCAGTCAGTAATACTGGTGTGGGTTGCCATTGACATCTCCAGTGGATCTTCCTAATCCAGGGATCAAACCCATTGCATTGAAGAGGATTCTTTACCACTGAGCTAGCAGGGAAGCACTATATACATACGTGAAAAGTGAAGTTGCTCAATAGGGTCTGACTCTTTGCAACCCCATGGACTGTAGCCTACCAGGCTCCTCCATCCATGGGGTTTTCCAGGCAAGGGTACTGGAGTGGGCTACCATTCCCTTCTGCAGGGGATCTTTCTGACCCAGGGATCGAACCCAGGTCTCCCACGCTGCAGGCAGAGGATCTACCATCTGAGTCAACAGGGAAGCCCCATATACATATTAAATATGTACGTATGTATAATTGTTAGTTATGTGGTTTTAAAATTGATATGAGAGAATTTAAGATATTTATATATTTATGTGATTGGTTATATACATGTGTATTCTTGCCACCTCTTTTTAATATCTTCTGCTTCTGTTAGGTTCATACCATTTCTGTCCTTTATTGAGCCCATATTTGTATGAAATAGTCTCTTAGTATCTCTAATTTTCTTGAAGAGATCGCTAGTCTTTCCCATTCTATTGTTTTCCTCTATTTCTTTGCGTTGATCGCTGAAGAAGGCTTTCTTATCTCTTCTTGCTATTCTTTGGAACTCTGCATTCAGATGCTTATATCTTTCCTTTTCTCTTTGGCTTTTCACTTCTCTTTTTTTCACAGCTATTTGTAAGGCCTCCCCAGACAGCCATTGTGCTTTTTTACATTTCTTTTCCATGGGGATGGTCTTGATCCCTGTCTCCTGTACAATGTCACGAACCTCATTCCATAGTTCATCAGGAACTCTATCTATCAGATCTAGGCCCTTAAATCTATTTCTCACTTCCACTGTATAATCATAAGGGATTTAATTTAGGTCATACTTGAATGTTCTAGCAGTTTTCCCTACTTTCTTCAATTTCAGTCTCAGTTTGGCAATAAGGAGTTCATGATCTGAGCCATAATCAGCTCCTGGTCTTGTTTTTGCTGACTGTATAGAGCTTCTCCATCGAGGTAGAAAGAATACACAGAAGAACTGTACAAAAAAGAGATTCACAACCAAGATAATCACAATGGTGTGATCACTCATTTAGAGCCAGACATCCTGGAATGTGAAGTCAAGTGGGCCTTAGAAAGCATCACTACAAACAAAGCTGGTGGAGGTGGAATTCCAGTGGAGCTATTTCAAATCCTGAAAGATGATGCTGTGAAAGTGCTGCACTCAATATGCCAGCAAATTTGGAAAATTCAGCAACGGCCACAGGACTGGAAAAGGTCAGTTTTCATTCCAATCCCAAAGAAAGGCAATGTCAAAAAATGCTCAAACTACCTCACAATTGCACTCATCTCACATGCCAGTAAAGTAATGCTCAAAATTCTCCAAGCCAGGCTTAAACAATATGTGAACCGTGAACTTCCTGATATACAAGCTGGTTTTAGAAAAGGCAGAGGAACCAGAGATCAAATTGCCAACATCTGCTGGATCATGAAAAAAGTAAGAGAGTTCCAGAAAAACATCTATTTCTGCTTTATTGGCTATGCCAAGGCCTTTGACTGTGTGGATCAAAATAAACTGTGGAAAATTCTGAGAGAGATGGGAACACCAGATCACCTGAACTGCCTCTTGAGAAACCTGTTTGCAGGTCAGGAAGCAACAGTTAGAACTGGACATGGAACAACAGACTGGTTCCAAATAGGAAAAAGAGTGCATCAAGGCTGTATATCATCACTCTGCTTATTTAACTTCTATGCAGAGTGCATCATGAGAAACGCTGGGCTGGAAGAAACACAAGCTCGAATCAAGATTGCTGGGAGAAATATCAATAAGCTCAGATATGCAGATAACACCACCCTTATGACAGAAAGTGAAGAGGAGCTAAAAAGCCTCTTGATGAAAGTGAAAGAGGAGAGTGAAAAAGTTGGCTTAAAGCTCAACATTCAGAAAACGAAGATCATGGCATCCAGTCCCATCACTTCATGGGAAACAGATGGGGAAACAGTGGAAAGTGTCAGACTTTATTTTTTGGGCTCCAAAATCACTGCAGATGGTGACTGCAGCTATGAAATAAAAGACACTTACTCCTTGGAAGGAAAGCTATGACCAACCTAGATAGTATATTCAAAAGCAGAGACATTACTTTGCCGACGAAGGTCTGTCTAGTCAAGGCTATGGTTTTTTCCTGTGGTCATGTATGGATGTGAGAGTTGGACTGTGAAGAAGGCTGAGCGCCGAAGAATTGATGCTTTTGAACTGTGGTGTTGGGGGAGACTCTTGAGAGTCCCTTGGACTGCAAGGAGATCCAACCAGTCCATTCTAAAGGAGATCAGTCCTGGGTGTTCATTGGAAGGACTGATCCTGAAGCTGAAACTCCAGTACTTTGGCCACCTCATGTGAAGAGTTGACTCATTGGAAAAGAGCCTGATGCTGGGAGGGATTGGGGGCAGGTGGAGAAGGGGACAGCAGAGGATCAGATGGTTGGATGGCATCACCAACTCGAGGAACATGAGTTTGGGTGAACTCCGGGAGTTGGTGATGGACAGGCAGGCCTGGCGTGCTGTGATTCATGGATGACTGAGTGACTGAACTGACTGAACTGAACTTTCACAGGTATTCTCAGACCCTTCTTCATGACTATGTCCTATGTTTCCTGTCTCCCGTAAGCACCAACAAGGTTTTGCTCTAATGGTTTGGACATGAATGTTTTGTAACCACTTGAACACTCAAGTAAGCATAATTTGGAATTACAGGTGACAATGCCCCACAGGGTAAGCTTTGACTAATAAAAATGAGAGCTGGCAGAAAAATTCCTTTTTCTATCTTGCTTCCTTGAAAACTGGTACGTGGTTGATGTGCTTGCCTATTTGTTTCAACAAAATTTTTTTTGAAAAAGTTTTTTTTTTATTAGGTTTCATTATACCTGAAAGCTTTATTTTTTGTGATATAAATTTGGTTAAATGCAAGATATCAATGAGTTCAGAAAGGTTGATAACTTAATAGGTAAAATGCTGCAAAAAATAATAAAACTTTTAATAATCAAACAAAATGTCAACATGTCTCTTGCAAGGAAGATGATCTGACTCTTAACAACCATCCAAGAATTGATTCCAACATAAATCCACCTTAACTATCAGGATTTTTCTTTCTTGTGAAGAAAGAAAATATTTTCTTGTGAAGAAAAATATTTTTATAATTTTTTAACAAGAAAGAAAAATCTTGATAGTTAAGTTGGATTTATGTTGGAATCAATTCTTGGATGGTTGTTAAGAGTCAGATCATCTACAATATTATAAAAATTATAATTAAAATAAATTAAAATAAATTAATATAAATAATATATAATTAAATAATATAAATATATAATAATATAATATAATATAATAAATATATTATAAATATATATAAATAATATATAATTAAAATAAATTTATATTTTAAAAAATTATAAAAATATTTTTCTAACATATATTTTATTTTAGATTGTATTTATTTTCCAATTATTGTGTATTATTTATATTAGTATGTTTTCTTTGAACAATTAATGGCTTTTAAAATGGGGAATATTGGGTGCTTGAAGTTGGAATGAAAAGGACTAAGCTTTCTCTGTTGATATTAATGGAATTTTTAACAACTTACTACCTCTTCACTTAGCAGGATTTAATTCTTAAATGAAGATAGCTGTTGTTTTAAATTTGCATTAATCTGAGTGACTGACTTGGGTTATCCAGGAATCTCTTCAATGCATCCTTCACATCCTTGCTCCTCAGGCTGTAAATGAGGGGGTTCAGCATTGGAATCATCAGGGTATAGAAGACCGGGGCCATCTTATCAGTATCTAATGAGCGGTTGGTCCTTGGCTGCAAATACATGAAGGGAAGAGTCCCACAGGACACAGTGACAGCCATCATGTGAGACGCAGAGGTGGAAAAGGCTTTTTGTCACCCTTCTGAAGAACATATCCTCAAAATGGCAAGGATGATGTTGAAATAGGATGTTAGAACAACAATCATAGAGAAAAACAAATTGGTCTCTGAAAAGGTAAACACTGCTGTTTCTGGAACGTTAAGTATCAGAACAAGACAATGCTAACAAAGGGACATTATCACAGTAAAAATGGTTGATCACATTGGACGAGCAGTATGACACGGAAAACACACAGGAGGAGACCGTCAGTGCTGTGGTCAGACTGTAGGTGTAAATAAGGGCCATCAGGAGAAGGCAGATCCCTGGAGAAACCACCACCTGGTAGAGCAGGGGGCTGCAAAGAGCCACATAGCGGTCATAGGCCATGGCAGCCAGCACGAAAATCTCAGCCACAATAAAAACTAAGAATCCACCTAGCTGGGCTGCACATCTGTAATAAGATATGGTTTTCTTTGCAACCAAGAAGTTAACCAACGTTTTGGGGGCAATGACAGAAGAATTGTCCAAATTGGTTATAGCCAAGTGCCAGAGGAAAATAACATGGGGGTTTGAAGCTGAGAGTCCATGCTGGTGAGGATGACGATTCCCAGGTTCCCTGTTACAATCTGTCCATAGATGACCAGGAACACACAGGATAGAGGAATCTGGAGTTCTGGACGGTCTGAGATTCCCATTAGAATGAACTGAGTCACTTGAGTGTGATTCCCTGGAGCCATGTATTTCGCTGATTTCAACTTAGTGGGGAAAATGGAAAGTGATTAATAGACTGTAAAGTGGTCTCTATTTTTCTTGCATGCCATATTGTTAAGTATTTCACTTAAAATCAGTTCACTTCTGTTGACAAACACTTGAAAGTTTTGGCACTTTCTCAATTGTCATTTCCCTTCATATTTTCATCAAATTCAGCAATACAAACTCTCCAGAGTTCCATTTCAGGATCTTAGAACTGTCTGACCAAGCAATTGATGTATTTATGTACTATAGGATATGGTTTTTATTGGATAAACATACATAAATTGCATCATGAGATGTATTTATATTTACATGCACGTGTAAATTATATTAATGTCTCATGCAAATATGCTGCTTGTATATATATGTTGGAGAAGGAAATGGCACTCCAGTAACCTCGCCTGGAGAATCCGTGGACTGAGGAGCCCAACAGTTTACAGTCCATAGTGTCGCGGAGTCGGACATGGCTGGAGTGGCTTAGCACTCGTAAAAATATACGGCATCTATATATGTGTAGGTGTTTATTTATATACACGTGCATGCCTCTCTGTGTGTTTGTGTTTCTTGAGATAAAATAGAGGTCCTATAAGAAGTTGATGAGCTCAAGTGACATCTAGCTATTTTTCTCTTAGCTGCTACAGGGCTTCCCACCCTCTCATATATTGTCATCATACTGGTTATTTTAGTATTTCCGTGGAAAACTTATTCAATAGTCCGCTTTTTCCTTAACAGTAATTACAATACTCCTCGGATTCAGCTGCCACAAGCAAATTTACAATTTGCTACTGTTCATTCTTAATATCATTCAGACATTCTGAATCTGCGTTTTGAAAATCGCCTTTCCTTTGTTTTGTAAAATAAATTGCTCTTATCGAATCTCTGTCTTTTAGCAGCTCAATCTTTTTATTTTGTTCTGGCAACCCATTCTTCCTTTTCTTATTTAAAGAAAAGCTGTATGTTTTTCCTTTAAATAACTTAAAGCTCATTTTTATTTTTTTAAATACATAATGCATAGTTTTGATTTGTTAAAGGTTGATCGGTTTTTTGCTTCTATACGGAAATCATAGAGTCTAACATTATTTAATAGTACTGTAGTCCACGCCAGCACATACAGAGGCACTTTGAATAATGATTTCTTTGTTCTGCAGGAGTGTCCCAGAATGTGTGCATGATTAATTATTTATATGTCTGATGAGATAATTTAGGCTCAGTGAGATTCAGTTACTCAAAGAGCCTCGTGTGTGTGTGTATGTGTGTGTGCACACGTGCATGTCTGTTCAGTTGCTCAGTCATGTCCAGATCTTTGTGACTCTATGGACTGCAGCCCACCAGGCTTCTTTGTCAATGGGACTTTCCTGGTGTGAATACTGGAGTAGGTTGTCGTTTCCTCCTCCAGGGGATCTTCCCAATCCAGGGAACAGAACCTGTATATCCTGAGTCTCCTGCATTACAGGCAGATTCTTTACCAGTGAGCCACCAGGGAAGCCCAAGAGCCTTTATAGGATATTTATCAGTAGTATGTTTCTATGATGTTTTGGGTGAGGTTTTTTGTTTTTTTGTTTTTTTTTGTCTGTTTAGTTGGTGGTTAGTAGTTAGTACACTTACTAATGAAAAAGTAAAAGTCACTCAGTCATAAACAACTCTTTGCAACACCATAGACTATAGCCTGCCAGGATCATCTCTCCAAATAATTCTCCAGGCAAAAATACTGAAGTGAGTAACCTTTCCCTTCTCCACTGTGTTGGCAGGCAGATTCATTACCACTGTGCCACTTGGGAAGTGCCTAAGGATATCTGTTCCATACATTAACCTGAATCCAGGCCTCCCGCATTGCAGGTGGATTCTTTACCATCTGAGCTACCAGGGAAGCACTTTACTAATAGCCACATGATTTTTCCAAATATTTATAGTTTTGTGTGGTATGGCTTAAATGAGATCGTGTACATATGTATGTTATTTAGCACAGAGCCTTGTGACAATGAAAGCAAAATAATTTGTACCAGAAGTTACTGATATTCACGTTTTGAATGATTTTTGAAATGCGATTTCTTATTTCAGTTCCAATAACTCATTCTATCTTACTGAGAGTTTTCATAGTTGAGATAGAAATAGCAAGTGAATTATAATTTTGCATATACAAAACACTGGAACACATGGTATCTAACTATATATTTAGCAACAACAACAAAAACCCAGTGTACTCTCCCTCAACCTGATTCTCTCTTAAATCTGTGGTGTTTTTGTTGCTGTTGATTGTTACTCTCATTGATATCTACCCTGCATCTGCTGTGTTGGCAGGCAGATTCATTACCGCTGCCCCACTTGGGAAGTGCCTGAGGATATCTATTCCATACATCAGCTCTATGTTTGATGAGCTGATCCAATGGCGATGCAACAACTGTCCCTTATTTCTTGCCTTCTAACAGCATATCTAAAATATATGCATAAGTAAGCTCTTGATGGAAAACATAGTGGCAACCGTCACTCTAATTAAAGTATTTGTTTGCTACACATATAGCAACTCAGTGTATGTTTCACTCAGAGATAACATATATAATAAGTCTATTCTTAATTTAACAAGAAAAAAGCATTAACAATTATTGTCTACTCTGAATGTGTGTAATCAGCTTTTTAAAAGAAGAGCATTTTTATGTGGGAGAGAACTGTATAAGGAGAGAATCTTATATTTCAAAGACACTTGAGTTTCTGATCTAGTGTGAAGTGTCCAGTTCCATGGCAGAAAACATTCCCTTATAGTTCAAAATAAAATGTACTTCAAGGACTATTCATTATTCTGTACAAATGCTCAGAGTTTAATATACCAATAGGAGTTAGTTGTTCAGTCATGTCCAACTCTGATCCCAGGGACTATAGACCGCCAGGTTTCTCTGTCCATGGGGTTCTCAAGTCAAGAATATTGGAGGAGGTTGCCATTTCCTTCTCCATAATCTATCAATAGGGCTTTAAAAATCATTGTATTTATATGTATCATCAGCACTTCTACTTAGCAATCAGTGGGCAGAGATGTGAGTGACTTGGCAAGAGAATGGACCAGATATCATCCAGTATCCTTGTTCTCCTCTTCTGAAATTTGAAATAAATAAGGTATTTGATTTTACTCACCTGAGCAGAGTGATCTGCCCAGACCTGCTCCGGAGGCCTTTGCATGAAGTGTGCTAACTGGTTTATACAAGTGCTTGAAGTCTCTGAAGACCTTCACACTGAAATCTGTGTCATGGCCCTAGTCCCTAAACAGGAGAATCAAAATTCCCAGTACAGATTAGGTCCTCCAGGGAAGTAAGGAAAAACTGAATGTTTATTAGTCAAGCCTCTATGCAGAAATGTCACGCAAGGTGCAAATCTGTCGATAGCCAGGGAGTATTCTTGAAAACCGCTGATTAACTATTGCATCCATTCATTCCAGCCTTTTTTATTCTGAATTTTACCCCTAAATTGCTTGGAAGTGTTGCCTCTGGCTCTTGAATGGAGAAAAGCACAGGATTCTGGCTCCAATGTTGAATTTTAACGTACATATTGGAAACAGAACCAAATGTAAAGCCCACATTCTTGTGTCAAGATAAACCCTGGTGTATTTACCACAAGAACCAGACAATGTACACCATAAAAGCAAAAATCTTGCTATGTGTGCTTACTTACTTCCATTTTTACAACTGTGAATGTAAAAAGGCACTTCAAGCACCTCATAGCAAAGCTAGAATGTCGTTGTATACTTTCCAAAATAACATTTCAATATTGAAAGAGCTACATTTATTCATATCTGTGGATTTTAAAATATGAAAACATGTTAAAGAATGTAACAAGTAATAAACTGTAAAATAAACCACTTTAGTTGATATGGCATTTTAACATGATTAATTTAGCCAACAACTGAATGTAATAACTTGTAATGTAATCCCATTTTAGGGAAAAATTTTTAGCTTAGACTCTGCATTGAAGGAGGTAGCCCTATTAAAACTAAATTGGGTGCTTGCTTTGGTATTGGAGCTTCAGCTTCAGAACCAGTCCTTCCAGTGAGTACTCAGGGCTGCTTTCCCTTAGGATTGACTGGTGTAATCTCCTTGCTGTCCAAACAACTCTCAAGAGTCTTCTACAACTTACTTGAATGCACATAAACATTTAATTCTCACACAGTAAACTGCTAGGTTTCAGTGTCATAGCTCATGTTAATACCTTCCTTTTCATGCAACTCTTGTGCTTGAACAAAAAGTGTTGATTCCAATAATAGGCCAATGTTTTAAAGTGTCCTGACATTTCAAAGATACTTATTGTGGGATTAATAGAGTAATTTTGTGATATTATTTTGTCAAATTATCATCTATTCGTCTTTCACTGCTTTCTTTATTTTAGCTTGTTTATTGCTATTTCTATGCTTTATTTCAGGAAGCATTCTGGAGGATATTCTGGCTTATTAATGAGAATTTTCTTCTGCCTGATGTATAATTTCTATTCAATTTTTTAATTACTTTATAAAGAGAAGTAATAGTTCACAGCAAAATTAAGAGGGAGGTACAGATATTTTACATGCATGCCCCTTATTAATATTCTGCATCAAAATGGTATATTTGTTACATTTGATAAGCCCACATTGACACATCATAATCACTCAAAGTCTATTATTTACATTAGACTTCACTATTGGGGCTGTATGTCCTATGAGTTTCAGAAATACATATAATGACATGAATCCATCATTGTATTCTTATATAGAATTGTTTTCAATGCCCTAAAAGTCCTCTGTACTCTGTCTCTTTATCCTCCTGCTCCCAAACCTCTGGCAACCACTGATCATTTTATTCCTTGTATTCTCTGATTGTCATGTTTGTAGGTTTTTTCTTCTTTAATAATAACCTAACAGATGTGAGATGATATGCAATTGCACTTTTGATTTGCATTTGATAAAATTTCTGTACTACCCAAGGCAATAAAAAATATAATGCAGTGCTTATCAAATAACATTGGTATTTTTTTAATAGGAAAAAAACATTCTAAATTTATGTGATGCCAAAGATTTCAAATATCCAAAGATATCTTGTGCAAAAGTACAAATCTTCTGTCATCACACATCTTGGTTTCAAAAATGTATTACAAAGCTACAGTACTTGAACCATACAGTATTGGTATAAAGACAGACATATAGACCAATGGAGAAGGCAATGGCACCCCACTCCAGTACTCTTGCCTGGAAAATCCAATGGACGGAAGAGCCTGGTGGGCTGTAGTCCATGAGGTCGCTAAGAGTCGGACACGACTGAGAGACTTCAATTTCACTTTTCACTTTCATGCATTGGAGAAGGAAATGGCAACCCACTCCAGTGTTCTTACCTGGAAAATCCCAGGGATGGGGGAGCCCGGTGGGCTGCTGTCTCTGGGGTCGCAAGGAGTTTGGCACGACTGAAGTGACTTAGCAGCATAGACTAACGGAGCAGAATAAGGAGCCCACAGATCAGTTCACATGTATTTAGTCAATTGATCTTCAACAAGGGGTTCGACAAAAGACAGTAGGAAAAGGATAATCACTTCAACAAGCTGTGTTGGCAAAACTGGATATCCACATGCAAAACAACAAAACTCAACCCTCATCTTAAACCATGAACAAAAGTAAACTTAAAGACTCAAACATAATGCATGACACCATAAAACTCTCAGAAGAAATATAAAGGAAAAGCCTCATGACATTAGTGATAATTTAATAGATATTACATCACAAGCACAGGCACAAAAGAAAAATTAGGTAAGTGTGAATACATGACAGTAAAAGTATATACAGCAAAGAAAGCAATCCACAGAGTAAGGAGGCCTCCTACAGAGTGGGAGAAAATGTTCAAACCACTTGAACAGAATCTCCTCCAAGGAAGACACACAAATGGACAACAGGTTATAGGAAAAAGTACATAAAACCACTAGTTATTAGGGAAATACAAATATAAAGCATTATTGTAAATCAGAGGCTGAATGACTTATTTATTCAACAAATATTACTAGGTCATGAATTATTCCAAGATTATTTTCTTTTTTGAGTGAATCATCATGTTGCTATTTTGAACCAGATCATAATTGGAGTGTATTCCCCTTGGGGACTCTCCTGTGGTTTGATCGGCAGTTGAGTAGGTAGATATAAGCAGTTTGAGTTAATTACATTCAGAGTATATCAAAACCTGCTTTTGCCAATCCACAGGTAAGAGAAAGTTTCAGGCATTTGCTGAGTACTTTAGGAGTTTGGACCTAATAACATCAGATATGTTGTGTAATCCTTTCATTAATAGCTATTGTCTCTCATATAGTTGAATAAATACATCAAAGAAAATAAAGTATTAAATTTTTGTTGGTTAATTATTGTTGTCATAGTTCAGTTACAATTTTTCACAAGTGACTTTAACTGTGACTCAGCTTGTCTAGTTGATAATTCACTGGATCCACAGTAAATGATATTGAGACAAGTATAATAATTTGGAAAAAAATGTTTTGTTTCGTTTTTTCAAAAAAATTCTTTACATTTTCACCACAAGTCTTGAGACAGTTGAAAATCAAAGACTTTAGATATCCAAAATTAATAAATGAGTGATTATTTAGTAAAAGAAAAAGAACAATGTAATGCAAAATAATGGAGAAATATATTTGAATGAAATATGTTGTCATATAATAATTGAATCATGGCCCATCATCTTAAAAAAAATCTTCATTATTCTTTTGGATACACCTAAGAAGGGCTAAAAGAATTAGAAAGAATTTATGAGCTAGGGAATAGCTCATAAAATATTATAGTCTGAGATTTTGCTACTCTGTAGGACCAGGCTATTTAGCATTATCTATTAAACATCATTTTGAATATTCAGTTTTATTAATGTATTTTATGTTACAATATTTGTAAATCAATTTTGATTTACTCCACTTTGTTAAATCAATATTAATGATTTCATTTTATAGACAAATTATAACAAATCATTTTACATAGTTATTGAAAGTAACTAGAATGCTGATATCCTATTCCAGGTATCTACACACTAATACAGTAGGTCATGTTATTGTTGTAGGAAGGAAATTGATTTTAGCCAATAATTTGGTGTTTTAAGCTAATTTAATATGGAAGCAACTAATAGAATGCAGTAGTAAATTAACTGGTTTATCCAATGGATTTAGATGGCATGAATTCAGCCCATGAGTGAATGAATACACGTATTTTCCCGCTTGAGTCTTCAGTGAGTGGCATGAACACTTGACCCACTGTTCTGAACTACACCTGGGAAATTATACTCTGGCAAAAAGTAAATACGAGGACACAAATCACATTCCATTGAGTCACATTATTCATTCTTTTTATAGGAAATGAATTGCAATTTTTTAAAAATCTTCTTCAAGTTTGTTCCATAAGGCATCAACATGAAGAATGTCACCAAAGTAACATCCTTTTTACTGAAAGGCTTCACAGACAATCTTGAACTGCAAATCATCTTTTTATTCTTGTTTCTAGCAATTTACCTCTTCACTCTGATTGGAAATCTAGAACTAGTTGTATTGATCATTGGGGATTGCCGGCTCCACAACCCCATGTACTATTTTCTGAGTGTGCTTTCATCTGTGGATGCCTGCTATTCCTCAGTAATTACACCAAAAATGTTAGTAGGTTTTATGTCAAAGAACAAAGCCATTTCCTTCCCTGAATGTGCAACACAAATGTTTCTTTCTGTTACTTCTGGGACCACAGAATGCTTTCTTCTGGCTGCAATGGCCTATGATCGCTATGTGGCCATCTATAACCCTCTCCTGTATTCAGTCAGCATGGCTCCCAGAGTCTACGTGCCACTCAGCATTGCTTCCTATGTGGGTGGCATCCTGCATGCTTCTGTACACACAGTGGCCACTTTCAGCCTCCCCTTCTGTGCCTCCAGTGAAATCAGACACGTCTTCTGTGACATCCCTCCCCTCCTTGCTATTTCTTGCTCTGACACTCACATGAACCAGCTTCTGCTCTTCTACTTTGCGGGCTCTATTGAGGTGGTCACTGTCCTGATTGTCCTGATCTCCTGTGGTTTCATCCTGCTGGCCATTCTGAGGATGCGTTCTGCTGAAGGGAGAAGGAGAGTGTTTTCCACATGTGGCTCTCACCTAACGGAGTGTCCATTTTTCATGGTACTGTTCTCTTCATGTATGTGAGGCCAAGTTCCAACTGTGCCTCAGATCATGATATGATTGTGTCTATAATTTATAGTATTGTGATTCCAATGCTGAATCCCATTATCTATAGTTTAAGGAACAAAGATGTAAAAGAGGCGATGAAGAGAGTGTTTGCCAAAAAATGCTTTATCAATAAAGTATATTATCACAGTAAAAATTAATCTAAAAATATTGAGAGTGATGTTATGTACCATAATAACAAGAAGATATGATGAAATTCTTTAATTTAAACTTATTTTGATATAAACATCATAGCTAACCTTCTATCTATGTTTATAAGCAGAAAAATTGCATCATCCATTTGTGCCTTAATATTATCCCATTGATAGAGGTGTCCACACACACACTCACACTACACGTTTGTATGTAAAAACATGCTGATTGATATAACACAAACACACACAGGCATATGTGTATATAACTTTTCTTTAGCATATTATATATTCTTTTCTTCTTTCATCTTGATATAACTTGAATATATAGTCCCCAATATTCACAACTGTAATTAACATTATACCTGACTAGCTTGATCAAATGCCAACTAATCAATAGAAAACCCACAGTTCATATGATCCCATACCATGGAGTCATTGGTATCTGAATTCATTTCAAAGCATTCTGATCTATCCTTAGATTTATTCATTGGCAGCTATCTAATCCCAGTCTGTGGTTTGGGGAACATAGATAACATGTTCAAATTCCTGGTGTTAACTACCGTGCTGATTGGTAAGGATGCATTTCTTCCATTTTTGTTATTTCATTCAGAGCTTGAGTGCTAAACAAATCTTTAATTTCTCACAGAAAATAAAGTCCTGGTATTGACATCTATCACGATCACACATTAAAAAAGACAAACACAATTCAGAGAGTAGTGTATAGCTGGCCTGTGTATTCGGTTCTTTCCACAACTGAGCCCCAATCCCCCTTTATGGATTAGATTACAGGTCTGGCGCTACCTCAGATTTCAGCTCTCTGTTCCTAGGACCCTTTCAACTCTGATAGGCCCCTGCAGAAACCCCCACTCCTCATGCTCAGGCCCAAGAACCTCATTATAGAAGGGTCTCTCCTACATGCCTGTTTAAGCCTTGTTTCCAATAGGCCTCATTTTCATTGTGAGGACATGTGTCCTTCAGAGATAAGTTTAAGATGTAGTGTTCTCTTTTCCTGCTTTCACTCATTTGTATTTATTAATTTTAATCACAATTTTTCAAAAACTCATTTTCTTCTTAAAGGAGCATCCTTATTTTTAAGTCCAAGACAACCTTCTGAGATTTAGAGTCCAACCTAATGATACTTTTCTGAATTGGGATTGTTTAAATTATAATTCAACAGCTCTTGTGCAGAACCCTCTCACCTGTATTACCTGTATGTGAAAGTGCTGGTAGCTCAGTCGTCTCCGTCTCTTCGCAACCTTGTGGACTATAGCCTGCCAGGCTCCTCTGTCCATGGAATTCTCCAGGCAAGAATACTTTAGTGGGTTGCCATTTTCTACTTCAGGGGGTCTTCCTGACCCAGGGATCGAACCTGGGTCTCCTGCATTGCAGGCAGGTTCTTCTTCACCATTTGAGCCATCAGGGAAGCCCTTATTGTATTTATTCCTATGCATATCTCTGCTCTAATTTCTCCTGTTTGGGATACTCTCCTCGCTGCTATTCACATGGTTCCTTCTGCTAAATATCAAAACTAAACCATGTTCACTGATATTAGTTATAGTTGCATATCCAAACTATGCAAGTGTGTTGTTGAATAGTGTGTGTGTATGCGTGTGTGTGTGTATCATTCAGCATTGAAGAGACTCTTAAACATAATTCAACATCACAAAAATAAATTTTATGCTTTAAAATTTTAGTTTTTAAGAAAATAAACACTAATATAGGAAAAAAACTAACCATAAACAGAGAAAATAGATACAGTTATGCATCTGTTAAATTTATAAATAATAGACTAGAAGTACATAGAATTATGGTTTCCCACGTGGTGCTATGGTAAGGAACTAGCCTGCCAATGCAGGAGCACTAGAAATGTAGGTCCTATCCCTGGGTCAGGAAGAGTCCCTAGAGAAGGCAATGGCAACCCACTCCAGTACTCTTGCCTGGAAACTCCCATGAACAGAGGAGCCTGGTAGGCTGCGGTCCATGGGGTCACTAAAAGTCAGACACAACTGAGCGACTTCAATTTCACTTTTCACTTTCATGCATTGCAGAAGGAAATGGCAACCCACTCCAGTGTTCTTGTCTGGAGAATCCCAGGGATGGGGGAGCCTGGTGGGCTGCCGTCTATGGGGTCGCACAGACTTGGACACGACTGAAGCAACTTAGCAGCAGCAGCAGCAACAAAGGGACATAACCACAATAAAAATGGTGGACCACATTGGATGAACAATATTACATGGAAAATGCACAGGAAAAAAATGTCAGGGCTGTGGTCAGACTGCAGACATGTATAAGGGCCACCAGGAGAAGGCAGATCCGTGGAGAAACCACCACCTGGTAGAGCAGGGGGCTGCAAAGAGCCACACAGCAGTCATAGGCCACAGCAGCCAGCACAAAAATCTCAGCCACAACAATAGCTATGAATCCACTCAGCTGGGCTGCACATGCATAGTAAGGTATGGTTTTCTTTGTAACCAAGAAGTTAACCAACATTTTAGGGTCAATGACAGAAGAATTGCCCAAATTGATGATAGCCAAGTACCAGAGGAAAAGTACATGGGGGGTTGAAGCTGAAAGTCCATGCTGGTGAGGATTACAATTCCCAGGTTCCCTGTCATGTTCATTCGATAGATGACCAGGAACACCCAGAAAAGAGGAATCCTGAGTTCTGGACGGGCTGAGATCCTCATTAGAATGAATTTAATCACTTGAGCGCAGTTCCCTGGAGCTATCTATATTGCAGATTTCTTCTTAGTGAGGGAAAAAAGCAGAAGAGCTCCAGAAAAAATATCTACTTCTCCTTTATTGAACATGCCAAAGCCTTCGACTATGTGGATAACATCAAACTGTGGAAATTTCATAATGAGATGGGAATATCAGACCACCTGACCTGCCTCCTGAGAAATCTGTATGCAGGTCAGGAAGCAACAGTTAGAACTGGACATGGAACAACAGACTGGTTCCAAATAAAGAAAGGAATACTCCAAGTCTGTATATTGTCACCCTGCTTATTTAACTTACATGCAGAGTACATCATAAGATATGCTGGACTGGAAGAAGCACAAGCTAGAATCTAAATTGCCGGGAGAAATATCAATAACATCAGATATGCAGATGACACCATCCTTATGGCAGAAAGTGAAGAAGAACTAAAGAGCATCTTGATGAGCATGAAGAAGAGTGAAAAAGTTGACTTAAAACTCAATATTCAGAAAACTAAGATCATGGTATCTAATCTCATCACTTCATGGCAAATAGATGGGAAAGAGTGTCAGACTTTATTTTTGGGGGCTCTAAAATCACTGCAGATGGTGACTTCAGCCATGAAATTAAAAGACGTTTATTCTTTGGAAGAAAAGTTATGACTGACCTACACAGAATATTAAAAAACAGAGACATTACTTTGTCAACAAAGGTCGGCCTAGTTAAGGCTATGGTTTTTCCAGTGGTCATGTATGGATGTGAGAGTTGGACTATACTGATATATGGCAAAACCAATATAATATTGTAAAGTGATTAATCTTGTTGTATGGCAAAACCAATACAATATTGTAAAGTAAAATAAAGAAAAAAATAAAAAATAAATTTATATTAAGAAAAGAAAGAAAATGTAATTTTGGGGGAAAAAAAAAGCTGAGCGCCAAAGAATTGATGCTTTTGAACAGTGGTGTTGAAGACTCTTGAGATCCCTTAGACTGCAAGGAGATCCAACCAGTCCATTCTAAAGGAAATCAGTCCAGAATATTCATTGGAAGGACTGATGCTGAAGCTGAAACTCCCATACTTTGGCCACCTAATACTAAGAGCTGACTCTTTAGAAAAGACCCTGATGCTGGGAAAGATTGAAGGAGGGAAGAGAAAGGGTCGACAGAGGATGAGATGGTTGGATGGCATCACTGACTCAATGGATATGAGTTTATGTGAACTCTGGGAGTTAGTGATGGACAAGGAGGCCTAGCGTGCTGCAGTCAATGGTGTCACCAAGTCAGACGCGACTGAGAGACTGAACTGATGGGACCAAATGCCATCAACTTAGTTTTTTGAATGTTGCATTTTAAGCCTGCTTTTTCACTCTCTTCTTTCAACCTCTTTAGTTCCTGCTGGTTTTTTTCATTAGAATGGTATCATCTGCATATCTGAGGTTGTTGATATTACTCCCTGCCATCTTGACTCCAGCTTGTGAGTTATCCAGCCCTGTATTTAGCATGATGTACTCTACATATAAGTTAAATATACAGGGTGACGATATACAACCTTAATACTCCTTTCTCATATTTGAACCAGTCCAGAGTCCCATGTCCGTTTCTAAACATTTCTTGGCTGCATACAGATTTCTCAGGCAGCAGGTAGGATGGTGTGGAATTCCTATCTCTTGAAGAATTTTCCTGACGGCTCAGAGGGTAAAAAGTCTGCTTGCAGTGTGGGAGACCCAGGTTTGATCCCTTGGTCAGGAAGATGCCCTGGAGAAGGAGGTAGCAACCCTTTCCAGTATTCTGACCTGGAAAATTCCATGGACAGAGGAGTCTTGCAGGATACAGTCCATAGGGTGCAAAGAGTCAGACACAACTGATCAACTTCACTTTTTTTAAAGAACTTTCCACAGTTTGTTGCCATCCAAACAGTCAAAGACTTTAGCAAAGTCAATGAAGCAGAAGTAGATTTTTTTTTAATTCTCTTCTTTTTCTATAATCCAACAGATGTTTGACAAGTTGACCTCTGGTTCCTCTGCCTTTTCTATATCCAGCTTGTACATCTGGAAGTTTTCGGTTCATGCACGGCTGAGGCCTAACTTGAAGGATTTTGAACATTACCTTGGCAGCATGTGAAATGAAAGCAATTGTTTTGTAGCTTGAACATTCTTTGGCATTGCCTTTCTTTGGGATTGGAATGAAAACTGACCTTTTCCAGCCCTGTGGCCACTGCCAAGTTTTCCAAATTTGCAGGCATATTGAGTGCAGCACTTTAACAACATTAGTTTTTAAGGTTTGAATTAGCTCAACTGGAATTCTATCACCTCCACTAGCTTTGTTTGTAGTAATGCTACCTAAGGCCCGCTTGACTTCATACTCCAGTATGTCTGGCTCTAGGTGAATGAGCGCACTGTTGTGGTTATCTGGCTCATTAGGAACTTTCTTATATAATGTTCTGTGTATTCTTGCCACCTCTTCTTGATCTCTTCTACTGCTGTTA
Organism: Ovis canadensis; assembly: GCF_042477335.2. Classification (NCBI taxonomy): domain Eukaryota; kingdom Metazoa; phylum Chordata; class Mammalia; order Artiodactyla; family Bovidae; genus Ovis; species Ovis canadensis. The sequence goes on from NC_091259.1 coordinate 87,247,492, forward strand.
GGCCCTTGACGTTTCTGTTCTTTGCTAAGTCCATCTTTGCATAAAATATTCCGTTAGTATCTCCAATTTTCTTGAAGAGATCTGAAGTCTTTCCCATTCTATTCTTTTTGTCTATTTCTGTATATTGCTCTCTTAAGAAGGCTTTCTTACCTTGCTATTCTCTGGAAATCTGCATTCAGTTGGGGATATTTTGCCCTTTCTCCTTTTGCAAGTTCCTGGTCTATAAGTATTATGGGATATAGAGTATGTGTAAATAAATTGCCTTTGTATTAACAGCTTCTAAAATAAACCCAAAATCTACTTTTGAGCAGTAGATGTTCAAAAGTTACTTGCTAACTGACGGACTGAAAGAGACGAATGGAGAGTAAGTGAAGGAATGAATGTCTACAATATCAGCCCTGAAATTCTGAAATAAAGCATGAGATTTTTGTTCCAAGGCCCATAGTTTTACAGTTATATGATTATTTAAATGACTTTGACTTTGATAAAGGAACAGAGACAACCTACATATCATTTTCTAGAATAGTCACTACTTTAGTGCAGGGCACAACTGTTCTTTCTTCATTGACTTAGTCCTAAAATTAGTAAAGTTATGGTATGTTCTTAGCTCTAAAGTTAACAAAATAACAGATAAATCGTGGACCATAGAAAGGAAGCTCCATGAAGTCACTTTTTACAATGATATAAGTTCTCGAATGCTGTGCTGTTGCTCCCTCCGCTGTCCTCTGTGTCTTGTCTGTCATGCGACCAATGACACTGTCTGCACCAGGCAGAGTTAACAAGACCTTCATTTGTTCATGGCTCTGCCAACCGCTCCATTGATTCAGCATTCCTATAACAATGTTGGGCTTTCAGGTGGTTCAGTGGTAAAGAATATGTCTGCCAATGCAGGAGACAGAGGAAATGTGGGTTTCGTCCCTGAATCTGGAAGATTCCCAAGAGTAGGAATGGTAATCCACTCCAGAATTCTTGCTGGGAAATCCCATGGACAGAGGAGTCTGACTGGCTGGAGTCCCTGTTGTCACAAAGAGTCAGAAACAACTGACCACACACACACATAAGATTGTTAAGATTCCTTTTTTTTACAATTTCCATTCTTACTGATGTGTTATTTTGCATCTTGATCTCTCATTTGAAGCTTATTATTTATTGTATGAGGGTTTTTTTTAATTTCCTAAATCTTCTGTATGTTACATAATAAACGTCTCTTGGTCAGAAAAAACGGTAAGATAGTGCCAGGATCACAAAGCTCTCCTTTCAAAAATATTTGTAAGAAGCACACACAGATACAAACGTACAGAAAAATGGCCTGAAAGACACTACGTTTCCATTACCCATGATAAACGGTGGATTTATCTTATAGGATGCACGAATTTAAAGTAAAATTTAACAACGTATAAGTGCCGGCGACGGAATGACACACCAACACTGCAGAGTGGTTTAAATCTTTATATTTTAACACTTGCTTCTTACAGCTGCTTTATTTTTATATCCCTTGCACAACAACCTACAGGGCAAGCTGCCAAGCACTATGATTCAGAGACTATACAGTGCGCAGGCGCAGGGCGAGATAACCTTTACCTTGGCTTATTTACTGCAGCTAAGACTTTGTTTTGGGGAACTTCCTTATCAACTTAGAATCCGTTTTGTCCCAAGGTCTGTTCCTTTTGAGGAATCAGAGAAACATCCTTGTGTGCAAGCAATGTTCTTTTCCCATGGGAACAAACAGGATTTTTAGCTGAACATCTCGTTTGCAAGAATGCTCAGCCCTGGTTGAGAGTCTCGTTTGCAAGCACTTCTCAACCTTCTTTAAACCTAGTTCCCTACACTGGGCAGAACATCTCGTTTGCAAGAATGTTCAGCCCTGGTTGAGAGTCTCGTTTGCAAGCACTTCTCAACCTTCTTTATACTTTGTTCCCTACATATAAGCTAAATTTCCTTTGAATCAACCTCTTACATTTTCACCCATGTGTTTTCTTTTGTCATTTTTGAATGTAAGCATGATGTCTATAAGTGTTAATTCATGGACTTTATTATCTGTGAGAAATCAAAGGTGGATATAATGCTTGTGCTTTGAAAGAATTTAAAATAAGGAGAAACTGCTTCCTCAAATCAGAACGGTAGTAACACTAGGAACTTGGACATGTTATCTATGGTCCCCAAACCACAGACTGGGATTAGATGACTGACAATGTATAAATCTAAGAATGGAGGCCAAGTCAGATACCAGTGACTCCAGCTTATGTGGTCATTTCAGCTACAGTTTTGTATTGATTAATTAGTATTTGATAAAATAGTCATTTATAATTATAACACTATTTATAAATGCAAATTGGAGTCTATATATCCAAGTTATATGGGGATAAACTAATAAACAACATATAAAATAAAGATTATATATACATATGTCCTTGACTGTGCTAGCGTTCCGTCAGTCAGTACAGCTTCTGCATACACATATACACATATACACATGTACACGTATACACATACACACATGCACACATGCACACATGTACACATATACACATGTACACGTATACACATATACACATGTACACGTATACACATGCACACATGCACGCATGTACACATGTACACATATACACATGTTGGTAGGAACTTACTGAGAAGCACGTGGATGATAGCAAATGGGCTTTTCTGCACATAAGTATAGTTTAGGTAGAGGGTTGATCTTTGCTTTAAAACATCCAGGGAGAAAAGAAATGCATTCATAATGCAAAACTATTTTCAGCATATCTTCTTGATATTGAGGCATAGAAGAACCTTACCCTCAATTTAGTTAACTTTTAATTTTTACAGTGAAAATATGCTTTACAGTTAAATCAAATTTTCCAGAACATTCTCTTCATTGCCTCTTTTACATCCTTGTTCCTTAAACTATAGATGACGGGATTCAGCATGGGAATCACAACGCTGTAGAAGAGGGACACGACCATGTCATGGTCCAAGGCATAGCTGGAACTTGGCCTCACGTACATGAAGAGGATGGTCCCATGAAAAATGGACACTCCCGTTAGGTGAGAGCCACATGTTGAAAAGACTTTCCTTCTCCCTTCAGCGGAACGCATCCTCAGAATGGCCAGCAGGATGAAACCATAGGAGATCAGGACAATCAGGACAGTGACCATCTCAATAGAGCCCACAAAGGAGAAGAGCAGAAGCTGGTTTGTGTGAGTGTCAGAGCAAGAAATAGCGAGGAGGGGAGGGATGTCACAGAAGACATGTCTGATTTCACTGGAGGCACAGAAGGAAAGGCTGAAAGTAGCCACTGTGTGTACAGTAGCATGCAAGATGCCACCCACATAGGAAGCAATGATGAGTGGCACGTAGACTCTGGGAGCCATGCTGACTGAATACAGGAGGGGGTTGTAGATGGCCACATAGCGATCATAGGCCATTGCAGCCAAGAGAAAACATTCTGTGGTCCCAAAAGTAGTGAAGAGAAACATCTGTGCTGCACACTCAGGCAACAAAATGGTTTTGTTTTTTGACATAAAGTCTACTAACATTTTTGGTGTAATTACTGAGGAATAGCAGGCATCCACAGATGAAAGCACACTCAGAAAATAGTACATGGGGTTGTGGAGCCGGCAATCCCCAATGACCAATACAACCAGTCCTAAATTTCCAATCAAAGTAAAGAGATAAATTGCTAGAAACAGGAAAAATAACATAAATTGTATTTCAGAATTTTCTGTGAGGCCTTTCAGTACAAATATGGTAACTTCAGTGGTATTCTTCATGGTGACTCCTCATGGAACAAATTTAAACATAAAATTACAATTCATTTACTACAAAATAATAAAAACATTATAACTCAGTAATGTGGCTTAAAGGATTGTGACATATGCTCTCAGTCTGTTTCGGGGGGTGTTTAATTTCTGAGTTGCTGATCTGGAGACAGTGACAAAGCAGTGGGCAAAGTGTCCGTGCCGCTCACTGGACAATCCGATGCCAATACCTGTGTGCTCACCCACTTCGTGAATCCATGTAATTTATAAAACCAGCAGGTTAACTGGTCAATGTGTCACTGCATCCTATTATCTGTTCTCATACTAACTCACATTAAAACACACCGAGTGACTGAATAAAGAATAATGTCCCCCTGATATCCAAACACATAAGATGGCATCTCAGTGTACAGATCACTGGAACAGAATAGCGGCATTCCAGAACTTTCAGTTACTGTATAAAATGGTTGCAAGGACTATCTAGTCAACTGTAGAATCAGAACATTAGTATTTCTGATAATATCATAATGGTTTTTTTTTAAGGGAGTTTGATTCACAAGATGATTAGCCCCATTAAGATTCGTAACACCATTTCAATGATATAGTTCATTCAAGACAAATAACACAGTATTTAGAAACTTAAAATATTTGTTCACAGGCCAGGCTTGACATTCTAACGTGTATACTATCATGTGAATTGAATCGCCAGTCTATGTCTGACGCAGGATGCAGCATGCTTGGGGCTGGTGCATGGGGATGACCCAGAGAGATGTTTTGGGGAGGGAGGTGGGAGGGGGGTTCATGTTTGGGAATGCATGTAAGAATTAAAGATTTTAAAATTTAAAATAAATAAATAAATAAATAAAATAAAAAAAAAATAAAAGCCATGGGCAATACTAATACTGCTCTCTAAAGTTTTCCCTCTTCAAAGTACTAATACATGTACATGCTCAAGCAGATAAATAATACACAGCCACACAGGCTAATTAAATATGCAAAGCCACAAATATAAATGTGTAAAACAATTTCCTTTAAATACGTCTTGTTTGGTTACACATTTCGGATGACCGTATAATTGAGCTTTGATCACCAGATGTATATATTTTTGCAACATTAGCAAATGCTGGATTACAAAATTAATACTATAACTAATAATTTTACAATATATGTCATCAGATCCTTGATCCAGATATTTTGTCCCTTATCTACTTGTCATGTATTTGTTTTGTGATTTTTAATACACACCAAAACAATATTCTGCTGGGAAGAAATGCAATGTATCATAATTTGATTTTGATTTTTATTCCCCTATTCACTCTTCATGCCTCTGGTTTCTTCTTTAGAGAGTAAGGAAGCTTTGTAAATTTTATATTCTGGTAGTACCAACACACACACACATCACATAATTCTATTTTCTATGTTGCTGCTGCTTCAGTCGTGTCCGACTCTGTGCGACCCTATAGACGGCAGCCCACCAAGCTCCCTCATCCCTGGGATTCTCTAGGCAAGAACACTGGAGTGGATTGCCATTTCCTTCTCCAATGCATGAAAGTGAAAAGTGAAAGTGAAGTCGCTCAGTAATGTCCAACTCTTAGTGACCCTACGGACTGCAGCCTACCAGGCTCCTCCATCCATGGGATTTTCCAGGCAAGAGTACTGGAGTGGAGTGCCATCGCCTTCTCCATTTTCTATGTTACAGTGAGTTTAAGTTTAGATCGTGAAATACTTACATGTTAAATGTGTGTGTGTGTGTGCGCTCAGTCATGTCCAACTTTTTGGGACCCAATGGACTGTAGCCTCCCAGGCTTCTCTCTTCATGGAATTTTCCAGGCGAGTATACTGGAATGGGTTGCCATTTCTATTTCTAAATTTCCCTGCAAACAGGCTTTCTACTGGATGCCAAAATGAAAATCTTACTGGGTGTAACTGTGTCCGTATTAGAATATATTGAGAGGACTCAGAATTTTAAAGAGGAAATGACTATGATTCTTAAAGGTTTTAATAATATAGGATCAACTTCTAAAATAATGTAAAGCTTCTTCTAAAAAATACAGTGCTAATAGAAGGCAAATATTCCAATATATTGATCCAATCTTGAAACATAAAGCTTGCAAAAAGAGGAAAAATAATAACAGCCATCCACAGAGCACATGCAACAGTAATGGGCTTTTGTACATTTTACTTTATCTCCCCTTTATAGAAGCTCTCATAACTGTCAGAGCCAAGATCCAATCCCAGGTATCCCCCACGATGCATCTGCTTTTCATCACTTTTCACCACCTCCTGTAATACCATGGCTTCATTCTGAAACTGACCTCCCACTTGCTCCTCTCAGTGAAAAAAAACATTCCACTTTTGATACTTTTTATTTATTTTATTATTTAACTTTATTTTTATAAGCATATAGCCGATTAACATTGCTGTGATAGTTTCAGGTGGACAGCAAAGGGACTTGGCCATACACACACATGTATCTGCTCTCCTACAAACTGCCCTCCCATCCAGGCAGCCACATAACATTGAGCTGAATTCCATGTGCTCCGCAGTAGGTCCCGGTTGATTATCCATTTTAAATATTGGTGTGTATACATGTCCATTCTAAACTCCCTATCTGTCCTTTCCCCTCATTTTTCACCCCTCCAGCAAATAACACATGCTTTTTGACATGCATTTTTCAAAGATTTTTCTAAATGTTAAATCTAGAGAAACATTCTGAAGCAGTAGTAATCTGATGTAGCTTGTACATCACAAAGGCAAAAATAAAAGGATAATTGTTTTCCTCATTACAGCAAAAGATAATCCCTCAGACAGTTTGATAGGACAAATGCTTTTTGAATAAGACATTTTCAGGGTTGTTTCTGGCTGAAACTGATTTGTCATCTATCAAGTAAATGAAAGAATACACTTAGGCGGTGCAGCAGTAAAACCCTGTCTGCCAATGCAGGAGTTGCCAGAGATTCATGTTCCGTCCCTCGTTGGGAAGAGCCCCTGGAGGAGGAAATGGCAGCCCACTCCAGGACTCTTGCCTAGGAAATTCCGTGGACAGAGGCGCCTGGTGGATTACAGTCCATGGAGTTGCAACGAGCTGGATACAACTGAGCACAAATACACACATCCTCATTTAACTAAAACCATATCATGTCTTCTATTTTCTCTGTTGTATTTATTCACCTATGGGATAGGCAACAACTAGCAAGATCGCATGTCATATCTGATACTGGTATTATGTCTTATCACTCTGCAAATATTAAATTATTCTGCAAATGACCTGAAGTTTCCTCTTACCTGTGGATCAGCATAGGCAGGTCTAGGTACAATGTGAATAAAAGTAGCTCAAAATGCTTATATCCATTTACTCAATTATTGATGAAACCACAGGAGATTCTCCAAGGGGAATGTGTCCTAATTACCTCCTGGATAAAAACAGAAACATGACAATTTACTCAATAAAAAGAAAACAGTCCTGGAATGATTGGATGCATGCTAATATTTGTTGAATAAATAGAGTCCTTTGGTCCCTGATTTATAACAAAATTTTAGATTTACATTTCCATGATAATTATCAATGTTAATTATTTTTTCATACTAACCTGTTGTCTGTGTATCTACTTTGAAGAAAGCATCTGTCCAAGGGGCTTGCAAATATATTCTCCCATTCTGCAAGTGGCCTTCTTACCCTGTTTGACTCTTTCCTTTGCTATATATATTTTCAGTTTGATGTATTCTCAGTTATCTAATTTTGCTTTTGTTGCCTGTGCTTATCCTTCATATCCATGAAATTATTAATAAGTACAGGGTCATGAATACAGAATGAAGCTGGGCAAAGAATAATAGAATTTTGCCAAGAAAATGCACTGGTCATAGCAAACACCCTCTTCCAACAACACAAGAGAAGACACTACACATGGACATCACCAGATGGTCAACACCAAAATCAGATTGATTATATTCTTTGCAGCCAAAGATGGAGAAGCTCTATACAGTCAACAAAAACAAGACCAGGAGCTGACTGTGGCTCAGATCATGAACTCCTTATTGCCAAATTCAGACCTAAATTGAAGAAAGTAGGGAAAACCGCTATACCATTCAGGTATGACCTAAATCAAATCCCTTATGATTATACAGTGGAAGTGAGAAATAGATTTAAGGGCCTAGATCTGATAGATAGAGTGCCTGGTGAACTATGGAATGAGGTTCGTGACATTGTACAGGAGACAGGGATCAAGACCACCCCCATGGAAAAGAAATGCAAAAAAGCAAAATGGCTGTCTGGGGAGGCCTTACAAAGAGCTGTGAAAAGAAGAGAGGTGAAAAGCAAAGGAGAAAAGGAAAGATATAAGCATCTGAATGCAGAGTTCCGAAGAATAGCAAGGAGAGATAAGAAAGCCTTCCTCAGCTATCAATGCAAAGAAATAGAGGAAAAGAACAGAATGGGAAAGACTAGAGATCTCTTCAAGAAAATTAGAGATATCAAGGGAACATTTCATGTAAAGATGGGCTCGATAAAGGACAGAAATGGTATGGACCTAACAAAAGCAGAAGATATTAAGAAGAGGTGGCAAGAATACATGGAAGAACTGTACAAAAAAGATCTTCACGACCAAGATAATCACGATGGTGTGATCACTCACCAAGAGCCAGACATTCTGGAATGTGAAGTCAAGTAGCCCTTAGAAAACATCACTACAAGTGAGGCTAGTGGAGGTGATGGAATTCCAGTTGAGCTGTTTCAAATCCTGAGAGATGATGCTGTGAAAGTGTTGCACTCAATATGCCAGCAAATTTGGAAAACTCAACAGTGGCCACAGGACTGGAAAAGGTCAGTTTTCATTCCAATCCCAAAGAAAGGCAATGCCAAAGAATGTTCAAACTACCACACAATTGCACTCATCTCACATGCTAGTAAAGTAATGCTCCAAATTCTCCAAGCCAGGCTTCAGCAATATTTGAACCATGAACTTCCAGAAGTTAAAGCTGGTTTTAGAAAAGGCAGAGGAACCAGAGATCAAATTGCCAACATCCTCTGGATCATGGAGAAAGCAAGAAATTTCCAGAAAAACATCTATTACTGCTTTATTGACTATGCCAAAGCTTTTGACTGTGTGGATCATAATAAACTGTGGAAAATTCTGAAAGAGATGGGAATACCAGATCACCTGACCTGCCTCTTGAGAAACCTGTATGCAGGTCAGGAAGCAAAAGTTAGAACTGGACATGGAACAACAGACTGGTTCCAAATAGGAAAAGGAGTATGTCAAGGCTGTATATTGTCACCCTGCTTATTTAACTTCTAAATAAGCAGAGTACATCATGAGAAATGCTGGGCTGGAAGAAACACAAGCTCGAATCAAGATTGCTGGGAGAAATATCAGTAATCTCAGATATGCAGATAACACCACCCTTATGGCAGAAAATGAAGAGGAACCTAAAAGCCTCTTGATGAAAGTGAAAGAGGAGAGTGAAAAAGTTGGCCTAAAACTCAACATTCAGAAAACTAAGATCTTGGCATCTGGTCCCATCACTTCCTGGGAAATAGATGGGAAATCACTGGAAACAGTGTCAGACTTTATTTGGGGGGTGCTCCAAGATCACTGCAGATGGTGATTGCAGCCGTGAAATTAAAAGACGCTTACTCCTTGGAATGAAAATTATGACCAACCTAGATAGCATATTCAAAAGCAGAGACATTACTTTGCCGACTAAGGTCTGTCTAGTAAAGGCTATGGTTTTTCCTGTGGTCATGTATGGATGTCAGAGTTGGACTGTGAAGAAAGCTGAACACCGCAGAAATGATGTTTTGAACTGTGGTGTTGAAAAAACTCTTGTGAGTCCCTTGGACTGAAAGGAGATCCAACCAGTCCATTCTGAAGGAGGTCAGCCTTGGGATTTCTTTTGAAGGACCGATGCTAAAGCTGAAACTCCAGTACTTTGGCCACCTCAGGCGAAGAGTTAACTCATTGGAAAAGACTCTGATGCTGGGAGGGATTGGAGGCAGGAGGAGAAGGGGACGACAGAGGATGAGATGCCTGGATGGCATCACTGACTCGATGGACATGCGTCTGAGTGAACTCCGGGAGTTGTTGATGGACAGGGAGGCTTGGTGTGCTGTGATTCACGGGGTCACAAAAGTCAGACACGACTGAGCGACTGAACTGAACTGAACTGAACAGTGTCAGGAAGTTTTACCCTTATATATTCTGTGAATTTTTTAAGTTTAGGTCTTAATTTTAGGTCATTTGATTTTCATTCACGGTGAAAGATGAGAGTTGACCTTCATTGTTTCTTATGTGAATACCCAGTTTTCCCAACACAATTTGCTGAAGTGACTGTCCTTTTCCCTTGGTGCATTGTTGACACTCTTGTCAAATATCAATTGACTAAATATATATAAATTAATATGCAAGCTTTTTATTCTGTTCTGTTGGTCTTTGCATCTGTCTTTATACCAATAGTATATTGTTCAAATAATGTAACTTTGTAACATATTTTGAAACCAGGATGCATGATGACTCCAATGTTTTCTGATAAGCACTGCATTGAGTCTGTCATTGACCTGGGTAGTATGGATATTTTATCAAATTCAAATCAAAAGTACAATTGCATATAACCTAGAGCTGTTAGGATATCTATTATTGAAGAAGGAAAAATCAGCAAGTGTTGGCAAAGATATGGAGAAAATCCCTTGGGCATTGATGATATAAAGGAAATTGATACAGCCACTGTGGAAAATGTTATAGAGGTTTGTCAAAAAATTAAACCTACTATGTCATTTGCCAGTCATTTCTGGATATTTATACAAAGATATAGAAATTAGAATCTTGGAGAGACATTGCATTCCCATGTTCACTCCAGCATTATTTACAATAACTAAGATATAAAAACCACTTAAATGTCTATTTCTGGAAATATGGATTAAAAAAAAAACTGACATATACAAACAGTGAAACATTACCCAACTTTAATAAAGAAGGAAATCCTGACATTGCAATAATATAAAAGGATTTGGAGGTCATTTTTTAAGTGAAATAATTCAGACACAGAGAAGTAAATACTGAATAATCTTATTTACGTGAGTTATCTGTAACAGTCAAACTCATATAAGCAAAGAGAGAAGAGTGGTGGTTTCTAGGGCCTGGGGAAGGGAGAAATGGAAAAGTGATCATCAGAGCATACAAAAGTTTCGGTTATTCAAGTTAAATTAAGTTCAGGAGACCTTCTATACAATGTAGTCCCTATAGTTAATAATTCTCTTTTGTATACTCAAAGCTGCTAACAAGGTAAATGCTATGTTGTGTTTTTATTATAAAATTATAATAAAACAAAGAGGCAGAGGAAACTTTGAGAAAGAAGGATATCTTTATGGCCTTGATAGCGGTCATGCTTTCATGGATATACTCTTTCCCCAGATCTTCAGGAAGAGTACATTAAATATGCACACAAGTTTACATATGTTGCAGCTCAATGGCAGGCTTCCCTGGTGGCTCAGTGGTAATGAATCTGTCTGCAATGTAGACTATGCAGGTTAGTATCCTTGGGTCAGGAAGATCCCCTGGAGAAGGGAGTGGTTACTTACTCTGGTATTTTTGCCTGGAGAGTTCCATGGACATAGATGCCTTGTTGGCTAGAGTCAGTGGGGTTGTACAGTAGCTAAAACTCATACTTTTCTCTATCATGAACCCAGTGCCCTATAGTGAAATAGATAAATTTTCTAACGGGACATAAATTGGAATCAAACACACTTTCATTCATAAACTCTTCTTATTGCTCTACAGGCAAGAAGAGAGACATAAAAGCTTACTAGAAATGTATACCTACAAGAGTATCAGGAGAACTTAAATAAATATACTAGTATTTTATTTTATTGATGTGTCCACAAATTTTTATCATTCTATATTTTTATTTAAAAAATCTGCACTCATTCTTAAAATTTTCCTTTCTTAAGCTTAAAAAGTTCACCAGTCAAGATTTTTTGGTTGTGGTGTACTGAATCACAGAATGCAATTTATAAATTCTAATTTTAAAGACACTTTTATATTTGAAAGGATGTTCATGACTAGGCTAATTTTCAGAAAAGATGATTCACCATTCTAATTTGGGGAAAGGCATAATGCAGTGACAGAAAGGCTTTTTAAAGTTTCTTATAGCATAGAATATCGGGACTCATCCAGTTTAATATCAATAAAATAGAGTTTATTATCTATTTTATCTCATGCAAGTGTATGCATAGCTTAAAAAAGAAATTTTTTGTTTCTTTTTGGGGCCCATTAATTGCCTTTTATTTTTACACTTTGATTTTAAATTCTCTATTAATTTCATTGATTTAAGTAAAATTTAGAAGTTACAGTTCACATATAGGCAACCTTCACAGATGCTTGATATTTTAACTTATGAAACATATTTTAATCAACTGATTAAAGAATGCTCTGAAATTACACCATATCCATGTAGTTGAACAAAATATACCTGAAAATTTGGGTCAATTAGTTTTTTTCTGTGTGTGTGTAGTTCAGAAATAACTTTTCCAAGTTAATGCTGTCACTAAATGCTAAATCTGATATTTCAATACAGTTTTTTAACTCCAAATAAAGTTCTTAATTTCCCACAGTTATTTTATTTCAAGCATATTAGTTAAGGAAAGGTTAGAATTGTGATATCAATGAAATGTCTCCTGTATCTATCAGTTAATTTCTATTTTGTGATGGAATCCTTGCTAGACTACCTACTGGTCCATTTTTCAAAATGCATTTGCATATTTGTATTTATTTTCTTTACCTAATTCCTGTTTTCACCTTACTCTCTATAGTAAATATCTTTGTGTATGTTTCATGGATTTGAGAGAGAAAGAGAAAGCAACAGGAAGAGAAGGAAAGTAGGAGAGAGGTTGGAGAGGAAAAGAAAGTAGAATTTTTAAAGATTAAGGTAATTTTTATGATGCTCCAAATTTATTAATGCATATTAGTAGTATTAATTGATGGTTTATAGACTATTTTATTAATATAACAATTCAAACCTAATGATACATTATTATTTTGTCTCTGTGTGTTCTCATGATTATTATGTAAGTTGTATGGATTTATACAGAAATCAAAATTTAATTGTTTTTTTTTTTTACACTAGACTTCTGTGAGAATTAAATGAACATTTTTTGGTGTGGTAAACTCATTCCTGTATTGTTGTTTTTTTAATCCCTAAGCTGTATCCGACTCTTTGGGACTCCATGGACTGTAGCCTGCCAGGCTCCTCTGTCCTTGGGATTTCCCAGGCAAGAATACTGGAGTGAGTTGCCATTTCCTTCTCCAGGGGATCTTCCCAACCCAGGAATCGAACCCAGGTCTCCTGCATTGGCAGGCAGATTCTTTACCACTGACAAACCAGGGAAGCCTTTAAACTCATACTTATCAATCTATTTATTTTATGCATTAGAAAGGTCTTCTACACGGATTTATAGAAACATTTCTGGGAAAATAAAGACGTGACTTTCTTCTAGTAGCAAGCAGAAGCTTTATTCTTCTTAAGGTATGGACAATTAAATTCAATAAAAATGTAGCACATTTAACATCATAAATATAAATTTTTAAATTCAACCTGACCCTGTATATGGCAGATTTCTCACTACTTTTAAATACTTTTTTAATTATGGCAAGCTGAAGGAAAAACAAACATTAACATGCCAAGTCTGCCCCTTAATGTGATGAATCTAATAATTAATTTTGTTTCAATAACTAAGATTTCAGTTGAGATACAAGAATGTCTTTAACTTAAAAAAAAAAAAGCCATACAGTTCCCTTTGTTCCTATACCACCAATTAAGAAATAGTGTAATGACATTGGGGGGAAAATAGAAACTCCATAAGCGATTATAATATAATAAAAGAACATCCACAGATTTTATTTTTGACTTAAATATATTTCAAAAATATTTCCAAGGACTTTGCAAAGATAATAAGACCATGAATTGAGAAGCACCTCACATGTTACTGAGATAAAATTTGAAACCCATGGCGGATTCATGTTGATGTATGGCAAAAACTAATACAACATTGTAAAGTAATTAACCTCCAATTAAAATAAATAAATTTATATTTAAAGATAAATAAATAAATTTTAAAAAAGAAAGAAAATCAGTACCCATATGATAAGCTGCAGAGGTCAAAATGAACAACTTAGTAACATGTATTTTTAGAAAAAAGAAAAGTAAAATCATATTGTTATTTTTTGCAAAAACAGTACATCTCCAATATACTGTATGTTCTTCAATTAAACACTGGAAGCTAATGGAATAAGACAATGATATTAAATGATTTTACTTAAACAGGCAGCCCTGCACAATAACTTGAAATGTTTAATTTATGCCATTTTCTACTTATCTGGAAGCACTTAAATAATTTTTATATTATTTTATTATTTAAAGCAAATCCGAACCTTGCTATGTGTCCTTACTTACTTCCATTTTTACAACTGTGAAAGTAAAAAGTCACTTCAAGTACCTCGTAGCAAAGCTAGTACGTAGTTGTATACTTTCCACAATAATATTTCAATATTGAAAGAATTACATTTATTCATACTTGTGGACTTTAAAATATGAAAACAGATGATAAAGAATGTAACAAAAAATGAACTGTAAAATAAGCCACTTTAATTGACATGGTATTTTAACATGATTAGCCAACAACTAAATGTAATAACTTGTAATGTAATCCCATTTTCGGGAAAAATTTTCAGTTTAGAGTCTCTATTTAAGGAGGTAGCCCTATTAAAACTAAAACGATTTTACACCCCCAAAATATTAATGATAATGGAAGGATTGATAGAAGGAAGGAAAAATACATATAATAGTGATACAATTAACTTTGAAAGACATGCCCTTGCAATGAAAAGGAAGTTTGTTGGAAGCAGGGTTTAATATGAGCACAGTAGGGATGTTTTCTGTACCTTGTTCATTGTCCCCAATACCGAGGAATGGTGGCATCTACCAGGGCTCACAGAGTGGAAAGAGTCAAAAGAAAACAGGCAAAGCTGAGTCAGGACCAGGCCTGCAGGGAAAGCCAGGAAGACGTGGTGGAGCTGAGCTTGGGACAAGCTCCATATGCCAATCAGTCCTATCTAACTCTGACTTGTGCTTGTCCTTTGTCATCCTTGACAATTAAGTGTAATCCTGGTAAATGCTAATGCCTAGTCTCTGTATTCTGTGATGAATTAGTGAATGAATTTACTGTCCATAAGTTCAGTTCAGTTCAGTCACTCAGTCGTGTCCGACTCTTCGTGACCCCATGGACTGCAGCACACCAAGCTTCCCTGTCCTTCTCCAATCCCAGAGTTTACCCAAACTCAGGTCCATTGAGACAGTAATGCCATCCAACCATCTCATACTCTGTCGTCCCCTTATCGTCCCATACTCTGGATGAAATGATAAGAGGGAGAGAAATGCACCGACACAAAGAGCATAAAAATAGCAACAGGCATTGTAACACACATGTGTGAGCCACAGACCGGGAATAGACTGCTGCCAATGCAGAGATCTGAGGCTGGAGCAGAGTGATTAGAACTGAAGCCCCAAACAATGATTCCATGGAACATGATACGGGAGTAAATCAGCTGTGGTTTTCCTATTGATTGATTGACAGAACGTGGTCCACTGGAGAAGGGAATGGCAAGCCACTTCAGTATTCTTGCCTTGAGAATCCCATGAACAGTAGGAAAAGGCAAAATGATAGCATACCAAAAGAGGTCATTAGGTGCTCAATATGCTACTGGAGATCAGTGGAGAAGTAACCCCAGAAAGAATGAAGGGATGGAGCCAAAACAAAAACAATACCCAGTTGTGCATGTGACTGGTGATAGAAGCAAGATCCTCTAAAGAGCAATATTGCATACAAACGTAGAATGTCAGGTCCATGAATCAAGGCAAATTGGAAGTGGTCAAACAAGAGATGGCAAGGGTGAACGTCGACATCCTAGGAATCAGCGAACTAAAATGGACTGGAATGGGTGAATTTAACTCAGATGACCATTATATCTACTACTGCGGGCAGGAATCCCTCAGAAGAAATGGAGTAGTCATCATGGTCAACAAAAGAGTCCAAAATGCAGTACTTGGATGTAATCTAAAAAACGACAGAATGATCTCTGTTCGTCTCCAAGCAAACTGTTCAGTATCACATTAATCCAAGTCTATGCCCCAACAAGTAACACTTAAGAAGCTGAAGTTGAACGGTTTTATGAAGACCTACAAGACCTTTTAGAAGTAATATTCAAAAAAGATGTCCTTTTCATTATAGGGGACTGGAATGCAAAACTAGGAAGTCAAGAAACACCTGGAATAACAGGCAAATTTGGCCTTGGAATGCAGAATGAAGCAGGGCAAAGACTAATCAAGTTCTGCCAAGAAAATGCACTGGTCATAGCAAACACCCTCTTCCAAAAACACAAGAGAAGACTCTACACATGGACATCACCAGATGGTCAACACCAAAATCAGATTGATTATATTCTTTGCACCCAAAGATGGAGAAGCTCTATGCAATCAACAAAAACAAGACCAGGAGCTGACTGTGGCTCAGATCATGAACTCCTTATTGCCAAATTCAGACTTAAATTGAAGAAAGTAGGGAAAACCACTAGATCATTCAGGTATGACCTAGATCAAATCCCTTATGATTATACACTGGAAGTGAGAAATAGATTTAAGGGCCTAGATCTGATAGATAGAGTGCCTGGTGAACTATGGAATGAGGTTCGTGACATTGTACAGGAGACAGGCATCAAGACCATCCCCATGGAAAAGAAATGCAAAAAAGCAAAATGGCTGTCTGGAGAGGCCTTACAA
This sequence comes from Ovis canadensis, assembly GCF_042477335.2. Lineage (NCBI taxonomy): Eukaryota > Metazoa > Chordata > Mammalia > Artiodactyla > Bovidae > Ovis > Ovis canadensis. The sequence continues at coordinate 87,264,072 of NC_091259.1, forward strand.
ATAGCTGTGAAAAGGAGAGAGGCAAAAAGCAAAGGAGAAAAGGAAAGATATAAGCATCTGAATGCAGAGTTCCAAAGAATAGCAAGAAGAGATAAGAAAGCTTTCTTCAGCGATCAATGCAAAGAAATAGAGGAAAATAACAGAACGGGAAAGACTAGAGATCTCTTTAAAAAAATTAGAGATACCAAGGGAACATTTCATGCAAAGATGGGCTCGATAAAGAACAGAAATGGTATGGACCTAACAGAAGCAGAAGATATTAAGAAGAGGTGACAGGAATACACGGAAGAACTGTAAAAAAAGATCTTCATGACCCAGATAACCATGATGGTGTGATCACTAATCCAGAGCCAGACATCTTGGAATGTGAAGTCAAGTGGGCCTTAGAAAGCATCACTACGAACAAAGCTAGTGGAAGTGATGGAATTCCAGTGGAGCTGTTTCAAGTCCTGAGGGATGATGCTGTGAAAGTGCTGCACTCAATATGCCAGCAAATTTGGAAAACTCAGCAGGGGTCACAGGACTGGAAAAGGTCAGTTTTCCTTCCAATCTTAAAGAAAGGCAATGCCAAAGAATGCTCAAACTACCGCACGATTGCACTCATCTCACATGCTAGTAAAGTAATGCTCAAAATTCTCCAAGCCAGGCTTCAGCAATACATGAAATGTGAACTTCCTGATGTTCAAGCTGGTTTTAGAAAAGGCAGAGGAAACAGAGATCAAATTGCCAACATCTTCTGGATCATCGAAAAAGCAAGAGAGTTCCAGAAAAACATCTATGTCTGCTTTATTGACTATGCCAAAGCCTTTGACTGTGTGGATCACAATAAACTGTGGAAAATTCTGAGAGAGATGGGAATACCAGACTACCTGACCTGCCTCTTGAGAAATCTGTGTGCAGGTCAGGAAGCAACAGTTAGAACTGGACATGGAACAACAGACTGGTTCCAAATAGGAAATGGAGTACGTCAAGGCTGTATATTGTCACCCTGCTTATTTAACTTCTATTCAGAGGACATCATGAGAAGTGCTGGACTGGAAGAAACACAAGCTGGAATCAAGATTGCCAGGAGAAATATCAATAACCTCAGATATGCAGATGACACCACCCTTATGGCAGAAAGTGAAGAGGAACTAAAAAGCCTCTTGATGAAAGTGAAAGAGGAGAGCGAAAAAGTTGGCTTAAAGCTCAACATTCAGAAAATGATGATCATGGCATCTGGTCCCATCACTTCATGGGAAATAGATGGGGGGGAACAGTGGAAACAGTGTCAGACTTTTTTGGGGGGGCTCCAAAATCACTGCAGATGGTGATTGCAGCCAAAAAATTAAAAGACGCTTCCTCCTTGGAAGAAAAGTTATGACCAACCTAGGTAGCATATTCAAAAGCAGAGACATTACTTTGTCAACTAAGGTCCGTCTAGTCAAGGCTATGGTTTTTCCTGTGGTCATGTATGGATGTGAGAGTTGGACTGTGAAGAAGGCTGAGCACCGAAGAATTGATGCTTTTGAACTGTGGTGTTGGAGAAGACTCCTGAGAGTCCCTTGGACTGCAAGGAGATCCAACCAGTCCATTTTGAAGGAGATCAGCTCTGGGATTTCCTTGGAAGGAATTATGCTAAAGCTGAAACTCCAGTACTTTGGCCACCTCATGCGAAGATTTGACTCATTGGAAAAGACTCTGATGCTGGGAGGGATCGGGGGCTGGAGGAGAAATGAACGACAGAGGATGAGATGGCTGGATGGCATCACGGACTCGATAGACATGAGTCTGAGTGAACTCCGGGAGGTGGTGATGGACAGGGAGGCCTGGCGTGCTGCGATTCATCGGGTCGCAAAGACTTGGACACGACTGAGCGACTGAACTGAACTGAACTTTCCTATTGATTAGATTGTGTTTGCTTAAGCTAGTCCGATACATACTTATCAAATTACTAGTAATTGCAACTACAGTAACATAGCCATTTTGGATTATATGAGAAGAAAGTTGATACTGCATATTTTAAGGTAAAGATTTCATGTCCGTGGGACTGTGTGTGTGTAAATATACGTAGAATATATACCAATATACATACATTGAAATCCTAACCCTCTGTAGTTCAGAATGTAACTATTATAGCAATAGGATTTTCATGGAGACAATTAACTTCAAGTCTTTAGTTGTTGTTCCCAAGTCACTAAATCACTTTAGTTGATCTTGCTAAAATCTCAATCACTTCTGATCCTGTTGCAAACCCGTGAACAGAGGAGCTTGATGGACCCCATTGACCGTAGCCCACCAGACTTCTCTGTCCATGGTCTTTCCCAGGCAAGAATACTGGAGTGTGTTGCCATTTCCTTCTCTAGGGAATTTTCTTGACCCAGGGATTGAACCCACATCTGTAGCGTCTCCTGCATTGGCAGGCTAATTCTTTACCACAGCACCATCTGAGAAACCATAATTCTAGGTACTTCTTCTGCATGTACATACTATGTACATACTTCTGTATGTAGTTTATTATTTATAAATTTAACAGAAGCATAATTGTATCTATTTTCTTTTGTTTATGGCTAGTTTTTTTTCCTATATTTGTGTTTATTTTTCTTTAAAGCATAAAATTTATTCTTGTGATATTGAATTATGTTTAAGAATCACTTCAATGCTGAATGATACACACACACGCATACACACACACTATTCAGCAACACACTTGCATAGTATGGATTTGCAACTATAACTAATATCAGTGAACATGGCTTAGTTTTGATATTTAGTAGAAGAAACTGTATGAATAGAAGTGAGGAGAGTATCCCAAACAGGAGAAATTAGAGCAGAGATATGCATAGGAATAAATACAATAAGGGCTTCCCTGATGGCTCAAGCAGTGAAGAAGAGCCTGCGTGCAAACCAGGAGATCCAGGTTCGACCCCTGGGTCACAAAGACCCCCTGAATTATGAAATGGCAACTCATTTCAGTATTCTTGCCTAGAGAATTCCATGGACAGAGGATCCTGGTGGGTTATAGTCCACAAGTTGCAAAGAGATGGAGACAACTGAGCTACCAGCACTTTCACATACAGGTAATATAGGTGAGAGGGTTCTGCACAAGAGCTGCTGAATTATAATTTAAACTTAATCCCAATTCAGAAAAGTATCATTAGATTGGACTCTAAATCTCAAAAGATTGTCTTGGATTTAAAAATAAGGATGCTCCTTTAAGAAGAAAATGAGTTTTTGAAAAATTGTAATTAAAAGTTAATGAATACAAATGAACAAAAGCAGGAAAGGAGAACACTACGTCTTAAACTTATCTCTGAAGGACACGTGTCCTCGCAATGAAAATGAGGTCTATTGGAAGCAAGGCTTAAACAGGCATGTAGGAGAGACCCTTCTGTAACGAGGTTCTTGGGCCTGAGCATGAGGAGTGGGGGTTTCTGCAGGGGCCTATCAGAGTTGAAAGGGTCCTAGGAACAGAGAGCTAAAATCTGAGTCAGCACCAGACCTGTAATTAAACCCATAAAGGGGGATTGGGGCTCAGCTGTGGAAAGAACCGAACACACAGGCCAGCTATACACTACTCTCTGAATTGTGTTTGTCTTTTTTAATGTGTGATCATGATAGATGTCAATGCCTGGACTTTATTTTCTGTGAGAAATTAAAGATTTGTTTAGCACTCAAGCTCTGAATGAAATAACAAAAATGGAAGAAATGCATCCTTACCAATCAGCACGGTAGTTAACACCAGGAATTTGAACATGTTATCTATGTTCCCCAAACCACAGACTGGGATTAGATAGCTGCCAATGAATAAATCTAAAGATAGATCAGAATGCTTTGAAATGAATTCCGATACCAGTGACTCCATGCTATGGGATCATATGAACTGTGGGTTTGCTATTGATTAGTTGGTATTTAATCAAGCTAGTCAGATATAATGTTAATTACAGTTGTGAATATTGGGGACTATACATTCAAGTTTATATCAAGATGAAAGAAGAAAGGAATACATAATATGCTAAAGAAAAGTTCCATACACATATGCCTGTGTGTTTGTGTTGTGTCAATCAACATGCCTTTTACATACAAGCATTTATATGTGTGTGTACGTGTGTGTGTGATAATGTGTGTGGATACATCTATCAGTGAGAAAATATTAAGGTATAGATGGATGATACAATTTTTTCTGCATATAAAATAACATAGATTGAAATTTAAGTATGATCTTTATATTAAAATATCCAGGAAGAAGAGAAATATATTAATAAACCAAAACAAAGCATTTTCTTCATGTCTTCTTTATATTATATACAGAACCTCACTCTCAATTTTTTAATATTTACTGTGAAAATATACTTTATTGATAAGCCAAATTTTCCCAAACACTTTTTTCATTGCCTCTTTTACGTCTTTGTTCCTTAAACTATAGATGATGGGATTCAGCATGGGAATTACAATGCTATAAAATATAGACACAATCATATCATGATCTGTGGCATAGCTGGAATTTGGTCTCACATACATGAAGAGAACAGTACCATGAAAAATGGACACTCCAGTTAAGTGAGAACCACATGTGGAAAACACTCTCCTTCTCCCTACAGCAGATGGCATCCTCAGAATGGCCAGCAGGATGCAGCCATAGGAGATCAGGACAGTCAGGACAGTGACCATCTCAATAGAGCCTGCAAAGTAGAAGAGCAGAAGCTGGTTCGTGTGAGTGTCAGAGCAAGAAATAGCGAGGAGGGGAGGGATGTCACAGAAGACGTGTCTGATTTCATTGGAGGCACAAAAGGAGAGGCTGAAAGTGGCCACTGTGTGTACAGTAGCATGCAAGATGCCACCCACATAGGAAGCAATGCTGAGTGGCACGTAGACTCTGGGAGCCATGCTGACTGAATACAGGAGGGGGTTGTAGATGGCCACATAGCGATCATAGGCCATTGCGGCCAGAAGAAAACATTCTGTGGTTCCAAAAGTAACAGCAAGGAACATCTGTGTTGCACATTCAAGGAAGGAAATGGCTTTGTTCTTTGACATAAAATCTACTAACATTTTGGGGGTAATTACTGAGGAATAGCAGGCATCCACAGATGAAAGCACACTCAGAAAATAGTACATAGGGTTGCGGAGCCGGCAATCCCCAATGACTAATACAACCAGGCCCAAATTTCCAATCAGAGTGAAGAGGTAAATTGCTAGAAACAAGAAGAATAAGATGATTTGCAGTTCAAGATTGTCTGTGAAGCCTTTCAGTAAAAAGGATGTTACTTCGGTGACATTCTTCATCTTGATACCTTATGGAACAAACTGAAATATTTTCAAAGAATTGCAATTCACTTCCTACCAAAAGAATGAATAACATTGTGACTCAATGGAATGTGATTTGTGTCCTCATATTTACTTTTTGCCAGAGTATAATTTCCCAGGTGTAGTTCAGAACAGTGGGTCAAGCGTTCATGCCACTCCCTGAAGACTCAAGTGGGAAAATACGTGTATTCATTCACTCATGGGCTGAATTCATGCCATCTAAATCCATTAGATAAACCAGTTAATTTACCACTGTATTCTATTAATTGTTTCCATATTAAATGACCTTAAAACACCAAATCATTGGCTAAAATCAATTTCCTTCTTACATACAATAACATGACCTACTGTATCAGTGTGCAAATAACATGAATAGAATATCAGCAATCTAGTTACATTTAGTAACTGTTTAAAATGTTTTCTTATATTTGCTTATGCATAGAATGAAACATTAATATTGATTTTACAAGGTGGAGCAAATACTGTACTATAAAATACATTAATATTGCTGAATCTTCAAAATATTGTTAAATAGATAATGCTAAATTAGGTTGGTCTTGCAGAGTAGCAACCTCTCAGACTGGAACATTTTATGTGCTATTCCTAAATTCTTTCTAACTCTATTAGCCCTTATTAGGTGTATCCAAAGGAAATAATCAAGATTTTCAAGATGATGGGCCACTATTAAACAATTATATTGCAACTTATAGTCATTTAAATGTATTTCTGAGATATCTAGCATTATATTTCTTTTTTTCTTACTGAATAATCAGTCATATTTATTATTTTTAGATATCTAAAGTCTTTGATTTCCAATGGTCTAAAAACTTGTGGTGAAAAGGTGAATTTTTCTGAAAACAAAATCAATTTTTTAAATTATTATACTTGTTTAGACATTGTTTACTGTGGTTCCAGTGAATTATCAACTAGACAATCCAAGTCACAATTAAAGTCACTTATAAAAATTATAACTAAATTATGACAATAATAAACAAATATAAACATCAACTTAATCCTTCATATTTTCTTTGCTGTATTTATTCACCTATGTGATAGGAAACAACTATTAATAAAAGGATTAGACAGCATATCTGATCTTGTTAGGTCCAAACTCCTAAAATATTCAGCAAGTGTCCTGAAGTTCTCTCTTACCTCAGCCAAAGCAGGTTTTGATGTCCTTTGAATACAATTAACTCAAGCTGCTTATATCTACCTACTCAACTGTTGATGAAACCACAGGAGAGTCCCCAAGGGGAATACACTCCAATTATGATCTAGTTCAAAATAGCAACATGGTGACTCACTCAATAAAAAAGAAAATGGTCCTGGAATAACTCATGACCCACTAATATTTGTTGCATAAGTAAAGTCATTCAGCCTCAGATTTATAACAATGCTTTATATTTGTATTTCCATAATAACTAGTGGTATTAAGTATTTTTTCAGCTAACCTGTTGTCCATTTGTATGTCTTCTTTGGGAAAAAGTCTGTTCAGGTGATCTGCAAACATTTTTTCCTACTCTGTAGGAGGTCTTCTTACTCTATGGGTTCTTTCCTTTGCTGTATATAATTTTAGTGTGATGTATGCACCTTTATCTGATTCTGCTGTTGTTGCCTGTCCTTATGGTGTCATATCTATGAAATTATCACTAGACTTAGTGTCATGAGGATTTTCAATTATATTTCTTCTGAGAGTATTATAGTTTCATGTACTATGTTTAAGCCTAAGTTGACTTTTGTTCATGGTTTAATGAGGGTTGATTTTCATTCTTTTGTATGTGAATATCCAGCTTTTCCAACAGCGACTATCCTTGATTGATATTAGAATCTTGGTGAGATATTGCACTCCCATATTCTTTGCAGTATCACTCCCAACAGCCAAGATATGAGAACCACTTAAATATCATTAAGAAAAATGTATTTTAAAAATCTGGTGCATATGTATACAATTAAATATTACTCAGCCTTAATAAGTGAGAAAATACTGTCATTGCAATAATATGGATGGACGTGGAGGACTTTTGCTAAGTGAAATAAATCAGACACAGAAAGAACACTGGGTAATCTCATTTATATGAATTATCTAAAATTGACAATCTCACAGAAGCAGAGAGTAGAATGGTGGTTTCCAGGGACTGGGAGAAGAGGGAATTTGGAAGTTGATGGTCAAACATAAAAAGTTTGAACTGTTTGAATTAAATAAGTTCAGGAAATCTATTATATAGTGTTTAGTTCAGTTCAGTTCAATCGCTCAGTCATGCCTGACTCTTTGCGACCCCATGAATCACAGCATGCCAGGCCTCCCTGTCCATCACCAACTCCTGGAGTTCACTCAGAGTCGCGTCCGTCGAGTCAGTGATGCCATCCAGCCATCTCATCCTCTGTCGTCCCCTACTCCTCCTGCCCCCAATCCCTCCCACCATCAGAGTCTTTTCCAATGAGTCAACTCTTTGCATGAGGTGGCCAAAGTACTGGAGTTTCAGCTTTAGCATCACTCCTTCCAAAGAAATCCCAGGGCCAGTCTCCTTCAGAATGGACTGGTTGGATCTCCTTGCAGTCCAAGGGACTCTCAAGAGTCTTCCCCAACACCAGAGTTCAAAAGCATCAGTTCTTTGGCGCTCTGCCTTCTTCACAGTCCAACTCTCAAATCCATACATGACCACAGGAAAAACCATAGCCTTGACTAGACAGACCTTTGTTGGGAAAGTAATGTCTCTGCTTTTGAATATGCTATCTAGGTTGGTCATAACTTTTCTTCCAAGGAGTAAGCATCTTTTAATTTCATGGCTGCAATCACCATCTGCAGTGATTTTGGAGCCCCAGAAAATAAAGTCTGACACTGTTTCCACTGTTCCCCCATCTATTTCCCATGAAGTGATGGGACCAGATCCCATGATCTTCGTTTTCTGATGTTGAGCTTTCAGCCAACTTTTTCACTCTCCTCTTTCACTTTCATCAAGAGGCTTTTTAGTTCCTCTTCACTTTCTGCCATAAGGGTGGTGTCATCTGCATATCTGAGGTTATTGATAATTCTCCCAGCAATCTTGATTCCAGCTTGTTTCTTCCAGTCCAGCGATTCTCATGATGTACTCTGCATGTAAGTTAAATAAGCAGGGTGACAATATACAGCCTTGACGTACACCTTTTCCTATTTGTAGTGCCTAAAGTTAACAAAACTGTTTTGTATACTCAAAATTGCTAAGAAGGTAGATTTTATGTTAAAATTATAACAGCAATAAAAGAAACAAAAAAAACCTTAGGAGGTAAGGATTCGCTAATGGACTTGATAGTGGTGATGTTTTAATGCGTGTCAGTTCAGTTCAGTTCAGTCGCTCATTCGTGTCCGATTCCTTGCGACCCCATGAATTGCAGCACACCAGGCCTCCCTGTCCATCACCAACTCCTGGATTCACCCAAACTCATGTCCATCGAGTCAGTGATGCCATCCAGCCATCTCATCCTCTGTCGTCCCCTTCTCCTCCTGCCTCCAATCCCTCCCAGCATCAGGTTCTTTTCCAATGAGTCAACTCAGGTGGCCAAAGTACTGGAGTTTCAGCTTCAGCATCATTCGTTCCAATGAACACCCAGGACTGATCTCCTTTTGGATGGACTGGTTGGATCTCCTTGCAATCCAAGGGACTCTCAAGAGTCTTCTCCAACACCACAGTTCAAAAGCATCAATTATTTGGTGCTCAGCTTTCTTCACAGTCCAATTCTCACATCCATACATGACCACTGGATAAACCATAACCTTGACTAAATGGACCTTAGTCGGCAAAGTAATGTCTCTGCTTTTCAATATGCTATCTAGGTTGGTCATAACTTTCCTTCTAAGGAGTAAGCATCTTTCAATTTCATGGCTGCAATCACCACCTGCAGTGATTTTGGAGCCCCCCAAAATAAGGTCTGACACTCTTTCCACTGTTTCCCCATCTATTTGCCATGAAGTGATGGGACCAGATACCATGATCTTTACATATTTCAAGCTGCAGATGGATAATTTCCCCAACTCTCATGTAGACTCAATCATTTGGTCACAAAGTGAACGTAGGAGACCAAAACTGTTGATGCTCTAGGTCACTGCATTTTTTCAGAAATTCACAGAAGGAACTCCCTTCCAAAAGGACTGAGCTTCACCGTTAGGAAGCTGAGAAATGAATGACAATTACTAGGCCAAGACGTTGGGGAGGAAAGCTTGAAATAAGGGAGGCGTTTTCTGTAAGAAGTGGGTTTCAGAAAGTACTATTATTATAGCAACATAAAATGTCGAACGTGTAGACACCAGTTTGGAAGCTAAGATTTATCTAGCTGTGGGACTCAAGAAACTCTAGGTAGAAGCTGTAATGAATTAGGCTTCAGTTTAGTTGCTCAGTCATGTATGACACTTTGAGACCTCTACTGAAAGTTAAAATAGTTAGAAAATGACAGTATTTTGAGATTATAAAAACATATGAGACATCATTTGAGCATGATTTTAAAATGTTAACTTCATCAATTCAACATAGACATGTGAATATATATATATATATATATATATATATATATATATATATATAGGCTTCACCAGTGGCTCAGTGGTAAATAATCTGCAATGCAGGGGATGCAGGAAATGTGAGTTTGAAATCAAGGTTGGGAAGATTCCCAGAGGACAAAATGAAAACCTACTCCAGTACTGTTGCCTAGAAAGTCCCAAGGACCTAGTGGACTGCAGTCCATAGAGTCACAAAGAGTTGGACATGACTGAGTGAGCAATACATATAAATATATATATATATATATAATTAAGTATTATATAGTTATATTACAATATAATACATATTATATATTATAAATATGTATATTTCCTTATGATACTCAAAATGTCCAGCTCATTAAAACATAGACGGAGTAGTTGGAAAAAGTGTATATTATATTAATAGCGTATATAATAATACACTTTTTCTAATTACTAATTATGGATCAACCTAATCAATATAATAGCATATAACTTATACATGAATAAAAATAAAATTTTTGTTTCACTTTTCTAGGTTTTTTTACTGACTGACATCTCACTATTTCTACTTGACTATTCTTTCTCAGACTTCTTTGATTTTTCATGTAAATTATAGAGTCAGGAGATCTATTTTTACAAAAGACTTGTTTAATTTTACTTGTAGTTGTATTAAATCTGCATATAGGTCAATTTAGAGTTGCATTTAATTGATGGATCCTATCTTCACAGTTGGGCTACCTGTCAGTATTACCTTTTTTTTCTTCTTCTTCTGTTTATTTACATTCAGATTTTAAAACCAACATTCCTTTTTACTAGCCTGAACTTCCAGATGTTCAAGCTGGTTTTAGAAAAGGCAGAGGAACCTGAGATCAAATTACCAACATCTGCTGGATCATCGAAAAAGCAAGAGAGTTCCAGAAAAACATCTATTTCTGCTTTATTGACTATGCCAAAGCCTTTGACTGTGTGGATCACAATAAACTGTGGAAAATTCTGAAAGAGATGGGAATACCAGACCACTTGACCTGCCTCTTGAGAAATTTGTATGCAGGCCAGGAAGCAACAGTTAGAACTGGACATGGAACAACAGACTGGTTCCAAATAGGAAAAGCAGTATGTCAAGGCTGTATATTGTCACCCTGCTTATTTAACTTACATGCAGAGTACATCATGAGAAATGCTGGGCTGAAAGAAGCACAAGCTGGAATCAAGATTGCTGGGAGAAATATCAATAACCTCAGATATGCAGATGACACCACCCTTATGGCAGAAAGTGAAGAGGAACTAAAAAGCCTCTTGATGAAAGTGAAAGAGGAGAGTGAAAAAGTTGGCTGAAAGCTCAACATTCAGTAAACAAAGATCATGGCATCTGGTCCCATCACTTCATGGAAAATAGATGGGGGAAACAGAAGAAACAGAGTCAGACTTTAATTTTTGGGGCTCCAAAATCACTGCAGATGGTGATTGCTGCCATGAAATTAAAAGACGCTTACTCCTTGGAAGAAAAGTTATGACCAACCTAGATAGCATATTGAAAAGCAGAGACATTACTTTCCCAACAAAGGTCTGTCTAGTCAAGGCTATGGTTTTTCCAGTGGGCATGTATGGATGTGAGAGCTGGACTGTGAAGAAAGCTGAGTGCTGAAGAATTGATGCTTTTGACTGTGGTGTTGGAGAAGACTCTTGAGAGTTCTTTGGACTGCAAGGAGATCCAACCAGTTCATTCTGAAGATCAGCCCTGGGATTTCTTTGGAAGGAATGATGCTAAAGCTGAAACTCTAGTACTTTGGCCACCTCACGCGAAGAGTTGACTCATTGGAAAAGACTCTGATGCTGGGAGGGATTGGGGGCAGGAGGAGAAGGGCATGACAGAGGATGAGATGGCTGGATGGCATCACTGACTTGATGGACTTGAGTCGGAGTAAACTCCGGGAGTTGGTGATGGACAGGGAGGCCTGGCGTGCTGTGATTCATGGGGTCGCAAAGAGTCAGACACGACTGAGCGACTGAACTGAACTGAACTGAATCTCTTAATTTAGAACTTTGGTATCTGTGTACAAATTACTTATGTACAAAGTGTTACTAATCAATTTTCGGAAGTGGAATCTTTACATTCCACAGACATGAAACCCTATACACTCAAAATGTCTGACCTTTCTCTCTCACGTTTCTCTCACATTCTAACGCTCTATGACACAGAAGATTGTAGTGACCTGTGTGCCGTCACATCTCTCCTTCAGTCCTTCCAACTGTGTTTTCACATCTCATCATTCTTACTGAGCTTTCTTACATAGCTGCATCTGTTTACTTGGGCTGTGCTGGGGCTCCGCTGCTGCAGGTGCTCTGCTCTAGTGTAGGTGACGGCGGCTGCTCTCCAGCTGCCCTGCATGGGCTTCTGCTCTTGTGGAGCAGAAAGTGAGCGTGCAAGTTGCTCTGTCGTGTTCAGCTCTTTGTGACCCCACAGACTGTAGCTTGCCAGCCTCCTCTGCTCATGGAATTCTCCAGGCTAGAATACTGGAGTGGGTAGCTGTTCCCTTCTCCAGGGGATCTTCCCAACCCAGGGGCTGAACCTAGATTGTGGAGCAGAGCACAGGCTCAGTAGTTGTGGGACACGGACATGGGCTTAGCTTCTCTGAGGCAAGTGGAATCTCCCCAGATCAGGGATCAAGCCCGTGTCCCCTGCATTGGCAGGAGGATTCTTTACCACTGAGGCAGCAGGGAAGTCTACTCTTATTAAACTGTTAATGAACTAAAAGTGTAGTATTTTAAAATTTACAATACACACACACACACATATATAATTTTTCTTATTTAAGAAGAGACACTACTCTTTTGACAAAGGTCCATATAGTCAAGGGTCAAGGGCATTATCTTCCTAGTGGTCACATACAGTTGTGAGATTTGGATCTTAAAAAAGGCAGAATGTCAAAGAATTTACGCCTTCGAACTGTGGTGCTGAGAACTCTCCTGAGGGAGATCAAACCAGTCAATCTTAAGGGAAATCAACCCTGAATACTTGTTGGAAAGACTGATACTGAAGCTGATGTGCCAGTATTTTGGTTATCTGATGCGAACAGCCAACTCACTGGAAAAGTCCCTGATGTGGGAAAGAATGAGGGCAGAAGTAGAAGAGAGCATCAGAGGATGAGAGCAAACTTTGGGAGATGTTGGGGGACAGGGAGGCCTGATGTGCTGCAGTCCACGTGGTCACAAAGAATCTCTGACATGACCTGGCCACTGAACAACAACAAAGAATTATAAATTTTGTCATATGTTATGATTTCAATATCTTCATGTTTTAGAGAAGAGAATTAGAAAGGCTTTACTTCCAGAAAGAGACAACTGGATTTTGCAGAATTGTGGTTATCAACCTCATGTGTTGTTGCCATTTAGTCCTAAGTGTTGTCCAATTCTTTTGTGGCTCCATGGACTGTAGCCTGCCAGGCTCCTCTGTCCCTGGGATTTTCCAGGCAAGAATCCTGGAGTGGGTTACCATTTCCTTCTCCAGGGGATCAACATAATAGCATACAGCTATTTAGGACCAGAATTTAGAATAGCCCTATAATAGTAGATTTTTTTCCACTGAGGGATTGTTTTAAATTAAAGTATGTTGATGTAATCATTCTCATCAGGTAGTTCATTATCCAGAAGCATCCACTTGTTTACAATGAAAAAAGTTCATCTTGAAACTTTTCTGTCCCGGAAAGTAGAGTGCTTTCCTCTAGAGACTTCACTGTAGACTTTAAGAAGAACTTGAGAAGATGGTGGAGTATAAGAATATAAATACAGAATATTCACAGAGTATCTTGAGTAAAGAGTTCATTTCCACAGGTAAGAGGAAAGTATTTTCATAACTCGCAAGATATTTTAGAAAATATACCTTTGAATTTGAAACTGGAATAAGTGTCTTAATATTTCTATTCAAGAGAGAAGATTTGAGTTAAATCAAAGTTTTATTACAAATAGAATATACTCCTTTCAGGAAACATAGCAAAGAAAATAAGAAGGATTCCATACATATTTTGGTCAATAGAATTGTAAATTAGAAATTTACATTAATTTCTTTGATGAAAGATAATGTTCTGTATGGGGGCAGAACAATTAAGGAGTTACATTTAAATTTTATGAAAATTGTTAAATGGAGAAAAATTAACTATTAACCAACCATTGGGTATATTACACTTTGGAATCACAAATTTCTGACAGAAGAATACAAACTAATTTTAAATGTATTTATTGCCAGTTAATTGATTTAAAAGCCACTTGTATGTGGGTGTATGTGTTTTAACTTCTTGGCTTAATAAACTTAATTGCTTAAAAAAAGAAACTATTCAAAGTTTCTATCTCATACAGTTTCTAGGTTGTAAAATTTCCTGAATTATGCCAAGTCATAATGAAATTTTAATGCAATCATGTAGAAATAGTACAGAGTCTAAAGTCAGAGAAATCTAGGCTTCAGTCCTGGTTCTCGTAGGAACTTCATGATTCTGGTCAAGTTTTATGTCTAGTTGAGCCTTGGTTGTCCCATCTATTAATACAAAATTATGCTGAATTATATAGCTTGCAGGTTGCTATGTAGAGTACATTAGGTAATATGCATAAAATTCCTAACCCTCTAGTAGCCACTCAATAATACATTATAGCTGCCCTCCTAACTTTCCTTCTTATTGAGGTTACTATCTGTAATACTGCTTCCAACAACACCTGGTACTTTAAATTTTTTATCATGAGTGTTGGGAAACATTTTGTTTTTGTCTTTTAGATTCATTATATTTTGCTAAAAAATTATGATTTTTAGTTCCCATCCATTAAAGTGAAATAGTAAGGCATTAACACAGCCAGTTCTGTGTTTTTTTTCAAATATCACTTAACAAAAAAGCCTGTTTGAAAAACCGGATGCAGTAGCTAAACATCATACTTTTTGTCTGTCACAACTCCAGTGCCCTATAATGAAATAAATTCTCTAATTGGACATAATTTTGAATAAAGCATACCTTCTTTAATAAACTCATCTTTTAGCTCTACACGTAAGAATAGAGACATCAAAGATTATTATAAATTTATACTGGCCAGAAGAACAGGAGAATTTAAATAAATACATTATTATTTTAAATTGACAAGCCACATTTTCTTTTTAACATTCATATCTTTTATTTTGAAAAATGATACTAATTCTTACCTTTTCCTTTTCTGAGCTTAAAAAGTCCATAAGCCAAGCTTTTTATATGCTTTTATTTTTTAGACTGGATCACAGAATGCCATTTATAAATTCTAATTTTAAGCACTCCGTTAACTTCAAAGGACATTTATGGGAGGGCTAGTTTTTAGAGGAGATGATTCACCATTCTAATTTCAGAACAGACAGATTTCAGTGAGTGAAATGCATTTTAATGCATTTAATGCAGTTTCTTATAGAATATTGGTATTTACTGTGTTTAATTTCAATAGAAGAGTATGTTGATATCTATCTAGTGCCATATAACAAATATGTGTATTTTTATTATTTTTTTAATTTTACTTAATTTTACTTTACAATACTGTATTGGTTTTGCCATACATCAACATGAATCTGCCACGGGTGTACACGTGTTCCCAATCCTGAACACCCCCTCCCACCACCCTCCCCATACTATCTCTCTGGGTCATCCTAGTGCACCAGCCCCAAGCATCCTGTATCCTGCATCAAACCTAGCTAAATGCTGTTATTTTTCAATGTGATTTAAAATTTTTCACTCTATTGGAGTTAAATAAAGTTTGGAAGTTATATTTCATGTATATGCATCATTCACAAATGTTTAATACTTTAACCTAATAAAACATATTTTAATGCAGCTGATTGAAAAGTGTTCCCTCCTATGACATCATATTCAGGTAGAAGAATAAGATATGCCTGGAAATTATGGTCAATTAGTTTTTCTCTCTTTTTTTTTTTTTTCTGGTGGTTCAGAAATAACTTTCCCAAGCATATGCTGTCAGTAAGCACTAAATCTGAGATTTTAATACAAGGTTTTAGCTCCCAATAAAGTTCATAATTTCTCATAGTTGTCTTATTATAAGCATATCAGTTAAGCAAATCTTCAATTGCAATGTCCCTGAAATTTCTCTTGTACATATCCATGAACATATATTTTGTGGTGGCTTCCTTAGAGGACCACATGCTGGTGCAGTCTTCAAAATCTGCTTGCATATCTGTATCTGTTTTCTCCGTGCTTATTTCTACCTGCTTAATTCCTGTTTTTTTATCTTACTCTCTATAGTAAATATTTCTATATATAGTTTATGGATTTGAGAGAGAAAGAAATAGGAAAAGAAATAAAGAAGGAGATATGTTTGGAGTGAAAAAGAGAACACAAAATTTTAAAAAGTAATGTAATTTTGATGATGCCCCAAATTTATTAATACATATTTGTATATTAATTGATGTTCTATAAATGATTTTATTATGATGGCTTAAAACTCAACATTAAAAAGAAAAAAAATTAGATCATGGCATCCAGTCCCATCATTTCATGGCAAATAGAAGGGGAAAAACTGAAAGCAGTGACAGATTTTGGCTCCAAAATCATTGTGGATGCTAGCCATGCAATGAGAAGACATCCACTTCTTGGAACAAAGGCAATGACAAACTCAGACAGTGTATTAAAAAGCAGAGACATCACTTTGCCGAGAAAGCTTCATAGAGTCAAAGGTGCATTCTTCCCAGTAGTCATGTACGGATGTGAGGTTTAGTCCAGAAAGAAGGCTGTTACTGTTAGTCGCTCAGTCATGCCTGACTCTTTGCAACCCAATGGACTGCAGCCTACCAAGCTCCTCTGTCCATGGGATTTTCCAGACAGGGATAGTGCAGTGGGTTGCCATTTTCTTCTGCAGGGGATCTTCCAGACCCAGGGATCCAACCCAGGTCTCCTGCATTGCAGGCAGATTCTTTACCATCTGAGCTACAAGGGAAACCCTGACAGCTGAAGAATTGATGCTTTTGAACTGTGGCAGGGAGGCCTGGCATGCTGCAGTCCATGGGGTAGTAGAGTCAGATACCACTTAGTGACTGAACAAAAACAATTTTCTTAATATAACAATTCAAATTTAATTATACTTTATTATTTTTGTCTCTTTGTGTTCTTATAATTATTATGTAAGTTGTATGGATATATTCCCTGGTGGCTCAGAGGTTAAAGCGTCTGCCTGCAATGCAGGAGACCTGGGTTCGATCCCTGGGTGGGGAAGATCCCCTGGAGAAGGAAATGGCAACCCACTCCAGTATTCTTGCTTGGAGAATCCCATGGTCGGAGGAGCCTGGAGGGCTACAGTCCATGGGGTCACAAAGAGTTGGACACGACTGAGCAACTTCACTTTCATACAGAAATCAGAAGCCTTTTTTTTTTTTCTCTAGACTTTTCTAAGAATCAAATGAGCATTTTTTGGTATTGTAAACTCACACTTGTCTTTGTTGTTTAGTTCCTAATTCGTGTCTGGCTCTTTTGCAACCCCATGGCCTGTAGCCTGCCAGGCTTCTGTCCATGGAATATCTCAGGAAAGAATATGAAAGTGGGTTGCCATTTCCTTCTCCAGGGTATCTTTCAGACCTAGGGATCAAACCTGTGTCTCCTGCATTGGTTGGCAGATTATTTATCACTGAGCAGCCAGGGAAGTCCTTAAACTTACACTTATCAATCTATTTATTCATTAGAAATAGCTTCTAAATGGATCTATGGGAACATTTCTGGGAAAATAGAGACGTGGCTTTCTTCTAACATCAAGTTAAAGATTTTTATTTATTCTCTTCTTAATGTGTGGCATCTAAATGCAATAAAAATGTAGTCTGTTTAACATCATAAATATAAATTACTTATAAGTTTTTGAATTCAGCCTAGCCCTGTATATGGCAGATTTTTCATCACTCTTTAATGCTTCTTAATTACGACATGCTGAAGGAAAAATAAAAAGTAACATGCCAAAACCTGCCATTTAATGTGATGGACAGGGAGGCCTGGCATGCTGCAGTCCATGCAGTCGCAGAGTCAGACACGACTGAGCAACTGAACTGAACTGATTGAATGTGATGAATCCAGTAATTAATTGTGTTTCAGCAATTAGCTGAGAGTTCAGTTCAGATGCAATTGACTCTTTAACTTTAGAAAAAATGTATGTGTGTGTATATATATATATATGTACTTTCCTTTATTCGTATATCACCAAATGAGAAACAGTGTGATAATATAGAGGAAAACAATAAATCAAACACAATTTTGTGGCAAATAGAGTGATTTTATTGCAAAAAACTTGTAAAAAACTAGTTTTTTCTATGATCAGGTGACATTAATTTCACAAATATTTTAGAAACCTCATAAAGAACTATGATATATTAAAAGATTTGTTTTTTACAGAAATATATCTCAAAAATATATCTAAGAACTTTGCAGAGACAATAGTATATGACTATAGAAACACCTCACATTGCTACTAAAATAAAATTTGAAAATCAGTAACCATATGGTAAGCTGCAGAGGCCAACATGAACACCTTAATGACACCTATTTTTAGAAAAAAATTAACATTCACATTGTTATTCTTTGCAAAATGGGCACATAATCTCCAAAATACTGTCTGTTGTTCAGCGTATCACCGTTCTTGAATGGAAATTAATGGGACAGTGTAATTGTCAGAAAAATGGATATAAAATGATTTTGTTTAAACAAACAGCTCTGCACAAAAAGTTGAAATATAGGTTTCATTTATGTCTTATCCGGAAACATTTAATATTAAATAATTTTATATTGTTTTCTTATTTAAATCAAACTCAATCTTGTGACATGTGATTACTTCCATATTTACAGTTGTGAACATAAAAAGACACTTCATGCACCTTATAGCAAAGCTAGTATTTAATTGTATACTTTCCACTATGATATTTCATGGTTGTAATAGTCCTATGGTTATTCATATTTGTTGATTTTGAAGCTATGTAGTATGAAAACAGATGGTAAAGAATATAACAAAAAATAAACTAGAAAATAAATCACTTAAATTGACATGCTATTTTAACATGATGAATCTAGTCAACAATTAAGTGTAATACCTTCTTTTATTAACAGCAAAATTCATCCATTTGAATCCAACATCTTCATCACTGACCATTCCATGACTACAAAGGAAATCATTAGATCCTGCTAAGAAACAAATAGGAAGATATAGTTGGATGGATTCTATTTTCACAAAATACTGCCTTTAGAACCTATAGAGAAAAACTAAAATGGTGCAGCTCTCATCAGATTTAGATTCATAACAGATTCAGATGAAAAACGTGACTAAATTAAACATGTTTATACTGATGGGCTTTACGGATGACTTAGAGGTGCAAGTCTACATATTTTTACTTTTTCTGGCAATCTATCTTTTTACACTGGTAGGAAATTTGGGACTGGTTATGTTGGTCATTGTGGATTCTCGGATCCAAAACCCAATGTACTATTTTCTGAGTGTCTTATCATTACTGGATGCCTGCTAGTCTTTAGTTCACTTCAGTTCAGTTCAGTCACTCAGTCATGTCCAACTCTTTGCAACCCCATGAAAGTGTGCTGTGGCACACCAGGCCTCCCTGTCCACCACCATCTCCCGGAGTTCACACAGACTCACGTCATTCGAGTCAGTGATACCATCCAACCATCTCATCCTCGGTCGTCCCCTTCTCCTCCTGCCCCTAATCCCTCCCAGCATCAGAGTCTTTTCCAATGAGTGAACCCTTTGTATGAGGTGGCCAAAGTACTTGAGCTTCAGCTTTAGCATCATTCCTTCCAAAGAAATCCCAGGGTTGATCTCCTTCAAAATGGACTGGTTGGATCTCCTTGCAGTCCAAGGGACTCTCAAGAGTCCTCCCCAACACCACAGTTCAAAAGCATCAATTTTTCGGCGTTCAGCCTTCTTCACAGTCCAACTCTCACATCCATACATGACCACAGGAAAAACCATAGCCTTGATTAGACGGACCTTAGTCGGCAAAGTAATGTCTCTGCTTTTGAATATACTATCTAGGTTGGTCATAACTTTTTTTCCAAGGAGTAATCGTCTTTTAATTTCATGGATGCAATCACCATCTGCAGTGATTCTGGAGCCCCAAAAACTAAAATCTGACACTGTTTCCACTGTTTTCCCATCTATTTCCCATGAAGTGATGGGACCGGATGCCATGATCTTCATTTTCTGAATGTTGACCTTTAAGCCAACTTTTTCGCTCTCCTCTTTCACTTTCATCAAGAGGTTATTTAGCTCCTCTTCACTTTCTGCCATAAGGGTGGTGTCATCTGCATATCTGAGGTTATTGATATTTCTCCCAGCAATCTTGATTCCAGCTTGTGTTTCTTCCAGCGTTTCTCATGATGTACTCTGCATATAAGTTAAATAAGCAGGTTGACAATATACAGCCTTGACACACCCCTTTTCCTATTTGGAACCATTCTGTTGTACCATGTCCAGTTCTAACTGTTGCTTCCTGACCTGCACACAGATTTCTCAAGAGGCAGGTCAGGTGGTCTGGTATTCCCATCTCTTTCAGGATTTTCCACAGTTTATTGTGATCCACACAGTCAAAGGCTTTGGCATAGTCAATAAAGCAGAAATAGATGTTTTTTTCTGGAACTCCCTTGCTTTTTCAGTGGTCACTTCAAAAATGTTGATTAATTTCCTGTCAGAGAATAAAACCGTTTCCTATCTTGGATGTGCAGCACAAAAGCTTCTCTTTGTTGCTTCTGGGCCCACAGAATGCTCTCTTCTGGCCACAATGGCCTATGATCACTATGTGGCCATCTACGACCCCCTCCTGTGTTCAGTCAGCATGGCTCCCAGAGTCTACATGCCACTCAGCATTGCTTCCTATGTGGGTGGCATCTTGCATGCTACTGTACACACAGTGGCCACTTTCAGCCTCTCCTTCTGTGCCTCCAGTGAAATCAGACACGTCTTCTGTGACATCCCTCCCCTCCTCGCTATTTCTCGCTCTGACACTCACACAAACCAGCTTCTGCTCTTCTGCCTTGTGGGCTCTATTGAGATGGTCACTGTCCTGATTGTCCTGATCTCCTATGGCTTCATCCTGCTGGCCATTCTGAGGATGTGTTCCGCTGAAGGCAGAAGGAAAGTCTTCTATACATGTGGCTCTCACCTAACCGGAGTGTCCATTTACCATGGGACCATCCTCTTCACATATATGAAACCAACTTCCAGCTATGACTCAAACCACGACATGATCGTGTCAACATTTTACACCATTATCATTCCCATGCTGAATCCTATCATCTACAGTTAAAGGAATAAAGATGTCAAAGAGGCAATGAAAAACTTGTTGAGAGAAGTTGGTTTATAACCATAGTGTATTTTTAGTACTGAATAAAGCTGCAAAGAACTTACATGTTGATGTCTTGATGCTAAACAACTAGAGAAGAAAATGCTCCATTTCAGTTACTAACGTTTGTGTATCCTAGAATAAAACATTATTAGTCCATCAAAAATAAGACTGGGAGCTGACTGTGACTCAGATCATAAACTCCTTATCGCCAAATTCAGATTTAAATTAAAGAAAGTGGGGAAAAACACTAGAACATTCAGTTCAGTACAGTTCAGTTCAGTTCAGTCGCTCAGTCGTGTCTGACTCTTTGCAACCCCATGAATCGCAGCACGCCAGGCCTCCCTGTCCTCACCAACTAGCGAAGTTCACTAACACTCACGTCCATCGAGTCAGTGACACCATCCAGCCATCTCATTCTCTGTCATCCCCTTCTCCTCCTGCTTCCAATCCCTCCCAGCATCAGAGTCTTTTCCAATGAGTCAACTCTTCCCATGAGGTGGCCAAAGTATTGGAGTTTCAGCTTCAGTATCATTTCCTCCAAAGAAATCCCAGGGCTAATCTCCTTCAGAATTTACTGGTTGGATCTCCTTGAAGTCCAAGGGACTCTCAAGAGTCTTCTCCAACACCACAGTTCAAAAGCATCAATTCTTCGGCGCTCGGCCTTCTTCACACTGCAACTCTCACATCTATACATGACCACAGGAAAAACCATCGCCTTAACTAGACAGACCTTTGTCAGGTATGACCTAAGTCAAATCCCTTATGACTGTACAGTGGAAGTGAGAAATAGATTTAAGAGACTACATCTGATAGACAGAATGCCTGATGAACTATGAACCAAAGTTCATGACATTGTACAGGAGACAGGGATTAAGATCATCCTCAAAAAAAGAAATCCGAAAAGGCAAAATGGCTGTTGAAGGAGGCCTTACAAATAGCTGTGAAAAGAGAAGCAAAAAGAAAAGGAGAAAAGGAAAGATATACCCATTTGAATGCAGAGTTCCAAATAATAGCAAGAGAGATAACAAAGCCTTCCTCAGCGATCAATGCAAAGAGATAGAGTAAAACAACATAATGGGAAAGACTAGAGATCTCTTCAAGAAAATTAAAAAAAAAAAACAAGGGAACATTTCATGCAAAGATGGGCTCAATAAAGGACAGAAATAGTATGGACATAACAAAAGCAGAAGATATTAAGAAGAAGTAGCAAGAATACACAGAAGAACTGTACAAAAAAGATGTTCACAACCCAGCTAATCATGATGGTGTGATCACTCACCTAGAGCCAGACATCCTGGAATGTGAAGTCAAGTGGGCCTTAGAAAGCATCACTACAAACAATGCCAGTGGAAGTGATGGAATTTCAGTTGAGCTATTTCAAATCCTGAAAAATGATGCTGTGAAAGTGCCACACTAAATATGCCAGCAAATTTGGAAAACTCAGCAGTGGCCACAGGACTGAAAAAGGTCCGTTTTCATTCCAATCCCAAAGAAAGGCAATGCCAGAGAATGCTCCAACTACCACACAATTGCATTCATCTCAGACACTAGTGAAGTAATACCCAAAATTCTCCAAGCCAGGCTTCAGCAATACATGAACAGTGAACTTCCAGACGTTCAAGCTGGTTTTAGAAAAGGCAGAGGAACCAGAGATCAAATTGCAAACATTGGCTGCATCATTGACAAAGCAAGAGAGTTCTAACAAAACATCTATTTCTGCTTTATTGACTATTCCAAAGCCTTTGACTGTGTAGATCACAATAAACTGTGGAAAATTCTGAAAGAGATGGGACTACCAGACCAACTGATCCACATTTTGAGAAACCTGTATGCAGGTTAAGAAGCAACAGTTAGGACTGAACATGGAACAGACTGGTTCCAAGTAGGAAAAGGAGTATGTCAAGGCTGTATATTGTCACCCTGCTTATTTAACTTATATGCAGAGTACATCATGAGAAACACTGGGCTGGAACAAGTACAAGCTGGAAGCAAGATTGCCGGGAGAAATATCAATAACCTCAGATATGCAGATGACACCACCCTTATGGCAGAAAGTGAAGAACTAAAGAGCCTCTTGATGAAAGTGAAAGTGGAGAGTGAAAAAGTTGGCTTAAAACTCAACATTCAGAAAATGAAGATCATGGCAACCAGTCCCATCATCGCTTCATGGGAAATAGATGGGGAAACAGTGGAAGCAGTGGCTGATTTTATTTTTCTGGGCTCCAAAATCACTGCAGATGGTGATTGCAGCCATGAAATTAAAAGACGCTTACTCCTTGAAAGGAAAGTTATGACCAACCTAGATAGCATATTAAAAAGAAGAGACATTACTTTGTTGATAAAGGTCCATCTAGTCAAGGCTATGGTTTTCCTAGTAGTCATGTATGTGTGTGAGAGTTGGTCTATGAAGAAAGCTGAGTGCCGAAGACTTGATGCTTTTGAACTGTGGTGTTGGAGAAGACTCTTGAGAGTCCCTTGGACTGCAAGGAGATCCAACCAGTCCATTATAAAGGAGATCAGTCCTGGATGTTCATTGGAAGGACTGATGCTGAAGCTGAAACTCCAATACTTTGGCCACCTGGTGGGAAGAGCTGACTCATTGGAAAAGACCCTAATGCTGGGAAAGACTGAGGGCAGGAGGAGAAGGGGATGACAGAGGATGAGATGATTGGATGGCATCATCGACTCAGTGGACATAGGTTTGAATAAACTCTGCGAGTTGGTGATGGACAGGGAGGCCTGGTGTGCTGCAGTTCATGGAGTTGCAGAGAGTCAGACACGACTGAGTGATTGAACTGAACTGAACTGAGTCCATCAATGTAACAATTTACAAATATGCTGATTATTACATTTAAACTGATCCATATTAAATATTCACTGATGTAAGTGTATTGCAGGTGTCATTCATTCTTTGATTTGTTTCACACCCTATTATAGCTATAATCCTGGGATTCTGTAGATTGATGTTAGCTCACATTAATTATAGGAAGTCTTCAGCACACATCGTGAATTACTTCTCCATTCTGGAGCCCCTATGAAGAACCTCCATGTGAGCTCACACAATATGTTCCATCCAGGTATATGGGCATGACTTTTTCCACTTTGGCTCAACATCATATATCTTTCTTCCATTATCGAAGTATTTTCTTATTACTGTCGAATCATTGAAATAAATTAGTCCGTTTTGAAACTCCAAAAATTATACTGAAGGTAGAAGTAATATTTATTGAGAGTATGCTTAAGGTTAAGTCAGTTCAGTTCAGTTGCTCAGTTGTGTCTGACCCTTTGTGACCCCATGAACCACAGCAAGCCAGGCCTCCCTGTCCATTACCAACTTCTGGAGTTTACCCAAACCCATGTCCCTGAGTCGGTGATGCCATCCAACCATCTCATCCTCTATCGTCCCCTTCTCCTCCTGCCCTCAATCTTTCCCAGCATTAGGGTCTTTTCAAACGAATCAGCTCTTCCCATCAGGTGGCCAAAGTATTGGAGTTTCAGCTTCAACATCAGTCCTTCCAATGAACATCCAGGACTGATCTCCTTTAGGATGGACTGGTTGGATCTCCTTGCAGTCCAAGGACTCTCAAGAGTCTTCTCTAACACCACAGTTCAAAGGCATCAATTCTTTAACGCTCAGCTTTCTTAATAGTCCAACTCTCACATACATACATGACTATTGGAAAAACAATAGCCTTGACTAGACGGACCTTTGTTGGCAAAGTAATGTCTCTGATTTTGAATATACTATCAAGGTTGATCATAACTTTTCTTCCAAGGAGTAAGCGTCTTTTAATTTCATGGCTGCAGTCACCATCTGCATGATTCTGGAGCCCCCAAAAATAAAGTCTGACACCGTTTCCACTGTTTCCCCATCTATTTCCCATGAAGTGATGGGACCGGATGCCATGATCTTCATTTTCTCAATGTTGAGCTTTAAGCCAACTCTTTCACTCTCCTCTTTCACTTTCATCAAGAGGCTTTTTAGCTCCTCTTCACTTTCTGCCATAAGGGTGGTGTCATCTGCATATCTGAGGTTATTGATATTTCTCCCGGCAATCTTGATTCCAGCTTGTGCTTCTTCCAGCCCAGCGTTTCATTAATTCATGATAATTAAACCAGTTGTCAAGTAGACTTGAAAGGAATTCTTATGGGAAACTCTGCTTATACACCAGAATTTCAGAAGCAGATTTGTAGGTTTGTATAAAACAGTTGTAATAAATTATTGTAAATTTGATGAAGTTAGGAAGACCAATTCTAATCATGAATTGTTTGTCTTACTAAGAGAAGTGTGAAATAAAAATATTTATGGGTAGATAAAAATGTAAAGCAATTTTAAAGAAATTTATTTCCTAAAATTATATAAAAATTAATTTAATAAATAACAAAATATGACTTTAATAAATATTTTGTACTGATCATTTTTCATTGACTTAGAATACATTATATCCATTCCATTAATTTTTTTTTTCTTTTCAGGGGAAAATAAACCTTGTTTGTATCTTGTGATATGGTTTCTGTTATTTTGGCTTGGTGTTCATCTTTGAACATCTTTGAAGTATGTCTTGCTTTCTTTGTCTATATATTTTTCCTTTGTTCTATTTTCCTGACTTTAATTTAATGGAATTTATTCTTTTTTTTTTTAATTCCCATGATCTCTTTTACTTCATCTCGTGTAAATAATATTTTGTTGTTGCTCAGTCACAAAATCACATTCAGCTCTTTGTGACACCAGGGACTGCAGCATGCCAGGCTTTTCTGTCCTCCATTAACTTCTGCAATTTGCTGAAGCTCGTGTCCATTGAGGCTGTGATGCCATCCAACCATCTCATCCTCTATCGTCCCGCCTTCACTCTTTCCCAGCATCAGAGACTTTTCCAATGTGTCAGCTCTTCCCATTAGGTGGCCGAAGTAATAGAGCTTCAGCTGCAGCACTTCAACATCTGACCTTCCAACGAATCCCTTGATGGTCATTTGAGTTGTTTCTATTCTTTGGCTTTCATTCATAGTGCTTATGAACATTCTCATGCATGCACTTAGGTGAATTTATGCTTTCAAATAACTTTAGATACTGAAGATTAGACCAAAACCAGATGGCTTTGTGATGAAATGTACCAAATATTATTAAAAACAAAATCAATCATTCAACAGTGCAGAAGAGGACAGCATTTGGGAGGTCAATGATCAGCAACATAAAAGAAAGTTTGCAGGATTGTTGTCATTCATTTGCTAAATCGTGTCAGACTCTTTTTGGTCACATGTACTGTAGCCCACCAGGTTTCCCTTGTCCATGGGATTTTCCAGGCGGGAATGCTGGCCTGGGCCTTCTCCAGGGGATCTTACTGACCAGGGCCCATATCTGCTGCTCCTGCATTGGCAGCAGAATTCTTTACCACTGATTCACTAAGGAAGCCCAGTTTCGAGAATTATGTTGTGAAAAAGACTCATCCACATACCCTAGTCAGCCAAAATCTGGAAGTTTATAACCAAGGATACTTTTTTCTTTGCTGAGCCAGTCTTTCTGAATCCCATTTTTACATGAAGCTAGCCTGTACCCTGACTATTACAGATTCTCTTCCTAGAACAATATCATCTTTGGGAAGACTGTTCTTTGCTTAATGGAATTTTCCTTCTGTTTGAAAAGACTTAGCTACTATTGTCCAAATCATGCTGGCTGGTATTAGCATGTTTTAGAAAATGTCTGCCAACAGTATAAGCCTTTCAACAGCCCCTGGTATTTTATGTAATACTTTCTTTAATACAGTAATGAATTTTATTTTCTCAGTTCTGGTAATCATAGTACAATGTTGTTGAAAATGTCCAATCAGTGGTGATGAGAAATATTAACAGTGGAGTTAGACTACCAGTGTTCAAACATGTTGACTAGTGAGTGATCATGGACCACTGGTTTACTGTGTTCTTTAGTTTCATCCTCTATAAATTGCAACGTTCAGGTACATTCATTGAGGTTTAGAGCTAGGTGCTGGGGAAACGGTGCTGAACAAACTAAACAAGAATCCTCATTCATTAAACTTACAGGATAGTGTGAGGTGCAGCAGACAAGAACACAAACACACTAGTAAAATATGACAAAATCTTAAATGTAGATAACTGCTATGGAAAATAAATGAAACTCACAAGGGGGAAGGGAATAGGTACACTTTTGAATGTTCTTATTAAGAATAAAATAGGAAGGAAAGCATGCATTTCTCTGCAGATAGGACATTTCTGAATGAAAGGGGAAAATGGGAAAATTCCAGGAACTATCAGTATTAGTGTGGACAGAAGAGTTAGGGTGTCAGTCGTCAAATCGAAATGAGTGTGATTGATAGAATAATACAGAATGAGTTAATGCAGGTAAGGAGTGGGACAAGGTCACTGTGGAGCAGTGGGCTATCATGAAGATTATAACACAAAAAGAACAACCATATGACAAAGAAACCCCACTCCTAGGCATATACCTGGAAAAAACTATAATTCATAAAATTTATACACTCAAATGTTCATTGCAACGCTATTCACAAAGGCCAGAACATAGAAATAAGCTATATGTCCATTAACAGAGTAAAACTTTAATTCAAAAATTTATTTTTAATAATCATAACAAACATAGGAATTATGAGAAAGGCAATGCTATTTTAAAATGCACAGAATTTCAACCAAAAAAGCAGTTTTCTGAAGCTTTTGACACATCACACACATTTAGGGGTTTTAAGTGTTTTCAGAAAGCTACTGAAGAAATATCACTGCATGCAGATTTTTAACTTGATGAATTTGCACACATGTCATGTCCAAAGCATTGCAGAATGAGTCTGGATTTTTCCCATTTGCCAAAAACACATTCACCCTAGATTTCAATGACAGAAGAATAACTAATGGTAAACTTGTAAGAGTACAAAGAAAGCTGCTGAAAACTTCATAGGAAATGAGAGAAATGCGACTCATCTAATGCAATACCACGTACATACGAACTATCGATCTAGAGCATGTGCTGTTGTTGCTGGCCCCTAATTGGTGTCCAACTCTTTGTGACCGCGTGGACTCTAGCCCGCCAGGTTCTTCTGCCCATGGGCGTTTCCAAGCAAGAATACTGAAGCGAGTGCAATTTCCTTCTCCAGGGAATCTTCTGGGACCAGGGCTCAAACTGGTAACTCCTGCATTGACAGGCGGATTCTTTTCCACTGAGCCACCAGGGAAGTCCCTCGGAAGAATGTGTTATTGCTGCTGTTCAGCTTCTCTGTTGCGTCTGACACATGTGTGTGGCTACATGGACGGTCGCTCATCAGCCTCCTCTGTCTGTGGGGACTGCCAGGCAAGAATACTGGGGTGGGTTACCATTTCCTTCTCTGGAGGATCTCCCTAAATCAGGGATCAAGCCAGCATCTCCTTCATTAGCAGGCCAATTTTTTACCACTAAGCCAACAGGAATGCCCAGAAGAACATATATAAAAAACTTTTTTTCCCAATTTTATATTTTCCAAGTTTTTTGAAGAAATCTTGAAGTGTTGAGCATTTACTTAGTTGTTTGTGTATTTGTCTTTTAAGTAACTAAAGATGATTTATAAATTAAAATAATATTCTTTAAGAAAAAATAAAACATTATAAGTTAAAAATAAGCAAGGATGTGAACATTCTAATAGTTAGCATTTCTTTGTAAGGCCTTAAATGCTTTACATCAATTGTGTGATATAATATCTGCAATAACACTATATATCTGGAATTATTACTTACTTGGTGAGGTTGAGGAAACTAGTCCAAAAGTTTCAGTGATTTTTTCAAATGTTACAGAGCTACAAGGGTTGCAAATCAAGAAAAGAAATCCTGTAACGGATAGTTCCAAAGCAAGTGCTACTAATCACTCTGTTATATTGCTTCTCCACAAAGTACATGAAATAATTTCTAAAACTGTTATTACTGTTCCTAAAACGGACTTCTTTTCATAATAAAATTCTCTAAATTTGTATGATACTGTTTAAAAGGTAATAACTATACGTCATCATTCTGCAAATCAGTTGTCCTTAAAAGAACACCATGAATTTAGCATGTTTCAACATTTCAAATTATTTTCTTAAGGCATATTCCAGGAAAAGGGCTTCCCATGGCTCAGGGTCAAAATTTGTTGCCAGTGCAGGAGATGTAGATGATGCATGGTTCAATCCCTGGGTTGGGAAGATCCCTTGGAGAGGAAATGACAACCCATTTCCGTATTCTTGCCTGAAATATTCTGTGGACAGAGGAGCCTGGTGGGCTATGGTCCATGGGGTCGTCAAGAGTCGAACATGACTGAGCATGATGACAGTGCCAAGAAATGCCCAAGATCATATTAGATCAAGCAAAGAATCATTCAAAAAAGAAAGCAAATAAATAAATAGTTCGGTTTGTTTCTGGAAAGAGAAAGAAGGGAAATAAAATACAGATAAGGAAAAAAAAATAAAATGGTGAGCATGAACACTTACCTTCAATGCTATTTTAATTGTTCAGAACCCTTTACCTGGGCTTCCCTCATAGCTCAGTTGGTAAAGAATCCACCTGCAATGCAGAAGACCCCGGTTTGATTCTGGAGTCTGGAAGATCCCCTGGAGCAGGGACAGGTTAGCCACTCCAGTATTCTTGGGCTTCCCTTGTGGCTTAGCTGGTAAAGAATCTGCCTGAAATGCAGGAGACCCGAATTCGATCTCTGGATTAGGAAGACTCCCTGGAGAAGGGAAAGGCTCCCCACTCCAACATTCTGGCCTGGAGAATTCCGTGGACTGTATAGTCCGTGGGGTCACAAAGAATAGGACACGACTGAGCGACTCTCACTTCGTCTTCTGTACGACTCTACTGAGAGCATTTTTTACTTCCTTGTTTCTAAGACTATATATGAGTGGATTCAGCATGGGGATGACAATAGTATAAAACACAGAAGCTATCTGATCCTTTCCCAAGGAGTAGGATTTATTTGGTTTTAAGTAAGTAAAAATCATAGTGCCATAAAAGACGGTGACCCCCAGAAGATGTGATGCACAGGTAGAGAAAGCTTTTTGCTTACTAGAAGTGGAAGTAATTTTCAGGATGGTAGACACGATGGAGACATAGGACACTGCTATTGTAAGAAGAGACAGCACAAGGCTGGAGCCAGCAAAAGTGGATATGATGATTTCTATGTCATGTGTGTCAGTGCAGGACAGGGCTAAAATCGGGGATAGATCACAGAAAAAGTGAAAGACTATATTGGATTTGCAGAAATGCAATCTGCTCATGCAAAGTCCATTAACAAAAGAGTCCATAAAGCCCATCAAATAACATCCAAAGACTAGGGAGCAGCAGCGCCTGGTGGACATGACAATCTGGTAACGCAGAGGGCTGCAGATGGCTGCATAGCGATCGTACGCCATGGAGGAGAGAAGGAAACACTCAGTGGCGCCCAAGAAGACAAAGAAAGACATCTGAGTGAAGCAGTTCAGGTGTGAAATATTCTGCTTGGAAGTCAGTAGGTTGTCTAAGGTTTTAGGGGTGATGACACTTGAGTAACTGAGGTCAAGAAATGACAAGTGACTGAGGAAAAAGTACATGGGGCTGTGAAGCCGGGAATCCAGGTAGATTAACAGGATCATCCCCACATTCCCCAGCACAGTCATCAGGTATATCAGGAGGAAGAGGGTGAAGAGGACCAGCCGGATCTCTTCAGAGTCTGTCAGTCCCATGAGGATGAAGTCAGACACCTGTGTGATATTCCTTCTGCCCATAGTGTTCAAATGCTCCAAATTGTTGAGAAATCAAAGTTGATGATATTCAGCAGGAATTACTTCAAAAATTAAAAAAAAATTACTTTGTGTATGTATGAATGACAACTTATTTAAATTAATTTAGTGTTTCCATGAAGTGATGATAAGGAGGTGTGTATAGTGTATGTGGAGACAAAAACTTATTTTGATTTTCAAATATAAAAATAGGTGTGAGTTGAGACTTGGATATATTATAACAAAAACTAATTCATTGAAGAATTAGAATAAGCCTGATATGGTCTTAAATGCTCCTGTTAAGACATTTAATTAATGCATTCCATGAGATTTTTATATCATAATTATTACTATTTTAGCCATATTTTTCTGATGAGACAAAGTGCACAGATAATTTAATTAACTTGTCCAGATCTAGAACTACTAAATTTTGAAACTGCAATTCCGCCTCCATAGAGTAACTCCAGAGAGCATGTCCATAATACCATGAGAATTTTATATCATAATTAGTACTGTTTTAGCCATATTTTTCTGATGAGACAAAGTGCACAGATAATTTAATTAACTTGTCCAGATGTAGAACTACTAACTTTTGAATCTGCAATTCCGCCTCGATAGAGTGACTCCAGAGAGTATGTCCATAATACCATGTGTGTGGGCTCAGTAATGTCCGACTCTTTGCAAACGCTATGCACTGCAGCCCTCCAGGCTCTTCTGTCCATGGAATTTTCCAGGCAAGAATACTGGAGTGGGTTGCCGTATCCTCCTCCAGTATATCTTCCCTACTCAGAGATTAAACCCATGTCTCCTGCACAGCAGGCAGATTCTTTACCACTACACCACACCATAATACCATACTCCTATTTGTAATTAACTTCAACAAAACCAAGGGTAAACTGCTGGCTATATGATAAAGAATGATAAAAGAATAGTTTTAATGTACTATGTTCTATTCTTTCATTTCAAATACTATTTAATGTTAATGACAAGTATCCAAACTTAGCTGACTTTAGTAGGGAACATTAAAATGATAGACCATATGTTAGTACTAATTTCCAAAAAATATGATATTTTTCTAACTTGACCACTGAAAATCAAATTTCTTCCAAAATTATATTTCTAAAATATGCTAATGACTTGTAGACCCTGATTATGTCAACTCTGTACTTCTCCTTCCACAAATCCTGACACTTTTTAATAAGGTCTAAAAGATAACTGCATGCATATTCTGCTGATAAAGTTCCCATCTTATTGGATCCTACCTAAAACCTTCCAAATTTGAGAATGATACTTACTTTCAGCCAAGTCGGTGAAAAAACACTTTCTTCCAGTATTTTCTATCTAGCAGTATGTCAAACTCCATTTTTTCTCACAAATAACACAGGAAGACCATTTCAGTTGAAAATTTCTATGAGGCGATATTTGTTTTCTTTGAGGTAAGTTCTTTTTAAATTTTAGTGCATTCATTTTGTCTTATTCTGAGGCCAAAAGAAATCAAATGAAGTTTTGTTCAACTCCTGATCATGCATAAAATTTGCCAGGAAGTTATGTCTAAAATGAGTATCAGGGATCAACTGTGTACATATATGTAAGTGGAGCACCTTATCTCCTGCCTCTCATCCTGATAACTCCAGGGTACCTCATATTCTGGAGACTGATGATAATGCAAACTTTGGTCATCTCTGTGGACCAATTTCCAAGCAAGATTACTGGGCATGTCTCCAAGGACAAAATTTCGAGTACTAGATGCTGCTATGCTAAGTTCTGAGAAACTAATTTTTTCCCTTAAAAGCTGATGTATGGCAAAACCAATACAGTATTGTAAAAGAAACTAAAGTAAAATTTAAAATAAATAAATAAATAAATGAGCAGTTTCTGGCTTAGGTCAGGTAATTTCTCAAGATGGATTTTTTAGGCCTATTATGCAGTGTAATCAACCAGCTCCAAGAACATCCTAAGGAGAAACGTGTGTGTTTAGTATACTTAATATGTCTGAATTTCCCTTGGCCTTCAAAACGTATATTCCAGCTCTGCTCCTATATTATCTGCCTGAAACATCTTTTAAAGGAAATCATAAACATAAAAAAGAAGTTTCTAAATAAATACTTGGGTCTTGATTCTCTAGAGTTTTGATAAATCAAACTCCCCAACCCCCTTTTCTTAAATTTAACCAGAGGAAAACTAAATGAAAGATTATACAAAAATGATCCCTTTAGATGCTTTCTGACTCAAAGTACAATTTTTCTCTTAGGTATATGCCTTCCCTTTTATGCAATGATTCAAAGCAGAAGCAAGCTGATGATACCACATTCAAAGCAAAAATCCAAGTAGAAAAAAAAAAGCAGCCACACAGTGAAGAGCCTAATGCTGTGGCCGTCCAACGTGATGCTCTAAATCTATGCCTACTGTGGTAGAGAAACTGTTTTTAGAGGAATACTTACTTATTCTGTGACTGAAACTGTCAGGGATGGAATGATGCATTTTTTACAATGAAACGTTTATATTTAAATTGTGACAATATAATAGGAGAGGACTTCCCAGGTGACACTAGTGGTAAAGAATCTGCTTGCCAGTGCAGGAGACACAAGAGACACGGGTTCAATTCCTGGCCTGGGAAGATGCCCTGGAGGAGGAAACGGCAGCCCACTCTAGTATTCTGGCCTATTGAATCCCATGGACAGAAGAGCCTGGTGGGCTACAGTCCTTAGTGTTGAAAAGAGCTGGACACGATAGAAGCGACTTAGCACACATGCAGTATAGTAGTAAATATGTACATTGGGGGAAAAAAAGTAAATATAATAAAATTCAAAGGACAATATGAAATAAACAGAGCTAATT
This sequence comes from Ovis canadensis, assembly GCF_042477335.2. Taxonomy (NCBI): domain Eukaryota; kingdom Metazoa; phylum Chordata; class Mammalia; order Artiodactyla; family Bovidae; genus Ovis; species Ovis canadensis. Next base: position 87,297,748 of record NC_091259.1, read on the forward strand.
TAACATTTTGATTAAAGTTTCCCAATTATCTTTTTCTTCATAAAATGCTTATTTGTAGACCTCTAGATTTGCAATAAAGGACAAAAAATGGTATGGACCTAACAGAAGCAGAAGATATTAAGAAGAGGTGGCAAGAATACACAGAAGAACTGTACAAAAAAAGATCTTCATGATCCATATAATCATGATAGTGTGATCACTCACTTAGAGCCACACATCCTGGAATGTGGGTCAAGTAGGCCTTAGGAAGCATCACTATGAACAAAGCTAGTGGACGTGATGGCATTCCAGTTGGCCTACTTCAAATCCCTGAAGATGATGCTGTGAAAGTGCCGCATTCAATATGCCAGTAAATCTGGAAAATTCGGCAGTTGCCACAGGAATGGAAAAGGCCTGTTTTCATTCCAATCCCAAAGAAAGGCAATTCCAAAGATTGTTCAAACTACCACATGATTGTAGTCGTCTCACATGCTAGTAAAGTAATGCTAAAAATTCTCCAAGCCAGGCTTCAGCAATACATGAACTGTGAACTTCCAGATGTTAAAGCTGGTTTTAGAAAAGGCAGAGGAACCAGAGATCAAATTGCCAACATCCGCTGGATCATGGAAAAAGCAAGAGAGTTCCAGAAAAACATTTATTTCTGTTTCATTGACCATTCCAAAGTCTCATACTGTGTGGATCACAATAAATTGTGGAAAATTCTGAAAGAGATGGGAATAACAGACCAACTGACCAGCCTCTTGAGAAACCTATAAGCAGGTCAGGAAACAACAGTTAGAACTGGACATAGAGCAACAAACTGGTTCCAAATAGGAAAAGGAGTGTGTCAAGGCTGTGTATTGTCACCCTGCTTATTTAACGTCTATTCAGAGTACATCATGAGAAACGCCGGGCTGGAAGAAGCACAAACTGGAATCAAGACTGCCAGGAGAAATATCAATAAGCTCAGATATGCAGATGACACCACCCTTATGGCAGAAAGTGAAGAGGAACTAAAGAGAGTCTTGATGAAAGTGAAAGAGGAAAGTGAAAAAGTTGGCTTAAAGCTCAACATGCAGAAAACGAAGATCATGGCATCCGGTCCCATCACTTCATGGGAAATAGATGGGGAAACAGTGGAAACAGTGGCTTACTTAATTTTTCTGGGCTCCAAAATCACTGCACATGGTGATTTCAGCCATGAAATTACCATGAAATTAAAAGATGCTTACTCCTTAGAAGGAAAGTTAAGACCAACCTAAACAGCATATTAAAAAGCAGAAACATTACTTTGTCAACAAAGGTCTGTCTAGTCAGGGCTATGGTTTTTCCAGTGGTCATGTATGGAGTTGAGAGTGGGACTATAAAAAAAACTGAGCACTGAAGAATTGATGCTTTTGAACTGTGGTGTTGGAGAAGACTCTTAAGAGTCCCTTGGACTGCAAGGAGGTCCAACCAGTCCATCCTAAAGGAGATCAGTCCTGGGTGTCCATTGGAAGGACTGATGTTGAAGCTGAAACTCCAATACTTTGGCTACCTGATGGGAAATGCTGACTCATTTGAAAAGACCCTGGTGCTGGGAAAGTTTGATCGTAAGAGGAGAAGGGAATGACAGAGGATGAGATTGTTTGATGGCATCACCGATTCAATGGACATGAGTTTGGGTAAACTGTGGGAACTGGTGATAGACAGGGAGGCCTGGTGTGCTGCAGTTCATTGGGTCGCAAAGAGTCAGACACGATTAAGCTATTTTCACTTTCACCTTTAATACATACTTTAATACTGGTTATTCTTTGTTGATTTACTCATAACACATTATATATATTCAATAGGTAATTTCTAATCTTTTTATATTTTGGGGAAAGATAAATCTTGTTATAGCCTGTGATATCTTTTCTCTTTCTTTGACTTAGTTTTCATTTTTGGAGGATCGAAATATATGCATATTCTGCATTTTTGATCTATGTTGTCCTACTGTCTTCCTCACTATATTCTTTCTAACTTATTTGTTTATAATTAGAGGATACTTGCTTTACAAATTGTGTTGGCTTCTGTCATACATAAACACGAACCAGCCATAGGTATACATATGTCCTCTCCTTCTTGAACCCTCTTCCCACCTCCCACCCCATCCTACCCCTCTAGGTTGTCACAGAGTACAAGATTTGAGCTCCCTATGTCATATAGTGAATTTCCACTGGCTATCTAATGTTGCATGTGGTAATGTACAGGTTTCCATGCTACTCTCTCAATTTGTCCCCCCGCTCTATCCCCTGTTGTGTCCAAAGTCTGTTCTCTGTGTCTGCGTCTCCGTTGCTGCCCTGCCGATAGGTTCATCATTACCATCTTTCCAGATTCCATATATATACGTCCTGAGAAAACCACAATTGAAAAGACACATACATTTACCCCAGTGTTCATCACTGACTATATTTTTATGAGATGTATTCACTTTGAAATTATTTGGCAGGACTTGTTTCCCGTTATCTAGCATAAGTAATATCTAGAGAAGCACAAACCATAGGCATTTTCTTAAAGTTGTATTCCATGAATTTCACATTTTGTACAACACCAAAACCTTTGACTATGTGGATAACCATAAACTGCGGAAAATTATGAAAGAGATGGGAATATCAGACCACCTGACCTATCTCCTGTGAAATCTGTATGCAGGTGAACAAGCAACAGTTAGAACTGAACGTGGAACAACAGACTGGCTCCAAATTGGGAAAGGAGAATGTCAAGGCTGTATACTGTCCCCCTGCTTATTTAACTTATATGCAGAGTACATCATGAGAAATGCTGGACTGGAAGAAACACAGGCTGGAATCAAGATTGCCAGGAGAAATATCAATAAGCTCAGATATGCAGATGACACCACCCTAATGGCAGAAAGCAAATAAAAAACTAAAGAGCCTCTTGATGAAAGGGAAAGAGGAGAGTGAAAAAGTTAGCTTAAAGCTCAGCAGTCAGAAAACTAAGATCATGGCATCTGGTCCCATCACTTCATGGGAAATAGATAGGGAAACAGTGGAAAAAGTGGCTGACTTTTTTTCTTCTGAGCTCCAAAATCACTGCAGATGGTGATTGCAGCCATGAAACTAAAAGACGCTTACTCCTTGGAAGGAAAGTTAAGACCAACCTAAACAGCATGTGAAAAAGCAGAGACATTACTTTGCCAATAAAGGTCCATAGGGTCAAGGTTATGGTTTTTCCAGTGGTCACGTATGGATGTGAGAGTTAGACTATAAAAAGGCTGAGCACCGAAGAATTGATGCTTTTAAACTGTGGTGTTGGAGAAGACTCTTGAGAGTCCCTTGGACTCTCCTCCATCCTAGAGGAGATCAGTCCTGGATGTTCATTGGAAGGACTGATGCTGAAGCTGAAACTCCAGTACTTTGGCCACCTCATGCGAATAGTTGACTCATTGGAAAAGACTCTGATGCTGGGAGGGATTGGAGGCAGGAGGAGAAGGGAATGACAGAGGATGAGATGGCTGGATGGCATCACTGACTCGATGGGCATGAGTTTGGGTGAATCCGGGAGTTGATGATGGACAGGGAGGCCTGGTGTGCTGTGGTTCATGGGGTTGCAAAGAGTCGGACACGACTGAGCCACTGAACTGAACTGATAGTCCATGGGGTCTCAAAGAGTAGGACACCACTGAGTGACTTTCACTTTTAATGGACTGGAAATAGATAATAATGCAACATTTGGTCATCCCAATTACCAAGGAAGATTTATCAGAATGTCTCCAAGCACAAAAGTTCAAGGACTAAATGCAGTTGTGCTCTGTTTTGAGAAGCTGATTGTCTCTTCCTTAGGAGCCATACAATGAATAGCTTAATAGGTTGCCCTTTGTGATTTGCTAAATTTATCCCTGGATGGTAGAGAAACTATTTCTAGAGAAATTATTTATCTATCATTGAAGCCACCAAGGGTGAAATGACATATTTTTTACAGTGAAAATTTTATATTTAAACATGTAATACAGTTATAGGCGTTAATATGTTCATTAGAAACGAGACTACAACAAAATTCAAAGAATAAAATCAAAATTATCAAAATTTTGTCACATTTTAATAAATTTCTCCCAATTATGGTTTGTTCATAGAATGCATATTTGTATACCTCTAGATTTTCATACAGAGAAGGCAATGGCACCTCTCTCCAGTATTCTTGCCTGGAAAATCCCATGGATGGAGGAGCCTGGTGGGCTGCAGTCTCTGGGGTCGCAGAGTCAAACACAACTCAATGACTTCACTTTCACTTTTCACTTTCATGCATTGGAGAAGGAAATGGCAGCCCACTCCAGTGTTCTTGCCTGGAGAATCCCAGGGATGGGGAGCCTGGTGGGCTGCCGTCTATGGGGTCGCTCAGAGTCAGACAAGACTGAAGCGGCTTAGCAGCAGCAGCAGCAGATTTTCGTAATTAATATCAGAATGCTTGTTCAATACCCGTTCTCAATTTATGCTAAAATTTCATAACATATTATGACCAACGCCATATTAGCCTTTTGTAAAATCCATAATTTCATGTTCTATGCATTGACTGATAGCTCACAACCAACTTTGTTCTAGTGAAGTCTTCCTCAAATGTTAAGAACTTTCTTAAATATTATTTGTCCAACATGAGGAAACAAAGAAAGACTTAGAAGTAATAACAGAGCATCAGATTAAAATATTCTTGTGAAGCTTTTTTTTAAAATCTGAGTTTTTAATTTTTTTTTCCTTTTTTTCAAATTATTATTTTTTACTTTACAATATTGTATTGGTTTTGCCACACATCAACATGAATCCACCACGGGTGTACACGTGGTCCCAATCCTGAACCCCCTCCTTCCTCCCCCTCCATCAACTCATGATAATTATACCTATTTTATGTAGATTTAAAAATGATTCTTACAGGAATCTCTGCTCATACTTCAGAATTTCAGGAGATAATTTGTTGGTTTGGATAAAGGAGCTACTTTTGCATTTATTGTATCATTTTTGAACTTTGGATGGAGAAGGAAATGGCAGCCCACTCCAGTATTCTTGCCTGGAAAATCCCATGGATCACGGAGCCTGGTAGGCTACAATCCATGGGGTCACAAAGAGTCAGACACGACTGAGCGGCTTCACTTCACTTCACTTTGAAATTTAGAAGGGCAAATTTAGTCACCAAAAGTTAGTTTAACTAAAACAAATGTGAAATAAAAATCAGGTTTATGGCAAGATAAGATAAAACTAAACAAATTTTTAATTTTTGCTTTAAATTGTATAAAAATTTTAACATGCATACTCACTTTTGAATGCTTATATCACACTTTACTCATTCATCATTATCTGATGGCCATTTGAGTTGTTTCTATTCTATAGCTGTTATTCACACTGCTTATGAACATTTTCATGCATTTGCTTAAGTGGATTCATGCTTTCAATCAACTTGAATAGATACTGAAGAGAAGGCCCAGGCACAGATGGTTTTACTGGTAAATTCTACCAGTACTTAAGAAAAATCATTGATACTTTCAACAATGCAGAAGAGGACAACATTTGGGGGCTAACCAATCAAAAACATAAAAGAAATGCAATTTCCAGGATTATTCTGTGAAAAAGAGTCATCCACACACCCTACACAGTTAACATCTAGGAATTTACAACCGAGGATATTGTTTTCTTTATTGAGACACTGTTTTTGAATCCCACTCTTACACCAACATAGCCTATTCCCTGACTATTACAGATTTTTTTAGAATAATACTATTGAGGGATAAACTGTTCTTTAATTTTCCTTCTGTGAATAGGACTGTGACTGTATGTTTGCAAAGGCCTATCTAGTAATGCCAAAACTACACTGTCTTCAATCAGTATTTCCAGAGAATGTCTGCCAGCTACATACACCTTTCAACAGCCCCTGGTATTTTCTTTAATGTTTTCTTTACTATAGCTATGAATTCTACTTTTTCAACTCTGATAATTGTAGTACAATTATGTTGAAAAAATATCCAATCAGAAATTGGTGATAAAGCATATGAACACTAGAGTTAGGGTATCTGTATTCAAATGTGAGCTAGCTTGTTCTTTAACTAGTGGACTGACTATGGACCACTGTTTACTCTTTCTGCTCTGCAGTTTCCTCATCTGTAAATTGCAACCTTCAGATATATTTTGAAGCATAGATCTAGTGCTGGGGATACAATGCTGAACAAATTAAGCAAGAATCCTGAAATTATTAAGTTTATATGATAGTGTGTGTGTGGAGGTGGGGAGGAGCAGACAAGAAAAAAAATGCAAAAATGCACTAGCAAAATATTATTAATGGTCGGATGTAGATACTTGGTATGGGAAACAAACAAAACATGAAAGAGAATAGAGAACACGTACAATTTTAAATAAAGTGGCAAGGATGTTTTTATTCAATAGAATAAGACCAAAAAAAAAAAAACTTGTAGTTGTCTATGAACAGACATTTCTGAATAAAGGAAAAATGGAAAAAATTTCAGGTAGTATCAGGACTGGTATGCACAGAAGAGTTATGATGTCATGTGGTTAAATCAAAGGGAATATAATTGATACAATAGTAAGGAATGAGTTCATGGAGGTTAGTAGTGGATGCAAGGTTACTATGGACCAGTGGGATCTTATGAAGAGTTTCATTTTTACTCTTAGTGAGATAAGGCCTGTAGGATTATGGATGAAGTAATATATTCCAACATACTCTTTAACAGTATGATCGCTCTGGCTCTCACATTGACATTTAAATTCAAGAGGGACAAGGCCAAGCAGAGACAAGCCCAAAGACTGCCCCAATGATTCTAAGACTATGACGGTTCTTTGAACCAGTGTGGGTAGCAGAAAAAATGTTGAGAAGTAGTCAGAATTCAAATATAACATATGTTTTGAATCTATATATTATCTTGATAGATTGGATGTGAGGTGTGTGAGAAAAGGAGATAATTTCAGGAGTCCTTTTAAGTCATTGACTGAATAAGTAGGAGGATGGCCTTCCATCACCTGAAAATGTAGATGTTGCTGGTACTTACCTGTAAGTTCTCTTGTGAAGATAAACTCTTTTCACTCTATTTCTAAATCCCTTTAAATATTGGTGGTAGATGGGAAATACTTAGCAAAATATATTATGACCATTCTATTTATCAATTATTTGACAATAAATGCAGCTGATTATGTTTTTGCATTTCTCTCTGTATCATATTTTATTAAATAGGATTTTGGCATGGCACCATAAAATAGCATATTATATTTTAAATTACTTCAGACTCCATTTTACATAAAATGTGGTATGCACTAATATAACAAGGAATATTTAGGAGAATGAAAATATTTGAAATATTTCATATGGCCTATAGATGATATAACACAATACACATGTGTAATAATATTACTTATGTTTCTATTATCATATAAATATATTCTAAACTACGTTATTATAAGAAGGGTATAGTCAATTTATAGAGTTTAGGCTGCTTTAAAATTTACCTAATTTAAGAATTGTCCACATCATAGAATCTGTTCATCGTATTTGTTTGCAGAAAATAAGAGGATACATTTCCTAACCATAGAAATAGAAATGAAAGCATAATAAAAGCATAATTTATCAAAGAGGCTAGAAAACTGAAAAGGGCCCACAAATATATGAAAGTACATTATGCTTATGAATGATAACAAAAAAGACAAAAAGTATATTGTTAAACTAATGGAAGCAAAAACAAGTAGCAATTGCTTTAAGTAAACAATCTTGAAAACATTGAAATCAGAGAAAAGCAGTCATGATTACTTCAAATGGCCTTGATAAATGATAAGTACCTTTTTAAATAAATTATCAGAAAATGACTCATATTTAAAACACTTAAATTTGTTAACAGTTTGAAGTAGTAAAAGCAATGTAAACTTTTAACTCCTAAAAGAGAATTGCACTTTTGCATCTTATTATTAAAATAATCAACTATAATTTTCAAGAGAAAAAAATTATTTAAAAAAATGAAAGTTTATAATTATTATAATGTGAATAAAATGATCTATCTAGTTACAAAAATTTAAACAAAAAATATTAAATGCTTGGTAAATGAATGAAAGAGGAGAGTAAAAAAGTTGGCTTAAAGCTCAACATTCAGAAAATGAAGATCATGGCACCTGGTCCCACCACTTCATGGCAAATAGATGGGGAAACAGTGGAAACAGTGTCAGACTGTATTTTGGGGGCACCAAAATCACTGCAGACAGTGACTGCAGCCATGAAATTAAAAGACACTTACTCCTTGCAAGAAAAGTTATGACCAACCTAGACAGCATATTTAAAAGCAGAGACATTACTTTGCCAACAAAGCTCCGTCTAGTCAAGGGTATGGTTTTTCCTGTGGTCATGTATGGATACGAGAGTTGGACTGTGAAGAAAGCTGAGCGCCGAAGAACTGATGCTTTTGAACTGTGGTGTTGGAGAAGACTCTTTGAGAGTCCCTTGGACTGCAACGAGATCCAACCAGTCCATCCTAAAGGAGATCAGCCCTGGACATTCTTTGGAAGGAATGATGATAAATGAAACTCCAGTACTTTGGCCACCTCATGAGAAGAGTTAACTCATGGGAAACAACTCTGATGCCGGGAGGGGTTGGGGGCAGGAGAAGAAGGGGACGACAGAGGATGAGATGGCTGGATGACATCACTGACTCGATGGGCGTGAGTCTGAGTGAACTCCAGGAGATGGTGATGGACAGGGAGGCCTGGAGTGCTGCAATTCACGGGGTCGCAAAGAGTCGGACATGACTGAGTGACTGAATTGAAATGAAAAATATGATCTTAACCTTTAAATAGCAGAGTAGATTAAAATTGAAATTCAATATTATGTACAAGAAAAACTTTAAAATAAGGGAAATTTTTAGCATTCTACCAGACTAAAATTAATGAGCTAACACAAAGACTGAATTCATTGTAAATTTGTAGTTTTACTTCTTATCTCTAACTGTTGCTTCCTGACCTGCATACAGGTTTCTCAAGAGGCAGGTCAGGTGGTCTGGTATTCATGTCTCCTTCAGAATTTTCCACAGTTTGCTATGATCCACACAGTCAAAGGCTTTGGCATAGTCAATGAGAAATCCTGAGCTGAATGAGGCACAAGCTGGAATCAAGATTTCAGGGAGAAATATCAATAATCTCAGATATGCAGATGACACCACCCTTATGGCAGAAAGTGAAGAGGAACTAAAAATCCTCTTGATGAAAGAGAGTCTCGAGAGTGGAAAAGTTGGCTTCTAGCTCAACATTCAGAAAACAAAGATCATGGCATCTGGTCCCATCACTTCATGGGAAATAGATGGGGAAACAGTGGAAACCGAGTCAGACTTTATTTGGTGGGGCTCCAAAATCACTGCAGATGGTGACTTCAACCATGAAATTAAAAGACGTTTACTCCTTGGAAGGAAAGTTATGACCAACCTAGGTAGCATATTCAAAAGCATAGATATTACTTTGCCAACAAAGGTCTGTCTAGTCAAGGCTATGGTTTTTCCAGTGGTCATGTATGGATGTGAGAGTTCGACTATAAAAAGGCTGAACGCTGAAGAATTGATGCCTTTGAACTGTAGTGTTGGAGAAGACTCCTGAGAGGCCCTTGGACTGAAAGGAGATCCAACCAGTCCATTCTAAATGACATTTTTTAACTTGATGAATTTACAAACACTTCACGTTCAAAGAAGTGCAAAATGAAAGTCAATCTTTCCCATGTATCAAAAACACATTCATCTTAGAATTCATTGACAAAGAAATAAAGTTAATCTTGATAATGTACACAGTAAACTGCAAAAAGGTGCATATGAAATGACAGAAGTGTTGTTCTAGCACATTATATATATACATACATAACTATCAATCTGGAAGAAAACATACAAATTTATTAATTTTTAGGGCATTTCTATTTCCTTAAATTTTCAACATTTTTTCAAGTTTTCTGCAATATTGACATGTACCATTTTAAATCCAAACCTGTGAGGTGCTGAGTTTTCTCTTAGCTATTTGTGTTTTTGTCCTTTAAATGTACCAAAAGTAATTTTATACAATAAAGAAAATATTCTGTAAGAATAAGACACTGTGCATTAAAAATACTGAACAAATAAGAGTGTTCTAATGATAATGCTGCTGCTGCTAAGTCGCTTTGGTCATGTCGGACTCTATGTGACCCCATAGATGGCAGCCCACCGGGCTCCCCTGTCCCTGGGATTTTCCAGGCAAGAATACTGGAGTGGGTTGCCATTTCCTTCCTCAGTGCATGAAAGTGAAAAGTGAAAGTGAAGTCGCTCAGTCGTGTCCGACTCCTAGTGACCCATGAACTGCAGCCTACCAGGCTCCTCCATCCATGGGATTCTCCAGGCAAGAGTACTGGAGTGAGTTGCCATTGCCTTCTGCCTTCTTCTTCTTCTAATGATAATGGTCTGCCTTTAATCGTACTACCTTAAACACTTACATCAGTTATATGATTTAATCTTTAGAAAAACTCTATGGACCTGGAATCATGATTTATTATGTTAGATTGAGAGAATGTTTTATTTAAGAGTTACACAACTGAAAGAGTTGCAGATATAGAATCAAAAGTCTGGAGTGTTTAGTTCAATAACAAAAGCACTCTGCTATACTGCTTTTCCACAATGTAAATGAAATAATTTCTAAAATTGTTGTCATTGTTCCCAAAATGAAGCTGTTTTCTGTCATAAAATTCTCTGAATCTGCATGAAATACTTTAAAATGTGGTAAATAAAATTTTTATTTTGCTAATCAGTTACCCTTAAAAACAGATAGATTTGCACCATGGATTTAACATGTGTCAGTGTTTCCAATTACAATGTGGATTTCTAAAGGCATATTCTAATAAATGTCCAAGAAAATATTCGGTCAAGCAAAGGATAATTCTACTGACTAAATGAAAAAATAAAGAACAAGTAAAGTCTTCAGTTCATTTCTGGAGAAAGAGGAAGGAAATGCCATAAAGGGAAGAAGAAAAAAATAATAGCTTAAAAGTTCAGCATCACTCTTATTTTAATTGCTTGGAAACCTTTCTTTTCTGAATGATTCTACTGACAGCATTCTTCACTTCCTTGTTTCTAAGACTGTATATAAGGGGATTCAGCATGGGGATGACAATAGTATAAAAAACAGAAGCCACTTGATCCTTTCCCAAGGAGTAGGACTTACTTGGTTTTAAGTAAGTGAAAATCATAGTGCCGTAAAAGATGGTTACTCCCAGGAGATGGGAGGCACAGGTAGAGAAGGCTTTCCGCTTCCCTGAAGTGGAAGAAATTTTCAGGATGGTGGACAGGATGAACACATAGGACACGGATATTGTGATAAGAGACACCACTAGGGTGCAACCAGCGACAATGAATATCATGATTTCAATGTCGTGTGTGTCAGTGCAGGACAGGGATAGAATTGGGGATGTGTCACAGAAAAAGTGGTGGATTACATTGGAGTTGCAGAAATGCAATTTGTTCATGCAAAGCACGTTGACAAAGGAATCTGTAAAGCCAATCAAATAGGATCCAAAGACGAGAGAGCAGCAGCGCCTGGTGGACATAACCACCTGGTAACGCAGAGGGCTGCAGATGGCTGCATAGCGATCGTACGCCATGGAGGAGAGAAGGAAACACTCAGTGGCGCCCAAGAAGACAAAGAAAGACATCTGAGTGAAGCAGTTCAGGTGTGAAATATTCTGCTTGGAAGTCAGTAAGTTGCCTAAGGTTTTAGGGGTGATGACACTTGAGTAACTGAGGTCAAGAAATGACAAGTGACTGAGGAAAAAATACATGGGGCTGTGAAGCTGGGGGTCCAGGCGGATTATCAGGATCATCCCCACATTCCCCATCACAGTGATCAGGTATATCAGGAGGAAGAGGGTGAAGAGGACCAGCCGGATCTCTTCAGAGTCTGTCAGTCCCATGAGGATGAAGTCAGACACCTGTGTGATATTCCTTCTGCCCATAGTGTTCAAATGCTCCAAACTGTTGAGAAATCAAAGTTGAAACTTACAGAAATTACTATGTTGTGTTGGGTTTCTGTTGCTATATGTGACCTGACATATTTATATTTGCTTAGTATTCCTAAGAACTGATGATAATGAGGTATGGACTGTGTATGAAGAAAAAACATTGATTCCCAAATATATACATAGATGTAAATTGACATTTAAATACAACAAAAAGTAGTATATTGAATAAATTGTATAAGCCTGAAAGTAAAAGAAAGTGAAGTCACTCAGTCGTGTCCCACTCTTTGCGACCCCATGGACTGTAGCCCACCAGGCTCCTCCGTCCATGGGATTCTTCAGGCAAGAGTACTGGAGTGGGGTGCCATTTCCTTCTCCAGGGGATCTTCCCAACCCAGGGATTGAACCCGGGTCTCCCGCATTGGAGGCAGAGGCTTTACCTCTGAGACACCACGGAAGCCTCCTAAATGCTTCCCATTATTAATGCATTTAATGCCCATGAGTTTATTATACCATAGTATTATTACCCACATTTTTCATATGAGAAAAAGGGAACAGAATTTGGGTAATGTGTCTGTCCATAGTTAGAACTATTATGTTGGCTCTGTATTTCTACCAAGATAGACTGACTCCAGAGAGCTTGTCCATTACATTCCTGTCATAGTTAATTTCAAACATGCCTACTAAAATGCTATATATATCATAAACAGTCATATTAGAATATTTTTAATATACTATGCTCTGCTACTTCCTCCATTATTATTTAATACTAATGAAAAATAACTATCAATCTTTGGACTTCAGTAGACTGACCACATACTTAGTATTAATTTCCAAAAGACACAAACTTATCATAACCTAGCCATTCAAAATCAATTAAAATAAATAAATTTATATTAAAAAAAAGAAAATCAAATTTCTTCAAAAATTATATTTCTAAATGGCTAAAAGACCAAGATTATAACAACTCTATATTTCTGGGTCTCCCAGTCCTGGCACTACTGAAGGCAAAAATATCTAAAATGATATCTGCATGCATACTCTTCTGATATTATTCATGCTTTATTTGATTTCAACTAAAATCTTCAGTTTTTGAGAACAATACTTACTTGGAAGTAAGATTGACTGAAAAACACCTTCCTCTAATATTATCTGTCTTTCTGTCATATAATATTTGTTTCTTTGGGATAAATTCTTTTTAAATTTTAGTGCAGTCATTTTGTTTTATTCTGCAGGAAAAATTAGTCAACCTAGAAAGTTTGTTCAGTTCCTGATCAAATGTGACATCTGCCAGGAATGTATGTCTAAAATGAATATCAGAAGCAGAGCAGAGTATGCCTTGCCTCTTATCCTAATAATTCCAGGGCACCTCACATACTGGGGATTGATGATTGCAACATTCAGTCATCCCTGTGGACCAATTTCCAATGAATAATTCTTGGCATATCTCCAAGGACAAAAAGGACTTGGCATGTCTTCAGGTCTAAATGCAGGTATGCTAGGTCATGAGAAACTAGATGTCTTCCTTTCCAAGACCCACAGTGAGGGGCCTAACGTCTTGGTCTTCCTGTGTGATGCTCTAAATTTTTGCCTGGGTGGTAGACAAACTATTTCTAGAGCAATTACTCTATGCCTGAAACTGTCAGGGAAGGAATGATTTTTTCATCCCTTCATTCCTAAGGAGAGACTCACTTTTCACAATGAGTCTTTTATATTTAATTGTGTGACACTATTATGGGAGTAGACATTTTCATTAGAAATAACTTGAGAATTTAACAAAATTGAAAGAATGATATGAAAATTTCAACATTATGTAACATTTTGATAAATTTTGTAACATTTTGATAAATTTCTCCAGATGATTTTTTAATATAATGCTTGTTTGCATACATGTAGAACTTCATAATTATTATCATACTGGATATTCAGTATCCATCCTTATTTTATAATTTAAATTTCATAACATACTATAACCAATGTTATCCTAGTCTCTCATAAAACCAATAACTTCACGTTTTATTTATTTGCTGACACCCTATAACCAACTTTATTCTAGTGAAGTCTTCTTTAGATGTTAAGAATGTTATTGAATATCGTTTATCCAAGGTGAGATAACAAGGAAAGACTGTAAAAAGGGATACACTGGGAATCAGGTTAAAATACTCTTATGAATCTTCCATTAATTCATGAGAATTAAACCAATTTTCATATAGACTTAAAAGTGACTCTTATAGGAAACTCTGGTCATCCTCCCGAATTTCAGGAGATAATTTATTGTTTGGAAAAAAGGAAAAAATTGTACATTTATTGTAATTTTAATGAATTCTGGAAGGGCATTTATACTCACCCAAAGTTTGTTCTGCTAGAATAAGTGTGAAGTAAAATTCATATTTTATGATAAGAAAAATTATAAACAAAAGTGTCCTTCTGTCCTTTCGCCTCCTCTCTCCCCTCTACCATGCACTGTGTATCTGCTCTATGCATTGGCCAAACCTCCACTATCAACAGAAACCTGCTCAGCCATAAAAAGCAACATCTGCTAGCATCAACAAAGCAACTCCTTAAGATATTCCTTCTTAATCTCATATGATACCACTATGACCCACGACTTCCCTGGTGGCTCAGATGGTAAAGAATCTGCCTGCAATATGGGAGATCTGGGTTTGATCCCTGGGTCGGGAAGATTCCCTGGAGAAGGAAATGGCAACCCACTCCAGTATTCTTGCCTGGGAAACCCCATGGACAGAGGAGCCTGGTAGGATGCAGTCCATGGGGTCATAAAGAGTCAGACGCGACTGAGACTCGAACACTTTCACATGAACCATGACCTATTATTTGCTTAGATCTAGATCGTATCCACTGTCAAATATACATCATTTAATGTACATGTCTCTGTCTCAAAAACTTATGTAACTGTCCTTTAACTTCTAACGGGCAGAAAGTTCTTGTGGATTTCTGAGTTGTCCTCAGGTTATAATCCTCAATTTGACTTAAATAAAAGTTTCCATTTCATCTTCGAGTGACCAATTAATTTTTCACTGAAAGTCTAACTCTTTGCCACCCTATGGATTATAGCTCACCAGGCTCCTCCATCCGTGTGATTTTTTAGGCAAGATTCCTGGAGTGGTTGCCATTTTCTTCTCAGCGGATCTTCCCGACCCAGGGATCAAACTCAGGGCTCCCGCATTGCAGGCAGACTCTTTACCCTCTGAGCCACCAGGGAATCCAGTCTTATTTGGAGATTAGAAAGCCAGAGTAATTTTCTGGAAGAGTTTGAGTAGGATAGGTGTTAGCTCTTCTCGAAATTTTTGGTAGAATTCAGCTGTGAAGCCACCTGGACCTGGGCTTTTGTTTGCTGGAAGATTTCTGATTACAGTTTCAATTTCCGTGCTTGTGATGGGTCTGTTAAGATTTTCTATTTCTTCCTGGTTCAGTTTTGGAAAATTGTACTTTTCTAAGAATTTGTCCATTTCTTCCATGTTGTCCATTTTATTGGCATACAACTGCTGATAGTAGTCTCTTATGATCCTTTGTATTTCTGTGTTGTCTGTTGTGATCTCTCCATTTTCATTTCTAATTTTATTGATTTGATTTTTCTCTCTTTGCTTCTTGATGAGTCTGGCTAATGGTTTGTCAATTTTATTTATCCTTTCAAAGAACCAGCTTTTGGCTTTGTTGATTTTTGCTATGGTCTCTTTTGTTTCTTTTGCATTTATTTCTGCCCTAATTTTTAAGATTTCTTTCCTTCAACTAACTCTGGGGTTCTCCAACTCTTCTTTTTCTAGTTGCTTCAGTTGTAGAGTTAGGTTGTTTATTTGACTTTTTTCTTGCTTCTTGAGGTATGCCTGTATTGCTATGAACTTTCCTCTTAGCACTGCTTTTATAGTGTCCCACAGGTTTTGGGTTGTTGTGTTTTCATTTTCATTAGTTTCTATGCATATTTTGATTTCTTTTTTGATTTCTTCTGTGATTTGTTGGTTATTCAGAAGTGTGTTGTTCAACCTCCATATGTTGGAATTTTTAATAGTTTTTCTCCTGTAATTGAGATCTAATCTTAATGCATTATGGTCAGAAAAGCTGCTTGGAATGATTTCGATTTTTTTGAATTTATCAAGTTTAGATTTATGGCCCAGGATGTGATCTATCCTGGAGAAGGTTCCATGAGCACTTGAAAAAAAGGTGAAATTCGTTGTATTGGGGTGAAATGTCCTATAGATATCAATTAGGTCTAACTGATCTAATGTATCATTTAAAGTTTGCGTTTCTTTGTTAATTTTCTGTTTAGTTGATCTGTCCATAGGTGTGAGAAAATTGCAGAGGAAGGTAAACTTCCAAACTCATTCTATGAGGCCACCATCACCCTAATACCAAAACCTGACAAAGATGTCACAAAAAAAGAAAACTACAGGCCAATATCTCTGATGAACATAGATGCAAAAATCCTCAACAAAATTCTGGCAATCAGAATCCAACAACACATTAAAAAGATCATACACCATGACCAAGTGGGCTTTATCCCAGGGATGCAAGGATTCTTCAATATCCGCAAATCAATCAATGTAATTCACCACATTAACAAATTGAAAAATAAAAACCATATGATTATCTCAATAGATGCAGAGAAGGCCTTTGACAAAATTCAACATCCATTTATGATAAAAACTCTCCAGAAAGCAGGAATAGAAGGAACATACCTCAACATAATAAAAGCTATCTATGACAAACCCACAGCAAACATTATCCTCAATGGTGAAAAATTGAAAGCATTTCCCCTAAAGTCAGGAACAAGACAAGGGTGTCCACTTTCACCGCTACTATTCAACATAGTTCTGGAAGTTTTGGCCACAGCAATCAGAGCAGAAAAAGAAATAAAAGGAATCCAAATTGGAAAAGAAGAAGTAAAACTCTCACTGTTTGCAGATGACATGATCCTCTACATGGAAAACCCTAAAGACTCCACCAGAAAATTGCTAGAGCTCATCAATGAATATAGTAAAGTTGCAGGATATAAAATCAACACACAGAAATCCCTTGCATTCCTATACACGAATAATGAGAAAGTAGAAAAAGAAACTAAGGAAACAATTCCATTCACCATTGCAACAAAAAGAATAAAATACTTAGGAATATATCTACCTAAAGAAACTAAAGACCTATATATAGAAAACTATAAAACACTGATGAAAGAAATAAAAGAGGACACTAATAGATGGAGAAATATACCATGTTCATGGATTGGAAGAATCAATATAGTGAAAATGAGTATACTACCCAAAGCAATTTACAAATTCAATGCAATCCCTATCAAGCTACCAGCCACATTTTTCACAGAACTAGAACAAATAATTTCAAGATTTGTATGGAAATACAAAAAACCTCGAATAGCCAAAGCAATCTTGAGAAAGAAGAATGGAACTGGAGGAATCAACTTGCCTGACTTCAGGCTCTACTACAAAGCCACAGTCATCAAGACAGTATGGTAGTGGCACAAAGACAGACATATAGATCAATGGAACAAAATAGAAAGTCCAGAGATAAATCCACACACATATGGACACCTTATCTTTGACAAAGGAGGCAAGAATATACAATGGAGTAAAGACAATCTCTTTAACAAGTGGTGCTGGGAAAACTGGTCAACCACTTGTAAAAGAATGAAACTAGATCACTTTCTAACACCGCACACAAAAATAAACTCAAAATGGATTAAAGATCTAAATGTAAGATCAGAAACTATAAAACTCCTAGAGGAGAACATAGGCAAAACACTCTCAGACATAAATCACAGCAGGATCCTCTATGATCCACCTCCCAGAATGCTGGAAATAAAAGCAAAAATAAACAAATGGGATCTAATTAAAATTAAAAGCTTCTGCACAACAAAGGAAAATATAAGCAAGATGAAAAGACAGCCTTCTGAATGGGAGAAAATAATAGCAAATGAAGGAACAGACAAACAACTAATCTCAAAAATATACAAGCAACTTCTGCAGCTCAATTCCAGAAAAATAAATGACCCAATCAAAAAATGGGCCAAAGAATTAAATAGACATTTCTCCAAAGAAGACATACGGATGGCTAACAAACACATGAAAAGATGCTCAACATCACTCATTATTAGAGAAATGCAAATCAAAACCACAATGAGGTACCACTTCACACCAGTCAGAATGGCTGCGATCCAAAAATCTGCAAGCAATAAATGCTGGAGAGGGTGTGGAGAAAAGGGAACCCTTCTACACTGTTGGTGGGAATGCAAACTAGTACAGCCACTATGGAGAACAGTGTGGAGATTCCTTTAAAAATTGCAAATAGAACTACCTTATGACCCAGCAATCCCAATTCTGGGCATACACACCGAGGAAACCAGAATTGAAAGAGACACATGTACCCCAATGTTCATCGCAGCACTGTTTATAATAGCCAGGACATGGAAACAACCTAGATGTCCATCAGCAGATGAATGGATAAGAAAGCTGTGGTACATATACACAATGGAGTATTACTCAGCTGTTAAAAAGAATTCATTTGAATCAGTTCTGATGAGATGGATGAAACTGGAGCCGATTATACAGAGTGAAGTAAGCCAGAAAGAAAAACACCAATACAGTATACTAACACATATATATGGAATTTAGGAAGATGGCAATGACGACCCTGTATGCAAGACAGGGAAAGAGACACAGATGTGTATAACGGACTTTTGGACTCAGAGGGAGAGGGAGAGGGTGGGATGATTTGGGAGAATGACATTCTAACATGTATACTATCATGTGAATTGAATTGCCAGTCTATGTCTGACGCAGGATGCAGCATGCTTGGGGCTGGTGCATGAGGATGACCCAGAAAGATGTTATGGGGAGGGAGGTGGGAGGGGGGTTCATGTTTGGGAATGCATGTAAGAATTAAAGATTTTAAAATTTAAAAAATAAAAAACTAAAAATAAAAAAAAAAATAAAATAAAATAAAAAAAAAGAAAGCCAGAGTAAACTTATTTGATGATAGGTAACTTTGGGAGTTAAGTAAAATAAGAGGCTAACAGTAATTTTCAATGTAAAAACCATCTCAACAACCATAATATTAGCATTAGTCACTTAGTTGTGTCCATCTCTTTGCAACCCCATGGACTATAGCCTACCAGGTTTCTATGTCCTTGTAACGCTTCAGGCGAGAATACCGGAGTGGGTATTCATTCCCTTCTCCAGGGAATCTTCCCAACCTGGGGACTGAACCCAGGTCTTGGGGATTTCAGGCAGATTCTTTACCATCTGAGCTACAGGAGCTTCCCTGTAGCTTTTGGTGACTATAATTTTGACTCTCTATTTGTGACTATAATTTGGTGACTGCAAAATTACCAGGAGCAAGTCACTTGCTTAATATTTCCCCATCCTTGAAATTTATCTTGATTATGTTCAATATTTGGGGTTTTTATGATTTGGGGCTATTATTGTACCTTTTATTGTATCATGGCAGAAACCAAAGTCTGCTCAGAGATTTTTTTTAAAAATCTCTCTCGATTTAATATGATATAGTTTCATTCTTGAATTTGCTAGTTTTAACTATGCCATATACACACATTCCTTTCTCTCCTGGGCTATACTGGTTAATTTTTTTTCTTTCTTCTTTAATGAATGAAAGAGTGTTTCTTTTGTTTTCTTTGGATGCTGCTGTTGCTGCTGCTTAGTCACTTTATTCATATCGAACTCTTTGCAACTCTATGGACCATAGCTCGCCAGGCTCCTCTGTCTTTTTTGATAAATGCTATTAAATTATCTTTTTTTGTTTTCTAACTCATTAATTGTTATCTAATTTGTATCACTTTTCACCTACTTTATGAGATTTGTGGGGAACAAAAAATAATTTTCACTCTGTCCTTTCAGATTTTTGGCTGAAACCCATCTTCTTGTAATGAAAAGCAGATGACCAGGATAAAAACAAAGAGAAATTTAGTAATATGTATATCCCCTTTATACATGGGAGACACCCAAGAAAACTAAGTAATTCTCCAAAAAGGGTCCAAGCCACTATCTTAAATACCATCTCCAGCTAAAGGTGAAAGAAGTTGTGGGAGGGTGGGAGTCAGGGAAAGAACAGTAACCAGGAGTGCAGCTGTTAATGCAGATTCAACTTCGTTCTTTCTTCACCGAATCGAAGTTTAGTCATCTTTCTCCTCCTGGTATAGAAAGGGAGGCAAACTGAAAGGGATAGTCACTCAGCCACGTTGGACTCTCTGTGAATCTTTGTGACATCATGGACTGTAGCCCTCCAGGCTCCTCTGTCCTTGGAGTTCTCCAGGCAAGAATACTGGAGTGGGTAGCCATTCCCTCTCCAGGGGATCTTCCCAGCCTAGGGATCAAACCAGGTCTCCTGCACTGAAGGCAGATTCTTAACTCACTGAGCCAGCAGGGAAGACCACAGAGAGGGAGACGTCCTCCCAAATGGAGAGTAGTAATGTTAGTCACTCAGTTGTACCCAACTGTTTGCAACTCCATGGACTGGATTGCAGTCCACCAAGCTCCCCTGTTCATGGGGATTCTCCAGGCAAGAATACTGGAGTGGGTTGCCATTTCCTTCTCCAAGGAATCTTCCACACCCAGGGATTGAACCCAGGTCTCCTGCATTTCAGGCAGATTCTTTACCATCTGAGCTACATGGACATTTCCCCTTTAAATGTAAATGCCTCCTACAAAAGGATAACTTCTAGTCAATTTCCAGAACATCTTCTGTGTCTACTGGTTTATTTTATTTTATTTTTTAAATAACTAGATAATCCTTGAGCATAGGAGGCATCTATTGGCATTGAAAATTCTGTTCCCTTTCAGGTTGAATTTATTGTTTTTTCCCTAGGACCTAGTAATACCTGCTTAAACCACTATGGAAAGACATGAAATAGAGGTTTTCAGGGATGGTACAGATAGAGCAGTTCAAAGGGAGAATGATGAGAGGTCCCAAAGGATAAGTTTGAGGTGTATATCAAAATATGTATACATATGGACATTTAATCATAACTTGACAAGTAAAATATATTTCTGCATTTTATGATTAACTGGAAAAGTGTAGTAGGTTTCTGCTCTTAGAGAGAGATTAACTAGGAAACATTAAAACATAAAAATAGAATTTGATATATAATTTTATTAATACTGAATAAATATAAAGGCCTGAAATGATCTACAGAGCACATACACAGTGCAGTGCAAATAATACAGACAATTGGAACCGAGGAAAATATAGGGAAATATAAATAAATTACAACATCTGACATTTTTCACACAATTATAAAAATTTAAGCATTATAGTTATAGTGCCTAAATGAAAAGCTTTGATAGAGAAAAAAAAGGAAATATCAGTTTAATAATTTTCCATGATGATGGTCAAATATAATGAAAGCAATTATCTGAATCAGATATTGTGCTTAGAATGAAAAATATATGCAGGTTTAAGCAAGGGAATGAGTGATGAGTTGTTAAGACAGCCTTCAGTTCAGTTCAGTTCAGTTCAGTCATTCAGTCGTGTCTGACTCTTTGTGACCCCATGAATCGCAGCGCCCCAGGCCTCCCTGTCCATCACCAACTCCCGGAGTTCACCCAAACTCATGCCCATTGAGTCGGTGATGCCATCCAGCCATCTAATCCTCTGTCATCCCCTTCTCCTCCTGCCCCCAATCCCTCCCAGCACCAGGGTCTTTTCCAGTGACTCAACTCTTCGCATGAGGTGGCCAAAGTATTTGAGTTTCAGCTTTAGCAACAGTCTTTCCAAAGAATACCCAGGACTGATCTCCTTTAGAATGGATTGGTTGGATCTCCTTGCAGTCCAAGGGACTCTTAAGAGTCTTTTCTCCAGCACCACAGTTCAAAAGCATCAATTCTTTGGTGCTCAGCTATCTCCACAATCCAACTCTCACATCCATACATGACCACTGGAAAAACCATAGCCTTGACTAGACAGACCTTTGTTGGCAAAGTAATGTCTCTGCTTTTGAATATGCTATCTAGGTTGGTCATAACTTTCCTTCCAAGGAGTAAGTGTCTTTTAATTTCATGGCTGCAATCACCATCTGCAGTGAATTTGGAGTCCAAAAAACTAAAGTCTGACGCTGTTTCCACTGTTTCCCCATCTATTTCCCATGAAGTGATGGCATCAGATGCCATGAACTTCGTTTTCTGAATGTTGAGCTTTCAGCCAACTTTTTCACTCTCTTTCATTTTCATCAAGAGACTTTTTAGTTCTTCTTCACTTTCTGCCATAAGGGTGGTGTCATCTGCATATCTGAGGTTATTGATATTTCTCCCAGCAATCTTGATTCCAGCTTATGCTTCTTCCCTCCCAGCGTTTCTCATGATGTACTCTGCATATAAGTTGAATAAGCAGGGTGACAATATACAGCCTTGACGAACTCCTTTTCCTATTTGGAACCAGTCTGTTCCATGTCCAGTTCTAACTGTTGCTTCCTGACCTGCATATAGGTTTCTCAAGAGGCAGGTCAAGTGATCTGGTATCCCCATCTCTTTTAGAGTTTTCCACAGTTTATTGTGATCCACACAGTCAAAGGCTTTGGCATGGTCAATAAAGCAAAAATAGATGTTTTTTTGGAACTCTCTTCCTTTTTCTGTGATCCTGCGGATCTTGGCAATTTGATCTCTGGTTCCTTTGCCTTTTCTAAAACCAGCTTGAACACCTGGAAGTGCACAGTTTATGTATTGCTGAAGCCCGGCTTAGAGAATTTTGAGCATTGCTTTACTAGCGTGTGAGATGAGTGCAATTGTGGGGTAGTTTGACCATTCTTTGGCATCGCCTTTCTTTGGGATTAAAATGAAAACTGTCCTTTTCCAGTCCTGTGGCCACTGCTGAGTTTTCCAAACTTGCTGGCATATTGAGTGCAGCACTTTCACAGCATCATCTTTCAGGATTTGAAATAGCTCAATAAGTCCCTAAATAATACATAGCATATGTCATCAGCTGTGACTTGCAATAGTGTATAATGCAAAATTACATTGTAAAGTGAAGTTTTCAGGAGTCAGATATCAGTAATGTCGATCAGAGGAGAAAGTTAAAATTTTAAATCCAAATATGTACAGTGTGCACACACACATATCCCTTCACATGAATTGTCTTCAGCTAGTCCCAGGATTGAAGACTGTGGATTTCTGCAGCAGGCTGGTTTGTGATATGTGTAGGATACATAAGGAAGCCTAACCAGTTGACTGTGATGGTTACAAAACACATCAACTATAAATCTATGTGCACTCATTTCCTTACCTTGACCGTTAAAGAAAACAATCACTTGAAAAGAAATCTATTAATCACTATGCCATTTTTAACATACAAGTAAGCAACGTTTTTGAAATAATTCTTGAAATAGAATTTTCAATTAATGTTTTTTGAGTGCTGATACTCACAGGATTGTCTAAATACCAGGCAAGATATAAACATGAATAAAATAGAATTCTTAACCTTAATGAATTCATCACTGTGTTTCCACAAGCCAAAAAAGAAAGAAAGCATTTACTTATATACTGCCTATGGGACGTATTTGTTCCATGTCAGGGAGAGCAAAACTATGACTAAACAAATTTTTCTCAAAGAGCGTACAGTCTTGTTGAAGAGAGAGACAAATATTTTAAATACACGTATTTTCTCCTAAAAGAACTTTATGAAATTAAATCTTTGGTTCCTTTCAATAAATGTTTTGACTGCTCAATTTGTTTCATTACTTCTCAAGATTCATGCGCAATGAAGGCAGCAGTGGGGATTTCCTCTTTTCCAGAGGTCATTTTGTAGCAATGCTGGGAAGAGTATGTTAAATTGAGTTGATATTCAAGTTTCTTTTCAAGGAAAAATAAAAGCAAAACCTAGTTTCATTTTTAATACTATCGACATAATGAAGTTTTTGTGCCTGATTTGGAGAAATGAGAATCTCTAAATATACCTCCAAAATGGCATAGGAATTATGCTATGCTGAAGTACTTCATGTTTTTACACACATACATAGACACACACACACATGAAGAAATTATCGACACTTTGATCTTAGGGAAGCACATTATAGTGAATAAAAATTAAACCCAGCTATTTTTTTATGAGTTCTGTACTCCACTGCATAAATGCATCATCTTTATCTTGAAAACAAGGTATAAACATAGCTTGTTAAAAGACTAGAAACATGAAAAATACCCAGAAATATAGGAAAAAGCATTATGGTTCCAAAAGATGAGAGAGGAGTAAAAAAGTATATTATTGAACAAATGCAAGCAAAACTATATATATATGTATATTTAAAACTATCCATCTGTTTACAAATATATATATATATTTAAAACTATCCATCTGTTTACAATAGCTAGGACTTGGAAGCAACCTAGATGTCCATTGGCAGATGACTGGATAAGAAAACTGTGGCACATATATACAATGAAATATTACTCAGCTATTTTTAAAAATGCACTTTTTACGAATTTTTCTTTACCTCAGTTCTAAACTGAAGCCAAATATACAGAGTGAATTAAATCAGAAAGAAAAGCACCAATACAGTATATTAACACATGTATATGTAATTTAGAAAGATGGTAACAACAACGCTACATGCGAGACAGCAAAAAAGACACAGATGTAAAGAGAAGACTTTTAGACTCTGTGGGAGAAGGTGAGAGTGGGATGATTTGAGAGACTAGCATTAAAACATATATATTACCTTATGTGAAATAGAGCACCAGTCCAAATTAGATGCATGTAACAGGGCACTCAAAGCCGGTGCACTGGGAGAACCCAGAAGGATGGGATGGGGAGGGGGGTGGGAGCGGGGTTTTGATGGGGGACACATGTACATCCATGGCTGATTCATGTCACATTATGGCAAAAACCACCAAAATATTGCAAAGTAATTAGCCTCAAATTAAATAAATAAGAAACAACCAATCTAGAAGAACACACACAAAACACTGAATAACTTCTTAGGCATTTCTGTTTTGTTACATTTTTCAAATATCTTCAATATTAACACACTCCATTCTAAATGCTAAACTGAAATACTAGGTTTTCCTTTAGTTTTTTTGTGTGTTTGTCCTTTAAATCAACCAAAGCTAATTCACAAAACTACACATGAATATTTGTTAAGAAAAAGGCATTGGGATTGAAAATACTGGAATGTGAATGTTCTGATGATAACAGCCAATATTTATTCAGTTCAGTCGCTCAGTCGTGTCCGACTCTTTGTGACCCCATGAACCGCAACACACCAGGCCTCCCTGTCCATCACAACTCCCGGAGTTTACCCAGACTCATGTCCATCAAGTCAGTGATGCCATCCAGGCATCTCATCCTCTGTCGTCCCTTTCTCCTCCTGCCCCCAATCCTTCCCAGCATCAGGGTCTTTTCAAATGAGTAAACTCTTGGCATCAGGTGGCCAAATATTGGAGTTTCAGCTTTAACATCAGTCCTTCCAGTGAACACCCAGGGTGATCTCCTTTATGATGGATTGGTTGGATCTCCTTGCAGTCCAAGGGACTCTCAAGAGTCTTCTCCAACACCACAGTTCAAAAGCATCAGTTCTTCAGTGCTCAGTTTTCTTCATAGTTCAACTTTCACATCCATACATGACCAGTGGAAAAACCATAACCTTGACTAGACGGACCTTTGTTGGCAAAGTAATGTCTCTTCTTTTTAATATGCTGTCTAGGTTGGTCACAACTTTCCTTTCAAGGAGTAAGCGTATTTTAATTTCATGGCTGCCATCACCATCTGCAGTAATTTTGAAGCCAAGAAAAATAGTCAACCATTGTTTCCACCTTTTCCCCATCTATTTGCCATAAAGGGATGGGACGGGATGCCATGATCGTAGTTTCCTGAATGTTGAACTTTAAGCCAACTTTTTCACTCTCCTCTTTCACTTTCATCAAGAAGCTCTTGAGTTCTTCTTCACTTTCTGCCGTAGGGTGGTGTCATCTGCATATCTGAGGTTATTGATATTTCTCCCAGCAATCTTAATTCCAGCTTGTGCTTACTCCAGCCCAGTGTTTTTCATGATGTACTCTGCATATAAGTTAAATAAGCAGGGTGACAATATATAGCCTTGACCATACCCCTTTTCCTATTTGGAACCAGTCAGTTGTTCCAGGTCCAGCTCTAACTGTTGCTTCCTGACCTGCATATAGGTTTCTCAAGAGGCAGGTCAGGTCGTCTTGTATTCCCATCCCTTTCAGAATTTTCCAGTTTATTGTGATCCACACAGTCAAAGACTTTAGCATAGTCAATAAAGCAGAAACAGATATTTTTTCTGGCACTCTCTTGCTTTTTCAATGATCCAGCCTTAAAAAGTTAACATCAATTAAGTGATTTCATCCTTACAGTAACTCTTTGGACCTGGAATCATTATTTATCTGTGCAGTTTAGGAACTTGAAACTTAAAGTTTCAGTGATTTTTTTAAAAGCATTCTACAGGTAATTGAGTAGAAGGTTTGGAATCTAAATCCTTGAACATTTGGTTCCTCAACCAAGTCCTCGTAAATCACTCTGCTCTCTTGCTTCTCCACCAAGTAAACGAGTTGATTTCTGAAACTGGTATCATTTTTCCCAATATGGGACTCTTTTCAATTATAAAATTCTTTGAAGTTTGATCATGCATGGGGATTTGTACAGCACACTTTAAAAACTGACAACTGTACTTTTCATTTTGAAAATCAGTTGCCCTTAAAAACATATATATTGAGACCATGGTTTAAACGTGTTTCATGGTTTCCAATAACAGTGTAGATTTCTAAAGTCATATTCTTAGAAAGGCCTGAGATTGTGTTTATTCAAGTAAAGGATGGATCAATAGAATAAATAAATAAATAGTTATATGTGTTTTTGGAGAAAGAGCAAGGAAATACACTATAGGGACAAAAATAAAAACACACACAGACAAACAGAGGAGCTTAAAAGTTCAGGATCAGTGTTAGTTTAATTGTTCGGAGCTCTTTCTCTTCTGTAAGACTCTGCTGAGAGCATTTTCACTTCTTTATTTTGAAGACTGTATATAAGCGGATTCAGCATGGGGATGACAATGCTATAAAAAACAGAAACCACTTGATCCTTTCTCAAAGAGTAGGACTGACTTGGTTTTACATAAGTAAAAATTGTAGTGCCATAGAAGATGGTGACTGACAAGAGATGGGAGGCACAAGTAGAGAAGGCTTTCTGCTTCCCTGAAGTGGAAGTGATTTTCAGGATAGTGGGCAGGATGGACACATAGGACACAGATACTGTGATAAGAGACACCACTAGGGTGGAGCCAGCAAAAATGGATATTATGATTTCAATAGCATGAGTGTCCGTGCAGGACAGGGCTAAACCTGGGGGTGCATCACAGAAGAAGTGATAGATGACAGTAGAGTCACAGAAATGCAATTTACTCATGCAAAGCAGAGTGACAAAGGTGTCCATGAGGCCAGTCAAGAAGGATCCAAAGACGAGAGAGCAGCAGCGTCTGGTGGACACGATCGCTGGGTAACGCAGAGGCTTGCAGATGGCTTCATAGCGGTCATAGGCCATGGAGGAGAGAACACACTCAGTGACCCCCACGAAGACAAAACAGTTCATCTGGAGGAAACAGTTCAGGTAGGAAATGCACCTGTTGGAAGTCAGTAAGTTGTCTGAAGCTTTAGGGGTGATGGCAGTTGAGAAACTAAGGTCAAGAAATGACAGGTGAATGAGGAAAAAATACATGGGGGTGTGAAGCTGGAGATCCAGGCAGATTATCAACGTCATTCCTGCATTGCCTAGCACAGTAATCAGGTACATCAGGAGAAACAGGGTGAAGAGGACCAGCCGGATATCTTCAGAGTCTGTCAGTCCCATGAGGATGAAGTCAGACACCTGTGTGATTTTCCTTCTGCCCATAGTTTTAAAATGCTCCAAACTGTTGAGAAATCAAAGTTGATTCTTAGCAGGAATCACTGCAAAAAAGATTTATGTTTCTATAAACAACGTGGCATATTTATATTACCTTTTTCTGAAAAAGGATAATATAGAGGGGTGTCTCAAGTATAAAGAGAAAAATCTTTACTTGATTTCTAAATATAGAAATGTGCATAAATTGACATTTGGATGTAATATATTAAGAGCTACTGTATTGGAAAATTAGAAATAGCCTTGTGTTTTAAACGTTTCACTTTATTAAAGCATTTAATTCCGTTGAGAAAATTATACCATAGATATTAATATTAGTCATGTTTTTTAGATGAAAAAAAGTACATAGAGAATTTAGGTAATTTATCCAGAGTCAGAGCTAGTACATGTTGTCTCAGTAATTCTACGAAGATAGATTGATCACAGAGTGCATACCCATAATACTAATTCCTATTCATAATTAATTTCAGCAACCCTGAAAAACAAATGCTAGATATAAAATAATGATGAAAGAATTGTTTCAACACATCATGCACAATTTTTTTTCAAATATTATTTAATACTAATGAAATAAAGTCAACCTTGGAATTCAGTAGGGTGTATTAAAATGATAGACCACATATTTTAGCATTAATTTCCAAAAAATAACGATATTCAAAATCAAATTTCTACAAAAACTTATATTTCTATAATACACACATTCCTTGCCGACCCTGATTACATCAGTGTTATCTTTCACAAGTCCTGGGAGTACCTAGGGTAAGGTTACATGATATCTGCATGCATGCTTCTCTGATGTCCTTGTTTTGTTTGAACCTAACTAAAACTTTCTGATTTTCAGAATAATACTTACCAGCAGTCAGAGTTGGTGGAAAAGCAACTATTTCCAATATTATCTGACTAGTATTATGACAAAGTTTCCCTCACAAATAAAATATAAAGACTATTTTGCTGAAATTTTCTGTAACATGATATTTTTTGATAAGTTAATTTTAAATCTTAGTTCTTTTGTTTTATTCTGTGGGAAAAGTAAATCAATGTAGAAATTTTTTTCAACTGCTGTTCAAATGTAAAATTTGTCAGGAAGTTGTGTCTAAAAAGAATACCAGGGATCTAACTGTGCATGAATGCAGAGCAGAGTATGCCTTGCCTCTCATCCTGGTAACTCCAGGGAACCTCATATACCGGGGATTGGTGATTATGCAACATCTGGTCATCCCTATGGACCAATTTCCATCAAAGATTGCTTTGCACGTCTCCAAGGACAAG
Organism: Ovis canadensis; assembly: GCF_042477335.2. NCBI lineage: Eukaryota > Metazoa > Chordata > Mammalia > Artiodactyla > Bovidae > Ovis > Ovis canadensis. The sequence continues at coordinate 87,326,851 of NC_091259.1, forward strand.
AGTTCAAGGACTAAATGCAGCTGTGCTAAGCTTTGAAAAGTTGGTTGTATTTTCCCTTAGAAGCCACACAATGAAGAGCCCAATGCTTTAGTTTTCCTTTGTAATGTTCTAAATTTATTCCTGTGGTGGTAGAGTAATTATTTCTAGAGAAATGATTAATCTATGACTGTAATCATCAGGGATGGAAAGATATATTTTTTACAATGAAATTTTATATTTTATATTTAAATATATGTGTGACACTATGCTAAGAGTAAATACGTCCATTAGATACAAAATAAAATCTCCAAATATAAAAAGAATAATTCTCCTAGAGGTGATCAAAACTGATTTTTTAAGCTTTACTGAAGCATCATTGATACAGGAAGATTTATACACATTTACTATATACATATTAATGAATTTAGATTCTGCATATATCCAAATGCCATCACCACATTCCAGGTTCTAAATCCAGCCGTCATCTCCAAAAATTCCCTTGTGTTCTTCTATGCATGTGTGTGTTTTGTGGTAAAAAAAATGATTTCTAAAGATAACCACCACATACTAAAATATACCATGTACAAAAATAAAATGAATATATAACAAAATTCAAAAATGATATGAAAATAATCAAACTCAAATTTTGGTGAATGTCTGAGCTATTTTTGTTCATTGAATGATTAATTGTATTCTTCTATATTTGCATACTTATCATACTATATAGTCAGTATTCATCTGCATTTTATAACTAAAATTTCACAATATAATGTGACCAATTTTATACTAGCCTTTCATAAATCCCATAATTAAATGCATTATGCATTGACTGATACCCCTTGACCAACTTTCTTCCAGAGTTCAGTTCGGTCACTGAGTTGTATTCTCTTTGTGACCCCAAGGTCTGTAACATGCCAGGCTTCCCTGTCCTTCACCATCATCTGGAGTTTGCTCAGACTCATGTCCAATGAGTCGATGATGCCATCCAACCATCTCATCCTCTGTCATCCCCTTCTCCTCCTGCCTTCAATATTTCCCAGCATCAGGGTCTTTTCTAATGAGTAGGCTCTTCACATTAGGTGGCCAAAGTATTGGAGCTTCAGCTTCAGCATCAGTCCTTCCAAGAATATTTAGGAATTATTTCCTTTAGGATTGACTGGTTTGATCTCCTTGCAGCCCAAGGGACTCTTAAGAGTCTTCTTCAACACCAAGTTCAAAAGCATCGATTATTTAGTTTTCAGCCTTCTCTATGGTCCAACTCTAACATTCATACATGACCACTGGAAAAAACATAGCTTTGACTATATGATCCTTTGTCAACAAAGTAATTTCTGCCCCTCCAGAAAAGTTCATCAAATATTAAATATTTCAGTGAGGATTATTTGCCCAAGAAGAAGAAGACTCCAAAAAGGGGTAGACTAAATATCAGATTACAATATTATAAATTTTCTGCCGATTCATGATAATGAAATCAATGTTTATGTAGATTTAAAAGTGAATCTTACAAGAAAGTTTTCCTATACATCCAGAATTTCAGGTAATATTTTATTGGTGATGATAAAGAAGCTACACTTTTATGTGTTGTACATTTGATGCAGGGCAATTCTATTCATCAGAAGACAGTGCTGCTAAAACAGGAATCTTTAGAAATTAAAATGCCAGTGTAAACTTATTTGACAACAGACAAGTTTGGGAGCTAAACCAACTGAGAAACTCTCAGTTATTTTCAGTCTAAAGTCACCTCAATAACCATAGTGTTTGCAAAATTGTCAGAAGCAAGTTCTTGCTCAGTAATATCCCAATGTTGAAACTCATTTTGTTAAATTTAGGATTATGCTTTCAGAACATTTATTTGTTTGACCATGACCATTTATTTTGTCTTGTTGATACGAAGTCCTCATAAAACCGAGCTCCTCTGCTGAGTTTATGATTAACATCTTTATCCAAAATGTTATCCCCTTCCTTGTCCAACACCTGTTCCCCACAAAGTTGAGGATTATCAAAGAAAAGAGGGCTTGAAACCCAGAAGGTCCTTGTGGGGCCCTCCCTGGTACAAATGCCATTTGTAGTCCCCAGTTTCCCATTTGTAGAAAGAAGGTTTTCATCCTCCTTGACCTTTCCTGAGTTCTGAGGACATATTCAAACAATAACTGTTTAGGTCAGTGAGGACACGTGGAAAGCAACAATGGTATAGTAATGGGCCAGTGTGCTGCTTCCTCCACAAGGGAGGCACGTAACAGTGCATGTCCCTGCGATCTGCTATAGGAACCAAGGCCCCACCCAGATGGAGCATGGTAGCTTCAGGCTGCACACAAGAACGGGGACCCCAGACTGGCTGGTACCAGAAGGTAGATCCTGGAACACCACCTTGTGACCTCACCACCCACCAATCAGAAGAAGGTCATGTATCCTACAGAACTCCCTGCAAATTTTGCCTATAAAACTTTTCCCTGAAAAGCATCTGGGAGTTTGGGTCTTTTGAACGTGTGTGGGTGTCTGCTAACTCACTTCAGTCGTGTCTGACTCTGTGCAATTCAATGAAATGTAGTCTGCCGGCTCCTCCGCCCATTGGATTCTCCAGACAAGAATGCTGCAGTGGGTTGCCATGCCCTCCTTTAGGAGATCTTCCCCACCTAGAAATTGAATTCTCATCTCATGTTTCCTGCGTTAACAGGCGAGTCCTTTACCACTAGCCACCTGGGAAGCCCTTTGATCATGAACACCATATCCTCCTTGCATAACCTTGGAATAAAGCTCTCTTTGCTCTAAATAGCAACATTTCTCAACAATACCTAACCAGTTGAATTCAATTACTTATAATCACCTATACAATGTATAATTCTGTATACATTCATTTCAATGTCCTAATACTAAGGAAAACATGATTTGAAAAGACATTTATAAATAAAAGATGTTGTGATGAACCAAGGACGAAAGAGCAGATAAAACCAAGGAGGGTCCTGGAATGCAGGAGCAGAAACACCAGACTCTTATCGTCCTTCCCTCCCCCGTGTTGTAACTATTAATGGATTTCAGGTCCTCCTGAGCAGTATAAGTATAGCCTGTCTCCCCTCCTACTCGATAGGGAGAAGGCATTTGCCTGTCTCTGGAGAAGGCAATGGCAACCCACTCCAGTGTTCTTGCCTGGAAAACCCCATGGACGGAGGAGCCTGGTAGGCTGCAGTCCGTGGGGTCGCTAAGACTCGGGCACGACTTGAGCGACTTCACTTTCACTTTTCACTTTCCTGCATTGGAGAAGGAAATGGCAACCCACTCCAGTGTTCTTGCCTGGAGAATCCCAGGGACGGGGGAGCCTGGTGGGCTGCCGTCTATGGGGTTGCACAGAGTCGGACACGACTGAAGCGACTTAGCAGCAGCTGCAGCAGCCCCCCGCTCAGTATACCTGCCTCATCCAATCAGCAAATGGCCCGCCAGACCCCATCCCGCTCCTTGTACCATAGGTGTAAAAGTGGCCTAAGGACCCCTGTTCAGCATCGGTTCTCCCTTGAGCTGGTCCGCTGTTCTAAGAGCATCTCCCACTCTAATAAACTTTGTTTCCCTCTCCTTCTGTCTCATGTCTAGAAATTCGTTTCCAAGCCACGGCCAGACCCTGACAGATGTCTCTGAAATGATTTCTTAAATAGAATTTTCAACAAAACTAATAGTTTTTGAGTGCTAATGTGCGCGTGTACTCAGTTGCTAAGTCATGTCCAGTTCTTTGGGTTACCACGGACTGTAGCCTGCCAGGCTGCTCTGTCCATGGAATTCTCCAGCAAGCATACTGGAGTGGGTGGCCATTCCTTTCTCCAAGGGATCTTCCCGACCTAGGGATCAAACCCCGGTCCCCTGCATTTCAGGCAGACTCTTTAGTGTCTGAGCCACCATCTCTATAGATCCTATGCATACCCTATAGATACCTCCAAAATGCCTCAGGAATTGTGCTATAGCCAGTGCTTTATTAATCTACACACACACACACACACACACACACACACACACACACACACACACACAGTTCATTCAGTCTTTGAACTTAGAGAGGCACATTGTATTTGTTAAGAAATGGAATTCTGTGGTTTTTGAAATATTCTCTACTTCATAAAATGAGGTTTCATAGATAAATGGTAAGAATTTTAACTCTCACAGCAAAATGAATGGGCATTACCAAGAGATTTCTCTGTATTACCCAATGTCCTCTTATCACTTGTGTTTACACCTCATGAAAATTAATAACTCTAATCCCTCAAAATTCCCTTCCGGCCACAGATTTGTAATCACTTTTATTATTTCTCTATGCCTTCACTTCCTCTAGGCTAATCAGCAATCATTTCTTGTTAATAGTATTTGAGTCATCATTTCTTAATCTACCAATTTTCTACTCTCAATTTGTTGATAATGGACAAAACACCATGTCAAAACTTATAAAAAATCAATTTAATAGTAGTTCAACATTTTGCAGTGTGATGGCATAATCATAGGTGGGGTTTAGCCACCATTCAGATGCTTTACGTACCTGTGCATGTCTTTGTCTGAAAAATTTTAGTACTGAAATGAGCACCTTCCATGGTGATCCAGTATCCATATCAACAAATAAAATGATAATTCATCTCCTGCATTTCATGACTCTGTTATCATTTATTTTGTCTTATTCTTTCAGGGGTTACTCTACTAGTTCCCAGATTTTTGAGCCATTGAATGCCTGAAGCACTCTAGGTTTGCTTTAGTTGCAACATGTACAGATTTGTCATGGAAACAGTTTTTGAAATGCTCTCAGGAGAGCATTTTTTACATCTTTGTTCCTCAAACTATAGATAAGCGGATTCAGCATGGGAATGACAATGGTATAGAATACAGATGCCACCTGTGCCTGGGTCAAGGAAGATGTGTTATCAGGCTGCAAATACGTGAAAATCAGGGACCCATAGAAGACGGTCACCCCCATGATGTGGGACACACAGGTGGAAAAGGCTTTCTGTCTCCCTGCTGCAGACCGGATCTGCAGGATGGCTGAGATGATGGCGATGTAGGTGACAGTGATGATGAAGAGAGAGCTAAGAAGGGTGAAGCCAGCTAAAACAAATATCACCATTTCTGTGCTGAATGCATCTACACAGGACAGAGCCAGAAGTGCTGTGGTGTCGCAGAAAAAGTGATTGGTGCTGGCATCACAGAATGCCAATCTGCTGATCACACAGATGGAGACCAGAGAATTGGTGAAGCCGATCATGTAAGGGGTGACTCCCAACCACCTGCACACCGTCTGGGACATGACCATGGAATACAGTAAGGGATTGCAGATAGCCACATAGCGGTCATAGGCCATGGACCCCAGAAGGAAACACTCACTACACACTAAACCCACAAAAAAGTACATTTGAACAAAGCAGCCAACGAAGGAGATGGTTTTCTGAATTGACTGGAGATTTACCAGCGCCTTGGGTGTTATAGTAGAAGAATAAAATATATCAATGAATGCTAAATTGCTAAGGAAAAAGTACATAGGTGTGTGGAGCTGAGAGTTGAATCTGATTGTCAGAATTAGTCCTAGGTTCCCCAAAACAGTGATGAGATAAATAAAGAGGAACATCATGAAGAGGCTGACTTGTAGCTCATGGTGATTTGCAAATCCAGAGAGGATGAAGAACGTCACCTCCGTGAAATTTTTCCCAGCCATTTCTGTCAACTCAGACCCTTGACTTCTCTGCTGAAAAATGATAAGAAAAGTTAGAGGAAATTAAAATCCAAAGGCATGATAACCAGCACTGACCTAGACTCCCATAATGAGAGAGTAACAGATGGGAAGCAAATATTAAATGACTTCAAGTTAATTGGGAATTTATATATGATTTTAATTTAAAAAAATAGAACTAACAAACAGTAATCAAAAATTCCAAGTGCATATTCACTGGAATTGGCTGCCCTCTATAAAAACCAAATCTATCTGGATTGCTTTTTAAAGAAATTTCTCTAGAGATAAACCATCCTCTTCCCTTATCTATCACTGGGACCCAATTCATATACTTAGAAACTTACATACTGTAATTGATTATGTATTATTCTTAGAAAACATGGAGCTCAGCTGGAAATTTAAATTTTGGTATGTAATGACACCTTGTGTGGCAGTCATAAAATTTCAGCAGCCAATAAGTACTTTACAGGGTTGTTTTAGGTGCTTAATGAGATCTTCAGTGGGCATATCTAATAGTTCCTTGGACTCAATAAAGCTTGCTACATTTTGCAAATATATATATGTATGTAAATATATAAAATGTATATTTTACAAAATGTTATATATAAACATATGCATATATTTACATATAGTAAGTGAGATATTATATATATATAATGGAGAAGGGGATGGCAACCCTTTTTCCAGCATTCTTGCCTGGAGAAGCCCATGGACAGAGAACCCTGGTGAGCTAGAGTCCATGGGGTCACAAAGATTTGGACACGACTGAGTGATTCACACACACACACGCACACACACTTTGTGTATATATATGTAAGTCACCTAATACGAACCCCCAAGTTGTGAACTTTCAAAGATGCGAATGTGCCTTCACATGTTCAGTCACATGTCCGTTTACGTGTCTGGCCTGCGTTGTCCACCCTCTACAATTGGCTGTGCTTTCCTGTATTTTACTGTACATTGCTATGTGGAGTACAGTAGTGCAGGATCTTTATTTCAAGCATAAAAGCAGCAGTGATGTAGCTGGTACTGCTCAGAAGAGATTCAGGAAATTGTAAGAGGATTTTGTTTATTTGAGGAGACACTGCTAGCGTTTTGAGGCACAGGACCCAAATGTACAAGAATGGTACATGAAAGCTCTAGCAGCCGTTCAGAATGCAATCCGTTGCTAGCCTGTCATCTGACAAGAATAAAACAGCTACTCCTCAGACATCTCTGCATCGATTCTTCAAGAGGGTATTCATTGGTAGAACTGAATCCGGCAAGGAGCAAGAGCCTGTGCATCAGCGTCAGGCCTCAGTGGCCTGCAGCTTTCCCTGCTATCATCGCTGACGATCTTCAGCGTCAGGCCTGAGCGGACCTGCAGCTTTCCCTGCTACTATTGCTGAGGATCTTCAGCTCCACCACCTCCCAGCTCCTCTCTTCCCTTCAGTCGGTAACTTTTTGCCTGCTCACTCAGTGCCAGCCCCTGTATGCCGGCTGCTGTTCTGTAGTACTGCAGTTTTCAAGGTACTGTTCTGTAAGATTTAAAATGTTTTCTTTCTCTTTTGTGTTTGCTTTTTATGCATTGTTTGTGCAAAAATTATTATAAGCCTACCACAGGACAAAACTGTATAGCTGATTGCGTTAGCTGGGTACCTAACTTAACTTTGTTGGGCTTAATGAAGAAACTGGACTTACCAATGTGCTCTAGGAATAGAACTCATTCACATGGAGGGGCCTTATATGTTAATATAAAAGGAAAGAAACATCTTGTTTATTTTATATGTTAATGCTAAAATCCTCTCTACTTTTTTTCTATCACATACCCTTTCTTTCTATTGGTGAACCCTTCTAAATGGGGAATATAGGCTATGATGCAGCCAAATTGTTTTGTTTCTGTGGTTACAATCAGGTTTATTGCCAGAATGAAACACTTGGTTATCTACAGCATCAGGCAATAACTAATTCACTGCCAATAGCAAGATTCATCTTAATAATATGATGTGAAGAAGCCTACAAATGGTAAAATGAATATGATTTGTTATATTTAAAACAGAAATTAAAACATAAAGTGATTTCACTAAAAATTAAAGAACTTATTTTCCTAGTTATATTGACATAAGCATGTGCTAAATAAGTAAAACTGAAACTGGTGTGATATTAATGCAGTTTATTTCAGACATGTGGCACTTCCCAAAGGAATCTTATGTTATATAAAGTATACTTAATCCCTTAGTAGCTCTCATGTTCACAGTGTTCCTATTTACTTATCCATTCATTCCTTTATTTAGCATTTAGCCGATGAAGACATTTGGTCTTGGCTGTCATTAAAGGCACTTTTCTTAAAGCATACTGGAAGGTGCTGGTGTATAAAAAAAAAACTGTCAATGCGAGAAACATACATAACTACACAATAATTAAAAGAAGAAGGTGATAAAATTAAACTTACCTGAGATTTAGTCATCAAAAGGAAACTCTCTTTTCATTCAGGACTCTTCCACCTTTTTTCAGGTTTATGATCAGACAATAGGAAGAGAAAACATTGCTTAATACTTGCAAAATTCATCATAATTTTTGGCACATAACTATATTTTTCTCACCTATAAGTCTGAACTCTGTGAATTCCCAGGAAGATGACTTGGATCTGTTGCTGTTTTTGCTGCTGCTGTGTTTATCACATAGCTCTATTTCTAACATAATGGACCCCTAATGGTATCAGGAAGTTGATGGGGAAAATGGTGGTGGTTTTGATGACAATTATGGAAAATATGTATATCACCTTCCAATGATGGGATAAAATATGAGCCAAATTAGCAAAGTGGTTTATTATTTGCATGTACCTTCTCAAGAATTCAAATCTACATTTTAGTTCAAATTTAGATTTGTATTCAGAATTATTTTTGTGCTCAGTGTTTTTATAAAGCAGTCTCATGACAAAGAATTATCTTCAGAAATCTAGTCTTAAACTGTCTTTTTGTACCAAAATCTTTGTTTAAACTCACAAATATATATCATGAAGGAACTGGTCAATTAACACCTTTCATCTCTTGAGATTTGTATTTTAATTGTACCCCAAGGTTTATTTTTAATTTGCATGGGATACATCCACAGTGAAAAGGTTTGGAAATAAATAGCCCTTACTTGTGTGTATTTGTTTAAGTATCCATAGGCATACTGAAAAATTCAATTTAATATAGTTTTCAAAATTATATTTATTTTATATTATACATTTAAATTATTAAACTTTATATTTATTATATTTTTTATTATATACATTTTAGATTTTCTGTTATTAAATTGTTATATATATATTATTCATATTATATAAAAATATATATAGCAGCTTTTCTAAAATATGAAATGTATATGAGATGCATGGTGTTAGAAAATATCAGATAACTACTGCCCCTTTCTAAGCTTTCCAGGTAACTCTCCCACCAAAGAGAAGTGAGTCTTCCTGTCTACTGATTTAACATTGAAATCATGTTAATAAATCATGTATGTTTTTTTTTAATGCAGGCATTCAGTGATTTTTAATTGACTTCCTCCATGGTATGTACACAAAATAACTAGTTGAGAATAAGTATGCCATCTAGAAAAATAAACAAAAAATCTTAAGTAAAATTAAAGTTTGTGCTCTGAGTTTCATGCTCAGCAGAATGGTCAGTAATTTGAAACAATTTAATTATATTATTATTGTTTCTTTATTTTCTAATCAGCTTGATAGGACACACTATATAAGGATTCTAGGTTAGTAAATCTGTGACTGACCCACAAAGGTGAAATTTTTTAAGTATCTCAGGTCCATGGACTCTTTCCAAATACTAGCTTAGAAGAATCTCACAGATTTGTCTAATTAAGTTACTTTTCAATTGGTATAATTATATTTTATTATTTTACTTACCTTTAGAAGGGATTTAGTATTGCAATAATGAAACATGACAGATTTTTCACTGGGAAAGAAAAAAAACACATCTCTAATTCTACTTGTTGCACTATATATTTAAAAAGGGAAATAAAATCTATTACACATGGGCCATATCAGTTAAAGGTGGACAGCAAATTAAGATATTAGGAAGAAAGAAATTGTACTACATTTTCCCCCTCTAAACTTAAACTTTGAAAAACTTAAACTTTGAAAAAATTGGGATATAAATATCAAATTTCCATCCATTATCTTACTTCTTTCAACATACTTTATCGAGCAACTATTAAGTAACAGATACTGTGCTTTATGTGGGAAAACAAAGATGAGAATAAAATCATCTCTACTTTTGCATCCTTAGAGTTGGTTGCCACCTTCAAGTTTCAAAATTTGCCTCAGTTCTTCAATATTCTGACGCTTGATGAGCTAAAGGTATTGTGGTTACCATTGTTTAATTGGTTTAGGGACTTTGTTTGACCATGCTATAGAGTGAATGTGTGCGTGCATGCTAAGTCACTTCAGTCATGTCCAACCCTTTGCAACCCTATGGACTGCAGCTCACTAGGCTCCTCTGTCCATGGGGATTCTCCAGGCAAGAATACTGGAGTGGGTTCCTGTGCCCTCCTCCAGGGGATCTTCCCAACCCAGGATGGAACCCACAGCTCATGTCTCCTGCCTTACCAGGAGGGTTCTTTACTATGTAATAAATGCTTGCTCAATTCAATTCATATTTATTATAAACCCATTTATAAGAGAGTGAATAAACTGGCTTGAAATTCAACATTAAAACAAACAAACAAATGAAGATTATAACATCTAGTCCCATCACTTAATGGAAAATAGAAGGGGAAAAAGTGGAAGCATTGACAGATTTTATTTTCTTGGGCTCCAAAATCACTGCAGGCAGTGACTGCAGCTATGAAACTGAAAAATGCTTGCTTCTTGGAAGAAAAGCTGTGACAAACCTAGACAGTGTATTAGATCCATAACATCAAAGCTATGGCTTTTCCATTAGTCATGTAGGGACTAAGAGTTAGACCATGAGTTACACCATGTGAGAGTCAAACCACAAAGAAGGCTGAGCGCTAAAGAATTGATGCTTTCAAATTGTGATGCCGGAGAAGACTCTTAAGAGTCCCTTGGACTGCAAAGAGATCCAACCAGTCCATCCTAAAGGAAATCAACCCTGAATATTCATTGGAAGGAACTGATGCTGAAGCTCCAAATTTGGCCACCTGATGCGAAGAGCTGAAGGCTCATTAGAAAAGACCCTCATGCTGGGAAAGACTGAAGGCAACAGAAGAAGTGGGTGGCAGAGGATGAGATGGTTGGATAGCATTACTGACTCAACGGACATGAATTTGAGCAATAGTGAATGACAGGAGCTTGGCATGCTGCAGGCCATGGGGTTGCAAAGAGTCAGATATGATTTAGCCACTAAACAACAATAACAAGAAAATAAACCCACTTTGGTTTCTGGCTGTTGTTAATCAGCCATATTTTTAGCTTTTTATTCGATATTTTCAGACTTACAGATGCACCTTACCTTGCTCAGGAAAGCTAACAGCTTACACGATTATAGCCTAATTATTAGCATAAAGAAGAAATAAAGAGTTTACTTAATTTTACCAGTGTTTGCACTAATTTCTTTTTTCCTGTTCCGAGATCTGAGTCAGAATACCATGCTGCAGTTGCTCTAGCAGACACTAATGAGGCTCCCCATTATGTTAGCCTTTCTTCAGCTCTTGTTCTCTCCACCGATTTAACCTACAGATGTTTGTTCTTCCTCTCTTTCTTGCTTAATTGCACTCTGAAAATGTTTACCCTCTAGCTACACCCCTCCAAGACAACACTCTCTAACAGTCCTTTCCTCTGGAGGCATTCTTCATTCCAGAAAGAGTATCACAGGATGATGACCTCAAGAAACATCAGAATCTGTCCTAGAATCACCTGAGGTCCTGAAATCACCCTAAAGATCTCAATGCCTCCAGGAGAAGGAGAAGAATACAAGACCACATCAACGCTGATCTTTATCTTCAGCCCCACTTCGCATTCTGAAACTATAATACCTCTTCCAGCTTCTGAGGAAGGGGGTGCAGTCTTGGAAGTATTAGTTCGTTGTGGTTCCCCTTTGACTGGCAAAGTAATATAGCTACTCCTTTCTAGTCCTCTAAAGCTCTGTCTCCATGTTTCTCTTTGATATTAGCAAAGAGAGGCCATTTTTTGGCAACACAGTTAATGTCTTATCTCTTTAGTTTTCTGTTATCAGTAGTTGCCCCCCTTTCTTTCTTTTTCCTTCATGACCTTGATGCATTTTAAAGAAATTGGTCAAATAATCTGAAGAATATCTCTCAGTTTAAGTTAGCCTGGTTTCTTCTCATGACTAACTTGAGATTATTCATTATGGGAAAAAGTACCAAAGGCCCATATATATGCCTTGTTCACATTATCAGAGGATACATTACATGGATAAATATTTCTAGTAATATTAAACTTGGTCACTTAGTTAAGGTAGTGTCTGCCCGAATTCTTTACTGTAAAAATACAATTCCTTACTCTGTAATTTACATAAATTAATATTTCTATGTAATTATATATATGTAATATTAGCATTCTTACTTAAATTAATGTCATTTACTATGTCTTTTATATCAATTCACATATATGTAAGGAAACAAACTATGTCAGGTTATTTCATTCATACTTTTTGGAATCCATCAAGAAGCTACATCTGATGACTATCACAGTGGTGCTTTCATAGTAAATTTCCGTTTTCCATATTCTGTCAACGTATTTTAACTGAAAATATCCTCTAAGGGAGAGTTGCTCTTATGTATTTAGTTATACCAGTATGCACTTGTTTGTAAGTGTTTTGTCCTTTGAGGTTGTTATCCAACACCGTTATCACTTATTTTGTTGTTCAAATTGTTCTAGCTTTGTTAGTGGGAACATCATTGCTCCTCTGCACATTGCTGTTTGTGCATGCTTGTCATTTCTCTTTGTTTTAATTCTACTTCTTATGCCCTGGAAGCGCAAGGGACTGCAGGTTTATTTTATATTTTCCTGGGGAAATGACCACTTTTCCAAGGACGCCTGTTATCTTTTATGAGAGTAGGGTGTTTGGAATCCAGGATATTTTATTTTCACTTGCATTTCATTTTCATGTGCGCATTTATATTATTCCCTTAAGAATATATAACAAGTTTTTAACCTTTTTAATGTTTTTAAGTTTCAAGTCTTTCTAACCATAATTTTATAAATGAAGACTCTATGCTTTAGTTTAAGATGTTTATAACTGGGAAACATAATTCTGAGTTTGTGTTCAGAGAAACCATTTGCTAGCTTTATGGCCATGTAAACATTTCTTATCACTTTGATTCACAGTGTCCTTGTCTGCAAAGTGACAATAGTAGTACCCACCTTACATGTTTATGAAAATTAAATTAAATTATAAAATATTCTGCATGATGTTGAGATTTTACCAGGCATTCAATCAATACCTGAGTGGCTATTGATATATTCAATCAGTTCCCTGGTGGCTCAGATGGTAAAGAATCTGCTTGCAATGTGGATGACTTGAGTTTCATCCCTGCATTGTGAAGATCCCCTGGAGGAGGACATGGCAGCCTGTTCCAGTATTCTTGCCTGGAGAATCCCCAAGGACAGAGGAGAATGGCAGTCTACAGTCCATTGGGTCGCGAAGAATAGACATGACTGAATGACTAAGCACACATTCAATCAGTATCTGTCTCGTGTCCCTAATATAAATGCTTTATAATAATCTATTACAACCATACATCCACATTTATTGAACTGTTTCCTCTACTGTTTGACTTACACTAATCATGATTTTTTTGTTGTTTATTTTTATTCAGTTTTTAAATTTTTTTTGGAGTATAATTGATGTACAATGTTGTGTTAGTTTCATCTGTAGGTTGATATGGAATTACAAAATACATATAGGAAATTCTGTTTATGTAAAATGGTAGGAGGACTATATCCTAATATATGAACATATGTGTGCTTGAATTCTACTTCTGAAATCTTGATGTTCTTTTTATCTTGATCAACTGTTTAACCCCATTGATCCTTTGTTTCCTCAACTATAAAAGCCATTAGTTCTTCTAGAGTTTAAAAAAGAAGAAAAATTGAGACCACTCTCTGCAACTGATTTTTTTAGGGGGTGCTTTGTATAGAACTATGAATGTGTGGGTGTTTGTGTGATTATCATCTACTGGGTCATTATTATTCAATCAAAACTGCAAATCATATTTTATAACTAAACAACCTGTAGAAGATGGTGTCAGTTTCTTATATAAGAAGTTAGAAGAGATTCAAAATAATAATTTGAGAATTGAAGGAATCCAAAGTGTACAGTGATGTAAAATTATTGTATACTGGGCAGGTCATGGTGGAGAGGTCTGACAGAATGTGGCCCACTGGAGAAGAGGATGGCAAACCACTTCAGTATTCTTGCCTTGAGAACCCATGAACAGTATGAAAAGGCAAAATAATAGGATACTGAATGAGGAACTCCCCAGGTCAGTAGGTGCCCAATATGCTACTGGAGATCAGTGGAGAAATAACTCCGGAAAGATAGAAGGGATGGAGCCAAAGCAAAAACAATACCCAGCTGCGGATGTGATTGGTGATAGAAACAAAGTCCGATGCTGTAAAGAGCAATAGTGCATAGGAACCTGGAATGTCAGGTCCATGAATCAAGGCAAATTGGAAGTGGTCAAACAAGAGATGGCAAGGGTGAACATCGACATTCTAGGAATCAGCGAACTAAAATGGACTGGAATGGGTGAATTTAATCCAGATGACCATTATATCTACTACTGCAGGCAGGAATCCCTCAGAAGAAATGGAGTAGCCATCATGGTCAACAAAAGAGTCTGAAATGCAGTACTTGGATGCAATCTAAAAAATGACAGAATGATCTCTGTTCGTTTCCAAGGCAAACCATTCAATATCACTGTAATCCAAGTCTATGCCCCAACCAGTAACACTGAAGAAGCTGAAGTTGAACGGTTCTATGAAGACCTACCAGACCTTTTAGAACTAACAACCAAAAAAGATATCCTTTTATTATAGGGGACTGGAATGCTTAAGTAGGAAGTCAAGAAACACCTGGAGTAACAGGCAAATTTGGCCTTGGAATGCGGAATGAAACAGGGCAAAGACTAACAGAGTTTTTCCAAGAAAATGCCCTGGTCATAGCAAACACCCTCTTCCAAAAACACAAGAGAAGACTCTACACATGGACATCACCAGATGGTCAACACCGAAATCAGATTGATTATATTCTTTGCACCCAAAGATGGAGAAGCTCTATACAGTCAACAAAAACAAGACCAGGAGCTGACTGTGCTTCAGATCATGAACTCCTTATTGCCAAATTCAGACTTAAATTGAAGTAAGGAAAACCACTAGACCATTCAGGTATGACCTAAATCAAATCCCTTATGATTATACAGTGGAAGTGAGAAATAGATTTCAGGGCCTAGATCTGATAGATAGAGTGCCTGGTGAACTATGGAATGAGGTTCGTGGCATTGTACAGGAGACAGGGATCAAGACCATCCCCATGGAAAAGAAATGCAAAAAAGGTAAATGGCTGTCTGAGGAGGCCTTACAAATAGTTGTGAAAAGAAGAGAAGTGAAAAGCAAAGGAGAAAAGCAAAGATATAAGCATCTGAATGCAGAGTTCCAAAGAATAGCAAGAAGAGATAAAAAAGCCTTCTTCAGCGATCAATGCAAAGAAATAGAGGAAAAGAACAGAATGGGAAAGACTAGAGATCTCTTTAAGAAAATTAGAGATACCAAGGGAACATTTCCTGCAAAGATGGGCTCAATAAAGGACAGAAATGGCCTGGACCTAAAGAAGCAGAAGATATTAAGAAGAAGTGGCAAGAATACACAGAAGAACTGTACAAAAAAGTTCTTCATGACCCGGATTATCACGATGGTGTGATCACTCATCTAGAGCCAGATATCCTGGAATGTGAAGTCAAGTGGGCCTTAGAAAGCATCACTATGAACAAAGCTAGTGGATGTGATGACATTCCAGTGGAGCTATTTCAAATCCTGAAAGATGATGCTGTCAAAGTGCTGCACTCAATATGCCAGCAAATTTGGAAAACTCGGCAGTGGCCACAGGACTGGAAAAGGTCAGTTTTCATTCCAATCCCAAAGAAAGGCAATGCCAAAGAATGCTCAAACTACCACACAATTGCTAGTAAAGTAATATTCAAAATTCTCCAAGACAACCTTCAGCAATACGTGAACCGCGAACTTCCTGATATTCAAGCTGGTTTTAGAAAAGGCAGAGGAATGAGAAATCAAATTGCAAACATCTGCAGGATCATGGAAAAAGCAAGAGAGTTCCAGAAAAACATCTATTTCTGCTTTATTGACTATGCCAAAGCCTTTGGCTATGTGGATCACAATAAACTGTGGAAAATTCTGAAAGAGATGGGAATACCAGACCACCTGACCTGCCTCTTGATAAATCTGTAGGCAGACCAGGAAGCAACAGTTAGAACTGGACATGGAACAACAGACTGGTTCCAAATAGGAAAAGGAGTACGTCAAGGCTGTATATTGTCACCCTGCTTATTTAACTTCTATGCAGAGTGCATCATGAGAAATGCTGGAATGGAAGAAACACAAGCTGGAATCAAGATTGCTGGGAGAAATATCAATAACCTCAGATATGCAGATGACACCACCCTTATGGCAGAAAGTGAAGAGGAGCTAAAAAGCCTCTTGATGAAAGTGAAAGAGGAGAGTGAAAAAGTTGGCTAAAAGCTCAACATTCAGAAAACGAAGCTCATGCCATCCGGTCCCATCACTTCATGGGAAATAGATAGGGAAACAGTGGAAACAGTGTCAGACTTTATTTTGGGGGGCTCCAAAATCACTGAAGATGGTGATTGCAGCCATGAAATTAAAAGGCGCTTACTCCTTGGAAGAAAAGTTATGACCAACCTACATAGCATATTCAAAAGCAGAGACATTACTTTGCTGACTAAGGTCCGTTTTTAGTCAAGGCTATGGTTTTTCCAGTGGTCATGTATGGATGTGAGAGTTGGACTGTGAAGAAGGCTGAGCACCAAAGAATTGATGCTTTTGAACTGTGGTGTTGGAGAAGATCTTGAAAGTCCCTTGGACTGCTAGGAGATCCAACCAGTCCATTCTGAAGGAGATCAGTCCTGGGTGTCCTTTGGAAGGAATGATGCTAAAGCTGAAACTACAGTACTTTGGCTACCTCATGCAAAGAGTTGACTCATTGGAAAAGACTTTGATGCTGGGAGGGATTGGGGGCAGGAGGAGAAGGAGACGACAGAGGATGAGATGCCTGGATGGCATCACTGACTCGATGGACGTGAGTCTGAGTGAACGCTGGGAGTTGGTGATGGACAGGGAGGCCTGGCATGCTGTGATTCATGGGGTCTCAAAGAGTCGGACACGACTGGGTGACTAAATTGAACTTAACTGAACTGGAGATACTTTGGATTTAATGTAGCGAGACTTCTCAGAGCTTCCTTTATCTGACTGAAGGCAGAACTTCTGAGAGCGAGGCTGCCATAAACCCCCTCTCTTTGGGGTGGCTTTGTCTGCCAGGAAAAGACAGAGAAGGCCCCCTGCCTCTATCATAAATAAATGATGCCCCAGGATTTCTTATCTCCCATCTCTTCCCTTAGAAGCCCATTTGTTTTTCTCACGGAAGCCATTTCTCACTCTCCCTCTCCTCTATGTCAAATTATTGAACAAGTAAAATTTTTGTACACTTTTATATACATATGAATAAACTTCATCTATTCTCCCATTAATCTACCTTTTGTCAATTTAATCCACAGTCCTTTAATTAATAAACTTAAGAAAGTAAAAGAAAAGGTTTCTTCCTTCATGACAGAAAGTATTGCATATGTATGTATGTATATGCACACACATAAAATGTAATATAATGTATGAGCATCTGTTTCCAAATGCCAATGAAAAGGATCTTTGTTCATATGCTAATTTAAAATATCATCCTTCTTTTCTCCAAAATTCTCACACATATTTAATAATATACCCATATGTAGCATCAACTAGTATTCGTAAAAGTTTCTGCCTGAAAATCATAGTCACTGAGCAAATATTTTTCTCATGATAAGTCTTTTCATTGCTTCTTTGGCTTCTGTGTTCCTTATGCTGTATATCAGAAGATTTAGTACTGGCAGCAAAAGGGTATAGAACACAGACAAGATTTTGGCTTTCTCATCTGGGTAGTTAGAGCTGGTCCCCAAATAAGTGAAAATCACTGTTCCATAGAAGAGACTCACTACCGTTAGGTGGGAGGCACATGTGGAGAAGGCTTTGTATCTGCCTCTCAAAGACCGTGTCTTCAGGACGGTGAGAAGGATTCCCAGATAGGAACTAACCACCATCAGAAAGGTAGCCATGGATGTGGTTCCAGAGAAGACAGTAAATAAAGCTTCACTGTAATGGGTGTCAGAACAGGCAAGTTGGAAAAGTAGTGGGATATCACAGAAATAGTGGTTAATGACATTGTGCCCACAGAAGGACAGATTGAGCAAACCAGACAGGTGGGTGAATGAGTTGGCACAACCCAGGAGATAGGAGGCAGTGACGAGGTGGATGCAGAAGGTGGGCGTCATGAGACCTTTATAGTGGAGAGGACGGCGGATGGCAAGGTAGCGATCATAGGCCATGGCGGTCAAGAGGAAGCATTCTGTGGTCAGGAACAAGCTGAGAAAGCAGCACTGGAGGAGGCAACTACGGTAGGAAATAACTTTCTGTCCTGCAATGTAGTTCACCAACAGCTTAGGAATGAAGACTGAGGAATAGCAGAAATCCAGGAAAGCCAACTGGCTAAGGAAAAAGTACTTGGGAGAGTGGAGCTGATCACTAGCCAGGATGATGGTGATAATCCAGACATTGCCCAGGACAGTGACGAGATAGATCAAGAGAAACAGCACAAATAGGACTGTATTCAGTTCAGGGTTATCGGTCAGCCCCAGGAGGATGAACTCAGTTATCCCACTGACATTGCTGTCAGCCATTTATGTGACTCCTCTAAGACTGATCTGCAGAGGGTAAGAGAAGAAAGAAAATAAACCAAGGAACAACTTGAATATATGAATTCCATTTGCTAGTAGCTTTAGAAAACTGCATGGTTTTAGTTAATAATAATAACCTGAAAGTGAAAGTGAAGTGTTAGGCACTCAGTCTTGTTCAGCTCTTTGTGGACCCATGAACTGCAAACCTACCAGGCTCCTCTGTTCATGGAGTTCTGCAAGCTGGAATACTGGACTGTATTGGCAATGCTTTCTCCAGAGGATCCTCTTGACCCAGGGATGGAACCTGGGTCTCCTGCATTGTAGGCAGATTATTTACTGTCTGAGCAACCAGGAAAGCCTCAACAATAATAATAATAGTAATCTATAATAATCCAATTCTTTTAAGTATGAAAAGTTTACCGGATATAAAACTTTATTTGGTACAAAGTGTCACCAGTGTGTATAACCTGGCAATATGCACCATAAAAGAACCTCTAGAGAAATTAAAGTCCTCGTGAAGAGCCCTAAGAGGAGTCTTTAACAAAGGAAATTCAGGAGATGGATCCTGGATAACAGTATAGTCCAAATTCCAGACATAGACAAGAATCTCATATTTTAAGAAAGTACATCTGTTAACAAAGAGCAAAAAGAAAAAAAATTCAGTATTTAACAGGTAAATTCTTGAGACATCTAGCAAAATTATTCTCTATAACAACTTTTTCACCTAGACAAAAGCATATGTTAAGCAATAAAAACAACAAATGAGTAGAATATATATATATGCATATACATATGCAAGTATATAATATCACCTAATAAAATTAATGATTATCCTGAAAAATGGCAATTATGGGCATCTAGAATATAGAAAGAAACAGATTTTAAAGTTGTCTATCCTAACATACCTTACTTGTTAAAACTCACTCACTGCAGGAAGTCATTCTTTGCTCCTCCAATAGATATTTATTATTTCATCCTGATTTCCCATTTTATTATCCAAAATGGCTTGAATTAGTCCATATCAGATTTTTTAAATTAAGATAGAAAAATTTAAATATTTTGTAACCCTGGCAGTCAAAAAGCCTCAAATCTGATTTCAAGTATAATGCATATGCTTTTGGCATATTTCATCCCATATCTGAATTTTTGCTGCTGCTGTTAAGTCACTTCAGTCGTGTCCGACTCTGTGTGACCCCATAGACAGCAGCCCACCAGGTTCCGCTGTCCCTGTGATTCTCCAGGCAAGAACCCTGGAGTGAATTTTTACTCAGGTATAATTATCCAGAAATAGTTAGATCATTATTTTCTTTTAGGTTTTTATCATATAACTCAAAGTACATAAAAGTCAAGGTTCTTGTAAAGCAATTATCCTTCAATTAAAAATAAATAAATTTTTAAAAGCAAGGTTTTGTGTTTAATATATTGGGGAAATACTTGATTAAACAATTTTTAAGGAAGGTTTTCTTTACTGCAGAACTTTTAGTAGCGCATAGCACATAACTATGCTTTGTGAGATCCAACAAATAAATCAACAAAGAAATAAATATGGAACATGTTTCACATCCAATTAACAGTTGAACATATTTTCACTAAAAATTAATGAATATGATGTTCCAAAAATCCATGCTTTGGAAATAATGCTTCCTGGTATTGAATGAAGAATGAATGAGTTTGCATCTCTATGCCTTATTATCAATGCGGTGTAAAGTAAGCTATTTAATAACAGTAGTGTGATGTAAGTCATTAAAAACAATTCAAATACTGCAAACCATGCTACAAATACCTTTGATTATGTCCATGTTACCAAAGCACAAAATGTAAGAAAGAATGACTAGACACTTTTTATTACATTAAACTGTGGTTCCATATCTCTTAGCTTCATTTATAGCCCTTCCTCAGATGTAGTTATAAGAATTAAGTAAGAAAACATGTGAAAGCCATGTTGTATACCATAGGTACTCTCTGAAAGGTTGCTTTATATTCAAAGTAAAACTAATAGGGAAAATAGAGATAAGACTATCTGTTGACATACAGGACAAACAGCTTTTGGCTAAAGTCACTTTTCGGATCTTTGCTGTTTTGGGTTTCATTTTGTTAGCTTTGCCTTGACTAACTTTGTTTCTTAAAAAATCAATGTGTTTCTTTAATGATGAGTTTCTGATTTCATTGATTTCATATTTATTTTTTACTTGAGTGTCAATTTCTCAGTCATGTCTGACTCTTTGCAACCCCATGGACTATAGCCCGCCAGGTTCTTCTGTCCATGAAATTCTCCAGACAACAATACTGGAGTAGAATCCCCTTCTGCAGGCAATCTTTCTGACCCATGGATCAAACACAAGTCTCCCACATTACAGGCAAATTCTTTACTATCCGAGTCACCAAGGATCACTTAATAAACGGTAATTTTCCTCTATGCTGGCTTATAACAGCAATTTTCTTTTGCTATAAATTCAGGTATATAAAATAAATTAATCTTCGAGTCTCAGGATTAGCTTTGGTAATAGGACCAAATAAATGACTGTTTTTTCCCTTAGCGTTAACAAAATTCAACAGTTTGCAATAATTAGTTTTAGTTCTTAAAGAATTTCTTTGAATATATTATTTCTTTTAATTTATGTAGTTATGTGAAATTTTAAGCACAGCCACTTGAGGAAATATGGACTAAGCCTGCTGATTCTTTCAAGAGAGTTAGTTAACTTGTACTGAGTTCTATTTCCAGTGATCAGAATAGATTTGAGGCAGGTGATTTTTCTTCCTCTTCCATTCACAGCGTGTACTGAGAGTTGCTGTTTTTGAGAAGTGGAAAAGGCATTTATAATTCCTTTGTTAGAACCCATAAATGCAACACCTACCTGGTGTCAAAAGGAAGTCAGTTACTTTCTCTTAGTTTCCTGACCTGTGTTTATATTTGGCTCTGGGCCTTTGGAGGATGTGATCACCGGGGATTCTGTGAACACTGAGTTTCATCAAAACGGCTAACAAGAGGCAAGGGGAAAGTAAGATCCCAGCACTATCTTTCCAAATTACTGCAATTCATGGATTCGGCTTTTTCTCAGTCTTAGGGAAAATTGTTGTCTATGTTCTTGTCTAACTAATAGGAGGCTCTACATGGGAAAGTGCTTCCTTGGTAGTTCAGAGGGAAAAAGTCTGTCTGCAATACAGGAGACATGGGTCTGATCCTTGGGTCAGGAAGATCTTCTAGGGAAGGAAATGGCAGCCCACTCCAGTATTCTTGCCTGGGAAATCCCACAGACAGAGGAGCCTGGTGGACTACAGTCCTTGGGGTCACAAAAGAGTTGGACATGACTTAATAACTAAACAAAAACAAGGAGGGAAAACCAAATTATCAAAAATGAACTCCATGGTGTTTATAGTTATTATTTACGTGGCCTAATTATATCTATTTGTGTTTGCGTGTGTGTGTGTGTGGTAAAGAATGCTAAATTCCATTTTTTTGATGACCACATGTCCCTGTTGTGGTAGTTGTTCAGCCGCTAGCCATGTTCAACTCTTTGTGGCCCCATGGACTGTAGCCCTCCATGGGATTTCCTAGGCAAGAATACTGGAGTGGATTGTCATTTCCTTTTCTGAGGGATCTTCCTGACCCAGTGAACACATGTCTCCTGCATTGCAGATGGATTCTTGGCCTCTGAGCCGCCAGAAAATGAGCCATAGTGGCCCTGTGCTTGTGTGCATGACAAGTCACTTCCACTGTGTCCAGCTCTTTGCAACCCTATTGATTGTAGCCCTCCAGCCTCCTCTGTTCATGGGATTCTCCAGGCAAGAATATGAGGGTGGGTGGCTATGATTCTCTTCCAGGGGATCTTCATGACCTAGGGATTGAATCTGTATCTCTTACATCTCCTGCACCGGCAGGTGAGTTCTTTGCACTAGCACCACCTGGGAAGCCCAAAGAAACCTCAAATCTCAGAAACATAAATTGATTGCATTGACTTCAGAGTCTCCTAATAAGTATCAAAGATGACCACAATGCCAGTTTGCCATGGCTAGTCCAGATGCTGCCAGTAACTTATTTTTGTAAAGGTTTGGACCATTTCCAAATTGCAGACTCTAGGTTTACACATATGAAATAAAATTAGCACATATTTGGTAGAGGTTCTCTGAGCACTGAAATAAAATTATGTGATATAAACATCAGCTGAGCCATGATTTCTCTCAATATGGATATTAAACAGTAACCAGTTTTATGTATGAAGTGCAGGGCTTAGAGCTACAAGTGCTTATTCTCAATTTTTTTCCTGATAATTTACATGACAGTTGATAGAGTACTGACCAATATTTCATTGGTGAAGTCCTCATTGATTTCCCATTGACTAATTGCATTTGTCATTTAAAGACATTTAGAATGTGCTTAACTCAGTTTATTTACTTTCAGGATATATACTAATATATATATATATATATATATATTTAGTTTGTTACTAATTTTTGTTATATTCCTAATTTTTCAATCTAATAATATGAACTACAAATCTGCGAAAAACTCTCCATTTGTCTGAGAATTTAAGACAGAGATTTATTTTCCTCACTTAAGCAGCCAGTTTCTTTTTATAGTATAATATGGTAGCTCTTCACTGGAGAAGAAAATGGCAAACCACTTCAATATTCTTGCTTTGAGAACCCCATGAACAGTATGAAAAGGCAAGGAGCTCCCCAGGTTGGTAGGTGTCCAATATGCTACTGGAGATCAGTGGGGAAATGACTCCAGAAAAAATGAAGAGATGAAGCCAAAGCAAAAACAACACCCAGGTGTGGATGTGACTGGTGATAGAAGCAAGGTCAGATGCTGTAAAGAGCAATATGGTATAGGAACCTAGAATAGGTCCGTGAATCAAGGCAAAATGGAAGTGGTCAAACAGGAGACGGCAAGAGTGAACTACTGCTGACGGTGACTGCAGCCATGAAATTAAAAGACACTTATTCCTTGGAAGAAAAGTTATGACCAACCTAGACAGCATATTAAAAAGCAGAGGCTTTACTTTGCCAACAAATGTCTGTCTAGTAAATGTTATGGGTTTTTCAGTAGTCATGTATGGATGTGAGAGTTGGACTATAGAGAAAACTGAGCACTGAAGAATTGATGCTTTTGAAGTGTGGTGTTGGAGAAGATTCTTGAGAGTCCCTTGCACTGCAAGGAGATCCAACCAGTCCATCCTAAAGGAAATCAGTCCTAAATATTCACTGGAAGGACTGATGCTGAAGCTGAAATTCCAATACTTTGGCCACCTGATGTGAAGGGCTGACTCATTTGAAAAGACCCTGATGCTTTTCAAGAAGAAAGAGTGAAGGCGAAAGGAGAAGGGGATGACAGAGGATGAGATAGTTGGATGGCATCACTGACTCAATGGACATGAGTTTGATGAGACTCTGGGAGTTGGTGATGGACAGGGAGGCCTGGTGTGCTTCAGTCCATGGGGTTGCAAAGATTCAGACATGACTGAGTGACTGAACTGAACTGATTGGAACAATTGGGCTACCCAGGTGGTAAAGAATCACTTGCCAGTGCAGGAGATGCGAGAAGGCCAATTCAGTGTAAGTCAGGAAGATCATCTGGAGGAGGAAGTGGCAATCCACTCCAGTGTTCTTGCCTGGAGAATCCATGGGCAGAGGAGCCTGGTGGGCTGTAGTCCACAGCGTCGCAAAGAGTCAGACACAACTGAAGCAAGTTAGTACAGCACACAGAACATATTATAACAGGATTTAAAAAATAAAAATTTATTTTTTTGAATTTAATAATCTTATCTGTAAACCATTCCTTGTGTTCCATACTCTAGGATACAAGATTTTGAATGTTCTTGAGAAATTGTGAAGAATTATATAAAATTAAGCTTGAATACTATCATTATTTTATTTTATTCTGAAACTTACTTTCTTACAATTGCATTTACATGACATTTCATACCAAAAAAATTTTTTAATGTAGCCATATAGGAGTCAATATCAAATAATATATTAAATGATTTTGGAAAATTGTCAAGGTCTGTACAAATGGACTTCCCTGGTGGTTCAGACAGTAAAGCATCTGCCTACAATGCAGGAGACCTGGGATCAATCCCTGGGTCAGGAAGATCTCCTGGAGAAGGAAATGGCAACCCTCTCCAGTGTTCTTGCCTGGATAATCCCATGAGTGGAAGAGCCTGGTAGGCTACAGTCCATGGGATAGCAAAGAGTCGGACACGACTGAACGACTTCACTTTCATACAAATGTTATATGCTCCTTTGATAGTAGTCGTGGTGTTATCTCATTCTAAAAAGTAAACTTTCAAATGAATTTCTTTGCATGAATGGCTAATATAATAAGTATTTCAACTTGCTACCTTCTCAGGTAGTGGAAACATTTACATATTATTGTAATTGAAACAGAAAAAAATTAAAAACATGATAATATTTATTGAGCCTTCAGCTTTCTCACTGACCTGTTAGCCTACTTGCCGCTAGTTATTTCTATGTCTGACGCAGGATGCAGCATGCTTGGGGCTGGTGCATGGGGATGACCCAGAAAGATGTTATGGGGAGGGAGGTGGGAGGGGGGTTCATTTTTGGGAATGCATGTAAGAATTAAAGATTTTAAAATTTAAAAAATAAAAAACTAAAAATTAAAAAAAAAAAAAATATGGGTGGCAGACCTAAACAGGCATTTCTCCAAAGAAGACATACACATGTTCAACAAATACATGAAAAGATGCTGAACATCGCTAATTGTTACCTCACACCAGTCAGAAAGGCCAAGATCAAAAAATGCACATATAATTTGAGTCAGAAGGAAAGTGACTGGCTTCACCCATTTTCTCTCCCTAGAATTCACACCATGTTTTCTCCTATCTAAACTACTGTCAGAGAATTTTTTGTTTAATGTATAAAGAAGATGTTGGAAGATCTAAAGGATTTAGGAAGATCTTAAGGAAAGGGGAATAAGTCTGATTATTAATGGCTCCTTAATTAACTTGACAGCACCCTTTCTAAACATTAAGTAAACTTTTTCAGGATATATTTTCTGTGAGTATTAGAGGCCCTTCTGTGTGAAATGGTAAAGAAACTGAGGCATTCTATCTTTCTCAGTTCCATGTGATTTAATAGTAATGGAAACCATGGCGAGAAAAAAAGAAATGGTCTAGACTAACCCCTGTGAGTGGAAAGGTAATCAAGAACCAAGTCCTCTTTCTGACTGTTTTTGCCTGTTTACATTCATTTTGCAGAATATCGGACTATAAGTATTTCAGGCTAATTCTAGCAACATGCATCTGTCAGTGTTATTGGATAGTTCAAATACCAGTGCCTTTCGCTTTAAAATTATTTTGCTTTTTGTCTGTGCTCAACAGAGAAAATGAGTTGAGATACTCCATTACTTATGAATTTTATGTTTGTGTCTCTCTATTTGTGGGTGTGTCTGTGTGTCTGAATGTATATATTTATTTCTACCTAAATACAGGAATAAAAATGTTAACAATTAGCCAGAGATAGCTAAACTGGAACCTAATATGGCTTATTAGCTTAGTTTACACAGTAAGCAGCCATATGTACTATGACATGCTATTCTTCCAAGCCTTTTCCTTCCATTGCAAAACAGTTCATAATTTTAATAAATGCATATAAATAGCGTTATCCAAAGGACTCGTTTGTCTACAAACAATTTGGCGCATATGGTATGACATTAACAAGGAATATGCTTCATTTCTTTAGCCCTTTTCACAGCATCCTTCACTTCCTTGTTTCTTAAGCTATAAATTAATGGGTTTAACATAGGAACAACCAGGGTATAAAACACAGATACCACCTTTTCCTGTTCTAAGGAATACTGGGAGCTTGGTTGAATGTAGCTAAAGCTTACAGAGCCATAGAGTAGAGTCACAACTGTGAGATGTGATACACACGTGGAGAAGGCTTTGTGTCTGCCTGCTGCAGAGCGGATCCTCAGGATAGCGGCAACAATGAAGATGTAGGAGACCACCACAGTCATGAAAGTGATCACGGCAATAACACCGGAGAAAATTAAAAGCAGCAGCTCATTCATGGATGCATCAGAACAGGACAGCTTCAACAGTGGGGGAAGGTCACAGAAGAAGTGCCTGATGACATTCGGCCCGCAGAAAGACAACTTCAGCAAGCCAATTGTGTGAGTCAACGAGTTGATTACGCCTCCTACACATGATGCAATGACCAGAACAACACAAACTATTCTTGTCATAGCCACAGTATAAAGTAAAGGGTTCACAATGGCCATGTAGCGGTCATAAGCCATTGCTGCCAGCAAGAAGGCCTCAGCAGTAATGAGAGACGCGAATAAAAAGTACTGCACAATGCATGCAGAGAACGAGATTGTCTCCCGTTCAACAAAGAAGTTCAGCAGCATTCTCGGTGCAAAGACTGACGAATAGCAGGCATCAGTGAGTGACAGGCAGCTGAGGAAATGATACATGGGCGTTTGGAGTTTGGGAGTTATTTGGATTAGAAGGAACATTCCTAGATTCCCCACCAAGGAAACGGTATAGATGAGCAGGAACACCAGGAAGAGGACCACTTTCAGTTCAGCATGATCTGTCAGTCCCAAAAGGATAAACTCGGTCACCAGTGTAAAATTAGCATCAGCCATGGGTTTGTTTATCTTGGTAACTGTCAACAAATAAATTGAGAATGGTCATGCAGCATGATCAAGACTACTCGGAATCTCTAGCAATATGACTTGAGTTACTGACTGCTGTGCTCTGGTTGTTTTAGCTATAAAATCAGGAAAAATTTTAGCTAGAAATATTGAGTCTCTTCAAGCATTGGCTATTTGCTTGTCTCATAGAAGATTCCAAGAATTGAAGCAAGAAAACATTAGAGTTTTAGCTTCAGGATACATTCAAATACTGTTCTTAATGTGAAGAAAAAAAAACAAATGAATTTCATTCTGTGTGTGTGTGAATTGCTCAGTTGTGCCCTACTCTTTGTGACCTCATAGATTGTAGCCTTCCAGGTCCCTCTGTCCATGGGATTTTTCCAGGCAAAAATACAGGAGGGGGTAGCCTTTCTCCAGGGGATCTTCCCATGGATCAAACCCAGGTCTCTTGCACTGCAGGCAGATTATCATCTGAGCCACCAAGGAAGCTTCTAAAATAGGCAAAATCTAAATGATAAAACTTAATTACTTAAATTGGAAATTTAATCTGTGAAACCGCTGAAGTTCTCTTTTAAGAAATAATATAGGGATGTTCCTTAGAGTCTGGTGGTTAGGACTCCACACTTCCATTGCAGGGGTGTGTAGGATTGAGCTCTGATCAGGGAGCTAAGTCCCCACAGTCAAAAACTGAAAGAAAAAACGTTTTAAAAAACGATACAAATGAACTTATTTACAAAATAGAAATGGACTTACAGACTTAGGAAACAAACTTATGGTCTCCAAAGGGAAAGGGGATGGGAGATATAAAGTAGGAATTTGAGAGTAACATATGCACACTGATATAAAGGAAATAGATAAAACCAGGAGCTACTGAATGACACAGGGAACTACACTCATTATTTTATAGTAAGCTACATCAGAGAAGAATCTGAAACAAGTCAATATACATTATATGCAAAGAATTTATACCCATTATATACATATATATGTGTGTGTGTGTGTGTGTGTGTGTGTGTGTGTATGGAGAGAGAGAGAGAGAATCGCTTTGCCATACACCAGATTTAATTGTGGCTAATGTCATGTCTATAAATATCTGGGCATTAACTGTATCATAGCCTTTAAACTTGTTTTCCCACTTATGGTTTCATGTTTAGTGTGTAGTCCACATTTTTTTAACTTTGATTTGACAAAAGGCAAGGTCCCAATATCAAAAATTCTGGATTCATTCTTAGAAAATAGCCAGAAGCATTGACTTTTGAGAATGATGTCCACTAGAAATTGAGAGAGAGGGTACTCTGAGCTGAAATATGATAAATAGAACTTATAATTGGCCTTCTTTGGGAAAACTTTCTTTTTTAAAAAATTTATTGAAATAGTTGGCATGTTTAGGTGGTTCCCATTTTCCAAAATGACAAGCCATGCAACAATATACTCCTACATCCGTATGGTAGTGTGGAAAGTCTTATAGGATAAATGACATAAGATGCAGGACTGTTACTGACCTACTTTGGATGGTTTGTATTAACAATGCATTTCTAATACAAAGGAAGATTTATGGCATTTGATATCCAATAGAAACACCATACTCAAGAGACTCAGGAAACAATCTTTATACTTTTCTAAGTAAAGCAAGTTTATAAAATAAAGCCAACCTATAAAACATACAGCTACTTCTCTGCAGTAATTTTTTTTCATGATATTGCCGCAGGTTTCTTAAAATATGCCATGTCTTTTCCATTTAACCAATAGACATCTTCTGAGCACTTGGAAAGTCCCATAGAATAAAACCAACCAGCATATGGCTACTTCTTTGCAATATTTTTTTCATAATATTGCAGCAAGTTTCTTAAAATATGTCATGTCTTTTCCAATGCACATTTATTATTTCTAAATATTGCCCACAAAATGGAACTCTTTTTTCACATTTACTTATAATGAAAACTTAGTAAATAAGTCAGGATTACTAGTGTAAACTTGGCTCAGATGCTAAAACAATCTGCCTGCAATCTGCCTGGGTTCAGTCTCTGGGTTGGGAAGATCCCCTGGAGAAGGAAATGGCAACCCAATCCACTATTCTAGCCTGGGAAATTCCATGGACAGAAGAGCCTGGAAGGACTACAGTCCACTGGGTGGCAAAGAGTCATATAGCACTGAATAACACACACACACACACACACACACACACACACAGTAACTTTACTTCTACAGAATAAAGGATTAGGTTTTCTTGGATTTATCATCCTTTCACATGGGAGATGCTAGCCCTGTGTTCAGTATGTAAAGCCCAATATTTCCTTATTTCCTATTATTTTCATAATCTCACAATATTGTTCTTCTATTATAATACTTTTATAGATCTAGAATATCTCTGGAGACAGGTGAATAGTCTTCATAAGATTACATAGTTATGATTTATATTGAAATTCATTCTTTAGACAATATTCCAAATTGAATCCAAACATTCATTTTTATTACTCCCAAAGAAGTTGCATGACACCTTTGAGGTTAATGTAGAGAAAGAGACTTAAGTGGCGGATATAGAAGGAGATGAGAGCCAAATTACACATCCCTCCTTCCCCTATACCTTGAAGACTTTGTCACATTAAAATATGAATGTGATTTTCTTCTTCTTCTTCTTTGTATTTCAACTTATTCACAGAATGCATATATACTGAGTATTGCATGAATTTTACTTACCAGTGAGTGGAAGAAAAAAAAAAAGGACAATAACTTAGCTCATTTATGAGCCTCATCACCACCCATTCTTGTGGCCTATTTTTCTATATTTCCCCCAAACATAAACAAGCACACAAAAGATAGTTAAATCTGTTGGTTTGCAGTGATGCATGAATTAAGTCAGTGGCAGAAGTTAATAGGTAGTAGATCTGAAGTTTAAATTTTTTTAAATAAGAGAACAAAAAGCACAGAATCCATGCTGTCACTGCAAGAGCAAGATGAGCAAAGAACAATCATATCAGAAAACAGATCTAGTTAAAATTTTCATTTATATAATTACCTCAGTTCAAATGGGAATAGAGTCCCTGGAGTTCATCTTGTGATCAAAGGATAAAATAAATATTTTATTAAAAGTTCCTGTGTGTATCTTGAGGGATTTTGGAAACTCACAAGAATGCAATTTGCCCCTTAAGGCATTTCACTCCCTTACTTATATTGAATAAAGGAGATTTGCCGCAAGTAAAGAGAAAAATCTGTGTGTGTGTGTTTGTGTGTGTGTGTTTGTGTGTGTGTGTATACAAACATACTAACAAAAGTCCATCTAGTCAAAACTTTGGTTTTTCCAGTAGTCATGTTATGTATTGAGAGTTGGACTATAAAGAAAGTTGAGAGCCAAAGAATTGATACTTTTGAACTGTGATATTGGAGAAGACCCTGAGAGTCCCTTGGACTGCAATATATATATATATATATATATATATATATATGCAGCCATGACATTAAAAGACACTTACTCCTTGGAAGAAAAGTTATGACCAACTAGATAGCATATTCAAAAGCAGAGACATTACTTTGCCAACAAAGGTCCATCTGGTCAAGGCTATGGTTTTTCCAGGGGTCATGTATGGATGTGAGAGTTGGACCGTGAAGAAATCTGAGTGCCAAAGAATTGATGCTTTTGAACTGTGGTGTTGGAGAAGACTCTTGAGAGTCCCTTGGACTGCAAGGAGATCCAACCAGTCCATTCTGAAGGAGATCAGCCCTGGGATTTCCTTGGAGGGAATGATGCTAAAGCTGAAACTCCAGTACTTTGGCCACCTCATGCAAAGAGTTGATTCATTGGAAAAGACTCTGGTGCTGGGAGGGATTGGGGGCAGGAGGAGAAGGGGACAACAGACGATGAGATGGCTGGATGGCATCACAGACTCGATGGACATGAGTCTGAGTGAACTCTGGGAGTTGGTGATGGACAGAGAGGCCTGGCGTGCTGCGATTCATGGGGTCGCAAAGAGTCGGACACAACTGAGCGACTGAACTGATATATTTAATAAAAATGTAATTGATAGTGGTCCCTCCTTGGTGCTTTAGGAAGAGGAGCTTTTCAGAATGTATTATCTGTGCCTAATGTCGAACACACACGCACACACACACACGCACACACACACACACACACACACATATTCCAATAAACACACAAACAGAAGCAAAAGCAAACATCAGTGAGCTTTAAGGTAGTAGAACAAGACCTGATAATTAAAAAATGTATCCCTTTACTTCCTTGGATTGTAAGAATGTCATGAAGAAAATTACAATTAAAACTACCACATTGTAAATGGCTTTCTTGCAAAGAGCCCAACCATTCATCCAATCTAGCCTGTGTTTGCTGATAAAAACTTGTGGGTTTTTGTCTTTATCTTAAAATGAATCGTGAGTGATTCTGGTAGCAGTATTTCAAACTATTCCATATATATATACACACACACACATATATATATATAAACTATCCTTTATTATTTATTCTATAATCAATTACAAATTTTCAACCTAAATGCAAATTTCTTAAATATCTGAATTAACAGCTGATGGGGCAAAAGTTAGGGGTGGGGGTTAGTGGATATTCTAAGCTTAAGTTGGGCCAGAAGATGCTCCATTATTTGATGAGACCTAGAGGCAATGGCACCCCACTCCAGTACTCTTGCCTGGAAATTCCTACGCACGGAGGAGCCTGGAAGGCTTCAGTCCATGGGGTCGCTGAGGGTCGGACACGACTGAGCGACTTCACTTTCACTTTTCATTTTCATGCATTGGAGAAGGAAAGGCAGCCCACTCCAGTGTTCTTGCCTGGAGAAACCCAGGGACGGGGAATCCTGGTGGGCTGCCGTCTATGGGGTCGCACAGAGTTTGACACGACTGAAGTGACTTAGTAGCAGTAGCAGCAGAGCGTTTTAAGTACTTGATGTGTTCTCTCTTTGCTTGTTTGTTTTTTTAATATCTAATCCATTTTCAACCCACATATGACATATTTATATAAGAAATGCACAACTGACTCTTGAGTAATGTGTTGGGGTGCCAGTCCTCTTGGGCAGTTGAAAAATCCATGTATAACTGAGAATCTTCCCTCTGTTTTTATGATTTTGTGTTTCATCCACTTCTACAAATTCAACTGAGGATCCTTTAGTAAAGTAGTAGCTACAATTGAAACACATTGCTGCATAAATGGACCACTGCAGACAGAAGATGAAGTATTTGGATGGTGTCACAACTGAGGGGTCATGGATTTGAGCAAGCTCTGGCAGTTGCTGATGGACAGGGAAGCCTGGTGTGCTGCAGTCCGGTTCAGTTCAGTTCAGTCACTCAGTCATGTCTGACTCTTTGCAGCCCCATGGACTGCAGCACACCAGGTTTCCCGGTCCATCACCACCTACTGGAGCCTCCTCAAATACATGTCCGTTGAGTCAGTGATACCACATAATCAATTCATCCTCTGTTGCACCCCTCTCCTCCCGCCTTCAGTCTTTCCCAGCATCAGGGTCTTTTCCAAGGAGTCAGTTCTTCACATCACATGGCCAAAGTATTAGAGATTCTGCTTCAACATCCGTCCTTCAATGAGTATTCAGGACTGGTTTCCTTTAGGATGGACTGGGTGGATCTCCTTGCAGTCCAAGGGACTCTCAAGAGTCTTCTCCAACACTACAGTTCAAAAGCATCAATTCTTCACTACTCAGCTTTCTTCATAATCCAAACCTCACATTCATACATGACTACTTTAAAAATCATTGCTTTTACTAGATGGACCTTTGTTGGCAAAGTAATGTCTCTGCTTTTTAATATGCAGTCTAGGTTGGTCACAGCTTTACTTCCCAGGAGAAAACATCTTTTAATTTCATGGCTGCAGTCACCATCTGCAGTGAGTTTGGAGCCTCAAGAAATAGTCTCTCACTATTTCCATTGTTTCCCCATCTATTTGCCATGAAGTGATGGGACCGGATGCCATGATCTTAGTTTTCTGAATGTTGAATTTTAAGCCAATGTTATGCCCAGAGTCCAAGTCCCCAAAACTGAGAGAATAAGACGTCCACAGCAATGCAAAAGCATAAAGGGGTTTATTACTAGCTCGAGCCAGGGCCCAGGTTTCATCCAGCACAGTGGAATCTGACAAGAGCCCCAAGTTCTGAATCACATACACTTTTATATAGGCAGTTCTTTGTTTCTGTAACAGCATAGCTGATTGGTTAAACCATACACACTCGCGGGACTTTTAAACCTCACATCCCTATCTGGATTGGCTCGGGTCTGGCACAGGCGGGGTGGGGCGAGCTACGGGGATTTTTCTGATTGGTCTAGCTACACTGCCTGCGGGCCTGCCCCTTAGAGCCTGTCCTGGCTTCAGTTTGGTCCTAACACCAACTTTTTCAAGCCTTAATCAGTTACTGTGTGAATATGCCCTTTAAGACATAGGGAAGCTCTAGGAGGATGAAAGTTTTCTTTCTACAAATAAGAAACTGGAGGAAAATGGTTTTGTATTTGAAAGGACCCCAGGGTGTCCTCTGCATTTCAATTGCACTTTTCTTTGATAATCTTCAACCTTGTGGGGAACAAGTGATGGATAAGAAAAGAGATCCCATTTTCTTTAGAGATGTTAACCATAAACTCAGCAGGGGAGCTCAGTTTTAAGAGGACCTGGTTTCAACATGACAAAATAAATGGTATGAGTCTGCTAAAAAAGATGTACAACTTGAGAGTTTTGTTAAGTTCTATTTGGGGCAAAATTAGGACTGCAGCCAGGAGGCAGCATCTCATATAGCTCGGAGAAACTGCTGCAAAGCATCAGTGGGTTAAAGTCAATATATAAGGTTTTGGTGAAGGGAGTTAATACCATGAAGCACTCATTCTACAAAAGGTTTTTTGTTAGTCATGAGGATCTGAGGTCACCCTGAAGGGATTTAGTGCCTAATGCTTCTCTAGATATGAGGAGATGGAAGGATTGAGATCATAAATCATCCAACTATCTAAATACCTGTCCCACTGGATTCCCTGGAGCACAGAGTACCTCACTCCACCCTGAACACCCTCAAGGGTTGTTGCAGGTCAACAGCTATAGCAGCATGGGCTTCAGCCTCCACAGAGGCAGATGGCAAAGGCCTTTGTTGTAGAGTTGTTGCCAATGCTCTTGGAAAGTACCAGTCTGCAGTTGACATACAAGACTAGCATGAAGTCATACCACTAAACGTGAGCAAGATGAACTTCAACTTTGGGACACTATTGAGCATGAAAAACTCGATTTTGGTAATATTGCAATTACCATTGTTACAGAGGTGGTATTTACATTAAAAATTGCCATTAGTTTCTCAATTATTGGCTTAACTCTCACAGTTGCCTGTTGTCAAATAGGTTTACAGTGCTTTTTTTTTTCTTTTAGTTTCCAAAGAGGCCTGTCTTATCAAAACTAAATTTGTTGAGTAGAATCACCCTTCAATAGCACATACAAAAGTAGCTCGTTTATCGACACCAATAAATTATGACCTGAAAGTCTGCAGTATGAAAAGCCTTCTCTGTAAGAGTCACTTTTAAATCTATATTAACATGGATTTAACTGTCACAAATCAGCAGAAACTTTATAATAACATTGAAATCTATTCTTAGCCTGTTCCTTTTTATTTTTTTTATTTTTTTTTAAATTTTAAAATCTTTAATTCTTACATGCGTTCCCAAACATGAACCACCCCTCCCACCTCCATCCCCATAACATCTCTCTGGGTCATCCCCATGCACCAGCCCCAAGCATGCTGTATCCTGCGTCAGACATAGACTGGCGATTCGATTCTTACATGATAGTATACATGTTAGAATGCCATTCTCCCAAATCATCCCACCCTCTCCCTCTCCTTCTGAGTCCAACAGTCCGTTATACACATCTGTGTCTTTTTTGCTGTCTTGCATACAGGGTCGTCATTGCCATCTTTCTAAATTCCATATATATGTGTTAGTATACTGTATTGGTGTTTTTCTTTCTGGCTTACTTCACTCTGTATAATCGCCTCCTGTTTCATCCATCTCATCAGAACTGATTCAAATGAATTCTTTTTAACGGCTGAGTAATACTCCATTGTGTATATGGACCACAGCTTTCTTATCCATTCATCTGCTGATGGACATCTAGGTTGTTTCCATGTCCTGGCTATTATAAACAGTGCTGCGATGAACATTGGGGTACATGTGTCTCTTTCAATTCTGGTTTCCTCGGTGTGTATGCCCAGCAGTGGCATTGCTGGGTCATAAGGTAGTTCTAGTTGCAATCTTTTAAGGAATCTCCACACTGTTCTCCATAGTGGCTGTACTAGTTTGCATTCCCACCAACAGTGTAGGAGGGTCCCCTTTTCTCCACACCCTCTCCAGCATTTATTGCTTGCAGATTTTTGGATCGCAGCCATTCTGACTGGTGTGAAGTGGTACCTCATTGTGGTTTTGATTTGCATTTCTCTAATAATGAGTGATGTTGAGCATCTTTTCATGTGTTTGTTAGCGATCCGTATGTCTTCTTTGGAGAAATGTCTATTTAATTCTTTGGCCCATTTTTTGATTGGGTCGTTTATTTTTCTGGAATTGAGCTGCAGAAGTTGCTTGTATATTTTTGAGATTAGTTGTTTGTCTGTTCCTTCATTTGCTATTATTTTCTCCCATTCAGAGGCTGTTTTTTCACTTTGATTATATTTTCCTTTGTTGTGCAGAAGCTTTTAATTTTAATTAGATCCCATTTGTTTATTTTTGCTTTTATTTCCAGAATTCTGGCAGGTGGATCATAGAGGATCCTGCTGTGATTTATGTCTGAGAGTGTTTTGCCTATGTTCTCCTCTAGGAGTTTTATAGTTTCTGGTCTTACATTTAGATCTTTAATCCATTTTGAGTTTATTTTTGTGTGCGGTGTTAGAAAGTGATTTAGTTTCATTCTTTTACAAGTGGTTAACCAGTTTTCCCAGCACCACTTGTTAAAGAGATTGTCTTTACTCCATTGTATATTCTTGCCTCCTTTGTCAAAGATAAGGTGTCCATATGTGTGTGGATTTATCTCTGGGCTTTCTATTTTGTTCCATTGATCTATATGTCTGTCTTTGTGCCAGTACCATACTGTTTTGATGACTGTGGCTTTGTAGTAGAGCCTGAAGTCAGGCAAGTTGATTCCTCCAGTTCCATTCTTCTTTCTCAAGATTGCTTTGGCTATTCGAGGTTTTTTGTATTTCCATACAAATCTTGAAATTATTTGTTCTAGTTCTGTGAACAATGTGGCTGGTAGCTTGATAGGGATTGCATTGAATTTGTAAATTGCTTTGGGTAGTATACTCATTTTCACTATATTGATTCTTCCAATCCATGAACATGGTATATTTCTCCATCTATTAGTGTCCTCTTTGATTTCTTTCATCAGTGTTTTATAGTTTTCTATATATAGGTCTTTAGTTTCTTTAGGTAGATATATTCCTAAGTATTTTATTCTTTTCG
Organism: Ovis canadensis; assembly: GCF_042477335.2. Lineage (NCBI taxonomy): Eukaryota > Metazoa > Chordata > Mammalia > Artiodactyla > Bovidae > Ovis > Ovis canadensis. Next base: position 87,363,573 of record NC_091259.1, read on the forward strand.
TTGCAATGGTGAATGGAATTGTTTCCTTAATTTCTTTTTCTACTTTCTCATTATTCGTGTATAGGAATGCAAGGGATTTCTGTGTGTTGATTTTATATCCTGCAACTTTACTGTATTCATTGATTAGCTCTAGTAATTTTCTGGTGGAGTCTTTAGGGTTTTCATTGTAGAGGATCATGTCATCTGCAAACAGTGAGAGTTTTACTTCTTCTTTTCCAATTTGAATTCCTTTTATTTCTTTTTCTGCTCTGATTGCTGTGGCCAAAACTTCCAGAACTACGTTGAATAGTAGTGGTGAAAGTGGGCACCCTTGTCTTGTTCCTCACTTTAGGGGAAATGCTTTCAATTTTTCACCATTGAGGATAATGTTTGCTGTGGGTTTGTCATATATAGCTTTTATTATGTTGAGGTATGTTCCTTCTATTCCTGCTTTCTGGAGAGTTTTTATCATAAATGGATGTTGAATTTTGTCAAAGGCTTTCTCTGCATCTACTGAGATAATCATATGGCTTTTATTTTTCAATTTGTTAATGTGGTGAATTACATTGATTGATTTGCGGATATTGAAGAATCCTTGCATCCCTGGGATAAAGCCCACTTGGTCATGGTGTATGACCTTTTTAATGTGTTGTTGGATTCTGATTGCTGGAATTTTGTTGAGGATTTTTGCATCTATGTTCATCAGTGATATTGGCCTGTAGTTTTCTTTTTTGCGACATCTTTGTCAGGTTTTGGTATTAGGGTGATGGTGGCCTCATAGAATGAGTTTAGAAGTTTACCTTCCTCTGCAATTTTCTGGAAGAGTTTGAGTAGGATAGGTGTTAGCTCTTCTTGAAATTTTTGGTAGAATTCAGCTGTGAAGCCGTCTGGACCTGGGCTTTTGTTTGCTGGAAGATTTCTGATTACAGTTTCAATTTCCGTGCTTGTGATGGGTCTGTTAAGATTTTCTATTTCTTCCTGGTTCAGTTTTGGAAAATTGTACTTTTCTAAGAATTGGTCCATTTCTTCCACGTTGTCCATTTTATTTTCATATAACTGCTGATAGTAGTCTCTTATGATCCTTTGTATTTCTGTGTTGTCTGTTGTGATCTCTCCATTTTCATTTCTAATTTTATTGATTTGATTTTTCTCTCTTTGCATCTTGATGAGTCTGGCTAATGGTTTGTCAATTTTATTTATCCTTTCAAAGAACCAGCTTTTGGCTTTGTTGATTTTTGCTATGGTCTCTTTTGTTTCTTTTGCATTTTTTTCTGCCCTAATTTTTAAGATTTCTTTCCTTCTACTAACTCTGGGGTTCTCCAATTCTTCCTTTGCTAGTTGCTTTAGGTGTAAAGTTAGGCTATTTATTTGACTTTTTTCTTGTTTCTTGAGGTATGCCTGTATTGCTATGAACTTCCCTCTTAGCACTGCTTTTATAGCGTCCCGCAGGTTTGGGGTTGTTGTGTTTTCATTTTCATTAGTTTCTATGCATATTTAGATTTCTTTTTTGATTTCTTCTGTGATTTGTTGGTTATTCAGAAGTGTGTTGTTCAACCTCCATATGTTGGACTTTATAATAGTTTTTCTCCTGTAATTGAGATCTAATCTTAATGCATTATGGTCAGAAAAGATGCTTGGAATGATTCCGATTTTTTTGAATTTATCAGGTTTAGATTTATGGCCCAGGATGTGATCTATCCTGGAGAAGGGTCCATGAGCACTTGAAAAAAAAGGTGAGATTCATTGTTTTGGGGTGAAATGTCCTATAGATATCAATTAGGTCTAACTTATCTAATGTATCATTTAAAGTTTGTGTTTCTTTGTTAATTTTCTGTTTAGTTGATCTGTCCATAGGTGTGAGTGGGGTATTAAAGTCTCCCACTATTATTGTGTTATTGTTGATTTCCCCTTTCATACTTGTTAGCATTTGTCTTACATATTGCGGTGCTCCTATATTGGGTGCAGATATATTTATAATTGCTATATCTTCTTCTTGGATTGTTCCTTTGATCATTATGTAGTGGCCTTCTTTGTCTCTTTTCACAGCCTTTGTTTTAAAGTCTATTTTATCGGATATGAGTATTGCCACTCCTGCTTTCTTTTGGTCTCTATTTGCGTGGTATATGTTTTTCCAGCCCTTCACTTTCAGTCTGTTTGTGTCCCTTGTTTTGAGGTGGGTCTCTTGTAAGCAGCATATAGAGGGGTCTTGTTTTTGTATCCATTCAGCCAGTCTTTGCCTTTTGGTTGGGGCGTTCAACCCATTTACATTTAAGGTAATTGTTGATTAGTATGATCCCGTTACCATTTTCTTTATTGTTTTGGGTTCGGGTTTATACACCTTTTTGTGTTTCCTGTCTAGAGAATATGCTTTAGAATTTGTTGGAGAGCTGGTTTGGCGGTGCTGAATTCTCTCAGCTTTTGCTTGTCTGTAAAGCTTTTGATTTCTCCTTCGTATTTGAATGAGATCCTTGCTGGGTACAGTAATCTGGGCTGTAGGTTATTGTCTTTCATCACTTTAAGTATGTCTTGCCATTCCCTCCTGGCCTGAAGAGTTTCTATTGAAAGATCAGCTGTTATCCTTATGGGAATCCCCTTGTGTGTTATTTGTTGTTTTTCCCTTGTTGCTTTTAATATTTGTTCTTTGTGTTTGATCTTTGTTAATTTGATTAATATGTGTCTTTGGGGTGTTTTGCCTTGGGTTTATCCTATTTGGAACTCTCTGTGTTTCTTGGACTTGGGTGATTATTTCCTTCCCCATTTTAGGGAAGTTTTCAACTATTATCTCCTCAAGTATTTTCTCATGATCTTTCTTTCTGTCTTCTTCTTCTGGGACTCCTATAGTTCGAATGTTGGAGCATTTCATATTGTCCTGGAGGTCTCTGAGATTGTCCTCATTTCTTTTAATTCGTTTTTCTTGTTTCCTCTCTGATTCATTTATTTCTACCAATCTATCTTCTATTTCACTAATCCTATCTTCTGCCTCCTTTATTCTGCTATTTGTTGCCTCCAGAGTGTTTCTGATCTCATTTATTGCGTTATTCATTATATATTGACCCTTTTATTTCTTCTAGGTCCTTGTTAAACCTTTCTTGCATCTTCTCAATCCTTGTCTCTAGGCTATTTATCTGTGATTCCATTTTGATTTCAAGATTTTGGATCATTTTCACTATCAATATTCAGAATTCTTTCTCAGGTAGATTCCCTACCTCTTCCTCTTTTGTTTGGTTTGGTGGGCAACTCTCCTGTTCCTTTACCTGCTGAGTATTCCTCTGTCTCTTCATCTTGATTTTATTGATGCGTTGGTGTGGCCTTTTTATATTCTGGTAATTTGTGGGGTTCTCTTTATTATGGAGCTTCCTCACTGTGGGTGGGGTTGTATCAGTTGCTTGTCTAGGTTTCCTGGTTAGGGAGGCTTGTGTTGGAGTTCTGGTGGGTGGAGCTGGGTTTCTTCTCTCTGGAGTGCAGTGGAGTGACCAGTAATGGGTTATGAGACATCAAAGGTTTTGGAGTAACTTTGAGCTGCCTGTATATTGAAGCTCAGGGGTGTGTTCCTGTGTTGCTGGAGAATTTGCGTGGTATGTCTTGTTCTGGAACTTGTTGGTCCTTGGGTGGTGCTTGGTTTCAGTGTAGGTATGGAGGTATTTGATGAGCTCCTATTGCTTAATGTTCCCTGAATTCAGGAGTTCTCTGATGTTTTCAGGCTTTGGACTTAAGCCTCCTGTTTCTGGTTTTCAGTTTTATTTTTACAGTAGCCTCTAGACTTCTCCATCAATACAGCACTGATGATAAAACATCTAGGTTAAAGATGAAAAGTTTCTCCACATTGAGGGACGCTCAGAGAGGTTCACTGAGTTACAAGGAGAAGAGAAGATGGAGGGGGTTGTTAGAGGTGACTGGAATGAGATGCGGTGAGATCAAAAGAGGAGAGAGCAAGCTAGCCAGTAGTCACTTCCGTATGGGCGTTCCATAGTCTGGACCGCTCAGAGGTATTTACGGAGTTATACAGGGAAGAGGAGAGGGAGGAAGTAGACAGAGGTGGCCAGGAGGATAAGAGAGAGGAATGAGAAGGAGAGAGACAAATCCTGCTAGTAACCAGTTCCTTAGGTGTTCTCCACCGTCTGGAACACACAGATTCACAGAGTTGGATAGAGAAGAGATGGGGGAGAAAAGAGACAGAGGCCACCTGGTGGAGAAAAAGGAGAGTCCAAAGGAAGACTGAGTGGTCAAGCCAGTAATCTCGCTCTCAGGTAAACTTGGGTAGTGAAGTTTAGGTTTTTAAATGTACAAAATTGACAACAAAAACCAAAGAGCAAAGATTAAAAATCTAGAGTAGAGGTTGGATTTTCAAAAATACAATATTAAAGAAAAGAAGCAGAAGGAAAAAGGAAAAAAAGAAAAGAAAAGAAAAGCCACAAGAATCATTAAAAAAAAAAAAACAATAATCACCCAAAGACTATATGTGGTGCTTGCCTTATAAAAAAAAAAGAAAAAGACTTTTTTTTTGAATAGTAATAATAGGTTATAGAAATAAAAATTAGAGGAGAAATAGAAGACTTAACTATTAAAAAAAAGTTAGAATAAAAAAGAAAAAAAAGGAATGATTTTAAAAATAGTAAAATATTTCTGGCCCTTCACTGATGTTGTGGGCAGTGTGGGGTCACTTCCAAGGCGGTTCCCTCTGTTTAACTTCTTCTTTATGCTGGGTTTTTAGGCTCACTTGTTCAGTCGCGCTGTGGGGAGGGGGGATGCTGCAAACAAATAGCACTGTTGTGTGCACAGTGTCACAGCCCCGCTGGACGTTTCCCTTCTTGTGGCTCACAAACCACTCTGGCTCTACGATGCTCAGCCGGGAACAGTCTGAGGCCGGCCCTAGGCTGCGTGCACTTCCCCAGTCTAAGCCGCTCAGGTTCGGCGCTCAGGTAGCCCTCAGAGGCACAGATCGGTTGGGACTGCGTTTTGTGCCCTTCCCAGGTCTGAGTAGCTCAAGAGTTTGGCAAGCGCGATCGCTGCGACTTGTCGCCTTTTCTGCCTCTGCTGCTCAGTTTTCTGGGTGGACCGCTGGCGCCCCTTGTGAGGCAGATGGTGACTGTCCAGCACCCCCAGAAGTCTTAGCAAAGAAGCCTGCTTGCAGTTAGGTAAGTAAAGTCTCTCCGTGTCTGCAATTGCCCCTTTCCAGTCCTTATGGCTCTGGCTGCCTGTCCCCGGCGGGGGATGGTCTGCAGCCGGCTTATTCTGTTCCATCCTTTGTTCTGTGCTCGGTCCTGGCAGTGTCTTATGTTCGAGCTTTTCGCGTGCTAGCTATCCCACAGTCTGGTTTGCTAGCCCAAGTTAGATCGTTCTGGTTGCGCGTGGGGCGTTCCTGCCCGATTCTTACAAAGCGTTGCAGCCCACGCCTCCCGCGCTTCCCTGCCCTGCCCCCACTTCCCAGTGGCAGATGCAGGCATCTGCGCTGCTTTTCTGCTGGGGGAGTTACTGTTGGGCTTGTAATCTCTTGGTTTTAATTATTTACTTATTTTTCCCTTCCTGTTATGTTGCCCTCTGTTTCCAAGGCTCGCCACAAACTCAGCAGGGAGAGTGTTTCCTGGTGTTTGGAAACCTCTCTTCTTAAAATTCCCTTCCTGGGATGGGCTTCCCTTCCCAGGACGGAGCTCCCTCCCCACCTCCTTTGTCTCCTCTTTCATCTTTTATATTTTTTCCTCCCTGTTTTTGAAGACAATGGTCTGCTTTTCTGGTTGCCTGATGTCCTCTGCCAGCCTACAGAAGTTGTTTTGTGGAGTTTGCTCAGCGTTGAAATGTTCTTTTGAGGAATTTGTGAGGGAGAAAGTGGTCTTCCCGTCCTATTCATCCGCCATCTTAGGACCGCCCTCCTGAGTTTCTTTTTTCCTTATTTTGTAAAGTTTCTAAATGAGATTTAACATGTGCTGTGCTCACTTGCTCAGTCATGTCTGACTCTGCGACTTCATGGACTATAGACTGCCAGGCTCCTCTGTCCATGGGGATTCTCCAGGCAAGAATACTGGAGTGGGTTGCCATTTCTTTCTCCAAAAGTTGACATACACATACACACAGAGAAGCCCACAAATTGTAAGTGAATAGATTTTAATAGAATGAACACACTCATGTAACTACCACTCAGATCAAGAAACACAGCATTACCAGCAATCCAGAAGCCTCCCTCAAAATGGGAGAAAACATTTGTAAATGAAGCACTGACAAAGAATTTATCTTCAAAATGTAAAAATAATTCATATAGCTCAGCATGAAAAACAACAAACAATGCAATCAAAATATGGGTGGCAGACCTAAACAGGCATTTCTCCAAAGAAGACATACATATGTTCAACAAATATATGAAAAGATGCTCAACATCACTGATTATTAGAGAAATGCAAACCAAAACTATGATGAGGTATCACTTCACACCAGTCAGATTGCCATGATCAAATAATGCACATATAATTTGAGTCAGAAGGAAAGCAACTGGCTTCACCGATTTTCTCTTCCTAGAATTCACAGTATGTTTTCTCCTATCTAAACTACTGTCAAAGAATCTTCTGTTTAATGTCTAAAGAAGATGTTGGAAGATCCTTAAAGGAAAGGGGAATACGTCTGATTATTAATGGCTCCTTAATTAACTTGACAGCACCCTTTCTAAACATTAAGATCCAACCAGTCCATTCTGAAGGTGATCAACCCTGGGATTTCTTTGGAAGGAATGATGCTAAAGCTTAAACTCCACTACTTTGGCCAACTCATGTGAAGAGTTGACTCATTGGAAAAGACTCTGATGCTGGGAGGGATTGGGGGCAGGAGGAGAAGGGGACGACTGAGGATGAGATGGCTGGATGGCATCACTGTTGATGGACGTGAGTCTGAGTGAAATCCGGGAGTTGGTGATGGACAGGGAGGCCTGGCGTGCTGGGATTCATGGGGTCGCAAAGAGTCGGACATGACTGAGTGACTGAACTGAACTTAATTGAAACTTTTTCAGGACATATTTTCTGTGAGTATCAGTGGCCTTTCTGTGTGAAATGGTAAAGAAACCGAGGCATCCTATCTATCTCTGTTTCATGTGATTTAATAGTAATGGAAACCATGGTGAGAAGAAAAGGAATGGTCTAGACTAACCCCTGTGAGTGGAAAGGTAATCAAGAACCAAGTTCTCTTTCTGACTGTTTTTGCCTGTTTGCATTCATTTTGCAGAATATCACACTATAAGTATTTCAGGCTAATTCCAGGAACATGTATCCGTCCGTTTTATTGGATAGTCCAAATGTCAATGGGTTTTGCTATAAAATTATTTTGCTTTTTGTCTGTGCTCAATAGAGAAAATGAGTTAAGAAATACTTCATTACTTAGAAATTTTATGTTTGTGTCTCCCTATTTGTGGGTGTGTCTGTGTGTCTGCATGTATATATTTATTTATGCCTAAACACAGGAATAAAAATGTTAACAATTAACCAGAGATAGCTAAACTGGAATCTAGTATGGCTTATTAGCTTAGTTTGCACAATAACCAGCCACATGTACTATGACGCTATTCTTCCAAGCCTTTTCTTTCCAGTGCAAGACAGTTCATAATTTTAATAAATACATATAAATACCATTTTCCAAAGCACTCATTTGTCTACAAAACAATTTGGCACATATGGTATGACATTAACAAGGAATATGCTTCATTTCTTTGGCCTTTTTCACAGCATCCTTCACTTCCTTGTTTCTTAAGCTATAAATTAATGGATTTAACATAGGAATAACCAGAGTATAAAACACAGATACCACCTTTTCCTGTTCTAAGGAATACTGGGAACTTGGTTGAATGTAGCTAAAGCTTACAGAGCCATAGAATAGAGTCACAACTGTGAGATGTGATGCACACGTGGAGAAGGCTTTGTGTCTGCCTGCTGCAGAGCGGATCCTCAGGATAGCGGCAACAATGAAGATGTAGGAGACCACCACAGTCATGAAAGTGGTCAGGGCAATAACACCGGAGAAGATTAAAAGCAGCAGCTCATTCATGGATGTGTCAGAACAGGACAGCTTCAACAGTGGGGGAAGGTCACAGAAGAAGTGCCTGATGACATTCGGCCCGCAGAAAGACAACTTCAGCAAGCCAATTGTGTGAGTCAACGAGTTGATTACGCCTCCTACACATGATGCAACGACCAGAACAACACAAACTATTCTTGTCATAGCCACAGTATAAAGTAAAGGGTTCACAATGGCCATATAGCGGTCATAAGCCATTGCTGCCAGCAAGAAGGCCTCAGCGGTAATGAGAGACACGAATGAAAAGTACTGCACAATGCATGCAGAGAACGAGATTGTCTCCCGTTCAACAAAGAAGTTCAGCAGCATTCTCGGTGCAAAGACTGACGAATAGCAGGCATCAGTGAGTGACAGGCAGCTGAGGAAATGATACATGGGCGTTTGGAGTTTGGGAGTTATTTGGATTAGAAGGAACATTCCTAGATTCCCCACCAAGGAAACGGTATAGATGAGCAGGAACACCAGGAAGAGGACCACTTTCAGTTCAGCATGATCTGTCAGTCCCAAAAGGATAAACTCGGTCACCAGTGTAAAATTAGCATCAGCCATGGGTTTGTTTATCTTGGTAACTGTCAACAAATAAATTGAGAATGGTCATGCAGCATGATCAAGACTACTCGGAATCTCTAACTAGCAATATGACTTGAGTTTACTACTGCTCTGCTCTGGTTGTTTTAGCTATAAAATAAGGGAAAATATTTAACTAGAAATATCTAGTCTCTTCAAGTACTGCCTATTTGCTTGTCTCATAGAAAATTCCAAGGATTGAAGCAAGAAAACATTAGAGTTTTAGCTTCAGGATACATTCAAAATGCTATTCTTAGTGTGAAGAAAAACACTTAAGTGAATTTCATTCTGTGTGTGTATGAATTGCTCAGTTGTGTCCTACTCTTTGTGACCTCATAGACCGTAGCCTTCCAGGTCCTTCTGTCCATGGGATTTTTCCAGGCAGAAATACAGGAAGGGGTAGCGTTTCTCCAGGGGATCTTCCCATGGATCGAATCCAGGTCTCCTGCATTGCAGGCAGATTCCTTACCATCTGAGGCACCAGGGAAGCTTCTAAAATAGGCAAAATCTAGATTATAAAGCATAATTATTTACATTGGAAATTTAATCTGTGATACCACTGAAGTTCTCTTTTAAAAAATGATACAGGGATGTCCCTTAGAGTCTGGTGGTTAGGACTCCACGCTACCATTGCAGGGGGGTGTAGGTTTGAGCTCTGATCAGGGAGCTAAGTCCCCACAGTCAAAAACTGAAAGGAAAAAAAGTTCTAAAAAACTATACAAATGAACTTATTTACAAAATAGAAACGGACTTACAGACTTAGGAAACATACTTATGGTCTCCAAAGGGAAAGGGGATGGGGAGATATAAAGAGGAATTTGAGAGTAACATATGCACACTGCTATAAAGGAAATAGATAAAACCAGGAGCTACTGAATGACACAGGGAACTACACTCATGAGGGACTGGGGGCAGGAGGAGAACACGATGACCGAGGATGAGACGGCTGGATGGCATCACCGACTCGATGGACGTGAGTCTGAGTGAACTCCGGGAGATGGTGATGGACAGGGAGGCCTGGTGTGCTGCAATTTATGGGGTTGCAAAGAGTGGGGCACGACTGAGCGACTGAACTGAACTGACATGAGAAAAGAATCTGAAAACAATTCCATATACATTATATACAAAAAATTTGTATGCATTATATACATACGTATATATGTGTGTATATATATATATATATATAGAGAGAGAGAGAGAGAGAGAGAATCACTTTGCCATACACCAGAAACTAACACAATATTGTAAATCAACTACACGTCAACAACAACAAAAAAATAAACACATTTGGTTTAATTGTGGCAGATGTCATATCTATAAATATCTGAACATAAACTGTATCATAGCCTTTTTTAAAAAATTTTATTTATTTATTTTAATTGGAGGTTAATTACTTTACAATATTGTATCGGTTTTGCCATACATCGACATGTATCCGCCACAGGTATACACGTGTTCCCCATCCTGAACACCCCCTCCCTCCTCCGTTGTTTTCCCACTTATGGTTTCATGTTTAGTGTGTAGTCCACATTTTTTTAAACTTTGATCTGACAAAAGGCAAGGCCCCAATATCAAAAATTCTGGATTCATTCTTAGAAAATAGCCAGAAGCATTGACTTTTGAGAATAATGTCCACTAGAAATTGAGAGAAAGGGTACTCTGAGCTGAAATATGATAAATAGAACTTATAATTGGCCTTCTTTGGGAAAACTTTCTCTTTAAAAAAATATTTATTGAAATAGTTGGCATGTTTAGGCGGTTCCCATTTTCCAAAATGACAAGCCATGCAACACTATACTCCTACATCCGCATGATAGTGTGGAAAGTCATATAGGATAAATGACATAAGAAGCAGAACTGTTACTGACCTACTTTGGATGGTTTGTATTAACAATGCATTTCTAATACAAAGGACAATTTATGGCCTTTGATATCCAATAGAAACACCATACTCAAGAGATTCAGGAAACAAATCTTTATAGTTTTCTAAGTAAAGCAAGTTTACAAAATAAAGTCAACCTATAAAACATATAACTACTTCTCTGCAATATTTTTTTCATGATATTGCCACACGTTTCTTAAAATATGCCATGTCTTTTCCACTTAACCGATAGACATCTTCTGAGCACTTGGAAAGTCCCATAAATTGAAACCAACCTATAGAGCATATGGCTACTTCTTTGCAATATTTTTTTCATGATATTACAGCAAGTTTCTTAAAATATGTCATGTCTTTTCCAATGCACATTTATTATTTCTAAATATTGCCCACAAAATGCAACTCTTTTTTCACATTTATATTAAAAATGAAAACATTGTAAATAAGTCAGGATTACTAGTGCAACTTTGGCTCAGATGCTAAAACAATCTGCCTGCAATCTGCCTGGGTTCAGTCTCTGGGTTGGGAAGATCCCCTGGAGAAGGAAATGGCAACCCAATCCACTATTCTAGCCTGGGGAATTCCATGGACAGAAGAGCCTGGAAGGACTACAGTCCACTGGGTGGCAAAGAGTCATATACCACTGAACAACTAACACACACACACACACACACAGAGTAACTTTACTTCTACAGAATAAAGGATTAGATTTTCTTGGATTTAACATCCTTTCACATGGGAGATGCTAGCCCTGTGTTCAGTATGTAAAACCCAATATTTTCTTATTTCTTATTATTTTCATAATCTTATAATATTGTTCCTCTATTATAATACTTTTATAGGTCTAGAATATCTCTGGAGACAGGTGAATAATCTTCATAAGATTACATAGTTCTGATTTATATTGAAATTTATTTTTAGAAAATATTCCAAACTGAATCCAAATATTCATTTTTATTACTCCCAAAGAAGTTGCATGACAACTTTGAGGTTAATGTAGAGAAAGAGACTTGAGTGGAGGATATAGAAGGAGATGAGAGCCAAATTATAAATCCCTCCCTCCTCTACACCTTGTAGTCTTTATCACATTAAAATCTGAATGTGATTTTCTTCTTCTTCTTCTTTGTATTTCAACTTATTAACAGAATGCATATATACTGAGTGTTGCATGAATTTTACTTACCAGTGAGTGGAAGAAAAAAAATGGACAATAACTTAGCTCATTTATGAGCCTCATCACCACCCATTCTTGTGGTCTATTTTTCTATATTTCCCCCCAAACATAAACAAGCACACAAAAGATAGTTGAATCCGTTGGTTTGTAGTGATGCATGAATTAAGTCAGTGGCAGAAGTTAACAGATAGTAGATTTTAAATTTTAAATTTTTTAAATAAGAGAACAAAAAGCACAGATTCCATGCTGTCAATGCAAGAGCAAGATGAACAAAGAACAATCATATCAGAAAACGGATTTAGTTTAAAAGTGCATTTATACAATTACCTCAGTTCAAATGGGAATAGAGTCCCTGGAGTTCATCTTGTGATCAAAGATCATATGATAAATATGTTATTAAAAGTTCCTCTGTGTATCTTGAGGGATTTAGGAAACTCACAAGAATGCAATTTGCCCCTTAAGGCATTTCACTTCCTTACTTTACAATGAATAAAGAAAATTTCGACAAGTAAAGAGAAAAATCTGTGTGTGTGTGTGTGTTTGTGTGTGTGTGTGTGTGTGTGTGTACATACCAACAAAGGTCCGTCTAGTTAAAACTTAGGTTTTTCCAGTAGTCATGTATGTATTGAGAGTTGGGCTCTAAAGAAAGTGGAGCACTGAAGAATTGATACTTCTGAACTGTGGTGTTGGAGAAGACTCTTGAGAGTCCTTTGGACTGCAAGGAGATCCAACCAGTCCACCCAAAAGGATATCAGTCCTGAGGGTTTACTGGAAGGACTGATGCTGAAGCTGAAATTCCAGTACTTTGGCCACCTCATGCAAAGAGCTGACTCATTGGAAAAGATCCTGATGCTTGGAAAGATTGAAGGCAGGAGGAGAAAGGGACGACAGAGGATGAGATGGTTGCAAGGCATCATGACCAACTCAATGGACGTGAGTTTGAGTAAACTCTGGGTGTTGGTGATCGACAGGGAGGCCTGGTGTGCTGTGATCCATGGGGTCAAAAAGAGTTGAACATGACTAAGTGACTGAACTGAACTGAACTGAAAATATATATACATATATATATATATATATATATATATATATATATATATATGTAATAAAAGTGCAATAAATAGTGGTCCCTGCTTGGTGCTTTAGGAAGAGGAGCTTTTCAGAATGTATTATCTGTGCCTAATGTTGGAAACACACACAGACACGCACATATTCCAATAAACACAAAAACAGAAGCAAAAGCAAACATCAGTGAACTTTAAGGTAGTAGAACAAGACCTGATATTTACAAAATCTCTCCCTTTACCTCCTTGGATTGTAAGAATGCCATCAAGAAAATTACAATTAAAACTACTACATCATAAAAGGCTTCCTTGCAAAGAACCCAACCATTCATCCAATCTAGCCTGTGTTTGCTGATAAAAATTTGGGGGTTTTTATCTTTATCTTAAAATGAATCGTGAGTGATTCTGGTAGCAGTATTTCAAACTATTCCATATTTTATATATATATATATATGAACTGTCCTTTATTATTTATTATAAAATCAATTACAATTTTTCAACATAAATGCAAATTTCTTAAATCTCTGAATTAACAGCTGATGGGGCAAAAGTTAGGAGTGAGGGTTAGTTGATATTCTAAGATTGAGCTAGGCCAGAAGATACTCAATTATTTGATGAGACCTACAGCATTTTAAGTATTTGATGTGTTCTCTCTTTGCTTGTTTGTTTTTACTATATAACCCATTTTCAGTCCATATATGACATATTTATATAAGAAATACACAACTGACTCTTGAGTATTGTGTTGCGGTGCCAGTCCTCTCGAGCAGTTGAAAAAATCCATGTGTAATTGGGAGTCTTCCCTCTGTTTTTGTGTTTTTGTGGTTCATCCACTTCCACAAATTCAACTGAGGATCCTTTAGTAATGTAGTAGCTACAAAGGAAACAAATTAATGCATAAATGGACCACTGCAGACAGAAGATGAGGTAATCACAACTCAATGGACATGAATTTGAGCAAGCTTTGGCAGTTGGTGATGGACAGGGAAGCCTGGCGTGCTGCAGTCCGGTTCAGTTCAGTTCAGTCACTCAGTCATGTTTGACTCTTTGTGACCCCATGGACTGCAGCACACCAGGTTTCCCTGTCCATCACTAACTACGGCAGCTTGCTCAAATTCACGTCCATTGAGTCAGTGATACCATCTAATCATCTCATCCTCTGCTGTCCCCTTGCCCTCCCACCTTCAATCTTTCCCAGCATCAGGGTCTTTCCAATGAGTCAGTTCTTCATGTCACATGACCAAAGTATTGGAGTTTCTGCTTCAACATCAGTCCTTCAATGAATATTTAGGACTAGTTTCCTTTAGGATTGACTGGTTGGATCTCCTTGCAGTCCAGGGGACTCTCAAGCATCTTCTCCAACACCACTTCACCACTCAGCTTTCTTCAGAATCCAAACCTCACATCCATACATGACTACTGGAAAAACCATTGCTTTGACTAGATGGACCTTTGTTGGCAAAGTGATGTCTATGCTTTTTAATATGCTGTCTAGTTCAGTCACAGCTTTTCTTCCCAGGAGAAAACATCTTTTAATTTATGCCTGCAGTCATTATCTGCAGTGAGTTTGGAGCCTCAAAAAATAGTCTCTCACCATTTCCATTGTTTCCCCATCTATTTGCCATGAAGTGATGGGACAGGACGCCATGATCTTAGTTTTCTGAATGTTGAGTTTTAAGCCAACTTTCTCAAGCCTTAATTAGTTACTGTGTGAATATGCCCTTTGGGACATAGGGAAGGTCTAGGAGGATGAAAGCTTTCTTTCTACAAATAAGAAACTGGAGGACAATGTTTTTGTATTTGAAAGGGCCCCAGGGTATCCTCTGCATTTCAATTCAACTTTTCTTTGATAACTTTCAACCTTGTGGGGAACAAGTGATGGATAAGAAAGGAGATCTTATTTTGCATAGAGATGTTAATCATAAACTCAGCAGGGTAGCTCAATTTTAAGAGGACCTGGTCCATAAGGGTCTGTTTTTTCTGTTCCTACATACCAAGACCGTCCTTGGTTTTATCTGCTCTTTCGTCCTTGGATCACCACATTTCTCACTCTCTTTATTTTCAGGGCCAATTCTTTGGCCCCTTTTGATACCCTGCTCATGTCTAACTATCTACCTATTTGCCTTCTCAGACACTTGAGAACCCAGTCTCAAAGGAAAAGGGGTGATGACCGCTCTGACTTCTTCAGGATGTACAGGGGCATCATGGAGCTCTGGGTCCCCTTTGCCTGCTGTCTGTCAGGGTGCATTTAGAAGAGAGCCGAAAAGGTGACTTGTTTCAGCATTGTCTAGGTGTTGGTCAGGGAAATTCTTGTCGTACCTGGAGACTTGCGGTATTCTAGAAGACACAAGCTTAACAAGAAAGTTAAAGGTATGTGGCCCAAAGATGAATAGAAGTAGAAAAGCTGCTGGGGGGCTACCAGGAGAACCAGGCCCAGACATTAGTTCATGGCATCAGTGTTTCTCTGGGTACGAGTAGAGGCAAGGATTTGGGCTCATAAAATCTTTACCTGAAAACATCTGACTATCTGAAGGCCAGTCCTTCTGGGTTTTTCCCAGAGCACAGGGTGCCTTATTTCTGAATTCCACCCTGAACTCCTTTCAGGGAGTGTTGAGGGTTAGCAGCTTGCAGTGATCATGATGTAATCTTTGCAGGGGCAGCTGGCAAGTGCCAACTTACAGTCAGCAGGGTCCCTTCAAAGCCACTATTTTACTATGTTTTGGGGACATTTTAAGGCCATTGTGTCCCATGGGGCTGGGAAAACTCATTTCCATGTCTAGGGAGGATTCGATTGACAGGCCCCTCGCTGTGCTATTATTGGACCAGGGATTGGGGGCAGGAGGAGAAGGAGATGACAGAGGATGTGATGGCTGGATGGCATCACTGACTCGATGGACATGAATCTGAGGGAACTCCGGGAGTTGGTGATGGACAGGGAGGCCTGGCGTGCTATGATTCATGGGGTCGCAAAGAGTCAGACACGACTGAGCAACTGAACTGAAATGAACCTGTGAGAGCAAACGTTTCGGGATTGTATCTATCTTATTAGCCTCTTGGTCCAGGAAAATATTCCTCTTGTTTCTATTTTCCATATCTAGTGTTACATTAGTACAATCATAGACCTCATAGGGAACTGCATATCAGCATTTTATCACAGGCTCAGTCACACATTTGTGACTAAGGTAAGGATCTTCTGAAACAAGTGACATAGAAAATAAAATAGCTATAGCTAAAAGTTATTAGTGAAGTCATAAGTAAGAATTATAAGTCAAGAACTTTCATTAGGTAGAGCGCAGTATACCCCAGATCATCTGACTTCATTTGTTAAATGACTATAGCCTGGTGTTAATCTCCTGATTGTACATCATGGAGCATTTGATCTTTTTTTTTAATATTATAAATTTATTTATTTTAATTGGAGGTTAATTATTTTACAATATCTGAAGGCTGGTTACTGAGATAAGCTTTAGAAACAAACTGAGTGTCCTTTTTAATAATTTAATTAAATTTTTGAGCAATATAACAAGGAACTATGTCAGGAGTCTTAGTAAACAAAACTAGAAACTTGGTTTAACAATTAGCAAAACTTAGTATTCAGTGAAACTTGATTTTTTCATTATGAGGGCATTAACCCTGGTGCCAGAGAAGGCTTTAACCCATCAAATGAAAATGAGGTTTATCAGGGAGCTGGGTAAAGCCAAGGAGCCACCTTGGATTTCCCATAGCCCTGACTCTTTGATTTACAGCTATCATTCACCCATTTTTAATTGCCCAATTTAGGAGTAGACTGTTGCCATGTTTTAAGGACATCAGGATAGCAAAAGTCTAATAGTGAAGGGTTAGTTTTTGTAGAAGCAGAATGACCTTTTACATGTACCATACTCTTAAATATGCTTATTTACTTTACCAAAGTCACAAAAGATTTTAAAAACAAGTATAAATCACTTAAAGGCAAAAAAATTAGTAATTTGTTATTCAAAGCTTCATTCTAAGAAAATTTCCTCTCTTAACATAGAGAGTAGACTAAATTCCAGTCTGTTACCAGTTTACCAGATAACAAACAAAAGTTTATCAGTTAACCTTAGAAAAGTCTTTTCCATACACCTTGAAAAATGAGCAGTATTTTTCTAAAGGCATGAGAGTGAAACCGTAGAAGACATATTTACAATCTAATTAAAGTGCAATTGACAAAGTAGCCTGGTCATTGCTGTGACCTGTGACACTTTAACATGTTAACTAGAATTATAAATGAAAACATTTTACCAGGACATATCAGATTTTCATGAATTTCATGTAATTTCCAGGATATCTATATAAGTAACATCAATATACAATATAAAATATAACCTGAGAAGATTCAATCCCTCCTCCAACAATACTTCCTATGTAATTTAACATGTCAAATGAACTCAGGCAGTTTAATAGCTCTTTTGGATGTCTCAGGGGCCCTCTGAAGCATCCCAAAGTTAGCTAGAAGTCAAACTCACATCCCTGGAGTAGGTAATGCCATCCAGCCATCTCATCCTCTGTCGTCCCCTTCTCCTCCTTCACCCAATCCCTCCCAGCATCAGAGTCTTTTCCAATGAGTCAACTCTTCACATGAGGTGGCCAAAGTACAGGAGTTTCAGCTTTAGCATCATTCCTTCCAAAGAACACCCAGGGCTAACCTCCTTCAGAATGGACTGGTTGAGTCTCCTTGCAGTCCAAGGGACTCTCAAGAGTTTTCTCCAACACCACAGTTCAAAAGCATCAATTCTTTGGCGCTCAGCTTTCTTCACAATCCAACTCTCAGATCCATATATGACCACTGGAAATACCATAGCCTTGACTAAACATACTTTTGTTGGCAAAATAATGTCTCTGCTTTTCAACATGCTATCTAGGTTCTTAGACATGTCTATATTAGATTAGCAAACAAACATTAATGCTAGATATTTAATATTGAATATTTCCCAGTTCATATGAATCTGAGATTCATTTAGGTTAATTTCTCTTGTATTTAGAATTGTCTGATTTGTAAGCACTTACTTTTCTTTCATTTCAATTCAGTTCAGTCTCTCAGTTGTATCCGACTCTTTGCGACCCCATGAATCACAGCACACCAGGCCTCCCTGTCCATAACCAACTCCCGGAATTCACTCAGACTCACGTCCATTGAGTCGGTGATGTATTCCAGCCATCTCATCCTCGGTTGTCCCCTTCTCCTCCTGCTCCCAATCCCTCCCAACATCAGAGTCTCTTCCAATGAGTCAACACTTCTCATAAGGTGGCCAAAGTACAGGAGTTTCAGCTTTAGCATCATTCCTTCCAAAGAAATCCCAGGGCTGATCTCCTTCAGAATGGACTGGTTGGATCTCCTTGCAGTCCAAGGGACTCTCAAGAGTCTTCTCCAACACCACAGTTCAAAAGCATCAATTCTTGGGTGCTCAGCTTTCTTCACAGTCCAACTCTCACATCCATACATGACCACAGGGAAAGCCATAGCCTTGACTAGACGGACCTTGTGGGCAAAGTAATGTCTCTGCTTTTCAATATGCTATCTAGGTTGGTCATAACTTTTCTACCAAGGAGTAAACATCTTTTAATTTCACGGTTGCAATCACCATCTGCAGTGATTTTGGAGCCGAAAAAATAAAGTCTGACACTGTTTTCACTGTTTCCCCATCTATTTCCCACGGGAAAGTGATGGGACCAGATGCCATGATCTTCGTTTTCTGAATGTTGACCTTTAAGCCAACTGTTTCACTCTCCTCTTTCAGTTTCATCAACAGACTTTTTAGCTCCTCTTCACTTTCTGCCACAAGGGTGGTGTCATCTGCATATCTGAGGTTATTGATATTTCTCTAGCAACCAATCTGATGTTCCATGTCCAGTTCTAACTTTTCTTTAAGCCAATTTAATTAGAACTCACTTACAAGTTCAGCAATATTATATATTTTTTAAAAAAAAAGACACACACTGAGATATACATAAACCCAGACAGACACACAGAGATCTCATAGTTTTCCACTTGATATTTAAAATCTCTCTTTGAACCCCCCTCTTTTTTTTTTTCTTTTTTTTCTGAAGTTCTAATTTGCCCAAGGCTGAGAAGGAAATGGCAATGCACTCCAGTACTTTTGCCTGGCAAATCCCATGGATGGAGGAGCCTGGTAGGCTGCAGTCTATGGGGTCCCTAAGAGTGGGACATGACTGAGCAACTTCACTTTCAGTTTTCACTTTCATGCATTAGAGAAGGAAATGGCAACCCACTCCAGTGTTCTTGCCTGGAGAACCCCAGGGACAGGGGAGCCTGGTGAGCTGCCATCTATGGGGTTGCACAGAGTCAGACACTACTGAAGTGACTCAGCAGCAGTAACAGAGGCCTCAGGCAAAGTGGGCTGTGTATTTCAGGGATATGGAATGGGTTAACTTTCCCTTAGGCTGCCTTTTTAACAAACTAGCTGCTTTTAATTGCATATGCAAAAAGAAAGGGTTTTGAAGCATAGAGGAGAGTTTTTGATCCTTCAGGCTTTTGAATATAGAAGAAAGACCTGGACCAGAGGGAACCTCAGAATCCATTCCTAGAGATCATGTGGATATGACAGATCGAGCTAGGGTAGTCTAGGAAATCTGATGGAGAGACAGACAGAGGGCAAAAGGAGGTGGAGAGGCAACAGAAAGACACATGCGGCAGGAGTCCCTCAAATCTGGGGATTCTGACTGAGGGTCATGAAGGACTGAACGGAAGGAAATTCTGAGTCCTTTCCCTGCTTTTGGCAAAAGCTAGCCTTTGACTGTGTGGATCACAATAAACTGTGGAAAATTCTGAAAGAGATGGGAATACCAGACCACCTGACCTGCCTCTTGAGAAACCTATATGCAGATCGGGAAGCAACAGTTAGAACTGGACATGGAACAACAGACTGGTTCCAAATAGGAAAAGGAGTATGTCAAGGCTGTATATTGTCACCCTGCTTATTTAACTTATATACAGAGTACATCGTGAGAAACACTGGGCTGGAGAAAGCACAAGCTGGAATCATGATTGCCGGGAGAAATATCAATAACCTCAGATATGCAGATGACACCACCCTATGGCAGAAAGTGAAGAAGAACTAAAAAGCCTCTTGATGAAAGTGAAAGAGGAGAGCGAAAAAGTTGGCTTAAAGCTCAGCATTCAGAAAATGAAGATCATGGCATCTGGTGCCATCACTTCATGGGAAATAGATGGGGAAAGAGTGGAAACAGTGTCAGACTTTATTTTGGGGGCTCCAAAATCACTGCAGATGGTGATTGTGCCATGAAATTCAAAGACGCTTACTCCTTGGAAGAAAAGTTATGATCACTTAGATAGCATATTCAAAAGCTGAGACATTACTTTGCCAACAAAGGTCAGTCTAGTCAAGGCTATGGTTTTTCAGTGGTCATATATGGATGTGAGAGCTGGACTGTGAAGAAAGCTGAGCACCGAAGAATTGATGCTTTTGAACTGTGGTGTTGGAGAAGACTCTTCAGAGTCTCTTGGCTGGCAAGGAGATCCAACCAGTCCATTCTAAAGATCAGTCCTGGGTGTTCTTTGGAAGGACTGATGGTGAGGCTGAATCTCCAATACTTTGGCCACCTCATGTGAAGAGGTGACTCATTGGAAAAGACTCTGATGCTGGGAGGGATTGGGGGCAGGACGAGAAGGGGACGACAGAGGATGAGATGGCTGGATTGCATCACCAACTCGATGGACATGAGTTTGGGTGAACTCCGGGAGTTGGTGATGGACAGGGAGGCCTGCCGTGCTGCAATTCATGGGTTTGCAGAGTCAGAGATGACTGAGCGACTGAACTGAACTGAATGTGCCATTCAGAGGAGATATATATATATATATATATATATATATATATATATGTATATGTTGGCCCCCCAGTTTGTATTGGAGCCAGGCCTTTTGCAGGGTCAAAATTTTCCAGTTTCGGAGAATATAGCCAAGGGGTGAGTCTGAGAGAGGCTCCCAGAACATACTAGAACACACTCTTAGCCTATGTACCATGGAATGTGGGTACTGAGAGAGTGGCTCACAAAAAGGCTTCCCTTTTGTTTCAGTGACCTCTGCATAAGACTAGTGGCACAAAAATGGCAGTCACATGCACAGAGGTGACCCCTGAGAATGGTTGCAGCTAAGGCACCCTGTGACCTGGGCAGAGAAAGACAGAGATTCCCAGGAGCAACCAGATGTCTCACTGGCGATTTCCTGAAACATGGAAGGCATCCTTGGGATGGCTCAGAGGCTACACCTAGGCTCCTGTAAATCAATCTGGACAGAAAGGAAATGAAGTGAAAGTGATAGGGAAGGATGAGGAATCAGCCTTACAATCCTCTCGGCAAGGTGGTGGCCAGGGAACAATGGTCTCTGTTTTGCTTCAGCCACTGTGTACCTGACATGGTGCACGGAAGTTGTCTTGCTGGGGGCGGATGCCCTTGTGGCCTGATCGGTTCCGTGTCCCCCTCACCCTCGCACAGACGTCTTCATGTGGCAGGCACCCTGATGGCTTTTAAGTGCCTGACCCATGCACACAACATTGGTCGGCCTAGTCCTCAGTTGGAGAGAAGAAAAAGGAGAGACCCCTACCCATTCTGGGGGCAGCTACCAGGGCTCTGTGAGTAGTGGGGGCTTTGGAACACACCAGAGGGAAATCCTGGCCAGGGTTCCTCAGTTGCTTCCACAGCACTCGCCTGTTCTCAGAGCGCCCCTGTGAGAAAGGAGAAGCGAGGAGGTGGGGGAAAAGACCCCAAGTCCCCGTACGGGCCACAAAAACTGTCATGGTGTGGGCGCGAGTTGGAAAAGAATTTCCAGACAATAGACAGAGTGAGAGGGAAATAAAGTTTATTAGAGTGGGAGATGCTGTTAGAACAGCCGGCCAGCTCAAGGGAGAACCGACACTGAGCGGGGGTCCTTAGTCCACTTTTATACCCAGGATACAAGGAGTGGGAAATGGGACTTGTGGGTCATTTGCTGATTGGATGAGGCAGGTATACTGAGTGGGGGGAAGAGTAAGGCAAATGCCTTCTCCCCTCCTAGGAAGGGATACAGGTTATACTTCTCAGGAGGAGCTGAAATCCATTAATAGTTACGACATGGGGGAGGGAAGGATGGTAAGGGTCTGGTTTTTCTGTTCCTGCATTCCAGGACCCTCCTTGGTTTTATCTGCTCCTTCGTCCTTGGTTCACCACAGTGCAATATTTGATGAACATTTCTGAGGAAAGTTGGTCATGGGCTATCACTCAATGCATAATGCATGAAATTATGGGTTTTAGGAAAGGACAGCATAACATCGGTCATAGTATGTTGTGAAAGTTTAGTTATAAAATGCAGATGGATACTAAATACACAGTATGATAAAAAGTATGCCAATCTAGAGGCACCCAAATAGGTGTTTATGAACCAGAAAATTTGGGAAAACTTTATCAAATATTACAAGGTTGATATTTTCCTATCATTTTTGAATTTTATTATATTCTCATTTTGTATCTTCATTTTTCCTGATATGTTTTAGTATGCAATGGTTATTTTAGAAAAATCAGTTATCATAAATTATACAAATGCAAAAAAGAACACAAGGACATTTTTGGAGATTTTTGGATAGATTTAGATCTTTGATTGTGGTGGTGGCATCATGGATATATACAGAAGTCCAAACTCATTAATATGTACCTAGTAAATGAGTGCAAATCTCCCTGTTTCAATTATATGTCAATAAAACTTGAAAAAATTAGTTCTTACCTCACCTAGAATTCCCTTCACATTTTCAGATTTCATTTTGTTCCTAATGAACATAATAACTCCTATAATCATGTTACACATTTAAATATAAAAGTTTCATTGTGAAAAATGCATCATTTTGTCCCTAATAGTTTCTCTATCACCACATGCATAAATCTAGAGCATCACAAAGGAAGATTAAACCATCATGCTCTTCACTGTCTGATTCCTAAGGGAAAAGATAACTAGCTTTTGAAAACCTTAGCATAGCTACATTTAGTTTAAGAAATCTTGTCCTTGGAGACATACAAAATAATATTCCTTGAAGCTAGTCCACAGGGATGATGAAATTTTGCATTAGCATAAATCCCCAGTAGGTGAGGTACCTTGAAATTGTTAATATAAAAGGCAAGGCATACTCTGCTCTGTTTACTTACATGGTAGAGCCCTGATGTTCTTTTTAGACACAACGTCCAGGCAAAATTTACACATGATCAGCAGCTGAACAGAATTTCTATGTTGATTAACTTTTCTCTCAGAATAAAGCAAAATGAATGCACTAAGAAGTTAAAAGAACTTATCTCAAAGAAAACAAATATTACATTACAAAAATTTTTGACTAAAAAGATCATATTTCATTTGTCAGCAAAATTTGAGGTTGACATACTTATAGACAGATAATATTAGAAGAAAATGATTTTTCACTAAATTTGCCTCCTGGTAAGTACTATTCTCAAAATTAGAGGACTTTCATTAGGTTCAAATATAATATAATCAGAAACCTTTGCGTACAGGTACCACTTTTTAAATGATATCTGTATCATTTCTTACAGATATCAGTTAAATGATTTCTGTATCATTTCTTAATGAAAGTGAAAGAAGAGAGTGAAAAATTGGCTTAAAGCTTAACATTCAGAAAACTAAGATCATGGCATCTGGTCCCATCACCTCATGGGAAATAGATGGGGAACCAGTGTAAACAGTGTCAGACTTTATTTGGGGGGAGGGGCACCAAAATCACTGTAGATGGTGATTGAAGCCATGAAATTAAAAGACGTTTGCTCCTTGGTAGAAAAGTTATGACCAACCTAGATAGCATATTAAAAAGCAGACATTACTTTGCAAACAAAGGTCCATCTAGTCAAGGCTATGATTTTTCCAGTGGTCATGTATGGATGTGAGAGTTGGCCTGTAAAGAAGGCTGAGCACCGAAGAATTGATGCTTTTGAACTGTGGTGTTGGAGAAGACTCTTGAAAGTCCCTTGGACTGCAAGGAGATCCAACCAGTCCGTTCTGAAGGAGATCAACCCTGGGATTTCTTTGGAGGGAATGATGCTAAAGCTGAAACTCCAGTACTTTGGCCACCTCATGCGAAGAGCTGACTCATTGGAAAAGACCCTAATGTTGGGAAAGATTGAGGGCAGGAGGAGAAGGGGACGACCGAGGACGAGATGGCTGGATGGCATCACTGACTCGATGGACATGAGTCTGAGTGAACTCCGGGAGTTGGTGATGGACAGAGAGCCCTGGCATGCTGCAATTCATGGGGTCGCTAAGAGTCGGAGATGACTGAGCGACTGAACTGAACTGAACTGATATCATGTCTTACAGATATTATTTGAATGATTACTTACTCTATCATTTCTTCTTCTTACCCTAAGAAGTCCCAGCACTTGTGGATCCTAAAATATAAAATTGATGTAATCAAGGTGTGTAAGGAAATTGTTAATTTTATGTATTTATTAATTTATTTATTACTTTACGATACTGTATTGGTTTTGCCATACATTGACATGAATCCACCACGGGTGTGCATGAGTTCCCAAACATGAACCCCCCTCCCACCTCCCAGCCCATATCATCTCTCTGGATCATCCCGCGTACCAGCCCGAAGCATCCTGTATCCTGCATCAAACATAGACTGGTGATTCATTTCTTACATGACAGTATACATGTTTCAATGCCATTCTCCGAAATCATCCCACCCTCTCCCTCTCCCTCTCCCTCAGAGTCCAAAAGTCCACTCTACACATCTGTGTCTCTTTTGCTGTCTCGCATACAGGGTCATCATTACCATCTTTCTAAATTCCATATATATGTGTTAGTATACTGTATTGGTGTTTTTCTTTCTGGCTTACTTCACTCTGTATAATCGGCTCCATTTTCATCCATCTCATTAGAACTGATTCAAATGTATTCTTTTTAATGGCTGAGTAATACTCCATTGTGTATATGTTGTTAATTTTAGAAGAAATTTGATTTTGAATAGTCAAATTAGGAAAATGCATATTTTGGAAATTAATATGAATATGCAGCTATAATTTTAATACTCTTTACAACTAAAAGTCAAGAGGTTGATATTTATTTTTCATTAGTATTAAAGAATATTTGAATATAGTGCAGAGTACATGATACATTAAAATAATTCTACCACTGTTCCTTTTATATCTAGCATTTATTTTCAGGTTTGCTGAAATTAATTATAAATAGGGATAGAGTATCATGAGCATACTCTCTTGAATCAATCTATATCGGTAGAATTACAGAGAAAACATGAAATAGCCCTGACTGAAACAATTACCTAAATTCTCTGTGCACTTTTTCTTACCTAAAACCTGTGGGTAATAGTAATACCTATGATGCAAACTTCTAATGAGAATTAAATATTTTAACAAAGGGAAATGGTGTTAGGGTTATCTCAATTGTTTTTGATATATTAGCATTTATTATATAATATTCAAATGTCAGTTTATACCTGTTTCTGTATTTATATATTTGGCAACCAAATTAAGATGTTTCTCTTCACACTCTGTACACAGTTATTATCACATCCTAGAAACACTAAGCTAACTTAAATCTGTCATGTCATTAATGAAAATGCAAACTTTTTGAAAAAATTTTTCCTGGAGTGTCAACTTTGATCTCAACAGTTTTGAGCACTTGAACACTATGGGCAGAAGGAATATCACACAGGTGTCTGACTTCATCCTCATGGGACGGACAGACTCTGAAGAGATCCGGCTGGTCCTCTTCACCCTCTTCCTCCTGCTATACCTGATCACTGTGCTGGGGAGTGTGGGGATGATCCTGAAAATCTACCTGGATTCCCGGCTTCACAGCCCCATGTACTTTTTCCTCAGTCACTTGTCATTTCTTGACCTCAGTTACTCAAGTGTCATCACCCCTAAAGCCTTAGACAACCTACTGACTTCCAACAAGCATGTTTCATACCTGAATTACTTCATCCAGATGAATTGCTTTGTCTTCTTGGCTGTCACTCAATGCTTCCTTCTCTCCTCCATGGCCTGCGATCGCTATGCAGCCATCTGCAACCCTCTGCGTTACCTGGTGGTTATGTCCACCAGACACTGCTGCTCCCTACTTTTTGGATCCTATTTGATTGGTTTTATGGACTCCTTTATCAATGTGCTTTGCATGAGCAGATTGCATTTCTGTGACTCCAATGTAATCTATCACTTTTTCTGCGAAGCACCCCCCATTTTAGCCCTGTCCTGCAATGACACACACGACATTGAAATGATAATATCCATTTTTGCTGGCTCCAGTCTACTGGCATCTCTTATCATGGTTTCTGTGTCCTATGTGGCCATCCTCTCTACTATCCTGAAAATTACTTCCACTTCAGGGAAACGAAAAGCCTTCTGTACTTGTGCCTCCCACCTCCTGGCAGTCACCATCTTTTATGGTACTGCAATTTTTCCTTACATAAAACCAAGAAAGTCCTACTCTTTGGGAAAGGATCACGTGGCTTCTGTGTTTTATACTATTGTCATCCCCATGCTGAACCCACTCATATATAGTCTTCGAAACAAAGAAGTGAAAAATGCTCTCAGAAGAGTCATGCAGAAGAGAAAAGGCCCCAAACAATTAAAATAACTGTGATGATAAATTTTAAAGCTCATTTTTGCCATCCCTATAGTGTATTTCCTTGCTTTCTCTACAAAACAAATAGAATTATTTATATTTATTTATTTACATATTTACATTGTTGTTGAACCATCCTGCTTGACTAAATATAATTTCAAATATTTTAAGAATATGTCTTTAGAAATCTACATTGTAATTGGAAATCATGAACCATGTTAAATCATGGTCTATATATATTCACTTTTAAAGGCAACTGGTTTGCAAAATGAAAGATTAGTTTTCATCTTTTAATTATATCATACAAGTTCACATGCATAATCCAACTTCCCAGAATTTTATGATGGAAAATAGCTCAGTTTGGGGCATAATAAATTATTTTGGAAATTATTTCCTTTACCTTGTGGAGAATCAACATAACAGAGTGATTATGAGCACTTGCCCAGACCCAACCAACCATTCCAGAATTTTAGATTCTAGATCTGCTGCACTTTTGCTTATATAACCCTTTAAAGCATTGCTGAAAGTTTAAGTTTAAAGTTTCCTCAAGAAAAAAAGTAATTTATCTTGCTCAAGATAAATAATAATTCCAGGTCCATAAATATTCTGTAAAGATTAAATCAGATAATGATGGCATTTAAGGACATACTAATAAATGCTGGCCATTATTGTTTGAAAACTCATAACCCTGGAGTATTTTGTATGTACAATGGCTTTTTCTTATCGAATATTCATTTTTGATGAATTAATTTTGATTGATTTGGTTATTTTCTACATTACAACGAACTGAATCAAGTAGATATACACACATCCCCTCCCTCTTGGACTGAACCTCCCCTCACAGCAAACATTTTAAAAGGCTTACTTCTGTGACATGTCAACAAGGTTCAGTACACTGCTTATTCATAGAAATTCTAAGTATTTTAAGACTTCATTGCTTTTCTCCTGATTTCTATAGGTTTTACATGATTATTAAAAATATTTTTTTACTTAAATGCTTGTCTAATTTGTATTAATATTTTTAGCAAAGACAAGTTGTAAAGCTATTAAATTACAATGAAATCAGACATAAAGCAACCTATTAGCTTTAATCAGATAGAGTGCTAAAATTTCCTTTATTTAAAAATCTTTTACATTACCTTTAATTTTCTCTACATAAAGCATGAAGTGAAAGTGAAAGTGAAGTTGCTCAGTCATGTCCGATTCTTTGCGACCCCGTGGACTGTAGGCCACCAGGCTCCTGTGTCCGTGGGATTCTCCAGACAAGAATACTGGAGTGGGTTGCCATTTCCTTCTCCAGGGGATCTTCCGAACCCAGGGATCGAACCTGGGTCTCCCACATTGCAGGCAGACTCTTTATCCTCTGAGCCACCAGGGAAGCTAAAATAAAACCAGGGAGCCACATAAAGCATAAGAATATATTTTAAATTTTCCAAGTATTTCATAATTTTCTATACTTTTGTAATGAAATAGATCATTATATTCAAATGATAATGATTATAAACATTTTTTTAATTTATATTGGTTTCTATCTAAAATGGTGTTTATTTTTTTTACAAAGTACTTTTTCAATGTTAAAATTCACACACTTTCAGGAAGTAAAAGTTTAAATTATTTTTACTAATTCAAAACTCTAGACAAATTTATTTGTCTTTCATTATTTTCCCCTACTTTATTTTAGAAATCCCCTTTAATATTTGAATGCCACGAAATTATTAAGACTTATTTTTGCTGATATTTACATTTACTAGACTTTTATTTCCAGCTATTGTTGTTTTCTTTCAGTTGCATTTGTTTAAGAATAACTTTTTGGCTTCTCTCTCCTCTTTCAAAAGCATATTATCTCATTTTATTTTTATGGGCATTTTTTATTTTTCTAGTCTATTTGACAAACTATGACTTTACCTTGATATCAAGGTAAAGGGATGCATTTTTGCAGTGGTTGTTGTTCAGTTGCCAATTCGTGTCCAACTCTTTGAGACTCTATGGACTGTAGCACATCAGGCTTCCCTGCCCCTCACCATCTCCCAGAGTTTGTCCAAGTTATGCAGTGAGGTATAGCATAAAACAGCAAAATTTAATTTCTTAATCCCTATAATGTGTCTCTCTAAATTCAGAGAATTGATAACTTTTAAAGATTAGAAATAACAAGAGAACATTTCATGCAAAGATGGGCACAATAGACAGAAACAGCAAGGACCTAACAAAAGCATAAGAGAGTAAGAAGAGGTGGTACACAGAAGAACTGTGCGAAAAAGGTTTTAAAGACCCAGATAACCACAATGGCATAGTCACTCACCTAGAGCCAGACATCCTGAAGTGTGAAGTCAAGTGGGCCTTCAGAAGCATCACTATGAACAAAGCTAGTGGAGGTGATGGAATTCCACCTAAGCCATTTAAAATCCCAAAAGATGATGGTGTTAAAGTGTTGCACTCAATATGTCAGCAAATTTGGAAAACTCAACAGTGGCCACAGGACTGAAAAAGGTCAGTTTTCACTTCAATGCCAAAGGAGGGCAATGCCAAAGAAAGTTCAAACTACAGTATAGTCGCTCTCATTTCACATGCTAGCAAAGTAATACTCAGAATCCTTCAAGGTAGGCTTCAACAGCATGCGAACTGAGGACTTCCAGATGTACAAGCTGGATTTAGAAAATGCAGAGGAACCGGAGATCAAATTGCCAGTATCCATTGTATCAGAGAAAAAGCAAGAGAATTCCAAGAAAAAAATCTACTACTTCTTCATTGACTATGCTAAAAATTTTGTGTGGATCACAACAAGCTGTGGAAAATTCTTCAAGAGATGGGAATACCAGACTACCTTACCTGGCTCCTGAAAAACCTGTATGCAGGTCAAGAAGCAATGGTTAGAATCAGCCATGGAACAATGGATTGGTTCAAAACTGGGAAAGGAGTATGTCAAGGTTTTATATTTTCACCCTGCTTATTTAACATCTATGAAGAGGACATCATGTGAAATGCACAGCTGGATGAAGCACAAGCTGGAATCAAGATTGCTGGGAGAAGTATCAACAACCTCAGGTGGGCAGATGATACTACCCTAAAAACAGAAGGTGAAAAAGAACTTAAGATCCTCTTGATGAAGTTGAAAGACGAGAGTGAAAAGCCTGGATTAAAACTCAACATTCAAAAATCTAAGATCATGGCATCTGGTCCCATCACTTCATGGCAAACAGATGGGGGAAAACGTAAACAGTAACAGATTTTATTTTCTTGGGCTCCAAAATCACTGTGGATGGGGACTGCAGCCATGAAATTAAAAGACATTTGCACCATGGAAGAAAAGTTATGGCATGGAAGAAAATCTATGACAAACCCATTCAGCATATTAAAAGGTGAAAGATGTATATGATCTGAAGAGCAACCAGAGTATAGACAGCATATTAAAAAGCAGAGACATCACTTTGTGGACACATGTCCGTATAGTCAAATCTATGGTTTCTCCAGAAGTCATGCATGGATGTGAGGGTTGAACCATGAAGAATGATGAGCACCAAAGAAATGATGTTTCCAAACTGTGTGCTAGAGAAGACTCTTGAGAGTCCCCTGGGCAGCAAGGAGATCAAACCAGTCACTCCTAAAAGAAATCAACACTGAATATTCGTTGGAAGGACTGATGCTGAAGCTGAAGCTCCAACACTTTGGCCACCTGATGTGAAGAACCAACTCATTAGAAAAGACCCTTATGCTGGGAAAGATTGAAGACGAGAAGGGGGTGAAAGAGGATGAGATGGTTGGATGGCATCACCAATTCAGTGGACTTGAGTTTGAGCAAACTCCAGGAGATAGTGAAGACAGGGAAGCTGTTTTATTGCCATCCACACAGTTGCAAAGAGTCGGACACGACTTGGCAACTGAACAACAACAATGTGCCTGTTTGTGAGTACGTGTACAATCATGACGTACTAGGTATAAAATATCAGTGTGACATTTGTGAGGTATATTTAGAGACTCTCAGTTCTCCAGATTGGGAAGAAAAATTTCATTAAATCTATAGTATCAGAAAGAGAAACTGGGTTTTCCTTTTATTTTTCCTTGACAAGAGACTTGAACATAAACCCTCTTTAACATACTCTCTTTAGCATTGATACAAAATGATCCCTGGAAAAGATGAAATCCTCAGTACTGCCTTCACTGTGCATGAATCATTTAGAAGTAATGGAAGTTGGATAATCTTATTTAAATGTTTATTGAAAAGAACCGAAGATTAATCCATAAAGTACTTTTAGGAGAAAATATGTGGGCTTATATTTCTCTCTTTCAGACAAGATTATAAGCTTTTTGAGAGAAGAGTCTGTCTAGTCATAGTTTGACTATTCCTCTCCACAGCATGGAGCAAACACATATGTAATATTTATGATATTTACAATAAGTAAATGTGTTCTTTGCTCTTTTTAGCTCGTGGAAACAAAGTAAGGAATTTATTAAGATCAGTGATTCTTCCTTAATCATGTTCATAACTTCCCTTGGAATTTGGACCATCCTGTGCATATTAGCACTCCAAAACATTAGTTCAGTTGAAAATTCTATCTAGAATTCTTTCAAAAACATTGCTTGCTGGTGTATTAAAAGTGGCAGAGATTAACAGACTTTTTAAAATGATTTTTTCCTTTAGTGGTTAGGATATGGAAATGAATGTACGGAGATCTTTATTTGTTCGTACGTTTTTAAAACATTGGAGTCAAGTTTTTAGGACTTCTTTTGCATCATACATCAAAAAGAAACTTCCTGTAGTGATAATTGCTCTTCAGTTTTAGGATAATTGAAGACAATTCATGTGAAGGGATCTGTGAGTGCACATATATATGTTTGGTTTAAATTTTTAATTTTCTTCTCAGATATGTATTACTGGTGACTGATGCCAGCAAACTTCATTTTATAATAAAATATTTTACATTATAAAGTATTGTAGGTGATAATTGATGAACCATAGTATCTATTACTTTAGGGACTTATTGAGGATACTGTCTTAACTCATCATTCATTCCCTTTATTAATTTAACATCATTTATTTTTTTCTCCTAAGCGCAGTGTCTGAGTCAGATTAGTTGCCTTCAAGATATTTCATTATCATGATTGAAAATTAGTAAACTGGTTATATTTCCCTTTCTTTCTTGACCAGGGATTTTCATCCATGCATCATAACTACAATGCTCAGATTTTAATAACTGTATGAAACATCCTCACTGTGGAAACTTCTGTATATTTACTGTGGTTCTAATTGTATATATGTTTTAATTTTCACTTGTATTGAACATATATTGTTCTGTAGATAATTTCAAGATTTGTATTTATTTAATACTAATAAAATCAGGTATCTAACTTTTATTTCTGTGCTTTAATATTGCCTTGCTATTCTCTTTCTAAGAGAAAACATGCCATGATTTTCTTGTTAAGCATAAGAAACAAATATATTTTATTTGTTCAGAGTTATGATTAAATGTCCATATATATTTTTTCAAAATGTCCTTGCATTTATCCCTGATGTACTTTCTATCATTCTAGATTAAAGGAAAAAGGAATATATATATATATATACACATATATATATATATATATGTGTGTGTGTGTGTGTGTATATATATATATGTATGTGTGTGTATACACATATATAATCTATCTATCTATCTGTATACATATAGAAGTGACAGTGTTAGGCACTCAGTCATGTCTGACTTTTTGCAACACCATGGAATGTAGCCCTCCAGCCTCCCTGTCCATTGAATTCTCCAAGCAAGAAGGCTGGCATGGATAGCCATTCCCTTCTCCAGGAGATCTTCCCACCCCAGGGATCAAACCCTATTCTCCAGCTTTTCAGACAGATTCTTTACCATCTGAGCTGCCAGGGAAGCCCATATGTGTATGTGTATATAGATTAGATAGATAGATAGATAGATACGTAGATAGATAAAACTATAATGAATTAGGGAATGAAGCTACACCATCATCAAATTAAGAGAGATCTTAAAAATCTCTGATCATGCTTTGGCTTCTGACATGACACAATGAATGGTACAAGAACAGTTTGAAGTCAGGAAAACCCCTAAAGTGAACAAAATGAGTCTCAGTGTCAGAAAATGTTAAGTAGGGAAAGCTTTCTCCTCATAGTTTTGCATTTATCATGGTTTTTGAGGAGGCTGCAGGGCTTCCCTGGTGGCTCAGAGGTTAAAGTATCTGCCTGCAATGCAGGAGACCTGGGTTCAGTCCCTGGGTCGGGAAGACCCCCGGGAGAAGGAAATGGCACCCCACTCCAGTACTCTTGCCTGGAGAATCCCATGGACGGAGGAGCCTGGTGGGCTACAGTCCATGGGGTCGCAAAGAGTCGGACACAATTGAGCAACTTCACTTTGACTTTCACTTAGTTATAAAATGAAAGTGGACACTAAATATACAGTATGATAGTGATTATGCAAATCTAGAGGTATACAGATAAGTGACAAAAATAATTGGGAGCAATTCATTAAATTATTACAACAGTGTTTTTTCCATATCATTCTTTGAATTTTGTTATATTCTAGTTTTCTTTTTAACAAACATATTTACTCCCTAAATAGTATTATGTATTTAAATATAAAACTTTTATTGTCAAAAATGTATCATTCTGTCCCCGATGATTTTAGTCATGGAGTAGATATTTCTCTAGAAATAGTTTCTCTACCACCCTGGGCATAACTTAGAGCATCACAAAGGTGGACCAACCCATTAGGCTCTTCATTTTGTGGCTCCTAAGGGAAAAGACAACTAGCTTCTCAAACCTTATCGTAGCTGCTTTTAGTCCTTGCACTTTTGTCCCTGGAGTAATCATTCTTGATAATTGATCCACAGGGATGAGCAAATGTTTCATTATCAACAATTCGCAGTATATGAACTACCCTGGAAATATTAGGATGAGATGAAAAGCACGCTCTTCTCTGCTGATGTACCTATAGAGTGGAGCCCTGAAATTCTGTTCAGGTATAAGTTCCTGGCAAATTTTACATTTGATTAGGAGCTGAATGAAGTTTCTAGTTTGATTTACTTTTCCCTACTGGAGAAAACAAAATGACTGCATTAAAATTTAAAAATAATTTATCTCAAAAAAGAACCATGTTTATTACAGAAATTTTCAACTTACATGATCTTCATGTTTTATTTGTGAGCAAAATTTGTGGCCAACATACTTCATAGACAGATAATATTAAAAGAAGTGTATTTTACCAACCTTGGCCTCTGGTAAGTATTATTCTCAAAGGTAAAAGGTTTTAGGTAGAATCAAATAAAATGGAGATATTTTCAGAACATGTACACTGATATGGACTGTAGCCTACCAGGCTCCTCCCTCCATGGGTTTCTCCAGGCAAGAGTACTGGAGTGGGTTGCCATTTCCTTCTCCAGGGGATCTTCCCAACAAAGGGATCGAGCCTGGGTCTCCCACATTCCAGGAAGACACTTTAACCTCTGAGCCACCAGGGAAGCCCATATCATTTAAACCTTTCCCTAAGTAATACCAAGATTTGTAGAACCAGAAATACAGAGTTGATATAATCAGAGTCTGCAATCAATGTGCATATTTAGAAACATAATTTTGGAAGAAATTTAATTTTGAATTATCAAGTTGTACAAGCATCCTATTGTTTGAAGATTAATGCTAATATATGGTCTATAATTTAGCATATGCTACTGAAGTTCACTAAAGTTGAAATGAATGTTTATTAGTATAATAGTAAATATATTGGGAAAGAAAGAACAGTGCATGATGCATTAAACTATATATATCAAACAATTATATGTATATCAACTTATATATATTATATATCAAATTGTCAATTATATATACCTCAAACAATTTTTGTTATTATATATCTAAAAATTTTGAAGGTTTGCTGAAATCAATCATAAATAAGAATATAGTATTATGGGTATTCCTTTTGAGGTCAATCTACCTTGGCAGAATATCAGATCCAATATTTAATAGCTCTGACTCTGGCTGGGTTAACAAAATTCACAGTGCTTTTTTCTCATATGAAGAATGTGTCAAATGGTACTAACTATGGTATAATAATCTCATAGTAATTAAATGCATTAATAATGACAAGCTTTAAAACAGTATCAGTCATTCTAACTATTCAATTGTACTAGGTTTTGCTACATTATATCCCAATATATAGGTATACTTCTTTCTATATTTGATAGTCAAATTAAGAGTTTTCTTTTCATACTCTCTACAACCCTCTTCTCACTTTCTAGAAACATCAAACCATAACATCGAATATGAATGTATCATGTTGTTTATAAAAACCCAAACTTTTTGAAGTAATTCATGTCAAGTATCAACTTTGATCTCAACAGTTTGGAGCATTTGAACACTATGGGCAGAAGGAATATCACACAGGTGTCTGACTTCATCCTCATGGGACTGACAGACTCTGAAGAGATCCGGCTGGTCCTCTTCACCCTCTTCCTCCTGATATACCTGATGATTGTGCTGGGGAATGTGGGGATGATCCTGATAATCCACCTGGACCCCCAGCTTCACAGCCCCATGTACTTTTTCCTCAGTCACTTGTCATTTCTTGACCTCAGTTACTCAAGTGTCATCACCCCTAAAACCTTAGGCAACTTACTGACTTCCAAGCAGAATATTTCGTACCTGAACTGCTTCACTCAGATGTGTTTCTTTGTCTTCTTGGGGGCCACTGAATGTTTCCTTCTCTCTTCCATGGCCTGCGATCGCTATGCAGCCATCTGCAGCCCTCTGCGTTACCAGGTGGTTATGTCCACCAGGCGCTGCTGCTCTCTCGTCTTTGGATCCTATTTGATTGGCTTTATGGACACCTCTGTCAATGTTCTGTGCTTGAGTAGACTGCATTTCTGCAACTCAAAGATAATTTATCACTTTTTCTGTGATGGACCAGCAATTTTAGCCCTGTCCTGCACTGACACACACGACATTGAAATCATCATATTCATTTCTGCCGGTTCCACCCTACTGGTGTCTCTTATCACAATATCCGTGTCCTATGTGTCCATCCTGTCCACTATCCTGAAAATCACTTCCACTTCAGGGAAGCAGAAAGCTTTCTCTACCTGTGCCTCCCATCTCCTGGGGGTAACCATCTTTTACAGCACTATGATTTTCACTTACTTAAAACCAAGTAAGTCCTACTCCTTGGGAAAGGATCAAGTGGCTTCTGTTTTTTATACTATTGTCATCCCCATGCTGAATCCACTTATATACAGTCTTAGAAACAAAGAAGTAAAAAATGCACTCAATAGGGTCATGAAGAAGAGAAAGGACTCCAAATAATTAAAATAACAGTGATGTTAAGTTTCAAAGCTCTCTCTCTCTCTCTCTTTTTTTTTTTCCATTCCTGTAGTGTATTTCTTTACTGTCTCTTCAGAGATAAATAGAATCGTTTGTTTGTTTGTTTATTGTGTTGAGCCATCATTTGCCTAACTAAATATAATCTTGGGTATTTTTAAGAATATGCCTTTGGAAATCTACATTATAATTGGAAACCAGAACCATGTTAAACCACGGTCTAACTATATACATTTTTAAGTGAAACTGATTTCCTAAATGAGAAAGTATAGTTGTCAGCTTTTAAAATATGTCGTATATATTCCAAAACATAATCCAACTTCAGAGAATGTTATGATGGAAAAAAGGTCAGTTATGGGAACAATGATACCAATTTAAGAAATCATTTCCTTTACTTTATAGAGAAGCGTTATAGCAGAGTGATTATGAGCACTTGCTTGGGAACCAGACATTCCAAAATTTAGATTCTAGGTCTGTTGCTCTATTACTTGTATAACCCATAAATCTCTGAAAATTCAAGCCTCAAGTTTCCTCAATTTCACTAGATAAATAATAATTCCAGGCCCATATAGTTACTATAAGAGGCTTCCCAGGGGCTCAGTGGTAAACAATCCATCATCAATGCAAGAAACATGTGTTTGATCCCTGGGTCTGGAAGATCCCTGGAGAAGGAAATGACAACCCACTCCAGTGTTCTAGAAAATTCCATGGACAGAGAAGCCTGGTGGGCTACAGTCCATGGATCTGCAAAGAGTCTGACAGGACTGAGTGACTGAGCATGCATGCACTCACACACATAGTTACTATAAAGATTAAATCAATTCAGCTATGCGAAGTGTTTAAGGCAGCACTAATAAATGTTGGCCAGTATCATAGAATATTGATATCCCGCCAGTATTTTCAACACACAGTAACTTCTTCGTAATGAATATTTAGTTGTGCTTTATGAGTTATTTTAGGTTGATTTAAAAGACAAACACACATTCTTCTTTCTCAAGACTGATTTGTCTATTCGAGGTTTTTTGTATTTCCATACAAATTGCGAAATTATTTGTTCTAGCTCTATGAATACTGTTAAGTAATTAACCTCCAATTTAAAAAAATAAATAAAAATTTAAAAATAATACAATAAAAATCAAATAAAAGGCAAACACACAAACAGCTAAGGAAACACTCACCATCTCACAATTTTGGATTTTGAATGGAATATGTAAATATTGTAAAAATTTGAAAAATATTGAAAATTTAAGGAAATAGAAATGCACTAGAAGTTATGATGTGTTTAGTATGTGTTCTTCTAGATTGATAATTATGTAGGTTTCGTGTGTATATATTATGAACATGTGTGATATTTCTGACATTTCCTATATTTTTTGAGACTTTCTGTATACACTTACATGTATAAACTTGAATATTCTTTTTATCATTGAAATCTAAGATGACTGCATTTGTAGGTAGGAAAATGCTCATTTGGCAATTCTTTGGACATGAAATGTTATTGAATTCATCAAGTTAACATTCTGAATGAAATCTTATAATTTTGATGACTCCCTGAAAATATTGATTCTATTTTTTAAATTTTTTATTTATTGTTTATTTATTTTGGAGTGTAATAGCTTTACAAGTGTGTGTTAGTTTCTGCTGTACCACAGAGTGAATCACTTATTACACATATATCCCCTCACTGAGCCTCTCTCCATGCTTTCACTGTGCATGAAACACGGAGTGGTAATGAAAGAATTGGGGCAATCACATTTAAATGTTTATTGAAAGGAAGTGAAGATTAATTTAAAGAGGTATTTTTAAAAGAAAATGTATGTGTATAATATTTCTCTCTCACTAAATATATTGTAAGCTCTTTGAGAAAAGAATTTGGTTAGTCATAGCTTTACTCTCCACAACATGCAGCAAATGTATTACTTATTCAATATACAAGTAAATATTTTCTTTCATTTTTGCTTGCTGGCGAAGGCACAGTGATGAATTCATTAAAATGAAAGATTTTACTTCATCCTAGTTTATATTATGTTTTGGTGTTTGCACTTCTTCCTGTGGCTTCCCAGGTGGCATTGTGGTAAAGTACCTGCCTGCCAATGCAAGAGATCAAGATGTGGCTTGATCCCTGGGTTAGGAAGATCCCTGGAGGAGAGCATGGCAACCTTCTCCAGTCCTCTTGCCTCGAGAATCATGTGGACAGAGAAGCCTGGCAGGCTACAGTCCATGGGGCCACACAGAGTCAGACATTCCTGAAGCTACATAGCAGGCACAAAGGTGAATGTTAGCACTCAAAAACTATTTTAATTGAAAATTCTGATTATCAAAAAAAACTCTAACACGTGCAAAATATGGCTTAGTGACCAACCGATAGATTTCATTTCCAGTTACTTTTTCCTTTGTAGTTCAACTCAGCTCAGTTCAATTCAGCCACTCAGTAGTGCCCTACTCTTTGTGAGCACATGGACTGCAGCACACCAGGCCTCCCTGTCCATCACCAACTCCCAGAGCATACTAAAACTCATGTTCATTGAGTCATCATCTCTAATTTTCTTGAAGAGATCTCTAGTCTTTCCTATTCTATTGTTTTCCTCTATTTCGTTGCACTGATCATTGAGGAAGGAGCTTTTTTATCTCTCCATGCTATTTTTTTGAACTTTGCCTTCAAATTGGTATATCCTTCCTTTTCACGTCTCTTCTTTTCACAGCTATTTGTAAGGCCTCCTCAGAAAGCCATTTTGCTTTTTTGCATTTCTTTTTCTTGGAGATGATCCATTGTAGTTACGAAATGGAAATGAGTGTACACATAATTATATTTTGTTCATATGACTTAAAATCACTGGAGTCAACTGGTTAGGACTTCTCATACATCGTACATCACAAACAAACCTCCTATAGAACTATCAGTCTTCAGTCTTGAGAGTAGCTGAAGACAATTCATGAGAAGGGATCTGTGTGTGTATATGTACAGGTTTAGGTCTAAATTTTTAGTTTTCTTCTCTGATCTATATTATTGGTGTCTGCCCTCTACAAACTTCATTTTACAGTTAAGTATTTTACATTATAAATCATTGTGACAACTGATGAAACATTCAGTTCAGTTCAGTTCAGTCGCTCAGTCGTGTCTGACTCTTTGTGACCCCATGAATCGCAGCACGCCAGACCTCCCTGTCCATCACCATCTCGCGGAGTTCACTCAGACTCACGTCCATCGAGTCCGTAATGCCATCCAGCCATCTCATCCTCGGTTGTCCCCTTCTCCTCCTGCCCCCAACCCCTCCCAGCCTCAGAGTCTTTTCCAATGAGTCAACTCTTCACATGAGGTGGCCAAAGTACTGGAGTTTCAGCTTTAGCATCTTTCCTTTCCAAAGAAATCCCAGGACTGATCTCCTTCAGAATGGACTGGTTGGATCTCCTTGCAGTCCAAGGGATTCTCAAGAGTCTTCTCCAACACCACAGTTTAAAAGCATCAATTCTTTGGCGCTCAGCCTTCTTCACAGTCCAACTTTCACATCCATACATGACCACAGGAAAAACCATAGCCTTGACTAGATGGACCTTAGTCAGCAAAGTAATGTCTCTGCTTTTGAATATGCTATCTAGGTTGGTCATAACTTTTCTTCCAAGGAGTAAGCGCCTTTTAATGTCATGGCTGCAATCACCATCTGCAGTGATTTGGAGCCCAAAAAAATAAAGTCTGACACTGTTTCCACTGTTTCTCCATCTATTTCCCGTGAAGTGATGGGACCGGATGCCATGATCTTCGTTTTCTTAATGTTGAACTTTAGGCCAACTTTTTCACTCTCCACTTTAACTTTCATCAAGAGGCTTTTTAGTTCCTCTTCACTTTCTGCCATAAGGGTGGTGTCATCTGCATATCTGAGGTGATTGATATTTCTCCCGGCAATCTTAATTCCAGCTTGTGCTTCTTCCAGCCCAGCGTTTCTCATGAGGTACTCTGCATAGAACTTAAATAAGCAGGGTGACAATATGCAGCCTTGACGTACTCCTTTTCCTATTTGGAACCAGTCTGTTGTTCCATGTCCAGTTCTTACTGCTGCTTCCTGACCTGCATACAGATTTCTCAAGAGGCAGGTCAGGTGGTCTGGTATTCCTATCTCTTTCAGAATTTTCCACAGTTTATTGTGATCTACACAGTCAAAGGCTTTGGCATAGTCAATCAAGCAGAAATAGGTGTTTTTCTGGAACTCTCTTGCTTTTTCCATGATCCAGCGGATGTTGGCAATTTGATCTCTGGTTCCTCTGCCTTTTCTAAAACCAGCATGAACATCAGGAAGTTCACGGTTCACGTATTGCTGAAGCCTGGCTTGGAGAATTTTGAGCATTCCTTTACTAGCATGTGAGATGAGTGCAATTGTGTGATAGTTTGAGCATTCTTTGGCATTGCCTTTAGTATGCATTTTTAAGGACTTACTAAGACTGTCTTTTTTAAAAATAATACTTATTGGGGTCGGTCCCAAAATGGTGGAGAAATAGGACGGGGAATCAGTCCCAGGGAGGGAGCTGTGAAGGAGAAGTTTCCAAGCACCAGGATATCTCCTCACTGGCGAGTCTGTGGGGAGTTTTGGAATCTCAGAGGGCAACATAACTGGGAGGGGGGAAAAAAAAAAAAGGACCCACAGGTTACATGCCTAGTCACGACTCCCAGCGGAGAGGTAGCCCAGATGTTTGAGTCCACCAGAAGCACGCGGGGTTGAACAGGGAGGCATTTTGAATTGCTTAGGGTGGGGACAGGGCCTGAATGTCCTGAGGACAATCTGAGGGAGCAAATGTGAGATAGCAACCCAAACTGTGGGATCATAAGAGAGGAAAAAAAAAGAAAGAAAGAGAACTTTCCTACCACAGCCTGGCCCGCTCACAGAACAAAGGGTTGAGGGAACACCGGAGGAGAGCTAGCCACCTGCGGACTGGCTCCTACCCCAAGTACCCCCCCACACACACCCCGCTAGAGGCTGAGAGCCAGGCGGGCAACAGCCGGAGCCTAAAGGCGAGGCACAGTCTCGACCACAGAGATGGCATTCTCCACCAAACTGTGAGCAGTCTCCCAATTACTAACAAAGTCTTCCTGGGATCCTGGAAGGTTGACATCCACCAGGAGGGTTGCAGTCAGAGATCAGCTCCCCAGAGGAGACACATGGCACACCTGAGACAGTGCTCCTGCTGCACACCCAGGAAACCAAAGGTCTGGGACCAAGAAAGTGATAAGAGGCACTGCCCAGCTGGGAGACTACACTCTCCAAGCACCTGGTCGCCTGAGCTGCTCGAACCTGGGAGGGCACAAAATGC
The DNA here is from genome assembly GCF_042477335.2 of Ovis canadensis. Lineage (NCBI taxonomy): Eukaryota > Metazoa > Chordata > Mammalia > Artiodactyla > Bovidae > Ovis > Ovis canadensis. The sequence continues at coordinate 87,404,523 of NC_091259.1, forward strand.
AGGCTCAACCGAGTCTGTGCCTTTGTGGAGTATGCAAGAACCTGAGCCTGAGTGGCTTAGACCCGGGAAGTGCGCAACAACCCAGGACCTACTTAAGAGAGTTTCCCTGCAGAGCAACCTGGAGCCTGAGCAGTGTAGACTGGGAAAGGACACATGCCATGAGCAGGGGCAAACCCAGTGTGGCCCAGACACTGTGAGTACTCCCCACACACGCCAGTGATATTTCTTTGCAGTGTTCCTCCCTTCCCACAGCACAACTGAACAAGTTAGCCTAAATAAGTGACCACCTTCGCCCCCTTGTGCAAGGTAGAAATTAGATACTGAAGAGACTTGCAAACAGAATAAACAAAGAAGAGGGAACTGCTCTGGAAGTGACAGGTGCAACAGATTAAAACCCTACTGCTAGCACTGACTACATTGGAAGGTGCCTATAGACCATGAGAAGAAGGATAAGCTAAAACAAGGAACTATCTGAAACTGAACTGACCCCACACTGCCCTCAACAGCTCCAGAGAAATTCCTAGATATATTTTACTATTATCATTTTTTATTTTTTTTAATGTTTAAGTTCATTATTCCTTTAATTTTCATTTTTATAACCTACTATTACCTTGCAAAAAAAGACCTCATTTTTCAAGCAAATTTCATATATACATTTTTTATAATTTTTGTGATTTTGTTTTGTTTTGTTAATATTGTATTTTTGAGAGTATAACCTCTACTCTAGATTTTTGATCTTTGCTTTTTGGTATTTGTTATCAATTTTTTGCCTTTAAGAATACAATCTTCAGTGTCCATCTTTATTTAGGAGTGTGATTGCTGGCTTGATTGCTTTCTCCCCATTTTGATTCGCCTTTTTCTCCCCCAGGACACCTCTATCTCCTCCCTCCCCTTCTCCTCTCTACCTAACTCTGTGAATCTGTTTGGGTATTCAGGGCTGTGGAGAACACTTAGGGAACAAATTACTGGCAAGATCTGTCTCACTCCTTTTGACTCCCCTGCTTCTCCTTCTGGTCACCTCTATCTCCTTCCATCTTCTTCTCTTCTCCATGTAACTCTGTGAACCTCTATGGATGTCCCTCACTGTGGAGAATCTTTTCACCATTAACCTAGATATTTTATCATTGGTGCTGTATGGATGGAGAAGTCTTGAGACAACTGTAAGAATAAGACTGAAAGCCAGAGACAGGAGGTTTAAATCCAAAACTTGAGAACTCCAGAAAACTCCTGACTCCAAGGAACATTAATAAACAAGAGCTCTTCCAAAAGTCTCCATACCTACACTGAAACCAAGCTCCACCCAAGAGCCAACAAGTTTCAGAGCAAGACATCAGTTCAGTTCAGTTCAGTTCAGTTCATATCCTCAGTCATATCCGACTCTTGGCAACCCCATGAATTGCAGCATACCAGGCCTCCCTGTTCATCACCATCTCCTGGAGTTCACACAGACTCACGTCCATCGAGTCCGTAATGCCATCCAGCCATCTCATCCTCGGTCGTCCCCTTCTCCTCCTGTCCACAATCCCTCCCAGCATCAGAGTCTTTTCCAATGAGTCAACTCTTCACATGAGGTGGCCAAAGTACTGGAGTTTCAGCTTTAGCATCATTCCTTCCAAAGAAATCCCAGGGTTGATCTCCTTCAGAATGGACTGGTTGGATCTCCTTGCAATTGAAGGGACTCTCAAGAGTCTTCTCCAACACCACAGTTCAAAAGCATCAATTCTTCGGTGCTCAGCCTTTTTCACAGTCCAACTCTCACATCTATACATGACCACAGGAAAAACCATAGCCTTGACTAGACGGACCTTAGTCAGCAAAGTAATGTCTCTGCTTTTGAATATACTGTCTAGGTTGGTCATAACTTTTCTTCCAAGGAGTAAGCACCTTTTAATTTCATGGCTGCAGTCACCATCTGCAGTGATTTTGGAGACCAAAAAAATAAAGTCTGACACTGTTTCCACTGTTTAACCATCTATTTCCCATGAAGTGATGGGACTGGATGCCATGATCTTCATTTTCTGACTGTTGAGCTTTAAGCCAACTTTTTCACTCGCTTCTTTCACTTTCTTCAAGAGGCTTTTTAGCTTCTCTTCACTTTCTGCCATAAGGATGGTGCCATCTGCATATCTGAAGTTATTGATATTTCTCCCAGCAATCTTGATTCCAGCTTGTGTTTCTTCCAGTCCAGTGTTTCTTATGATGTACTCTGCATATAAGTTAAATAATCAGAGTGACAATATACAGCCTTGACGTACTCCTTTTCCTATTTGGAACCAGTCTGTTGTTCCATGTCCAGTATTAACTGTTGCTTCCTGACCTGCATACAGATTTCTCAAGAGGCAGGTCAGGTGGTCTGGTATTCCCATCTCTTTCAGAATTTTCCACAGTTTATTGTGATCCACACAGTCAAAGGTTTTGGCATAGTCAATCAAGCAGAAATAGGTGTTTTTCTGGAACTCTCTTGCTTTTTCCATGATCAAGCCGAGGTTGGCAATTTGATCTCCAGTTCCTCTGCCTTTTCTAAAACCACCTTGAACATCAGGGATTTCACAGTTCACATATGGCTGAAGCCTGGCTTGGAGAATTTTAAGCAGTACTTTACTAGCATGTGAGATGAGTGCAACTGTGCGGTAGTTCGAGCATTCTTTGGCATTGCCTTTCTTTGGAATTGGAATGAAAACTGACCTTTTCCAGTCCTGTGGCCTCTGCTGAGTTTCCCAAATTTGCTGGCATATTGAGTGCAGGATTTTCACAGCATCATCTTTCAGGATTTGAAAGAGCTCAACTGGAATTCCATCTCCTCCACTAGCTTTGTTTGTAGTGATGCTTTCTAAGGCCCACTTGACTTCACACTCCAAGATGTCTGACTCTAGATTAGTGATCACATCATCATGATTATGTGGGTCGTGAAGATCTTTTTTGTACAGTTCTTCTGTGTATTCTTGCCACCTCTTCTTAATATCTTCTTCTTCTGATAGGTCCATACCATTTCTGTCCTTTATCCAGCCCATCTTTGCATGAAATGTTCCCTTGGTATCCCTAATTTTCTTGAAGAGATCTCTAGCCTTTCCCATTCTGTTCTTTTCCTCTATACCAAACTAATTCTCCAACAATGCAGGAACATAACCCTGAGCTTTAAGATACAAGTGGTCAAAAGTCACACCAAACCCATAGACACCTCAAAACTCACTACTGGACACTTCATTGCACTCCAGAGACAATAGATCCCGCTCCACCCACGAGAACACCGACACAAGCGTCCCTAAACAGAAAACCTTGACAAGCCACTCGTCCAACCCCACCCACGGGGAGGAACCTCCACAATAAGAGGAATCACAAACTTCCAGCATACAGAAAGGCCACCCAAAACTCAGCAACCTGAACAAGACGAAAAGGCAGAGGAATATTCAGCAGGTAAAGGAACATGATAAATGCCCAACAAACCAAACAAAAGAGGAAGAGATAGGGAGTCTACGTAAAAAGGAATCCAGAATAATGATAGTTAAAATGATCTAAAATCTTGAAAACAAAATGGAATTATAGATAAATAGTCTAGAGATAAGGATTGAGAAGATGCAATTAACAAGGATCTAGAAGAAATAAAAAAGAGTCAGACAATAATGAATAATGGAATAAATGAGATCAAAAGCACTCTGGAGGGAACCAACAGTAGAATAACTGAGTCAGAAAATAGGATAAGTGAGGTGGAAGATAGAGTGATGGAAACAAATGAAGCAGAGAGAAAGAAGGGAAAAAAAAGAATTAAAAGAAATGAGGACAACCTCAGAGACTTCTGGGACAATGTCAAATGCTGCAACATTCAAATCATAGGAGTTTCAGAAGAAGAAGATGAAAAGAAAGACCATGAGAAAATATTTGAGATAATACTTGAAAACTTTCTAAAATGGGGAAGGAAATAATCACCCAAGTCCAAGAAACCCAGAGAGTCCCAAACAGGATAAACCCAAGGTGGAACAGCCTAAGACACATATTAATCAAATTGACAAAGATCAAACACAAAGAAAAAATATTAAAAGCAGCAAGAGAAAAACAACAAATAACACACAAGGGGATTTCCATAAGGATAACAACTGATCTTTCAATAGAAACTCTTCAGGCCAGAAGGGAATGGCAGGACATACTAAAAGTGATGAAAGAGAAAAACCTACAACCCAGATTACCGTACCCAGCAAGGATCTCATTCAAATATGAAGGAGAAATCAAAAGCTTTACAGACAAGCAAAAGCTGAGAGAATTTAGCACCACCAAACCAGCTCTTCAACAAATGCTAAAAAAAATCTTCTCTAGACAGGAAACACACAAAAGGTTTATAAACTCGAATCAAAAACAACAAAGTAAATGACAATGGGGTCATTCTCACCAATAATTGCTTTACATGTAAATGGGTTGAATGCCCCAACCAAAAGACAAAGACTGGCTGAATGGATGCAAAAACAAGATCCTTATATATGCTGTCTAAAAAAGATCCACCTCAAACCTAGGGACACATACAGACTGAAAGTGAAGGGCTGGAAAAAGATATTTCATGCAAATGGAGACCAAAAGAAAGCAAGAGTAACAATATTTATATCAGATAAAATAGACTTTTAAATAAAGGCTGTGAAAAGAGACAAAGAAAGACACTACACAATGATCAAAGGATCAATCCAAGAAAAAGATATAACAATTACAAATATATATGCACCCAACATAGGAGCACTGCAATATAAGGCAAATGCTAACAAGTATGAAAGGAGAAATTAACAGTAGCATAATCATATTGGGAGATTTTAATACCATACTCACACCTATGGATAGATCAATCAAACAGAAAATTAGCAAGGAAACAATAACTTTAAATTATACAACGTACCAGTTAGACCTAATTGATATCTATAGGACATTTACCCCAAAACAATGAATTTCACCTTTTTCTCAAGTGCACATGGAACATTCTCCAGGATAGATCACATCCTGGGCCATAAATCTAGCCTTGGTAAATTAAAAAAAGACGAAATCATCCAAGCATTTTTTCTAATAACAATGTGGTAAGATTAGATGTCCACTACAGGAAAATATATATATATTAAAAATACAAACATATGGAGGCTAAACAACACAGATCTGAATAACCAACACATCACAGAAGAAATCAAACAAGAAATCAAAATATGCATAGAAACTAATTAAAATGAAACACAACAACACAAAACCTATGGGATTCAGTAAAAGCACCACGAAAGGGAAGGTTCATAGCAATACAAGCTTACCTCAAGAAACAAGAGAAAAATCAAATAAATAACCTAACTCTACACCTAAAGCAACTAGAAAAAGAAGAATTGAAGAATCCCAGGGTTAGTAGAAGGAAAAAAAATCATAAAAATTAGGGTAGAAATAAATGAAAAAGAAACAAAGGAGGCCATAGCAAAAATCAGCAAAACTGAAAGTTGGTTCTTTGAGAAAATAAATAAAATAGATAAACCATTAGCCAGACTCACCAATAAAAAAGGGAGAAGAATCAAGTAAACAAAATTAGAAATGAAAGTGGAGAAATAACAACAGACAACACAGAAATACAAAGGATCATAAGAGACTACTGTCAGCAACTATATGAAAATAAAATGGACAACTTGGAAGAAATGGACAAATTCTTAGAAAAGTATAACGTTCCAAAACTGAACCAGGAAGAAATAGAAGATCTTAACAGACCAGTCACAAGCACAAAAAAGAAACTGTAATCAGAAATTTTCCAACAAACAAAAGCACAGGACCAAGCGGTTTCACAGCTTAATTCTACAAAAAATTTAGAGAAGAGCTAACACTATCTTACTCAAACTCTTCCAGAAAATTGCATAGGAAGATAAACTCCCGAACTCATTCTATGAGGCCCACCATCACCCTAACACCAAAACCAAAGATGACACACCAAAAAGAAAACTACAGGTCAATATCACTGATGAACATAGATGCAAAAATCCTTAACAAATTCTAGCAAACACAATCCAACAACATATTTAAAAGAGCATACATCATGACCAAATGGGTTTATCCCAGGAATGCAAGGATTCATCAACATTCGCAAATCAATCAATGTGATACAAAACAGTAACAAATTGAAAGATAAAAATCAAATAGATGCAGAGAAAGCCTTTGACAAATTCAACATGCATTTATGATAAAAAAAAAAACTCTCCAGAAAGTAGGCATAGAAGGAACATACCTCAACATAATAAAACCCATATATGATACACCCATAACAAACATTATCATCAATGGTGAAAATTTGAAAGCATTTCCCCTAAAGTCAGGAACAAGATAAGGGTACCCACTCTGACCACTACTATTCAACATATTTTTGGAAGTTTTAGCCACAGCAATCAGAGAAGAAAAAGATATAAAAGGAATCCAGATTGGAAACGAAAACGTATAACACATACTGTTTGCACACGACATGATCCTCTACACAGAAAACCCTAAAAACTCCACCAGAAAATTATTAGAGCTAATCAATGAATATAGTAAAGTTGCAGGATATAAAATAAACACATAGAAACCCCTTGCATTCCTATACACTAATAATGAGAGAATAGAAAAGGAAATTAAGGAAACAATTCCATTCACCATTGCAATGAAAAGAATAAAATACTTAGGAATAAATCTACCTCAGCAGTGGCCACAGGACTGGAAAAAGGTCAGTTTTCATTCCAACCCCAAAGAAATGATATGCCAAAAAATGCTCAAACTACCGTACAATTGCACTCATCTCATATGCTAGTAAACTAATGCTTAAAATTCTCCAAACCAGGCTTAAGTAATACTTGAACCATGAAATTCCAGATGTCCAAGCTGGTTTTAGAAAAGGCGGAGGAACCAGAGATCAAATTGCCAACATCCGATGGATCATCAAAAAAGCAAGTGAGTTCCAGAAAAACATCTGTTTCTACTTTATTGACTATGCCAAAGCCTTTGACTGTGTGGATCACAATAAACTGTGGAAAATTCTTAAAAAGATGGGAATATTAGACTACCTGACCTGCCTCTTGAGAAACCTATATGCAGCTCAGGAAGCAACAGTTAGAACTGGACATGGAACAACAGACCAGTTCCAAACAGGAAAAGGAGTACGTCAAGGCTGTATATTGTCACCCTGCTTATTTAAGTTCTATGCAGAGTACATCATGAGATAAGCTGGGTTGAAAGAAGCACAAACTGGAATAAAGATTGCCGGGAGAAATATCAGTAACCTCAGTTATGCAGATGACACCACCCCTATGGTAGAAAGAGAAGAAGAACTAAAGAGCCTCTTGATGAAAGTGAAAGAGGAGAGTGAAAAAGTTGGTTTAAAGCTCAACCTTCAGAAAACGAAGATCATCACATCCAGTCCCATCACTTCATGGCAAATAGATGGGGAAACAGTGGAAATAGTGATAGACTTTATTTGGGGGGGGGGGCTCAAAAATCACTGCAGATGGTGATTGCAGCCACGAAATTAAAAGACGCTTACTCCTTGGAAGGAAAGTTATGACCGACTTAGATAGCATACTCAAAAGCAGAGACATAACTTTGCCAACCAAGGCCCATGTAGTCAAGGCTATGGCTTTTCCAGTGGTCATGTATGAATGTGAGAGTTGGACTACAAAGAAAGTTGAGCATGGAAGAATTTATGCTTTTGGACTATCGTGCTGGAGAAGATTCTTGAGAGTCCCTTGGACTGCAAGGAGATCCATCCAGTCCATCCTAAAGGAGATAAGTCCTGGGTGTTCATTGAAAGGACTGACGTTGAAGCTGAAACTCCAATACTTTAGCCACCTGATGTGAAGAGCTGATTCACTGGGGAATTCCTGATGCTGGAAAAGATTGAGGCCAGGAGAAGAAGGGGACAACAGAGGATGAGATGGTTGGATGGCATCACTGACTCAATGGACATGGGTTTGGGTGGACTCCAGGAGTTGGTGATAACAGGGAGGCCTGGTGTGCTGTGGTTCATGTGGTCTCAAAGACTTGGACACGACTGAGTAACTGAACTGAACTGAACTGAAATCTACCTAAAGAAACAAAAGACATATATATTGAAAATTATAAAACAGTGATGAAAGAAATCAAAGATGAAACAAATAGATGGAGAAATATACCATGTTCATGGATTGGAAGAATCAATATAGTGAAAATGAGTATACTACTCAAAGCAATTTATAGATTCAATGCAATCCCTATCAAGCTACCAACAGTATTTTTCACAGAACTAGAACAAATAATTTCATTATTCGTATGGAAAGACAGAAAACCTCGAATAGCCAAAGCAATCTTGAGAAAGAGGAACGGAACCGGAGGAATCAACCTGCCTGACTTCAACTATGTTGCAAAGCCACAGTCATCAAGACAGTATGGTACTGGCACAAAGACAGAAAAACAGATCAATGGAACAAAACTGAAAGCGCAGAGATTAATCAGGCACCTATGGAAACCTTATCTTTGACAAAGGAAGCAAGAATATACAATGGAGGAAACATAATCTCTTTAACAAATGGTGCTGGGAAAACTTGTCAACCGCTTGTAAAAGAATGAAACTGGAACATTTTCTAACACCATACACAAAAATAAACTCAAAATGGATTAAAGATCTAAATGTAAGACCAGAAACGATAAAACTCCTCAGTTCAGTTGAGTTCAGTCACTCAGTCGTGTCCAACTCTTTGCGATCCCATGAATCGCAGCACACCAGGCCTCCCTGTCCATCACCAACTCCCGGAATTCACTCAGACTCATGTCCATCGAGTCCGTGATGCCATCCAGCCATCTCATCCTCTGTCATCCCCTTCTCCTCCTGCCCCCAATCCCTCCCAGCATCAGAGTCTTTTCCAATGAGTCAACTCTTCACGTGAGGTGGCCAAAGTACTGAAGCTTCAGCTTTAGCATCATTCCTTCCAAAGAAATCCCAGGGCTGATCTCCTTCAGAATGGATTGGTTGGATCTCCTTGCAGTCCAAGGGACTCCCAAGAGTCTTCTCCAACACCACAGTTCAAAAGCATCAATTCTTCGGCACTCAGCTTTCTTCACAGTCCAACTTTCACATCCATACATGACTACTGGAAAAACCATAGCCTTGACTAGATGGACCTTTGTTGGCAAAGTTATGTCTCTGCTTTTGAATATGCTATCTAGGTTGGTCATAACTTTCCTTCCAGGGAGTAAGGGTCTTTTAATTTCATGGCTGCAATCATCATCTGCAGTGATTTTGGAGCCCCCCAAAACAAAATCTGACACTGTTTCCACTGTTTCCCCATCTATTTCCCATAAAGTGATGGGACCAGATGCCATGATCTTAGTTTTCTGAATGTTGAGCTTTAAGCCAACTTTTTCACTCTCCTCTTTCACTTTCATCAAGAGGCTTTTTAGCTCCTCTTCACTTTCTGCCATAAGGGTGGTATCATCTGCATATCTGAGGTTATTGATATTTCTCCCAGCATCTTGAATCCAGCTTGTGCCTCCTCCAGCCCAGCTTATCTCATGATGTACTCTGCATATAAGTTCAATAAGCAGGGTGACAATATGCAGCCTTGACGTACTTCTTTTCCTATTTGGAACCAGTCTGTTGTTCCATGTCCAGTTCTTACTGCTGCTTCCTGACCTGCACATACGTTTCTCAAGAGGCAGGTCAGGTGGTCTGGTATTCCCATCTCTTTCCAAATTTTCCACAGTTTATTGTGATCCACACAGTCAAAGGGTTTGGAATAGTCAATAAAGCAGAAATAGATGTTTTTCTGGAACTCTCTTGCTTTTTCCATGATCCAGTGGATGTTGGCAACTTGATCTCTGGTTCCTCTTCCTTTTCTAAAACCAGCTTGAACATCCTAGAGGGATATATAGGCAAACACTCTTTTACATAACTCACAGCAGGATCCTCTATGACCCACCTCCCAGAGTAATGGAAATAAAAGCAAAAATAAACAAATGGGGCATAATTAAACCTAAAAGTTTTTACACAATGAAGGAAACTATTAAAAAAAAAAAAGGTGAAAAGACAGGCTTCAGACTGGGAGAAAATAATAGCAAATGAAGAACCTGACAAAAAATTAATCTCAAAAATATGCAAGCAGCTCCAGCAGCTCAATTCCAGAAAAATAAACGACCCAATCAAAAAATGGGCCAAAGAACTAAACAGACATTTCTCCAAAGAAGACATACAGATGGCTAACAAACACGTGAAAAAATGCTCAGCATCACTCATTATCAGAGAAATGCAAATCAAAACCACAATGAGGTACCGTCTCACGCCGGTCACAATTGCTGTTATCCAAAAGTCTACAAACAATAAATGCTGGAGAAGGTGTGGAGAAAAAGGAACTCTCTTGCACTGTTGGTGGGAATGCAAGCTAGTACAGCTACTATAGAGAACAGTGTGGAGATTCCTTAAAAAACTGGAAATAGAACTGTCATAAGACCCAGCAATCCCACTGCTGGGCAGACACACTGAGGAAACCAGAATTGAAAGAGACACATGTACACCAGTGTTCATTGTAGCACTGTTTACTATAGCCAGGACATGGAAGCAATCTAGATGTCCATCAGCAGATGAATGGATAAGAAAGCAGTGGTACATATACACAATGGAATATTACTCAGCTATTAAAAAGAATGCATTTGAATGAGTTCTAATGAGGTGGATGAAACTGTAGCTTATTATACAGAGTGAAGTAACTCAGAAAGAAAAACACCAATACAGTATACTAACATATATGCATGGAATTTAGAAAGATGGTAACAATGACCTTATATGCAAGATAGTAAAAGAGACACAGATGTAAAGAGCAGACTTTTGGACTCTATGGGAGAAAGTGAGGGTGGGATGATTTGGGAGAATAGCACTGAACTGTGTATATTATCATATGTGAAATAGATCACCAGTCCAGGTTCGATGCATGAGACAGGGTGTTCAGGGCTGGTGCCCTGGGACTACCCTGAGGGATGAAATAGGGAAGGAGGTGGGAAGGGGGTTCAGGATGGGAAACACATGTCCACCCATGGCTGATTCATTTCACATTATGGCATAAACCACTACCATATTGTAAAGTAATTAGCCTCCAATTAAAATAATAATTTTAAAAAAGAAAAATAGCTTCTAGTCAAGGGAAACATTTACCTGAACATAAAAGTTCAGTTTTACTGACAAGCACCTGAGGCAAAAGAGATTCCATTTTGGGGCTAATAATTTATTTCAAGTCTTTCCACTCAATTGTGCTGGGAAACAAAAATTCCTTAAAAAACAAAAGAGTCTATTTAAAAAGTTAAGAGGTAAGATTGTTATCTCATGAGAAGAAAGGTGTATTTGAAGATTACAAAGTAAAAGATTAAAGGGGGTTTTCATCATTTTTTTGTCTTTATATTTCAGCATGACTTAATTCCTTTTGGTAGCAAGCAGGCATGAATTAATATATTACCTATGTCAATGAAAAATTAGTGAGTCTGAGAAAGAAATGGAAAACTTTTATTTAAGCCAAATTGAGAATTATAACATCTCAGAAAACTCTGAGAAGGCTTCTGCACTTTAGAAGTCAAGTTGTCGTTGTTTGTTGTTCAGTTGCTAAGTTGTGTTTGACTCTTTGCAACCCCATTAACTGCAGCAAGAAGTCAAGGCACAGTTATAAAAGTTTTTTTGAGACAGAGAGATGTATATTAAATAATGGATTATTGACAGGTTGAAAAAAGTTAAAGTCACTCAGTCATGTCTGATTCTTTGTGACCTCATGGACTATAGAGTCCATGGGATTGTCCAGGCCAGAATACTGGAGTGGGAACTCTTTCCCTTCTCCAGGGGATCTTCCCAACCCAGGGACTGAGCCCAGGTCTCCCACGTTGCAGGTGGATTATTTACCAACTGAGCAATCAGGGAAGCCCGTTGACAGTTACACAATCCAAATCTAAATATGCCCGTGGCCCCTTACAGCATCAAGAAGCAAGGTTTTCTTTTAAGGAGCTGTTGACGCTGGGAAAGGGTTGGTCTTTACGATTGAGCACGCATTTCTGTTGATGGGTCAATGCATGATGCTGATACACGATGCACAGCACGGAGGAGAGAGGAGATCAAAGGACATCAAAACCCTTTTTTTATCTCTAAATTTTTCTTGTGTCATAATAAAATATGAATTTTATTTCACGTCTATGTAATAGAACTTTAAAAATGTTTAATGTGGTTTTGCCAGTGTTTATAAATATATTTTATATAAATATTGACATTTTTATAATACACTTAGAACTTTTGCATTTTTAAATTACCATTTATCCATATGTGGACAGCCAAACAATATATTCCAAAGTGAGCTTAGTAAGGAAAGTTATCTTTCTTGAAGAATTTTTACCAAATGTGTGTGAAAGCAACACCATCTGTTTATAGAGGTATGTACTCAACAAGAAGCACCTTCCAGGGACTTCCCTGATTGCCCAGTGGTTAAGACTTCGTCTTCCAGTGCAGGGGATGTGGGTTCAGTCCCTGGTGAGAGAGCTAAGATCCCACATACCTCATAGCCAAAAAAACAAAACATGAAACAGAAGCAATATTGCAACAAGTTCACTAAGAACTTTAAAGAGTCCGCTTCCAAAAAAAACAAGCTCTTTAAAAAGAAAGAAAAGAGGACAAAGTAAAGGTAAAGGAGACCAAGTGTCATTATTTCCCTGAGTGCTCAACACTATTTCCTTCCCTTTACAGCTTCTTCAGGAAGCATCAGAAAACACTGACTCTCTTTAAAAATAAGTAACTAAAGGGTTAAATTCCTATGCTACTTTATTGTGATTTCTAAAATCCCACAAAAAATGCAATTACCTTCTTTTGCCTTTAATGGAAGGTCTTTGGGGAATGATCATGAGTGAATGGATTATTAAAATGCTGAATATTCCCTTTCAATGTGATAGCTTTTGGAGCTTTTTCTCCTTCATTTCTCCCTTCTGTCTTTCTTTTTGTCCTTTTGCTATGAACAGATATCATGGTCCCCTAGAATCTATCAGGAAGATCAGGTTCTTGACAAAGCTGTGCTTTTACCTATGTTACCTTGAGCACATCAGTTTTCCACTATATTTGCTAGTTCCTTCCTCTGACAAGGACTCAGCCCATTCACCCCTAAGGTAGTTTTTATATATAACATCTCTGTAAGTAAACAAATATGTGGGTACATGTGCCTTGACCCTCAGCAGTTGGTAGCTAACTCTTTAGAGAAACCTGCAGCCTGGCTTCTAATGTTTTGGAGTCCAATCCTACAGCAGCTTCTCTTGCCATCACCCATAGCATACTGATGGTAGCTCCTGCCGAACTTCACAAGGGTGCTAATGACTCCCTAAACAATGTGTTTCTTCAGTTCAGTTCAGTCGTTAAGACATGGCTGACTCTTTGTGACCCCATGGACTGCAACACACCAGGCCTCCCTGTCATCACCAACTCCCGGAGTTTACTCAAACTCACATCCATTGAGTCAGTGATGCCATCCAACCATCTCATCCTCTGTCATCCCCTTCTCCTCCTGCCTTCAAGCATTCCCAGCATTGGAGTCTTTTCAAATGAGTCAGTTCTTCCCATCAGGTGGCCAAAGTATTGCAGTTTCAGCTTCAGCATCAGACCTTCTGATGAATACCTTGGAAAAGTAAATGTTCTCAAAGCCCTTGGAGAAGCCAGGTGAGAGGTGAGGAGGGTGACTTTTAGGCAGCCATGGAGTAGATCACACCTAATAGGTTATTTACAATATTTCTGTCATCCATCTTCAATACCAAGCCAAGTTGGTCTGACCCTCTTATTTCAAATCCCACACCCTTGCTTAGTGTTCCTGTGTCATACTAAACACAGAGTTAGCCATACTAAACTCAGAGTTCCATTGTCCTTGGTCTCACGCTCTCAGGATCCATTCCTATATATATTCTCCAGACTCTTGCCAACCTCAATTAGTGATGTCCGGCAATTATTAGCAGATCGGATTTGGCATTTCACTGTCTGGGCTATGTGGGTTTTGAAATTTCACACCAAACACAAAGGAAAAGGAGGATGATGGGGTTGAGTGTAAGGGAGGCTTATTTTTGCATGTGTTCAACCCTCCAGGTGCAATCATAAACAAGACAGTGCTGTGAAAGTTCTTATTCTCTAGATAAAGGGGGAAATTATTGGTTTTTGAAATGAGACTTAAGGACTTGAGATGAAAATTCTCAGATTTTTACTTTTCTGCCCAAATGCCCCTATCCCCTGCCTCAGAACCTCACTCCTTTCTGGTCATATTCTTATCTTTCCTTAAATACCAAACGAATTTATTTGGGGAGGTAACTCTGCACTGCTACAATATGGTCATAGCATCTGTCCTCAAATATAGTTTCCCAAGGACCAGAGGAAGTGAGAGATTTCTTCAGATCCATAGTTTATGCTTGCTGCCACCTGTCTGTTTTATCAGTTGGTTAGTCTCAGGTTTAAACTGCAGCGGAAGCCAACTCCCCCCATAATGTTTATAGTCTCCATCTGAAAGCTTCTCTGCTACAGGAAGCGACCCCTCGGTGCTTTGTTTCCACCTAGCTTTCACTCCATGATGCCACTGGTGATCACTACTGCAGGGGCTTCTCAGGTGGTGCTAGTGGTAAAGAACCCACCTGCCAGGGCAGGAGACATAAGAGACATGGGTTCAATCCCTGGGTCAGGAAGATCCACTGGAGAAGGGTACGGTAAACCACTGCAAGATGCTATATGTTACCACTGTGCCATTTCCCACCAGGATGAGTTTAAATGTCTAATCTCCAAATATGTGAACAATTCAATTATATTTGAATGTTTGCCTCCTGAGACTGCTCTAACACCAATATCATTTATGAACCTGGCAGGTAGTGGAAGGTCACACAAACTGGTTAATTTGGTGAGGGTTTAATAAAGGTATTAATATAAAAGAATGTCTAAGGCTTGCATAATTTCCAGACTAATGTGATAAATCTAGAACTAATAACTTCTGAGAGCTGTTACCTCCTCTGTTCCTGGAGGAATCAATATATGAAAAGAAAGAGGCTATGAGCACTGAAGGGGAAGCTTTGAAATGGGCCATCCAGCAGGATCTATGGTTTAGGTCCAGGGATGAAGCTAGCTATGACATTTTTGCAAGAAAGGAGGCTGGGAAAAAACACTCTGACCCTACTCTCTTCCCTTCTAGCCACAACCACTGGCTAAACACACTAAGTACGCAGAGAACAAATGAGCCCACGGATGCAGTTAGTACAGCGGAGCATCGTGGAGCAGAGATGAGATTAAAAGGATGGAGCATGCATTTGGAAGAACAGAGGAAAGGTATTCAACTTGTAACAAAGGCAGCAATGGAGACAAAGACATGGAGAACAGACTTGGGATAGAAGGCGTGGAAGGACCAGCCCCAAGCATGCTGCATCCTGCGTCAGACATAGACTGGCGATTCAATTCACATGATAGTATACATGTTAGAATGGCATGCATGGGGATGACCCAGAAAGATGTTATGGGGAGGGAGGTGGGAGGGGGGTTCATGTTTGGGAATGCATGTAAGAATTAAAGATTTTAAAATTTAAAAAAAATAAATAAAATAAAATGTTAATACTCATAAAGAAAAAAAAATAATAAACAAATACTAAAAAAAAAAAAAAAAAAAAAGAAGGCTTGGAAGGAGACCATGGGCCAAAAGGAAGGAGTAGCCCGGGAACACGCACATTACCATATGTAAAACAGATAGCCGGTGGGAATGTGCTGTGTGGCTCAGGGGCCCAAAGTGGGGCTCTGTGACAAACCTAGAGATGTGGGGTGGGCAGGGAAGTGGAAGGGCGGTTCAAGAGAGAGAGACACATATATATATCTATGGCTGATTCATGTTGCTGTATGGCAGAAACCAACACAATACTGGAAAGAAACTCTCCCTCAACTAAAAATAGATAAATTAAAATGTTTACAAAATAATATTAATGAACATGTGACTTTAATATGCACATGATTTTAATAACATATGCATATATATGTATGTTCTGGACATATATATATATATATATGGTAAGCATATGTATACACATAAGTTTAATTTGGCTTCTACATAACTAAAGAAAAATGAGAATGAAAATTCTCACTAGGAAAACTTAGTCTCAGAAAAAAAATTCTCTATCTTCAGTTCAGTCACTCAGTTATGTCCAACTCTTTGTGACCCCATGGACTGCAGCACACCAGGCTTCTGTATCCATCACCAAGTCCTGGAGCTTCCTCAAACTCTATATAAAACTCATCGAGTCAGTGATGCCATCCAACCATCTCATCCTCTGTCGTCCCCTTCTCCATCTTACTAATTCCCAATTTCTCAAAAAACAGTTTTATTTAATTGCAATTAAATACTAAGGGTTTGCAGGAATCTACAATCCTGGGGGTGCAGAAGCTGATTTAAATGATTCTGAGACAGGCATTCTAGTCTTTCTAATTCTATTATTTTCCTCTATTTCTCTGCATTTATCACTGAGGAAGACTCTTGTCTCTCCTTGCTATTCTTTGGAACTCTGCATTCAAATGGGCATATCATTCCTTTTCTCCTTTGCCTTTAGCTTCTCTTCTTTTCCCAGCCATTTGTGAGGCCTCGTCAGACAACCATTTTGCTTTTTTGCATTGCTTTTTCTTGGGGATGGTCTTGATCCCTGCCTCCTGTACAATGTCATGAACCTCCATCCATAGTTCTTCAGGCACTCTGTCTATCAGATCTAATCCCTTGAATCTATTTTTCACTGTCACTGTATAATCATAGGTGGTTTGATTGAGGTCAGACCTGAATGGTCTGGTTGTTTTTCCTACTTTCTTCCATTTAAGTCTGAATTTGGCAATAAGGAGTTCATGATCTGAGCCAGAGTCAGCTGCTGGTCTTGTTTTTTTTTGACTGTATAGAGCTTCTCCCTCTTTGGCTGCAAGGAATATAATCAATCTGATTTTGGTATTGATCATCTGGTGATGTCCATGTGTAGAGTCTTCTCTTGTGTTGTTGGAAGAGAGTGTTTGCTATGACCAGGGCGTTCTCTTGGTAAAACTCTAGTAGTCTTTGCCCTGCTTCATTCTGTACTCCAAGGCCAAATTTGCTTGTTACTCCAGGTATTTCTTGACTTCCTACTTTTGTGTTCCAGTCCCCTATAATGAAAAGGACATCTTTTTTGGGTGTTAGTTCTAGAACATCTTCTAGGTCTTCATAGAACCATTCAACTTCAGCTTCTTGAGCATCACTGATCAGGGCACAGATTTGGATTACTGTAATATTGAGTGGTTTGCCTTGGAAACAAACAGAGATCATTCTGTCATTTTTGAAATTGAATTCAAGTACTGCATTTGGGGCTTTTTTGTTGAGTATGATGGCCACTCCATTTCTTCTAAGGGATTCCTGCCCACAGTAGTAGATAATGGTCATCTGAGTTAAGTTCACCCGTTCCAGTCCATCTTAGTTCGCTGATTCCTAGAATGTCGATGTTCACTCTTGTCATCTCCTGTTTGATCACTTCCAATTTGCCTTGACTCATGGACCTAGCATTTCATCTACATCAATTTAATATTTTGCCAAATATTTGGCCTTATATTAAATTAATGTAGGATATATCAATTTTACAAAGACAAATTTACAATGATATTGTCTATGTACTCATTTAGAGCTCTTGAATAAATATGGTGGAATTACTTCCTAAAAATAAACGTGTATAAAATCTTGAGTCAATTTCCAAAAATTTAGCCACTCCAAATATTTTACCCACAGAATGAAGTTTGTGCACTGTTTCAAAATCAAATTTTATACAAAAATCCATCAAATTCCTTTTTGTCTGTAAGACTTTCCAAAGTTAATCAGGCAGATAAATGTTATGGAAAATATAGTATCACTAAGAAGCATAATAAGTTTCCCACAGTGGCTCAGTGGTAAAGAATCCACTTGCAGTTTAGGAGATGTGGGTCTGATACCTGGGTCAGGAAGATCCCCTGCAGAAAGAAATGGCAAACCACTCTAACATTCTCATCTGGAGAAACCCAAGGACAGAGGATCCTGGCAGGCTACAGTTCACGGAGTTGCAACAGTCCAGCATGACTAAGCATCTAAACCACAACTACAGAATCAAGCATACCACAGTATCTTAAAACATCAAACATACTAATATCGTATATTTAAAATCATTTAATCACAAAAAGGGAGTAATAAAAACATATGGTTTAATCAGTGTTCCTTTTTTAAGTATAACATGCTGCATTTACTTGAAATATGGTAATGTTTACAAACATGTTAATAAGCCAATAGAAAATGCAACGAGAACATTCTGCAGAAAAGATAACCTTCATCTCTGAGGTCTTATGGTCTTTGCTGCTTTCCAGAAGGCCTCTTTGACGTCTTTGTTTCGCATGCTATAGATGAGAGGGTTGAGCAGTGGGTTGATCACAGTGTAGAACAGGGCAGCCGTTTTGTCTCTTTTCAGGAAGTAGGCGGAACTTGGCCTTGAGTACATGAAGAGCAAGGATCCATAGAAGAGCATGACCGAGACCAGGTGTGAGGCGCAGGTGGAGAAGGCCTTGCGCCTTCCCGAAGCCGTGCGGATCCTCAGAATAGCGAGAAGGATGTGGAAATAGGAAATGATGATGACAAGAATGCTCAAGAGGACTGTGAAGCCCACGAGACCCAGGAGGACCTCCTCATAGACCTTGGTGTCTGTACATGACATCTTCACCAGCGGCGGTGCATCACAGAAGAAGTGGTCGATGATATTTTTGCCACAGAAACTCAGGCGAAAAGTGTTGGCAGTATGGGCTATGGCATTCAAGAAGCCTCCTATATAGGAGCCAGCAACAAGTCTGGTACAGAGAGAAGGGGGCATAGAACTCGAATAAAGTAGGGGGTTACAGATTGCCATGTGGCGGTCATACGCCATGGCTGCCAGGAGAAAGCACTCAGTGTAGGCTACAACGCAAGAAAAGAATAGCTGGGCTCCACATTCAGCCAGGGAAAGGCGCTTATCTTCTGAGACACAAGTCGCCAGGATTCTGGGAGTGTACACAGAGGTGTACCAGAAATCCAAGAAAGACAGATTGCCAATGAAAAAATACATAGGTGTGTGCAGGTGGGAATCAATACGGATTAAGATAACCAGGGTCATGTTCCCTGACAAGGTAACCAAATAGACAGTCAGAAATATCCCAAATAGTATTAGTTGCCACTGGGGGTCTGTTGAGAGACCCAGTAAGATGAATTCAGTCAGGATGGTGCGATTTCCAACATCCATGTCCACTGGGAGAAAGCCTGATAAGATAACGAGAAAAAATTGCTGATTTTTCTTTTGGAATAAAGAAATAGAGGTATCAATTAACTCAACAACTTCTAGGAGGCATATTAATCCCTTACAAAGTCACTAAAATATCACATCTTCAATCTATCACTTGGGAAGACCACTAGAATTGGGGAAAATAATTGACTTCAGAGTTAAGGCTTGCACTTGCTATTTGCTTAATGCAGGGTTAGTATCTGAGTCTCATCAAATGGATGAACAAAATGATGATACTGACAGGTTGAATGACTGAGTTAAGCAGATACACAGGAAAAGGTCAGCCAAATGTCTGGTACAGGATGAGAGGTCAAAACTTTGAGTATTCTGCATGTGTTATTGAGAATCTATGTGTCTAGCATGATCTGATAGTTCAACAAATATTAATACACTGTACTGCTCCTGTCACTATTAGCACACATAGAAATACACACACACACACACACACACACACACTTCACTTTGTTTGGACAGTGTCCTAAATCCTATACTTAACCCACTTAATACTTTCCACACATTTTAAGATACTATTATAATCTTCATGTAGTTTAAGAAATGTTTCCAAGGACCTAGAACTGATCAACAACAGAGATAGTGGTTGAACATAGAATTTTCTGTACCGAGACCTCATGTTCTCAATTGTGAAGCCATTGACCTCTCTTATAAGTAAATATACTTTTATCTTCTTCTTCCAGCTAAGGCAATCCTATAATTCTCTAACAACTTGAATTTCTGTACCTTCAAACTGAGAAAAGTATTCTGCACTTTTCTCTAGTTCGTGTGAGATTTATATACATAGTTGAAGCATATTTGGATTCAGTAATGTTGAATATTACAAAGAACCAATTTGTTGGTGTCAAAGCACCATTGAAAAATTATGAATCATTCCAGGTTTATATCTTGAACTTCCAGAGCTCTCAGAGATTGGACTTTCATCTCTTACATCTCCTGCATTGACAGGCAGATTCTTAACCACTAGCTCCACCTGTGAAACCCCCATAGAGGCAGTGAGAGCAAGCTAAAACTAAGAGAACTGTGATTTACTTTAATGTCAAAATATTCATCTTTGAGGCAAACCAGAGACAATTCTGTATCTAGAATGCAAATCTGAATTTTCTACCTCAAGATATATTGGTTCCACTTGTTACTTAGTGAAGCAGCTTAATCTTTCAATGACTTGTTATCCTAACCTTTCCAATGTGGCTGAGGGTTCAGAGAGGATGTGGCTTGACTGATGACATGATGGTAAAAGCAACTTTGGAGTCCTGAAGGCCATTCCATTTCTTTTCAGTATATAATGGATTTCTTCTCATTAATACCCAAAGCACAGATGCTTTAGCAATATATCCTAGGTTCTGTAAACTTGTTTTAACTTAAATTATTATAATCCTCCCTCTTACCACTTCTCTTCATCTATTAGAACTTCAACCAAAGTGTATTGGTTACAGTGCCATTGTTATTCAGTTGTACAATACAACTTCCTAATATACTCAAACTTAATAGAATTATCTTGGGTGGAGATTTTGGTTATTATATTCAGTTCAGTTGCTCAGTCGTGTCCAACTCTTTGTGACCCCATGGACTGCAGCATGCCAGGCCTCCCTGTCCATCACCAACTCTCGGAGTTTACGCAAACTCATGTCCATAGAGTCGGTGGTGCCATCGAACCATCTCATCCTCTGTCATCCCCTTCTCCTTCTGCATTCAATCTTTCCCAACATCACAGTCTTTTCAAATGAGTCAGTTCTTCAACATCAGGTCAAAGTACTGGAGTTTCAGCTTCAGCATCAGTCCTTCCAATGAATATTCTGGACTGATTTCCTCTAGGATGGACTGGTTGGATTTCCTTGCAGTCCAAGGGACTCTCAAGAGTCTTCTCCAACACCACAGTTCAAAAGCATCAATTCTTTGGTGCTCAGTTTTCTTTACATTGATACTGTATAAAAGGGTGCATTATAGGTTCTTCCCTTTAGGTCCAGTGGCTAAGACTCCACTCTCCCAATGCAAGAGGCCCAGGTTCAATCCCTGTTCAGGAAACTAGATCCCATGTGCTGCAACTAAGAGCTGGCATGCTGCGACTAACAGATGCTTCACACTACAACGAGCAGCAGAGACGTCTCGCAACGAAACTAAGACTTGATGCAGTGAAAAAAATTAATAAACATAAATGTTAAAAGAAGAAAAAGTAACACAATGCAAAAAATAAATGAATAAGAAGGCTATAGACACCATCTCAATAGTTACTATAAATTTTCTCTGCTACATTATCACCTGACTAAAGAATAGAAAATATCTGAGGCTCATTAAGCTCATTTAAAAAAGTTTATATCAAAGTACAATTCATTTACAATGTTGTATTAGTTTCAGATGTACAGTAAAAAAAAAAATTCATTATATATATATCTCCACTCTTTCTTAGATTCCTTTCCCATAGGCCATTGTAGAGAATTGACTAGGGTTTCCTGTGCTATACAACATGTTCTTATTATTTATAGATTTTATGTGTAGTATGGTGTGCATGCATGCTCAGTCCTGTCCAGTTCTCTGTGACCCTATGAACTATAGCCCACCAGACTCCTCTGTCCATGGGATTTTCAGCAAGAATACTGGACTGGTTTGCCATTTCCTCCTTCAAGGGATCTTCCCTACCCAGGGATCAAACCCAAGTCTCTTATATCTCCTGCTTTGGCAGGAGGGTTCTTTACCACTAGCAGCACCTGGGAAGCGCCTAGATCCATCCATGTGGCTGCAAATGCTATTATTTTATTATTTTTATGATTGAATAATAGTCTACATGTACCACCATAAACATAATATTCATTTTTAATAGAATATAATTTGGGGAACAAAACTAAAATATCTTCACAAACTAATTACTACTCTTCTATAACTGCCTTCTAAAGAGGAATATAATTAAAAAAAAGAAAAGAAAGTTCTGGTCTATGCCGAAAGTGTTCCCAGAAGAAGAGATATTTATATGACCCTGTAAAATGAATCCAGTTCTGGCCCCTTGTCAAGGGTAATGTGAGAGAGGAGAGGATTTTCATGACAAGAAGAAAAGACATATCAGATCCTTAACATGAGAGTCTGGTGAGCTAAGAAACTAAGAATGGTTAACTTAAGAAAGGGGTGGAGAGAGGAATCAGGCATGAGTCGTAAGAGTTATTCATTCGCTAAGCTTACTGGAAGCCATATTGGGAATTGGGGTCTTGAAACCAACACAAACGGGAACACTGCCATCATGAGGAAGTAACATGGTCAGATGCATATTTTCAAGGTTCATTTTGACTGCAAATCAGAGAATGGACTGAAAGAGAGGAAAAGTTCCCTCCAACAGAAATATCTCTGAAATCCTTCATTGTTTATTACCTGCTGAGGTTATCCTCCCATAAAGGTAGGAAAGAGGCACTCAGAAGTCTTGGGAAAATTACTACAGCTTGCATAAGCTGGGAACTTACAGTAACAAACAAACCCAAAGACTCTCAGTTTCAATTCCTTTTCTAACCAGGAATGTGTATTTATACAGCAATTTAACCTCCAAAGACTAGGAAAGTCTTAAAGACAAGATCTTTTCAAGTTTTAGTTAACAGTGGAAGCATCTTTTCTATATTTTTACACAAGAAGCTCCAAAATCTTGGAAAGAGTGAATAAATAAATTTGGTGAAACTTTTAGAACATTCTATTAAAAGACCAAATCAAGTAGTCATCATTCTGAGATCACAGATTAATCATATTATACATTGTGCATGTGTGCAGTGTGCTAAGTCACTTCAGTCTGACCCTTTGCGATGCTATGGACTGTAGCCCAGCAAATGAACTCTCTAATGGGCTTCCCTGGTGGTTCAGATAGTAAAGAACTCACCTTCAATGTGGGAGACCCGGAGTCAGTCTCTAAAATAGAGAGGTAAATTAACCACAAACCAATGATCTATGTGATTAATGTTTTCAAATTACTTTTTTTTTTTAACATTTCATGAAATCAAGAGTAGATGCTAGTATTCTGCCCTTTGATCTGGAATGATCTTGTGGTTTGCACTGACAAATAGTTTGCCACATTGTCAGCACCAGGTAGCTATTAAGCACGGATGTCAAGAAACACTGGGCTTCCCTAGCGGCTCAGACAGTAAAGCATCCACCTGCTATGCAGGAGACCCAGGTCCGATCCCTGGGTCAGGAAGATCCCCTGGAGAAGGGAAGACTTCCCACTCCATCATTCTTGCCTGAAGAGTTCCATGGACAGAAGAGGCTGGCAAGCTACAGTCCATGGGGTCACAGAGAGTCAGACATGACTGAGAAACTAACACACATATAAGAAACATTACCTGCTTCTATTCTCACTTTTGAAATTCTGACTCCACAATATAAATAAGCCTCAGTTAGACTGCTGAAAGGTGAGACATCTGGTTACATTCTCTTTTGGACCTCCTTTCTCACAGCAAGCTGGACCCCCGTCATATGAGCTAGTCCATTCTTCCTCACCTAGCCCTCGCTAACAGAACAGCTGAGCAGAGACCATCAGCAAGCCTAGCTGGGAACAGACAGGGCTGGCATAGTCGGCCGTACACAGCTGCACAGTTGGAATGGCACTTGAGTTCAAATCCTGCTTGGGTCCCTTGATGGGTCTGTAATCGTGAGCAAGTCTTTTAACAACCTCCAACCTACACTTTTTCATATTTAAGAAATGAGAAAAATATCAGTGATATGTACATAAAAATGTCACCAGAAAATATCATACAGTAACAGCTATTTTCATTCCGAGAAAAATGAGTAATGCTTGACTTATCTTTTAAATCTGACCTCAAGAAAAAGCAATGTGGCTAAGTTTCCACAAGGAAAACATTTAAGCCAGAATAGTGATGTCCCCCATAATCTTTCTAAAACGCAGAAAAGTTATATATATATATATATATATATATATGTGTGTGTGTGTGTGTGTGTGTGTGTGTGTGTGTGTGTATTTGCCTACTCGCATGCACTCAGCAAAGGATTGGCAGGCTTTGAAATGCACATTTTAGTGCCTTGAATTGATAGGGGCAGAGCCTGATGCTAATCACCTATGTATGTGTCTGTGTGTGTGTTTTTCCTTTTTGTTTCTTTTTTTATGGAGCTGGAGTTGATTTGCGATAGTGTGTTCATTTCAGGTGTATAGCACAGTGATTCAGTTATCTCTCTGCCTATATTTCAAGGTTATTAGAAGACATAATTCCCTGTTCTGTACAGTGAATCCTTTTGCTTACCTATTAGGATTGTGGAATCAAGAGATAAAAACATGTGTGCTGTTAAGAATGCCAGTGTCCACCCTGGAGCACAATTTCATGTCAGGAAAAATTAGTTGATCTTTTTACAGCATTCAGTTCCTAAGATACCATTTATCAACATCCCTCATAGAATCTATCATAAAGATAAGAGTAGAAAGGTTGTCTACAACATCATGTATAAGAACAGATCTAAATTTTTTTAATAAAAAAAAAAGAATAGATTAGTGTTAGTCCTCAGTCATGTCCAACTCTTTTGTGACCCCATGGACAGTAGCCCACCAGGTTCCTCTGTTCATGGAATTCTCCAGGCAAAAATACTAGAATGGGTTGCCATTCCCTTCTCCAGAAGAACAGATTAACAATCCTTAAATATGCATGTAGTTTTGGATACGTGGGCCATTCTCACCATCTGGATTGAAGAGAGATGCGATGCACCACAGAAGGGCACTCTTCTTTTCACTTTAAGATTCTCACATTCTTGTTTCCCTAAAAATCAATCATGTGAGCTTGTTTATTCTAATTACCACTTCCTGGTTCTTTACCTGACTTGGATTAAATTTGTGGACTCATCGATCTCTTTAAGAACACACTAAAAGGACTATTATCTTCTTCCCAGCATCCACAATTTCCTGTGTTTAAATAAACAACAACTGGGAGCTGACTGTGGCTCAGACCATGAAGTTCTTATTGCCAAATTCAGACTTAAATTGAAGAAAATAGGGGAAACCACTAGACCATTCAGGTGTGACCTGAATCAAATGTCTTATGATTATACAGTGGAAATGACAAATAGATTCAAGGGATTCGATCTGATAGACAGAGTACCTGAAGAACTATGGGCAGAGGTTGCTGACATTGTACAGGAGGCAGTGATCAAGACCATCCCCAAGAAAAAGAAATGCAAAAAGATAAATTGGTTGTCTGAGGAGGCCTTACAAACAGCTGAGAAAAGAAGAGAAGCAAAAGGCAATGGGGAAAAGAAAATATATTCCCATGTGAATGCAGAGTTCCAAAGAATAGCAAGGAGAGATAAGAAAGCCTTCCTCAGTAACCAATGCAAAAAAAATAGAGGAAAACAATAGAATGGGAAAGACTAGAGATCTCTTCAAGAAAATTAGAGATACCAAGGGAATATTTCATGCAAAGATGGTCACATAAAGGACAGAAATGGTATGGACCTAACAGAATCAGAAGATACTAAGAAGAGGCGGCAAGAATACACAGAACTGCACAAAAAAGAGCTTCATGACCCAGATAATCACGATGGTGTGATCACTCATCTAGGGCCAGACATCATGGAATGTGAAGTTAAATGGGCCTTAGGAAACATCAGTATGAACAAAGCTAGTGGAGGTGATGGCATTCCAGTTGAGCTATTTCAAATCCTAAAAGATGATGCTGTGAAAGTGCTGCACTCATTATGCTAGGAAATTTGGAAAACTCAGCAGTGGCCACATAACTGGAAAAGGTCAGTTTTCATTCCAATCCCTAAGAAAGGCAATGCCAATGGAAGTTCAAACTATCACCCAATTGCACTCATCTCACAATGCTATCAAAGTAATGCTCACAATTTTCCAAGCCAGGCTTCAACAGTACATGAACTGTGAAGTTCCAGATGTTCAAATTGGATTTAGAAAAGGCATAGGAAACAGAGATCAAAACGCCAACATCCCCTGGATCATCAAAAAAGCAAGAGAGTTCCAGAAAAACATCTACTTTTGCTTTATTGACTTTGCCAAAGCCTTTGACTCTGTGGATCACAACAAACTGTAAAAAAATTCTTAAAGAGATGGGAATACCATACCAATTCACCTGCTTCTTGAGAAATCTGTATGCAGGTCAAGAAAGTAATAGCGAGAACTGAAAATGAACAACAACAACAAAAAGACTGGTTTCAAACTGGGAAAGGAGTATGCCAAGGATGTGTATTGTTACTCTGCTTATTCAACAAATATGCAGAGTATATCATGTGAAATGCTGGAATGAATGAAGTGCACAAGGGAATCAAGATTGCTGGGGGAAATATCAGTAACCTCAGGTATGCAGATGACACCACCCTTATGGCAGAAAGAGAAGAACTAAAGCACCTCTTGATGAAAGTGAAACGGGAGAGTGAAAAGCTGGCTTAGAACTCAACATTCAGAAAACTGAAATAATGGCCATCCCTTCATGGCAAATAGATGGGGAAACAATGAAATCAATGAGAGACTGTTTTTTTTTGTGGTGGAGGCGGGGCTCCAAATTCACTGCAGACAGTGACTGCAGCCATGAAATTGAAAGACACTTGCTTCTTTGAAGAAAAGCTATGGCTAACCTGGATAGCAAGCTAAAAAGCAGAGACATTGCTTTGCCAACAAAAGTCCATAGAGTCAAAGCTATGGTTTTTCCAGTAGTCATGTATGGATGTGAGAGTTGGAATATAAAGAAAGCCAAGCTCTAAAGAACTGATGCCTTTGAACTGTGGTGTTGGAGAAGACTCTTGAGAGTCCCTTGGACTGCAAGGAGACCCAACCAGTCCCTCCTAAAGGAAATTAGTCTTGAATATTCCTTGGAAGGGCTGATATTGAAGCTGAAACTCTAATACTTTGGCTACTTTATGTGAAAAACTGACTGATTGGAAAAGACCCTTGTGCTGGGAAAGATTGAAGGCAGGAGGAGAAGGAGAAGACAGAGGATGAGATGGTTGGATGGCATCACTGATTTTATGGATACAAGTTTGAGCAAGCTTCAGGAGTTGGTGGTGGCTGGGGAAGCCTAGCGTGCTGCAGTCCATGAGGTCTCAGAGAGTCAGACACAACCAAGAGAATGAATTGAACTGGAACAATCAAAAGTTCTGAGAGAAGACAAATCACTAGATATTTATTCGTTGAT
This sequence comes from Ovis canadensis, assembly GCF_042477335.2. Lineage (NCBI taxonomy): Eukaryota > Metazoa > Chordata > Mammalia > Artiodactyla > Bovidae > Ovis > Ovis canadensis. Next base: position 87,431,939 of record NC_091259.1, read on the forward strand.
TCAGTAGTTATGATTCTTAGGTTAAAAACAACTCCTGAAAGATTCCTAAGTTCTTTGCAATGCTAATATTTTATAATCATGAGATGAGTGATAAATACTTTGAACTTCACATGTTTACAGCTGAATCCCTAGCCCTCACTCCACCAAACAGATTGAACTGCTCATTTCTCTTATTATTAGTAAATTCTACTGAAGCTACACATTTGGAATCAACCTACTCTCCCTCTCTCCTGCCTCCTGTTAAAAATTCCAAGGAATCCTCATGTCCCTGCCTTCAAGACATTCCCTGAATCTGAGCCCTTCTCACCACCTCCACTGGTGGAATCTTGGTCAAACTACTACAATTTTTGCCAAAAATATTACAAAATCCTTCAAACTGGTCTACACATTTGTTCCTCTATAGTTTATTTTCAATGTATCAGTCAGTATTGTTGTTTACAAAAACAAGGGAATTCATGTAACTCTTGTTCTTAAAAAAGAAAAAAAAAACCTGCAAATTTACTAATTTATGTAAAGTCCAAGTCTGTGCAGTGGCCCGAATGTCCTTCACAAGCAGACCCTCCATTACCTGCAGATCCTCACCTTCCAAGACTCAGTCCTCCTTTATTGCTATTTCTTAATAGCAGCCCCAGCCCAGCATCAGATATATTGGATCTATCTGTTCCTCAGTGTGAGCACTATTCCCCAGATGTTTGCAAGACTCACTCTCTCACCTTCTTTAAGTTTCTATCAAATGACACTTTCTGGCATTTCTGCCCATCCTCATCAGTCTATCTTAAATTTTATATTCCCTTCCCATCAACAATCCCCATCCTTCTTATTCTGTTCAGATCCTGCCCTTTTTCCCCAGACATAAGATTCTGATGCTGGGAAAGACTGAAAGCCAAAAGGTAAAGGGGACGGCAGAGGTTGAAATGGCTAGATAGCATCATTGGCTCAATGGACATGGATTTGAGCAAACTCCGGAGACGGGGGGGACCTGGGAGTCTGGAGTGCTGCAGTCAACGCGGTCACTTACTGTCAGAGTCAATCAGTGACTGGACAACAACTGCAGTCCTCTCCTTTTGCTTAAGTTTATTGTCTGTCTTTCTTCACCAGAATGTAACAACACAGGTCAGAAAGACTTTTCTGTTTTGTTTACTGCTGTACTCCAAAGTATAGAACAGTTCTTGGCATCTGATCGGTGCTTAATAAATATTTCTAAAATTAATTAATGAGTAATTCCCTTTAAAACTTAAAGGTGTCTCCTTTCTAACCTTGCTCAGACTCCCCAGGACACATCTTCCCTCAAGTGGTCAGTGTATTATGTCACTAATGAAAAGGAAGAGTAAATAAAGAGAAGATTCATAACCACCAAGATGGACTAAAATAATTTCTGAATTTGAGATAAATTGCAATTAAAAAGTGAATAAAATAAGCAACAAAGAAAACGTCAGAGTCAGTCCTGCTGAGGCTCCCATATACAAGGACTTCATATGGTGTGTGATCCCTGAAGCAGCTCTGTCCCTTTCTCCCTGCACTGGAGCACTTAAAATTCGAGTGAAGAATGCATTCTTCTAGGGCCAGAAAATGAGGACCAAGAAGGAAAATATCACACACTAGCCATTTAAAGAGCACAGCATTTTCAGAACCACTAGAGTCAAAAAAGCATGTCTTTTTTATTTTTCGCCTCTTATTTTCTCTACTGTGTATGTGAATATATGATGACCTAGCATAGCTACCAGATTGAATTAGAACTCTAAATGAGGGTTACATATAACACGAACAAAACTCTAGTTAGAAGATTGTGTGTGTGTGTTTGGCATGAGAATGACCCTTTGAGAGCCAGGCCAGATGCTGTCTGAGGTCACAGAAAAGCCAGACCACTTACCTGCCCCTGACCCTAGTTTCTTACCCTTGATCAGGAAGGACGCTCCTGGAAGTGACACCCTCTTCCCTCTCCTCTGATGCTTTGGGGAACTTTGTTAGATCTAATATAGGTGTTTCCTCAATAGTCCTTTGGGACCTCTTCCACAGAGCATCCCAGAAATATGTGCCTCCCTCTCCAAAGACACAATTGGAGCTCCTTTGGAGCATGGGGATAATATATGAGTTAGGGTATGGTAAAATGAGGAGCATTTCATTAAAAGTCCACTCTCAGAATGAATATGTCAAATGTAATCATACCCATGTGTGACTGTGTGTGGGGGCTTCCCAGGTGGCACCAGGGTAAAGAACCTGGCTGCCAATGCAGGAGGCCTAGGAGGCCCAGTTTCAATCCCTGGGTTGGGAAGATTGCCTGGAGAGGGGCATGGCAGCCCACAGTCTTCTTGCCTGGAGCATCGCACGGACAGAGGCGCCTGGCAGGCTATGGTCCATAGGGTTGCAGAGTTGGACACGGCTGAATTGACTTAGCACACACAGCATGTGTGTGATAAAAAGAAAAAAACAAACAAACAAACAAAAACCTCTCCAAATTATACTAACTGGACTTTTCTAGATGTTATCATGTGATTCATAGTGTTTTTCCCTCTCTTATGTCTCACTGTCTATCCAGGCTACACTTCCTTGCCTCATTCATCAGGAAACACTATCCATTCTTGAGGCCATGGCTTGGATCGCAACCCTCTAAAATTCATATATTGAAGATGTAACCTCCAGTAACTTCAAATGTGACTGAATTTTGAGACAGAGCCTTTATAAAGGAAATTCAGTTAAACTGAGATGGTTAGAATGAAACTTAATGCAATCTGACTGGTATCTTTCTAAAAACAAACAAAAATGGAAACAGGAAAAGAGATGCCAGGGATGCTTTTGCGCACACACACACACACACACACACACACACAGATCCAAGTCAGGAGAAAGTAAGAAAGTCACCAAGTGCCAGCCAAGGAAAAAGACGTCAGAACAAGTCAGCCATGCTGGGTCACTGATCTTGGCCTTCCAGCCTCCGGAGCTGGGAGAAACACATTTCAATTGTCTATGACAGGCAGTCTCTGGTATTTTGATACGGCAGCCTTGACAAGCTCCAAATCCTCTCTTGGATGTAAAGCTTTAGAAATCTTTTCACCTCTCTAATTATCTATCTTTATCTCCTTCTCCATTTCTGTTTCATACAGCAGCTCTTCTTTTGCCCTTCATTCTTTTTTTTTTTTCATTTCTTATATGGTATTATACATGTTTCAATGCCATTCTCCCAAATCATCCCACCCTCTCCCTCTCCCACAGAGTCCAAAAGACTGTTCTATGCATCTGTGTCTCTTTTGCTGTCTCACATACAGGGTTACTGTTACCATCTTTCTAAATTCCATATATATGCATTAGTATACTGTATTTCTGTTTTTCTTTCTGGCTTACTTCACTCTGTATAATTGGCTCCAGTTTCATCCACCTCATTAGAACTAATTCAAATGTATTCTTTTTAATGGCTGAGTAATACTCCATTGTGTATATGTACCACAGCTTTCTTATCCATTCATCTGCTGATGAACATCTAGGTTGCTGAGGTCTTTGTGATCTCTCAGCCCTCTTCAGGGTTAATGTGTTTGCAATCTATGTCATTCAGTTTGATAATTTAATCAGGTACTTCTTGAGTTGTAGTTATAATAGCACAATATGATCTTAAAGAAATGCCTAAATATATTCATCTACGTCTATATTTTATACATAAATCTTAGACGTTAAAAAGTGAAATATATATAGAACTATAAATATAGATGGATATATTATATATGGAAATAGATATAAATATAGATATACATAGAGCTAGATTGATAGACATATAAAATTTTGCTCTTTCTCTTAAAGAGCTTCTATCTCATGAACTTCACACCATATAAAAAGAAACATTTCAAAGTCATGAAAATATTGACCAATATTAGTATTTCTATACTCTTACTGATGTTAAGGGTGGATCAACTCACTACAAGATAAAAGGAGACACTGGGCCACAGAGAGCTACATGCAACTACTCAGGGTTTATGAGAATGAAAACATCCACAAAGTATACATCTAATTATCTGTTTCACTGAAAAGGAGAACAAGAATGAAAGAAACGACATTTGAAGGCATTTCAGTCTGCCTGCAGTGTGGGAGACTAGGGTTTGATCCCTGGGTCTGGAAGATGCCCTCGGAAGGAAATGGCAACCCACTCCAGTATTCTTGCCTGGAAAATCCCATGGATGGAGAGCCTGGCAGGCTACAGTCCATGAGATTGCAAAAAGTCGGACACAACTGTGCAACTTCACTTCTTTCTTTCCACTTTCTTCATCAATTATAACTATAGGAAAGAAAACCTTACTGTATTTCATGAAGTGGAAATATATTATGATTTGATTATATTGTAAAGTGTTTTGGTTTTGACCGTATGGTGATTTACTCACCTTTTTTGCCTGGTCAATTCAACAAGGTAGTTGTTTTGTGAATTATAAATAGTTTCCTCACTTGAATTTCAACTAAAGCCCACATTTTTTCAGATTACCTTAGAATCAAAAGTGCATTCTATTCACTCCACAGGAATCCTGTTTCCAAAGGTAACAATACCGGGATAAAATATAAGCCTGAGAATCCCTTTGGGATTTGCTGCTAAAAGCAAAGAACATGCCACGTGCTATCCTGGTGCCAAGTGAACAATTTTAATGCCAGTTATCTTTCCGGGATGAAGTAGGAAGAGAACTCTCATCATGAATATAATTGGCCCAGTTGATCCGTAAAACCCTTCCGCTTTGTGACTTCCATGCCTGCATTTGTGATAAAAGAGAGTTTGGCAGAAAGGAGTACCAAAAGAATAGTCAGCACACAACCAACGCTCAAGAATAATTTGTAGTCCACAGCTCAGTCGGTAAAGAAACTGCCTGCAATGTAGGAGACCCGGGTTCGGTTCCTGGGTTGGGAAGATCCCCTGGAGAAGGGCATGGCAACTCACTCTGGTATTCTTGCCTGGAGAATCCCATGGACAGAGGAGCCTGGCGGGCTACAGTCCATGGGGTCGCAAGAGTCAGACACGACTTAGCGACTCAACCACCACCACAATGACAGAGGACGTGACAGCTGGACGGCATCACCAACTCATTGGGCATGAGTCTGAGCAAACTCCAGGAGAGAGCGAAGGAAAGGGAAGCCTGGCTGCCTCAGTCCATGGGGTTGCAAGGAGTTGCACACAAATTAGCTACTGAAGAACAATTACAATAATGAAATAGAGACCATACAACAGTTTTCTTTGCTTCCAAGTACGAGAGATAATATCCAAGCAGAACTCAGAGGGACAGTACAAGGACTACTCTGGGATACACCTGAAGAGCGGTGGGATGATGCAAATTTTCATGCAAGACCTGGGAAGTTTACCTGCAAGTTATACTGCGGGAGCTGAACAGAGGGTGGAGGAGGCTAGCTAGCTAGAAGAGGGTAAGAGGCTTGTTCCTTTCTGTTTTCCCTCCCTGTCCCTGTCAGTGTCACCTCAGAAATGCTTCTCCATTTAATTAGCAATTGTATTCCAGTAGTTTTGCATTTGGTTACAGCTTGCAGCTTTTCCTACCTTGGTTGAAACAGCCTTAATTCAGCACCTCAGAGACACAAAGCCTCAAATATGTGGATTCATGTCAATGTATGGGAAAAATCACTACAATATTATAAAGTAATTAGCCTCCAATTAAAATAAATAGATTTTTTTAAAAAGACCACATTGGTCTCAAGATCTGCATACCAATGTAAGAGACACAAGTTCAGTCCCTGAGTTGGGAAGATCCCTGGAGAAGGGAATGGCAACCCACTCCAGTGTGCTTGCCTGGAGAATCCCATGGACAGGGGAGCCTGGCGGGCACAGTCCATGGACACTGTCTGTTAGTCTTTGTCTAAAAAGAGTTAGCCATGACTGAGCACACACGTGCACACTGTCTGTAGACGTTCCAAATTAAAAAAAAATCTTGCTGGAGATTGCTTCCATAATTTCATAACAGCTTTAATAATATATTAAAAATTTATAAATGGAACTGCTTTTACTTCTACTTCCCCAACTGAAGGGGAAGGGCTGTTGTTTTCTAGCTTATACAATATCTTATATCAAAATCCAAGTAGACTATTTACATGAAAATAGCAGGGTTTTTTTTTATTTTCCCCCAGAATTCTCTCTTATATCTATTTTTTCTTTCAGTTTTCAGTTTCTACACCTCTTGTTAAACCTACTGCAACCCATTATCTCAAAAACACCCTTCCCGTCTGGCTGCCGCCTGCTTCATGCTTAGACTGCTGTGCTGGCACTAAACTTCTGGCTCCTGACTCCCCCTGCTTTGAATCCTTCCTCTTCACACAGCTGCTCTAATAATTCTCTAGAATCTTGGGTCATATTTTCACTCCAATGCTTTAAAACATATCACATTGTTGCCTCATTTCCTCCAGAATTGAAACAGGTATTACTATGGGTAAGCTTAGGCTGTGTGTCTAATTTAATTCTTGCTATCTCACAAAGTATAAGGATAACACAAATGTGGGCACATAAATGCAAATTTACACAGAGAACTAGAGAGTGTCCTTGGACAACACTCAACCTTGGAGGGAAAAAGAGCTTAATTGTGCAAATCTGATCCCAGAGCGTGGGAGCAGTCAGAGGTGATTTGTAGAACCTTCTGGATCAAGTCTATTATTATTCAGCCATAAGCAAGAGGGGAACCTTGCTATCTGGATAAACCTGGAGGGCATATTACAAGACCCAGATGCAGAAAAAAGTACTGCAGAATCTCACTTGTGTGTTAAATCCAGACAGTGGGATTCAAGGGTGGTTGCTATGGACTGGGCAGTGCTGCACATGGGAGGACTTTGGTACAAGAGCACAGATTTCAGTGTAAAGACCCAGAAGCTGTGAGGATCCAATGTACAGCATGATGGCTGTGATAAATAATAGTGCAAGCACACACATAGCCCAGTGTTCATTGCAGCACTATTTACAATAGCCAGGACATGGAAGCAACCTAGATGCCCATCAACAGGTGAATGGGTAAAGAAGCTATGGTATATATACACAATGGAATATTATTCAGTCACTAAAAGGAACACATTTGAGTCAGTTCTAGGGAGGGAAATGAACCTACAGCCTGCTATACAGAGTGAAGTAAGTCAGAAGGGGAAAACAAGCATTGTATATTAATGCATGCGTATTGAGTATATTCTTTGCAGCCAAAGATGGAGAAGCTCTATACAGTCAGCAAAAACAAGACCAGGAGCTGAATGTGGCTCAGATCATGAACTCCTTATTGCCAAATTCAGACTTAAATTGAAGAAAGTAGGGAAAACTGCTAGACCATTCAGGTATGACCTAAATCAAACCCCTTATGATTATACAGTGGAAGTGAGAAATAGATTTAACGGACTTGATCTGATAGACAGAGTGCCTGATGAACTATGGAATGAGGTTCATGACATTCTACAGGAGACAGTGAGCAAGACTATCCCCATGGAAAGGAAATGCAAAAAAGCAAAATGACTGTCTGAAGAGGCCTTACAAATAGCTTTGAAAAGAAGAGATGTGAAAAGCGAAGAAGAAAAGGAAGGATATAACCATCTGAATGCACAGTTCCAAAGACTAGCAAAGAGAGATAAGAAAGCCTTCCTCAGTGATCAATGCAAAGAAATAGAGGAAAACAACAGAATGGGAAAGACCAGAGATCTCTTCAAGAAAACTAGAGACACCAAGGGAACATTTCATGCAAAGATGGGCTCGATAAAGGACAGAAATAGTATAGACCGGACAGAATCAGAAGATATTAAGAAGAGGTGGCAAGAATACACAGAAGAACTGTGCAAAAAAGATCTTCAGGACCCAGATAATCACGATGGTGTGATCACTAATCTAGAGCCAGACAGCCTGGAATGTGAAGTCAAGTGGGCCTTAGAAAGCATCACTATGAACAAAGCTAGTGGAGGTGATGGGATTCCAGTTGAGCTACTTCAAATCCTGAAAGATGATGCTGCTGCACTCAATGTGCCAGCAAGTTTGGAAAACTCAGCAGTGGCCACAGGACTGGAAAAGGTCAGTTTTCATTTCAATCCCAAAGAAAGGCAATGACAACAAATGCTCAAACTACTGCACAATTGCACTCATCTCACATGCTAGTAAAGAAATGGTCAAAATTCTCCAAGCCAGGCTTCAGCACTACGTGAACCATGAACTTCCAGATGTTCAAGCTGGTTTTAGAAAAGGCAGAGGAACCAGAGATCAAATTGCCAACATCCGCCGGATCATGGAAAATGCAAGAGAGTTCCAGAAAAACATCTATTTCTGCTTTATGGACTATGCCAAAGCCTGTGTGGACCACTATAAACTGTGGAAAATTCTGAAAAGCATGGGAATACCAAGAACACCTGACCTGCCTCTTGAGAAATCTGTATGCAGGTCAGAGAGCAACAGTTAGAGCTGGACATGGAACAACATACTCATTCCAAATAGGAAAAGGTGTATGTCAAGGCTGTATATTGTCACCCTGCTTATTTAACTTATATGCAGAGTACATCATGAGAAATGCTGGGCAGGAAGAAGCACAAGCTGAAATCAAGATTGTCGGAAGAAATATCAATAACCTCAGATATGCAGATGACACCACTCTTATGGCAGAAAGTGAAGAGGAACTAAAAGCCTCTTGATGAAAGTGAAAGTGGAGAGTGAAAAAGTTGGCTTAAAGCTCAACATTCAGGAAATGAAGATCATGGCATCTGGTCCCATCACTTCATGGGAAATAGATGGGGAAACCGTGGAAAGAGTGTCAGACTTTATTTTGGGGGGCTCCAAGATCACTGCAGATGGTGATTGCAGCCATGAAATTAAAAGATCTTACTCCTTGGAAGGAAATTATGACCAACCTAGATAGCATATTCAAAAGCAGAGACATTACTTTGCCAACAAAGGTCCATCTAATCAAAGCTATGGTTTTTCTAGTGGTCATTTATGGATGTGAGAGTTGGACTGTGAAGAAAGCTGAGTGCCGAAAAACTCATGCTTTTGAACTCTAGTGTTGGAGAAGACTGTTGAGAGTCCCTTGGACTGCAAGGAGATCCAATCAGTACCTTCTAAAGGAGATCAGCCCTGGGTGTTCATTGGAAGGACTGATGTTGAAGCTGAAACTCCAATACTTTTGCTACCTAACGCAAAGAGTTGACTCATTGGAAAAGACTCTGATGCTGGCAGGGATTGGGGTCAGGAGGAGAAGGGGACGACAAAGGATGAGATGGCTGGATGGCATCACGGACTCGATGGATGCGAGTCTGAGTGAACTCCGGGGGATGGTGATGGACAAGGAGGCCTGGCGTGCTGCGATTCATGGGGTTGCAGAGTCGGACATGACTGAGTGACTGAACTGATGGGCTCTAGAGAAATAGTGCTGATGAACCTATGTGCTCAGATGCTCAGCCGTGTCCAGCTTTTTGTGACTCCATGGACTGGAGCCCGCCAGGCTCCTCTGCATCTCTTCAGGCAGCAGCAGAGACACAGAGAACAGACCTGTGGATACTGTGGGGGCAGGAGAGACGGGGTGAATTGAGAGGGGAGTACGGAAGCACATTACCATATGCATTACCATATGTAAAATAGATAGCCAGTGGGAACCTGCTGTATGTCGTTGGCAGCTCAACCCAGCGCTCTGTGACAAGCTAAAGGGGTGTGGGGCTCTGTGACAACCTACAGGGATGGGCTGGTATGGGGTGAGGAGGCGTGATAGGGTAGGGAGGTGGAATGGTGTGGGGAAGTGAGAGGGAGGTGCAAGAGTCGGGGGACTTAGGCATATCTACGGCTGCTTCATGTCCATTTATGGCAGAAACAAACAACACTGTAAAGCAATCATCCTCCAATTAAAAATAATTTTTAAAAAGTACTGTAGAAAACAAGTATATCATATACTTGAAATTTGCTAAGAGAATAAATCTTCAGTGCTCTTATCACTCATAAAAAATAACTATATGAAGTAATGGATGTGTTAATTAGCTGAATTGTGATGATCATTTTCCAGTGTATATGTATATCAAAGTATCATGTCGTACATCTTAAATATATAAAAACTTTTTGTCAATTTTTTAAAAAATGCCTTTTGATGATGTATTCAAGTATTCATATCTGAGTCCTGGAAAGAAAAAGGAGGAAATAATACTTGGTCAGGCAACGTGCTGTTAGAGTCTCTGCAAAACCTATGAGTCACTCCTATCCTGTGATTTGGAGGCTTTCACCACTACAGGTGGGATAGGAGAGCCCTCCTCTATCTAAACACCCCCTCAGTGCCATCCACACATTCCCAATCTTGAAGCAAAGGATGGAGGGGAACTAAGGCAAAGGGGCAGAAAACGTCACTGTGCGCCTAGAATCCCTAAGGACCACTCAGAGAATAAGGCTTCCCTGGTGGCTCAGATGATGAAGAATCTGCCTGCCAATGCAGGAGATCCAGGTTCTATCCATGGATTAGGAAGATCCCCTGGAGAAGGAAATGGCAACCAGCTCCAGTGTTCTTGCCTGGAGAATTCCATGGACAGAGGAGCCTGTTGGGCTACAATCACAGAGTCAGACACAACTAAGCAAGTTACATTAATATACTCAGAGAATGCAAGAGGGCAAAGCTGCTTAAGTGTAACTATGTCAGGCACAGGGGCCATTTTTGGAAGGAGAAGAAAAAGGAACAAGGTCATAATAACTGACTGTGTTCTTAAATTTATGAAATTCTCCTGCATAATAGAGGAAAGTGAAAGTGGCTCAGCCGTGTCAGACTCTTTGTGACCCTATAGACTAGTCCATGGAACTCTCTAGGCCAGAACACTGGAGTGGGTAGCCTTTCCCTTCTCCAGGGGATCCTCCCAACCCAGGGATTGAACCCAGCTCTCCCACATAGCAGGCAAATTCTTCACCAGCTGAGCCACAACGGAGGCCTGAGAATACTGGAGTGGGTAGCCTGTCCCTTCTCCAGCGGGTCTTCCTGACCCAGAACTCGAACCTGCGTCTCCTGCATTGCAGGTGGATTCTTTACCAACCGAGCTGCATAATAGAGGAGATCCCCCGCGCAAGGCTGGGCAAATTAAGACTGAGTCATTTGCGCTTCTATAGACAGAACCTCAATTAAAGAAAAATGTTTCTGTTTATGAACAGACTGTAAACCCCAGTCCCTCTAAGTAACTTCAGACCAGTATTGGAACTTGACAAGATAACAGTTCACACTTCCCTACATGACACAAAAAGGCTCATAAATTATGGCCTTCCTGCCCAGTCACCTCTTCTGCGAGTCATCACCACCATGCTTTCAATGATGCAGACCCCCAGAACTCTGTCTTATTACCTGGAAAAGCCACCACTATGAGCACCTCTCCTTGGATTTGAGCATGCTGTTCCTTGAGCTTGCAATATTTTTGCAAGCTACTTCACCTTGCATGCTTCTAGTCACACCACATAATTCAAGTCAAAAATTAGCCTAAGACATTTGGCATTCCCCCACTTGCAAAAACAGTATGAATCACTCACTGTTCTTTGTAATGGTGATCCCCAACGAGGTACACTTCCGTACAGGGTACTGACAAGGATTCATTTCCAATATATACAAAGAACTCATGAAACTCACTATCTAAAAACAAACAACCAATCAAAAAATTGTCCGAAATTCTAAGACACACAGATGGCCAAGAGACACAGGAAAAGATGCTCAGCATCACTAATTGTTCAGTTCAGTTCAGTTCAATTCAGTTCCGTTCAGTCGTTCAGTCATGTCCAACTCTTTGTGAACCCATAGGCTGCAGCACACCAGGCTTCCCTGTCTATCACCAACTCCCGGAGTTTACTTAAACTCATGTCCATTGAGTCGGTGATGCCATCCACCATCTCATTCTCTGTCATCCCCTTCTCCTCCTGCCTTCAATCTTTCCCAGCATCAGGGTCTTTTCAAATGAGTTGGTCCTTCGTATCAGGTGGCCAAAATATTGGAGTTTCAGCTTCAACATCAGCACTTCCAATGAACACACCCAGGACTGATCTCCTTTAGGATGGACTGGGTGGATCTTCTTGCAGTCCAAGGGACTCTCAAGAGTCTTCTTCAGTTCAAAAGCATCAAATCTTCTGCACTCAACGTTCTTTATAGTCCAACTCTCACATCCATACAGGAGAAAGGCAAATCAAAGCTACAATGAGGTGCCAATCTACCCTGATCAGAATGGCCATCATCAAAAAACCTACAAACAATAGATGCTGGAGAGGGTGTGGAGAAACAGGAGTTCTCTTGCATTGTTGATGGGAATGTAAGTTGATACAGCCACTTGGAGAACAGTATGGAGATTCCTTAAAAAAAAACCTCTAAAAATAGAATCACCACTACTGAACATATAACTGAGAAAACCATGATTCAAAAAGGCACATGTGCAAAGCACCGTCAACACCAAGAACTCAGGATTCCCTCCACATCTGTCCTCCACTCTCAATACTTAATAAAAAGAATGGTTACTATGGCACGTTCTTGCTGAATTCCAGGCACAGGGTTGAGAATTTTATGGATATTATCTCACTCAAACCTCAAACAATTGAAAGAGATAAAAACCTGCCTAGAGCAGTGGGAAACTTGCTTAAACCTCAGATAACTAAAATAAAAAGTGTATAAGATATACATTTCTCTAAGAAGTAAAATTGTTTTTAAAAATAGCAAATAGCAACTATATTTAAGCATTCTATGAATAATTTGCAAAATAAGTTAAAACACATAAAGTGTTTAGAACCTTGTTTAAAATAGATGATATATAATTTTAGAATTAATGTTAATACTGTTTGATTTCTTTATTTTGAACACTGAGGTGCTTTTCCTATCCTTTAGGGAAGATGGCATAAAATCACAGAAATTGCAGCTTTTCTGGTCATGTGAAATTCCTATCTAATTCCATAAATTTTATCAAGTAGTGCTCTGACAAGAATATTAGAGATGTATGAATGGTAAGACAAATAGCCATTGCTGATTTTAAAAATCAAAAGCAAACAAACGTGTAGTCCCTGCCTTCAATAAGATAACGTAATCAATCACGGAAATGTAACTGTAAGCAAATATTGTAACACCAGGCTTCCCAAGTGGCTCAGTGGTAAAGAATCTGCCTGCCAATGCAGAAGACACGGGTTCAATCCCTTGATCAGAAGATCCCCTGGAGGGGAAATGGCAACTCACCCCAGAATTCTTGCCTGGACAATCCCATAGACAGAGGAGCCTGGCAGGCTCGCTGTGAGGTCACTAAAGAATCAGACACGGCTGAGTGACTGAACAACAACATTATAGTACTCTCTCTTTTGCAGGCAAATTTAAAAGAAAAAAAAATTGTTAAAAGGATTTATCTTCTGTACTTTCCAAGAAATTTTGTCCTGAAATTAAACTTAACCTTAAAAAAATATTAGTCTATTTAAAAAGATGAAAGAAGGTGATTGGGTTTTTTTGTTTGTTTGTTATGTTTTTTAATGTATTTATTTTAATTGGAGGCTAATTATTTTACACTATTGTAGTGGTTTTTGCCATACATTGACATGAATCAGTCATGTGTGTACATGTGTTCCCCATCCTGAACCCCCCCTCCCATCTCCCTCCTCATCCCATCCCTCTGGGTCATCAGTTGAACCTGAAGCAGGTTAAACATAAAGGAGTACATTGAATGGAG